>NC_047533.1:29550682-30173292 GCF_012275295.1 Melopsittacus undulatus
TGTCACCCATCAACACTTTTAAGTATAGGCAATGTGAAAAGCCAGTCAGGCAAGTGACAAGTTATGATTACAACTTTCTTTTCCCCTACCAAACCAGCAGGGAAATGTGTAAAAATGTGTGTGTACTACCATAACACTCACAGCAACAACAAGTAGGATATCCATGGGACTGCCTAAGGCCATACATATCAGAGGAACATACTACGTGTTTCCTGAGGTCTTGCATATGCTCCACCCATGAACAATCCTTGCCTTTGGTAAAAGGTGTTTATTTCACACTTGGGCATGAACATCTCATCTTCTTAGAAATAGCTGAGTTATTTTTTTCAGCAGCAGGCCAATAGTTTTCAGTTTCTAAACTCTTCCAGGATGGAACTTTGTTCAAAGGAAAGCTGGTGGATGGGAGTCCTTTTGTTCAGAGCCTTAGCACAGTTGTTGGTATTTTCTTTCCTGATCAAACTTGACCTAAGGTTTTGGTTGGTTGGTTGGTTTGGTTCTTTTTTGCTACCAGTTGTTATTGCTGTCCAATTTGTTAATTTACTTTGTTTGTGGGTTGTGTGTTTTTCCGCTTCTCCTTACTAGCATATGAAGCAGTTCAGAATGGGGGATCAGAAAGATTTTATGTGATAGGGTTGTTGTGTGGTTTTATGACTGAGTGGTGCCAGAAGAAAGCAAGAAGAGGCAGACTTGGTGAAGCATGACATCTGTACATATGAAAGATCTGAAACTATATGACAAGGGTGCATATGGATGACTGATAGCATCTGAAGTTAGGACTAGCTCCAAGTTAATACTGAATTCTATTTTATTCATTCGTGATCCCTTGGACAATTCAAGGACAGGATCAACCAAGTTTATTACAATCACTTTGATTTTTATTATTTTTTTTTTCCTTGACGCCAAGAGGTGAGGAATAATGTGAGGAAACACTTCTATGGCTAAAAACACATGGGAAGATGAAGAAGGAAGAGGTGAAGGAGTGGCACAAAGGAATCCTAACACAGGTAGACATTCTTCCCTTGCCTGATGACAGATTCCATAGTGAAAGAGATTACCTCCCACTAGAGATTTAAAAAGGGATAATCCTGAATAAAGCTGGAAATCACATCAATGTTTTGTGAAAGTGGGAAATAGGTATCAAAAAAAAGCAGGTTCATACTGATCAGCAAACAAGGCAGTCTTCTCACTCTTGTGCCTGAGATATCTGGGTGTTTCAGGCAGCTGTGAGTGATGAGGCACCCATCTGTGATGAGCTAAGGATGGGATGTGAGCCTTGGAGTCAAAATGGAATTGCCTACTTTTGACCAAAATGTACTTTATGGGTGGATGTGCTTTGACTGCCAACTATCTGTTGTTTTTTGGCACTAGAAATAACAGTCTTGGATTCCTCCCTTTGGAGGGTTAGCTGCAATTACAGATACGTTTCAGAAGATTCTTCCATTTCATAGAAAAAACTGATGAAAATGAGAAGGAACATAGTCATCATTTGCCAGACTTGCAAGATATATTTTTCCTACATATTTAGTGGTTTGGGTAATTATTTTCTTAATGAGAAGACTTGTCAAAGCACATTATGTTGACTGATTTCGCATCATCACCTTTTTTCCTAGCAGTTTCTGATTACTGATTTTATGATACAGAAAAACATTAATTTTTAATTATTGCCAGCAATTTCTTAGAGATCATTAGCAGCCAAACTGCTATAGACTATGTAAGTATTTTTCAGCTTTCCTAGGGAAAAGAAAACCAAAAACCAACTAGATTTTCTGACTTACAGTTTGAGCTCAGAAAGCAGAGTAGTTCAACAAATCCTGCTACTCACAGCATCTCATCATCCTCCAGGACAGCTGGCTTGTGCTTCAGTGTTGCACCATAGCAAGAGAAGCAGCAAGCTCAATTAGTCCCAGCACAAGACTCGAAGTTGCTGGAAGTTTCTGTCCTCAGTGTGCATCTGACTACTTCTGCCACACTTCCATGACTACTAGAGCCTAGGAAAGAAAGCAGCATCTTATCTCTGAGAGAAGAGCTCACCTAGGTGGCTGTAGACTGCTCCTAATGCAAGTCAGTGTCTTGTGGATGACATTAAATATAATGGTTAGATCCAGGATGCCACGAAAGGAACTGCAATGTGTTGTTTTAGAGAAGAGGGAGAAAATACAGATTGCATTTAATGTATGGGCTTGTATTTGGCATATGGTATGTCGTGAGGTATACATCCCATGTAGTTTACTTTTACCTTACCACTATCACTCATAGTCTGCTTGTCTAGGAATAACCTTTGTGGTTATGTTGTGTTATTTGAAAACCTAGATGCAAGACAACCATATCAGTGTAGCTATACCATCCTGCACCTTTTTACCAAAGTAATTTTAAGTTTCCGAGGATAATTTTAATACAACAGTGCTCTGCAGCTTGTATTCTCTTCTAACAGATGTTTTGTTACTAGAGTCCAATATTATGCAATAAGACAGTGAGTCCCCAGAACTCCTTGTCAGGAACACAAAGTACTCTAAGATAGATCACTTTCATATTTTCTGGCATTCAGTGATGGGTAAATCTCCAAATGGTTTGTAGGTCTATTCAGTTTAAACTAAATATCCAGAGCTCAGATTCCTAGAGCTCAGTTTTCTCAGACTACAATACCAGACTAGTTATCTAATGGGGGTAATGGTACTGGTAAGAGAAATAAGAGAGAAAAAAACTTTCTCATATTTTCAGCTTGAAATCAGTAGAAGATTTCCTTTCTTTTTCATTTTCTTTTCCTTTCTACACCCAGTTTTTCGCCTCCTGTATTTGCTGCTTTTTACATGTTCATGATGAAGAGCTATCTCAACTACATTTGCATGACCTTTCTGACCTGCATCTTTCCTTTACACCTATATGCATACTCCAGTGCCAATGACTTGTTTGGAGCAAAATAATTATCTGAGATGTACAGAGTTCAAATTTACCTTGATCACAGTATTTCACTGTGAATGAACAGAAAGGACTTCATTTGAGATCTGGCTGAAGAAGTCTTTAAAGTGTCAGAAACCTTCCTCTTGTATACTAATCACCCATGTCAACTTGGAAGATCACAGGCTGCAAAAGCAGATTTTTTTAGTTACAACTTCAGTGGTATCAAATATTAGGAAAACAGGAATTTTTCCATTTTGCAAGAGTAGGACAGCAAAATAATGTGTTTTGACTGATTCTATCTCCTTTGCACACACACTGTAGTACATTTGCTGTATTGATTAAGCATAGATAAATCAGTTCTTCAGCACAGCTTTATGAATGTATAATTGGCATTGTGTCAGTGCCACAAAATTTCCTTTCTGAGGCAACTGCATTTGGAATGCTGTGTAGTAGATGTTTTTTTCTTTAAATGAAAGATAATTAAACATAATTAAATTAGAATTTCCTCATGATTTTGCAATAGTGACATTTTAAAGCCTCTGTCATTTGTTGTTTTGGAGCTGTTATTTTGTTCAAGGAGTCAGTGTATGACTTGACTTTTCTGTAAGATTTCCAAGTAGAACCACTTTTACTTCCTTTAATGTTACAATATTTGGCAGGGCTAATCTCATGTGAATATATGAGTGAGGAAATTGCATAAATTGTAGTGAAAATGCAAATAATTTATTTGTGCTAAAAAGCATCAAGCAGTATGGGGTAGCAAATAAAACTAGCTGTTTGATGCAGTACCAAAATATTAATACAGCAATCAGAGCTAATACTGCAGAAATTCTGTAGGGTGCAAGAAAAGGTAAAGAAATGATGGAAACAACAGAGGGAATTTTAGATGACAGTTTAAAGGACATGAGAAGCATGCTGAAAGCATTTCCAGTAGTACAAGCAGAGGAAAAGGCATTCTATCACACTTTGCATTGCCTGTGGAGACTATGAGGGTCATCTACAACAGTTGTCACACACATTGCTTGCACAGCACTTTCCTGGGACAGACATCTGCACTGAGCACACATAGGAGACTCCCAGAAGAAAAGGCCAGTGTTGAGATTTCAAGGGTTGCATGTTTTCTCTTGTCATTGCTATGTGTACTTGTAGACACCCATGAAACAAACTCTTGCATAAGTTCACACAAACTAGAGTTTCTTTGCCAACCGTTTCACCCTTTACCTTCAAATTATGTAGGGAACAACAAGCCCTGCCTCCTTTGCCTTCATGATCTACCACAGACTTTAAATTTGCTCCAAACTCGAGTGCCCACCCCTCCAGTCGCTGCCTCCTGGTCATGTTTGCTGTCTCCATCAAGTCTTCTCTCAGCCCAATTGCTGGAAATATGTGTGTTTCTGGACTTCTCCTTTGTCAGAGGGAAAGAGCCTTATTCATATTCTGCTTTGTTTTCCAAGCAGATTTTGTTGACAGCCTGCAATTCCCGAGGAGCCTTTGCAGGATCCTGTAACATCGCACAGGGTCCTGTGACCCACGCAACTGGCTGAGAGCTCTGGGTACTACATCAGCCAGAAGACTTGCGTAGAAAGGAGGGAGAGATTGCACAGCGCACTGATTTACTGATCCTGGACCTGGGATTTGTACTTCCAGCCTTCACTCTCTACCCTCCCAAAACTTGGATTGTGGAAGTAATGCCTTTCTCCTTATTGTGTATGTGCTCAGGGTTGTATTGGAAGCCATGCAATTTCCATGAAGTCATTTCATGGCACCTAACTAAATACGTTTAAAATGTTGCCTCCTGTGTAAGGAGAGAAGAAAATTAAGGACTCTCTGTGGGGCTGGTGCACAGCTGGGTTTGTGTGGGAGCTGATGCATGAAAATCAGTGCAAATATGTCTATTCTCCAAAAGAATATAGCAGCATATGACATAAATATATAAATGAGTGGGAAAAGGTAGAGTAAATAAAATACATGCAGTTGTTTCTCTGGTGTTCGGTGCAACATCTGGGGTTCAATCACTGAACTGTTAATTTCACTTAACATCCAAATACAATTTGCATTAAAAGGGAGATTTCTTTTTTTTTAAGTGCAGGGAAAGGTCATCAAACCCTTGTCACAGGCCAAGAGAAGGCCACAAGTTAGAAACTGAATGTAACTGGCCAGGGAAAGAGATGCAGTCTGTAGCCATTTTTGTTGCTGGATCACAGTGATGCGGGCTTCTGAGGACTACAGCAAAATGCACATGGGCTTACTAATATTTTAATCTATCTTAATGAAGTCCAGAAATAGGGGATTTAGTTATAGTCCCTATTGTGTCCCACTGGCTTGGTAGAGGATCTAGCTCCTATTGTTTTACTCACCGCAGAAATGAATGTACTTGCTAAGAGGAAAGCTAGACCTTAATATTATTCTGTAGCTTGTGCTCAGTTTCACTATTTTTGTAAGAGAAACAGAAACATTTAGCAGGAACAGACAAATGAACAAAAAAATAGTTTCTCTGGAATAAAGATCCCAGAAAATAAACAAAGAAACTGTCTTAATGAAAACCTTGGATGGGAAATGCTTCAGCATGTATCCCTTTTCCACAGGTCTGTTCACTTTTCTTCTGAAACAGACAGGTGCTGGGAAAAGAGAAGTGGAAATTACTTACTGAAGAGTTGTGCCAGCCCATTGTGCCAGCCCATTCCTTGCTGGTATATTAGTAAATGCTCTAGAAGAAGCAGAGCCCAATTCTTCTAGTTTTACATCTGAATTATTCCAGAGAAAAGGAGAACTCCCTTCTTTCATACATTGGAAAAAATAAGTAGGCTGTGAGTATCTTCTCTGATGAGCTTTATCCATGAATGTGTGCAATTTAGAGAAGCTGAAAACAGTATATTTGCAAAAACATATGCAAGTTGTCAATATACCCTTTGGAAAATCTGCTGTAGCTGGCTGATTGTCTCACAATATTATTAAATGTGGGGTTATTATTTCACCATGTTTAGGTCACTTTTGGATACAACATACAGGAGAGGGAAGTACTGGCTTATTATATAAAGCAATGAGCTTTCCATATGTTGGAAATAGTGTCATGAAAAGAAACTGCCCAGAGAAAGAAAACTTGGTATTTATGAGAGGGAGTACTTGGTACATCACCAATGATCCCATCCAGCAGAGATTTTCAGACTCTGTCTGTTACCATGCTGTCTGATCTCAAAAAAGGAGAGGGATGTTATTTCCCTTAAATAAATAAAAAATAAAAATAGTTAGGCCATCCATCAACTAAAACCAAGACAAGTGTTTGGTTCTCACTGTTGAAATGGGGTATTATTATTCCCATGAGGATTAATAAGCCTAGCTGGAGGAGTCTAGCCCTTCGGGAGGTCCATAGAGGAATGTTTATGATTAATGTTTTGGTCCATGGTCTATCTCTATGCTAAGTTAATAAAGCCACATTGTCTTTTACTGTTCCTTATTAACACAACATTAAACTTCTACTAACATTCATGTTGCAGACTGCCCTGGGCTCTGTGAAGTAAAATAATACTTTGTGGAAAAGATTTTACTGTACAAATAGGCAGATGTAACATCCCAGTTTGTTCCCAGCTCTCAGATGACAGCAGTTCCTGTAATTAGCTGTGAGCTGGAATGCGGGTTGCCATGCAGTAACCACACCAAGCATTTTACACATCTTGATTTCACATTTCAAATATCCCCATTGACTTTAGAAAATGAGTTTTGGAAGCACAATACAGCAGAGGAGACACAGAACCAGCATTTAAGGTGAACGTAATATATGTTAAATAAAACCTTTTATATTTTAAATTTACTTGGCTTCTCAAAAAATACAAAATACTGAAGGAAAGCATTGTTTAAATAAATAGATACCTTGAATAAAATAATCACAGGTATTCAGCAGTTAAAAATATATTTCAAAAGAGAATTTGCACTATGAAATTCAAACCTCTCACAATGAATGACTGGAGATTACAGTGACATATTTCCAGATGCTTTTATTTTTTATAGTTAAGATTAGGGGTAGGTAAGAGGTGAATGCTTGCACACTCTGCATGAAGTCCCTTTTTCTCACCTGAGACATCTGGGATGGCTGTGTAAACCTCTCCAGAGAACCCAATCCTAATTAGGCACTATCATAAGGCTTCTAGAACAGCTTCTCCTATTTAAAGCAAATTTAGTTTTCAGGCTGCCATCATTAGCCTGACTTCTACAGAGGTGATCCAGTCCATTGAAACTATAGAGAGGACCCAGCCTCACTCGAGCATTTTGATACTAGCAACAAAGATGTCAGCTACTGCTATCAGTGAACATGAGAGATCTGTTGATTAATTTCCTGGTTTTATTTTGCCACTTGCCAACAGACTACACAAATAAATGCATTTATTGCCTGTAGATAAATGTAAACAACATCATGACATGGGGTTTTGTTACTTTATGGCTGTATTTTCCAAATGGGCAGAAAGATGTTCCACAAATTTCACTAGTCCAGAGAGTGACTCTCTGCTTTCCACTGTACTTCTCTGTGCAACTGGATGTGTTCATTGAACTCCTGAGGTTTTAATTGTGGTGACGTTGGACATACCCAACACCAGTACTTCCAATAAATGCAACTCTTACTTTTTAAAATAATAAAGGCACTGACACTAATAGCTATTGCATTTAATCATGTGGGAGATGCAGAAATTGAGCTTTTCTTAAAGATGTCTTTTCTTTGCTCACTGTTCACTCTGAGGTATCTCTGCAAGACCAGTGGGTTCTTTCAAACTTCCTGTGAGAAATTTAAAGGAAGGAAGAAGGGGACAGGAAGTGGATATATTCTCTGAACTCTCCCTCAAATTGCACCAGTCCACTTCTCAGATTACTAGAAAGGTATATATTTCTTAAACAGAAATAACTTGCAAAGAAAAATCCTTAATATCTCATCCTTAATACAGTAAGCTCATTTAAAATATATGCCTATAAATGTCCTATAATAGACATCATTTAGAGAGAAAAAAAAAAAGTAACCAGGAAGTTATTGGGAAGATGACAACTACCACGATGTTTACAACACACCACCTGACAGTGGCCATGTTGAATACTAAAGAAAGCACTGATGGTCTCCAATGAAAACTAAAACAATGTTCAACATGTGTTGGAAAAGACACCTGTTTTCCAAAACCAGTTACGAGTTGCAGGCCAAGCATCCACCAGCTTTCTCAGGAAGAGTGGCCATCTGAGGGGTTGCTGCTTTTGCAATCACAATAAACCTCCAACACACAAGCTGCATTATCAGTAGAGCGAATAAACTTGGGACACAAATGTGTTGCTGCAAATCATCCCCTAGCCTTTGCACAGAGCATCGCTAAGCTCTCTGGAATATTGTGTTAAAGCAATACTTTGTATTTCCATGCAGATTGGTGTGTCTGACAGCGGCAGTTAGTCCCAAAGTAACGATGAAGCTGGGTTAGCCCCCATGTTATGGGGTGGGAGTGAAGCCAGAGTTTCTCCTCATGCTTCTCAGGGAATGAGTCAACACACCTGCTCTAAAAATCTGGATGCAGTCAGCAGCCAGCGATGTCATCGTTGGCACAGTTGCCAGAACTTCATCTGAATTATGTTCTTTAATTCAGGTTTTAATGCTTTTAAATACAAGACAGCATTGGAATTTTTCATGACCCAAAGTTTTTATTTTCCCAAAAGATGTACAGTAAGAAAGTAAAACCACTGCTTGCTTTAGCTAAAGCTTTAATATTTCTTGTGAAAACTATAATAAATGTTACTTTTAACATACAAATAAACTCTCTGGCTTTTTTGGCAAGAAATAGTCTTTTATTTGGTTTTTTTTTTTAATTAGCAGTATTTTCTCAACATTAGTAGGACTGCCTTCTGCAAACATATTCCTGTGAGTAATTTGATAAAGTTGGAAGTAACTTATAATGGCTTGCAGAGCTAGACCCATGCTTTTTTGCATAATTTCTTAATATGCACAAAACAGAAAAAGAATTTTAACTGAGGAATTTCTTTAACTCCAGAATAAAGAAGAATCAGAATGTCCACAAAATCATAACAGTTTTCTGACCTTAAAATAAAATGGCTAATAATCTCTACAGAAGGATAGTGTTGTAAAGTGTGGTGCAGTAATACCAACAAAGTTAGCATGTGGGCAATGTAAACCTGACTGAAAATATGTTTGCTGGGCTGTGTAGGAACGGCCAGTATTATGTATGTGCAAATAAGCACAGCCCATTCCACAACTCAGATCTAGGTATTACCATCAGATAGCTTAATTTGCAGGGTGGTATGAAAATGCTGGGAACCCTGTTCCTCCACAGCCAACCATGAACAGAAGCAGACATAAACTTTTTGTTTATTAGCACATGGTTGCCAAGTTTTTCCAGCTTTCTCCTCATGCAGAAAGAGGTGTTGCCAAATAAACTCTGCCTAATGCCTGAAGGAAACTGCTCAAGTAACCTCTATACCTTCCCACTGTTGTATCCTCCCACTTAATTGGTCATTCTGGGAGCTAGACCAGTATGCTGATGGAGATCTTTATGTTTCAAAGACAGCAGAGAATTTGGAGCTCTTAATGAATGTTACCTATTATCTAATATTGCAAAAGAGACTTAATTAGAAAATAGAGCAAATTGATATCACAAGTGCAGAAAGAAATCCCCTACTTATCCAAAAAGAATACAATGCTAGTCCTTTTAAAATAAAAATGCAATTTTGCTTTAGATTTCTAGACAAACCACAGCTTCTATAGGGTTTACTCAGATTCAGTAATGGGTATGTTATTTCCTAAGAAAATTACAGCCAAAGTGGTAAAGACATCTACTTCTCTAAGCCAGCTACCCATCCAAAGTGTTAGCATACAAAAAGCAGAAAATTGCACTGTGGAAGATCTGAAGTGTATTATCATTTATAATCACAGAGTGGTTTGGGTTATAAGGGACTTTGAAGATCATCTGGTTCCAACACCCTGATATAGGCAGGGACACCTTCACCTAGATGAGATTGCTAAAAGCCCTGTCCAACCTGGCCTTGATGCCTCATCCCTGGAAGTGTTGCACAGCTTCTCTGTGCAACTTGTTTCTGTGTCTCACCACCCTCTTAGTGAAGGCTTGAGGTCAATATACTAGCAAGAATATGGAGTCCCTGGGACTCAAGGGATTATTCTAGCTAGAATAATAGTTCAATATATAACACTTCAGCATAGATGACTGCCTCCAGATATGTTGAAACTTTAATTGCTATAGTAGCTGTGACTCATGCAGGCAGTCTTCTGCAAGCCTTAGTCTAGTGAGCTCAGGCATTATAAGCTGTATAGTAGTGCCAGAGGAGAGCAGAAAAATCTCTGAAGTCCTGTTCAGAGAGAGACCAAAGATATTTTCCTTCCTTACTTTGTGCACCCATTATAAGGGCAAAGGAAAGTGAAGAAGGAAGAAACATCTAGATAGAAGACTGAAAAAGGTAGAAATTGTATGAGGAGAGGGAGAGAGAGAATAGCAGGCAGAGCACTGGGAAGCTTGGCTTTGATTTCCATCTCACCACTGGAATAATGTCCTGGAATAATAAACCTCTGGTCTTTGAGACAATAATGTCGTCACATTATTTCTTTTTTTTCATGGTCTTGCCCAGTGTTAACTCTTTGGAACAGGAATCGTTCCTTAATGTTTGTAAGTAACCTGCCAAAATGGGCTATCATTTTCACTGGGGGCCACAACAAGGAGTAAGAGGCTAAAGTAGAGAAAGGAGGCATGTCTGAGCATATGAGTCAAATATTGTTGCTTTAAATACAGAATGTAATGCATATACAAAAGGAATGTGAACTGTGAGCTATATAATATCCTACCTGTTAAAAGAAAGTCATAACCCTCCTAATGATTGTGTTGAGATTCTGTCATTCTTTCTTGCTTAAAACTTTATCTTCCTAACAGTAAAGATTCTACAAGACCTTGCCCTGTCATGAGTTCATTACTATGCAGCAAACACTCATTACTCCTTGCAGAATAATAGTTCACGTACTGTCAGGAAGCCTTTTACCCAAGTGCTGACCCTAAATATAAGGATATCCCTGAATGAAAGTGCATTGTATAAACAGGCAACTCAGAGTTATCATGTGAACCTCAGAGTGGAAAATCTGCATCAGTGCTGCACCCAGACTTGCCAATGAAGAGGTCAAGGATTCCTTATTTAGCCCAGAGTGCTTATTTAGCTAAATACCTGGTTTAGGCCTTCTAACCCTCTAGTGAGAGACCTGTGAAGAAATTGTATTCATGTATACTACAATACAGAGAGAAGGAAAGGATAGCACATAAAGCAGGGCCAGATTCAACAACTGAATTTTCAAAGAACTATTTTCTTTTCTTGTTTAACCAATCCTATCTGGTCAAACTTGACACCAACACCAGGGTACCTCTATATTAGCATAGGGAAGACCTTTCCTCACTTTAATGAACGCAGTTGGACTACATTCATTGTTAGTATATGGCAACAGGCATTTTCAGAAAACTGTATTCCATGTCTGCTGCCACATCCCCTTGAGAGCTGCTGCTTCCTCTTCATTTCCATTTACTTCAGTTCTCTCCCAGATCTCCTTATAACCATCTAGGGAACAGACAGCCCCTATTCTGGCCCCTTCTGAGCCTTCTGTGTGCTGACTGGCCAGAAACTATGCCAACAGGACTTTTGTGGGTGCTAGTCTGAGTCTCCTCTGCTTAAAAATGGGTTTTCACAAGGCTCAAGAGCCTCCTTTAATATCTCAGAAATATCTGCCCCCAAATCAGATTCTGTTACAGTTGCAGGAATGGGTACAGATGGATGGACAAAGGACCAGTGTTCACCCCTTAGCCACTTTTGTTTAGAAAACTAGGGTGGAAAAGGTATATTCTTAGTATTCCCATTGGCAACCATAGCCTTCTGTCTAAATGTTAGGTTAACTAAATCTTATTGGTGTGGTTGCTGCTATGACATACTGGAGAATTCACACTTATTTCTGTATTTGGCCAGCTAACTAGTTTAATTCGTGTATTCTGCATAAGTAGCAGGTAGAAAAAGCTTGAAAACATTTCATGATTGCTATTATTGGTTGAAAGGAATGTATTTAGTATTAAAATCCATGTAACTGAGACAAAACCTTAGACTTTTAACCCACATAATTAATAAATAAATTGAATATAAATCCCAACCACCTGCCTTTTCTTTATTTAATACTGATTAGCAGCTGGCTTGGGCTTTTTTCAAGACTGTGGGAATGCGTTAACATGTTTAAGACCAGCATTTACATGGCTGACTGGCAGCGCATGTTGTCTTCCATAATTCAAAAGCCACATCAACAAAACGAACACTAGCAAAACAGCATTAGAAAATGCATTCCTCTCAAATTGCTGGAGCAGGGAGTCCTCAGGTCAAGGGTCTTAGGAGAAATGTGGGCCAACTTAGCAGCACTTCCAAGAGAATCATTTCATCACTGAACAGAAAATCAAGTTTTTCTGTGAGAAAGCAAGCCTCACATACAATTTTGTTCTTGTTTCACAAAGAATCATATTGTCATGCATCAACAGGAGCTAAGTCAGAAAGAACATTAAATAAAGTGAGTGGGGTTGTTCAGAAATTTCAAGTTTTCCTCCATACCTTCAAAGTTCATTCACCTCTTCAGGTATCAAACCTCCCCTTTCCTTAACTGTTTATCTATCAGTCATTTTAATACTTGCTGCTTTGGCTAGAACACAATTTTTGCACCTAGAAGTAGCATGGAGATGTTATGCATTGTGCACTGTCATCAGCAGCTTATGATAGCTGGGAGATTGCTACAATGAGTAAGGGTTATAGGAGATTATGAATTATTAGAAACAGGAAAAAGTACTCTTAAACTGGGGCAAACTGGAGTGCAGAAGAGTTGCCTCTGCTGCCAAGAGGGTCATGGAAATGTCAATGGGTCTATGAAAAAGAACTGAAGTAGCCAAAAATATTCAATACGTCATTAATTTGTGTTTATTGGCTATGAAGATGAACTGAGACTGATGCCAAATTTTTCCTTCATTTTGCTTTCAATAATTTGCTTATTTTAAAGAAAAATAGAAATGTTTTCCTTCTTTTCTCAGTCTGCTTTTTCTTTTTTAGTTCTGGGACTTTTAGATTTTACTAGTAGTTGAGTATACTATATAGGAGCTGAGGTTTTGCTAGAAAAATGCTCACAACAAAGACTCGGTAACCTGTATCTATTTCTCCTTAAAGAAACAGTCTTACAATCCTTACTTACTTGTTCCCCAGTGCTGAAACCATTACTCCTTCATCCAGTTGCAAAATGCCTGCATACTAGCTCCAGTTTATTCTTTGCCAAGGTAACTGTTCTCTTCAGTACCAAGTTTTCTACTTTTCCAGTCTTTACCGGACTTGGTAGCAAACCTATACTGAGTATCATGAACAGCAAAGCTGGGTCCAAGGGGAGTTTTGTATGGTGAAGACTGCTGGATCAGGTGCTGGCTTCTCTTCCCAGAATCTGTGCCCCAATATCCTACATCAAAAGCTTATGGGGCTAGTCAATAAATTGTTAGAAGAGCAGAGGGACAGTGTATCTAACATTCAGACTTTAAACAGCACATGACTCCAGGATGCCCAAATTCTGCAGCTTTGTCTCATTTTTTTGCGCTTCCCCTCTGGTTTTTATTATGCATAATTGTCATGAAAAAAAATCCCACAGAAACTAACATGATGCAGAGCTCATTGCTGAATGAGTGGTCTATTAATTAAACATCTTTAGAAAAAAGGCTGCTCTATTCTCAACAGATTAAACTGAGCCCTTGAGATATTTGAAGGTTTTTCCTGTCACTATCAGATAAACACAACAGAACATGCCGACCTGCAGAGGTTCATGACTAAACTGTTTGCAAGGTTAAAAAGAAAGGGAGAGGAAAAGCCTTGTTAATCTTCCCCATTCCTAATTTTAATAAAAAGTAAATATTTTTGTAAAAACATATCAAAGGCCTCCACTTTCAGCTATGTGGCAGGTTGAGATTAGGGAAAAACCAAGCACCTCTTAAGGTTAAACACACTATTTGTCTCTGTCTTTCAAACTACATCTGAGTATATTTTGCAGATAAGTTTAGATAGGGTAAAGCTCAAACTCCTTTCCTTTGACTTTTTACCTAGAAATATACAGCCAGAGATGCAGTAAGGTCAGAGCAATATTTTCCTCTCATTACAGATTATACTCAGTTCTTATAACTAATAAAACGTTTTATTACATGAAGGGTACAATGGTTTGAAGCTCTTATTCCATTACAGATAAAATACTTTAAGTAAAATAAAATTACTGGCAAATGGCATTTTAGACAATTGGAAAGCTTTAAAAGTGCTATTAGATATGCTTTGTTTACCATGTTCAATCATTCAGATTATTAACTCATTTGTTAGTCTCACAGAAGAGTAGAATATCTTAATTGACTTCAGGCAGATAATTTGCCTAGTGCACTTTTATTCTGAGCTAGGCAAACTACTATGATGATTTGCGCTATGTTTTCGAAATGTACTTTTCAGCTTTGATTTGGAACATGTAATTGGAGAGGGGGCAAAGACCATTGTACAGAGACCAAACAAAACTGCTTTCACTTCACCAGGTCTTGTGCTTGGATGGTCCCCCTAATGTGGGTTTTGTGGCAATGGAATTAAATTTCTTTCTTGTTAATAGCATTATGGTTATCTATTGAGCAGGAAAAACCTGTAACATCATATACCAAAAGTAGCATTTATAACTTTTACAGAGCAATCTCTTCCAGCCAACATAGGACAAATACCCTTGAACTCCTCTCTTAGGCCAGATTTTTAACATATGCAGACTCATTTTATATTTTAAAATCTCAGCCTGGGAATAGACTGTGTAAACATTTATATCTGTCTTGAGTAGTAGGCACAGATCTCTGCTGCTGTGAACTGGCATAGAGCCATCATCCTAGAGGAAAACACATTTATTTATAATGATTGAATTTCTGAGCCAGGACATCTTTTTTATTTCCTTCACTGGCAAGAGAGACTGAAGTACAGGTGAGGGTGGATGGGCAGGTGGGCAGGTAGAAAAGTTTTCCTTATAGCAATACTGAGAGATTTGCTGGGGGGAGAGAACTGCAGCAAGGGCTGCTGTACAGAGTCATGGACCTGATGTCCAGCTGCGCCCTCTCACCGAGAGCCACCCAGCCAGGTACACTCTTGGTACAGTCACCCTAAAACCACATCAAAGTGGGGTTTACACCACAAAAAGGAAAACAACACAAGCTACAAAGACAGTGTTTCCCTGTGGTGGAAGGGTAGAAAAATCTCATCCAACCTCCCAGCTAGAAGAAGTCCAGCAGCAACAGCACTCCCTTCTTTCTACAAGGCACAGCCTGCCTGGAGACCTCAGGAGATGATCTGGCCATATAAAATAGGAATGGGGGTAGCAGATGTTGGGAGCCCAGTACCCTACAGATGGCTCACACATGGTTTTCACTTCCACGCCCTGGTGCCGTACTGTGGCTGTCTCGCCACTGCATTGTCTCAGCAAATTAAATGTGTAGGGGTGTAAAAGAAGAAAAAAGAAGGAAATTTGGCACTCTACAGATGCAAACCCTACAACAAGGTCAGAATTTGAGGGGATTACTACAGAAATCATGTCAGTTATTTCAGGCAGAGTATACCCTGACACAGAGACCATTTTTTAAAAGGCTTTTTGGTGGGCCCTGCAATCAATTCATGGTTTGAGAAAGTGATTCCTTCCCTTGAACATTTATCCAGTGAAATGTTCCTATGGACTGTATCTGAGCCTGGACTTTGTGAAGAAAGCATTTGATTGCTACTAGCTTCTGACTGAGACATCTATTTTTCACTTCTAACTTTTGCATAAATCTGCATTCTTCTTCCCTACTATAATTCCATCCTTCTGGGAAAAGGTATTTTCCTTTTTGCTTTGTGCTTACAGGTGGAAATGTCAGATAGGTTCAGAACAACAGTCAAACCCCACTGTGCAAAGAAGCAGACACCATTGCCTGTTTTCAGGAATGCTGAATTTAGGAGTATCTCTTTTCTCAAGCAGTTGGTAAAACGTAATGTTCATTTACCTACAGCTACTTTATGTGCTTCTCAACTCATAGGATGTAGTTAGTTCTATCCCACCACAGTGTGGCCAAGAAAGATGCCTATTCCTTTAATCCAAAAGCTTAAAATTAAAAGCTATTTATCACCAACATGACAGCTATGTTTCTTTCTGAATGGAAAAATAGAAGTTAAGTCTGCATTTTTAAAAACTTCATATAAATCTATATAAACTCCTGGCAGGAAAAATAATCCTCTATATATGTCAGCATTCCACAGCAAGGTTTTAACAAAGATCACATGTTGCTCATTGGAAAGCCAAAGCACAGAAACACTGCCATTAAAAAGAGAACCCCTACATATCTGAATGCAGTATAAAAACTGCTAATCTGAACAGCTGTCCTATTAGCAATAAAAAACCCAAAACAGCTGTCCTGATAAGCAACAAAGGACAAGTTCACTCAAACAAAGCATAAAAAATAAACCCTGCTACAAGAATATG
The DNA here is from genome assembly GCF_012275295.1 of Melopsittacus undulatus. NCBI lineage: Eukaryota > Metazoa > Chordata > Aves > Psittaciformes > Psittaculidae > Melopsittacus > Melopsittacus undulatus. The sequence continues at coordinate 29,567,127 of NC_047533.1, forward strand.
CTTAACTAAACAGAATTTCTTCCAGTTTTTGCACAACAGATATTGTTCTTTGATCACAGTAAACAGATTCTTCTATAACTTTTCCTTTCTTGCTATCTTAAAGTCTGAGTGTAGGAAGAGTTTAGTAGAGTGCACTCTTAATGCTCAGCTTCAGAATTATTAGATAAAGAAAATGGGGAAGCAAAATTACCCATTGTAAACAGGACATGGAGGATTTTACAGTCATTATTAGATTCAGATTCACAGAATACACTTTCCAGAGCATGTAATTACGTGATATGCCCCTGAATCACAGGAGTAAGAAATTATGCTGTTGATTCATGATCCTAAGGAATATTTTTTTCAAAGATTGGACTACGTGCCATTGTGATGCACAGAGACAACAGTAACTAAAACCAGGTTTATTTCATCTTTCTTATCAGTTGTGAAATTTCTCAAGAGGTTTGATGTTTGAATTTCTGTATTTCTTGACAGGAGAGGAAAAGCAGGGGCTATGGCTATGAATGTCCAAATGACCTCCAAATAGTCTTTTACCCTATTTTGATTGGAATTGTCTTTAATTTAGTTTACTGCTCCATACTCTTCAGCCGATTAGTCCTAGAAGCAAGTAGATGTTGTAATGTTCATACCAAACTCTTAGGATGGGATCTGACTGCATGGTTATTAAGAGATCAAATTTACAGCTGTGATCTCAACATAATACATCTCATATTCCAGTTTTTCATTATCATACATTTACCTATAAAACAGAAAAAGCAGAAAATGGTCAAAGTACTTATTCTCTGCCCTTGTCAGGATAAGAGCTACAAGTCTATTCATATACTTGTTGGTCTGGCAAAAAAAGTGACCCACATACTAGGATCTGGCACATTTATTTCTTGCAGCAGCAAATTTCAAGTTGGTCAAAAGCTCTTGGCTTCAATTTCATTGCTTTTAGGAGATCATGTATATCTTGTGAGTTCACTGGCACAATGCTGTATGAAAGAATAAGATTACATAGCCCAGTTTAAAAAAAATGCAATTATGTAAAGAGTTGAATTCTGAAAAATTTACTAATTGCTTAGCCTCAATTAAGTAAAAGTGAGGCTCTGAACGAATAAAATCTGGATAAGGTTTTTGGTATTTATGTTCTTTCCCAAATTTCTCTGAATATTTTTAATTCATGTTTGGATACTTAATGAACATCTGTGTTTGAAGGTTTGTTTTGGTCAAAAGAAGAGCATTTTTTTTTCTTTAAGGCACTGTTAAACTAAGTAGTTCAGAGATAAATAACATTCCTGCTCAGCTAAAATAGTTTTCTATTGCTTCTGTACGTGACTTGGCCGAGGACTGATTATTATTCTCCCTGAATCACAGAAGTGTGTAGCAGATATTTTATGGCAAAGGGTGGGGAAGTAAAGACAAAAACATCTTTTGGTGACTTCACCCTTGGGGGTTTCTCCCGAGAATGAAGGAGACTTGGAAGCCCTTTGAAGGTATCCACACACTATGTTCATATGGATAAACCCTGCACTGGTTAATCATTTAGTAGAGTTAGAGCCACACTTAAGCCAAGAATAATAGTGCCACCCAAAGAAACAGAGTCTTCATAAGGAGCTAACTTTGGGTGAGACTTACTTTAAACAGACTTGCTTTAAACAGACTGGGAGAAGGGAAATACATGAGTGAATAAATGATCAGGCTCTGCTTAGAGCTAGATCTTAGATTTGCATATTTCAAGCTTCAAATCAAACCTAGAGGTTGCTACTTGGCACTTGCCTGATACCCATTTTCAAAGGAAAAATAGTAATCCTCAACATAAAAGAAGTAATGTCATTCTAGTCCTACATAGAATTTTATTGGTTAGTGAATGGTATTAATATTAGTATGACAGGTATGACATCCACACTATAACACAAGCCGCTGGGGGGAAAAAAGTGCAATTAATTAGTCAGAGGCCAGAGGAATTATATGCTCCTTACATGTAGGCCCAAACAGCCAAACAAAATCAGCTACTGCTGATTCCCTTAAACCCAAGTCAGTACTGATTTGAGAAAAAGAATAGCTAGCTGCATTTTAGTCTTCCTCATCTCAGGAGAGATATTTGATCAATTTTGTACTGAGGTGCATAATGGGAATGCAAACCATCACTCCTTGTCTGCACCCATCTATACCATTAAAATGAATGAGGCCTGAATATGTCTCAGTTTATTTGCTCATTCTCCCTCTGCCACCTGAAGGGTCTAGGACCCATAGCTTTCAGGCTTAACATCAGTGAGCTTGGGTTTTCCCACTGGAGACTGCATGACGTATATGAAGAAGAAACTTTACAAAAATGTAAGAGCTTGTTGACTCTGAAATACTGTCATCTTTCCATGCTCTGCTCAATAGCTTAGGAGTTCAACATAGTGCAGTCGAGAAGCTGTGTAGAGATGTGAGCAATGCTGTCCTGAGCTGCTATATCCACATGACACAGTGCAAGAAGCTATTGTGTGATTTAATTATCTTGGATTAACATCACAGCTGCTGAGCTGTTGACTAAAAGTGCTCAGGAGTAAGGCCACTGCTGCCATCTCTTCTGTTTCATTTTTGGATTGATGCCTAAAATGAAGCTTATACTAGCATGGTTAGAAATATCTACAGCAGAAACAAACCATTTTCTGATTCAAAGTAAAGAAAGTCTTTCTGTGTCAGCATAAACCAGACATTTCTCCCTAAACTGTTATTTTGTTTTATTCAAAGTCTATCCTCCTGCTGCTTTGCTTTGATGGTTAAAAATCATACTAGTCTGCAAGGTTGCGGGAAACCCTGAAAAATGTGATGTGGGATGATTTTAGGCTGGGCACGAGAAGAGCAGTGTGGGGAGAAAGGCTTCTCAATGATGTATAACGCTACTTAGGAAGACTTATTTGGGGATTGAACAAAACACTGCAATGGATACGGGATGAATTCCACCTCGGTGTCACTCCCCTACTTGGAAGAAATAACTTTCAGAAATTTTGATTATCACGTCTTTTCTACCCCTCTGAGTCAGAACTTCATTTTTAGCCAGAGCATGCAGCTGACATTCCCATCTGAAATCAATTTATGCTTCTAAATGTTAGCTAAGTAACCAGTGAGCAAAACCAAATGCTGACATTCTATTTTAGTTAATCTTTTCAGGTAGTTCAGAACTCAGTATAGCAGGACAGCTTAAAACAGGATATTTCTTTAATTAAAGTTCTCCTATAATAAATAAGAAAAAAAAAGAGCTTAAACACTTGTTATTTACTTCTCTTCAGAATACATGGAAATAGATGGGCAACAGCTGAAGGTAGTGTTTGCTAATAAAAAACTTGGTTCTGTTTTTATCCAACTATATAAATCTCAAAGAATAAAGGGACACTGCAAACAAAATGAAATGATTCCTGAAATCTGCAGTACAACTCTGTGGCTTGGTTGTATCTTTTAGCCAAAAAATATCTTGATACACTATGTATGTTTGTATGTATGTTTGCAACTCTGTTGTGTACAAACCCAGAGACTGTCATTATTGCATATCTTCAGCTTCTGGAATAAATATTGTTTCTTAGATTCATTCTTCACTCAGTGGGATATATTAACTTTGATTGAGATGCAAAGTCATCCTCTTTATAGTAATTTTCTTATTTTGTGCCTATTACGTCCTAGCCACACAGCTTAAGTAATTTCTTCACAGATAACAGAAGATTTGGGGAAAAGTTTTCACAAACTTCAAAGTATACAACTGTGGTTTTGAAGGCTACAAACCTGGCCAGAATTATGATTCTTATTATTTTTTTTCTTCCCTCAAACTTGGAGCTTGACTACATTTGCCTCAGATCTCTTCAGAGCCGAGAAACAAAGCAGCCATTCATTCAAAAGCCCCAGAAAGGCTTTTGTCCTAGTCCCAGGAAAAGATAGGCAGACCATACAGCCAAATGATGGAAGCATGATTTGGGTTTGCATGACAGAGTAAAACAGTTAGAGTTTAGCAGGAAAATAGAAACCTGCAGAAAGGAAATGCTTTTCACCAGTCTCAACAGTAATTAGTGGAAGCACCTTAATATTTCCATCATGACAGTAGAGGCAATCTCTCCTGGTGCTTCTCTGCCTACCTATGACATCCATGGAGCCTGCAGTTGTATGAAAGTTGCATTTGGCCACCAAAACTCAAACCAGTATTGTCGGGAGGGGAACACAAACACAGGAGGTTGTCTTTGGGCCTTTTTTTTGCCAGGCATGGAAGATAGCTCACAGCTTTCCCCAGACAGGACTTACTACCACTTCCAGTGAACCAGTTGGTTATTACCTGAACCTGTTCCACAGAAAATGCCTGTGGCACATTCAGCTGCAGGAGCAGTAAAGAATAAATTGTTTCAGAAGGAGCCTTTGTGGTCTCGGTGGAGAGGCTGACAAACAAATCCTGTTCCATTCAACAGCTTGGTGCACAGACATACTTTGTGCGCGCCCCAGGCTATGGGACGCACTGTTAATAATCACTTCAAAGTACTCTATGGGCATTTAAAGTTGTTCTCTGTTTGCAGCCATTTCTTTGGTCTTTGGGACACTTTTGAAGTTCTGGCCAGTGGTATGCCCGTACTGCCTGCAACACAAACTGCACGATTGTTGCATGGCGCTGCCACTGTGTCTCAAATACCCCAGGCCTCCTGTCTTGGCATATCAAGTGTGCTTGTGTGTGCATGTTTATTAAAATTGAACTGCTTTGTACTATTTGGTGCATGTTGGAAGAACTGGCAATATTCTCTCTAGCATAAGCACAGCATGCTTGTGGAGCACACAACTGATTAATAGCCACTTTTGTGGGGGTGAGAAGTGCAGTGATGAGTATCTTATTTTGCATCTACTTACATCATCCTTTTCTCCTGGCAAATTTATTTAAAAATGGCTTACGAGGACTCTCAAAGGGAAAGGAGTTATTTGGTTTGTTTATTTGATTAAGAGCATTTTAAGCCATAGATCATATAAAAAAAAGCTTAGGTTAACATGCCAGGGCTCATAGCTGCTTGACAGCAGGTCACATATATTGCATTACATCACAAAATCTATTGTGAAGATCTTTGCAACATAACTATCAACTTCTACTTTGAATGTTTTAACTGCAAGGCAGTGAATCACCTTGTAGCATAGATTTTATCCTGTGTAACGGAAGTGCTAAGTAATGCATATATATGGTGCATATATGTGAACGACATGAAGATTGAAGAGGATGACATGGGGTACAGAAGATCCCGATCCTTCATTGTAACAGATGCTGCTGCACATCTTTTGGTAGTGGTGAGGCCAGGGATGGGAGGGGGCACTTCGTTTGCACTTCTGACTGTATGTTGTAACACCTCAGCAGTGCTCACATCCTGGACTTTTTTTACCTGTATAAAGGAGGATGTGGTTTCATGGTCATTTAAAGCTGATATAAATGAGGCCTGAGACCAAAATGTTTCCTTCTTCCTCTGCTTTTCATCCCCACCTATGCACTCCCATTCCTGCCTTTGTTCTGCCACGAAAGTTCACAAGGCCACAGAATGACTTGGATGAGGAATCACATGGCTGAAAACCAACCTGACAGCAAACAAACAAACAAACCAACCAAATCCACTCCACTTCCAAAAACCCTCACTGATTTTCAGTTAACTCAGTCTCCTGCTACACCTCAGCACCTGGCAACATGAACACAGCAGCACAAAGGCTGGGACAGGAGGGATGCAGCCCTTGTTTTACCACTGTTAATAATTTTCCAAGTCAATGCACTCTGAAGTAGCACAGCATCCCAAGTCTAAGGTGAGTTATAGGCCATTTCTTCATTTTCTGATCCTCTTGCTAACACTAGCCAAGAAAACATGAATTTGCAAAGCAGGCAGTAAAACCACCCTGGGTTATATTTATCAGTTAAAATCTTCAATAACTCCAGCATATCTGTGAGCTGAAGGTAACAGAATAGGTAACAGATCTGTAGGTAAGATGATCTACTTGTCCTTCCACCACTGTCTTAGATTTTAGGCTGTTTCAGAAATACATCTTTCCATATTCCATCATTAAAGGTTCTTTGATAGATAGAGAGGTCTAAGCTATTCCTTCTTCTTCTGTCTTTTCTGAGCTGGAAATGGCTAGTATATCTTCTCTTTCTATTGCAAAAAATGTCCCTATATCTTCTGCAATTGGGCATTAGGATATATTAGGATGTAATTTGAGAAATTATATTATTCTGCTCCCTTTTGTTTCCTTAAATATTCTTGATGAATAATTTTAATTCATTTTATATCTGTTCCTCACTCCCTAGTTTCTTTTACACTCTCCCAAAAAAGTGGTCATTAAACTGCATCATTGTTATTTAAAACCCCTGTAGTTTTGTAGTCTGATAAGTTTGTCTGTGTTTGTTGTGTCTGTGTATGCGTGTTTATTAAATTTGAAGAGCCTTGTACTATTTGATACAGGAATGGCATTCCTGTATTCTTTAAATAGGTTATTAATTTGTGTGCAATTCAACATGAATGTGGCAGGCACGTATGAATGTCTGATCAACCTTTGATTGATTACTAGATTTCTTTTTAAAATGCAGAAAGGCTAAAAAGAAAAAGCGCTATCTGCTACTACTTCACAGGCTGGTTAAGGAGCTGTGATGTTTGAGAGAGCAGCTGCTGACTGACACGCAAGTGATTGCAAGGAAGGTGTACCGGGTAGTGTCAGCAAGACCAGAGGGAAACCGAATGATGAAATGCAGAAACACAAGGAAAGGTGATAGCTGATTGCTATGTAAGCCTAACAGAGAGCTTTATATTGGGTGGAAATACCACAGAAGAAAGTGCAGAGAGCATCTTTTGTTTGTTTTTTTTTGTCATGCTCATGCAGTGTACTAATAGTAGAAGTTATTTCAAAATAGGTGAAATGTTCAGCAGCCTGACCTTGCAGAACACAGAGAAGGTCCCTTAAAACAAAGATGTCTAGAAAGCAATTTATCATAGAATGGTTTGGGTTGGATGATACCTTAAATATCATCTGGTTCCACCACCCCTGCCATGGGCAGGGACATCTTCCATTAATGTCACTTGCTCAAAGCTACATCCAACCTGGCCTTGATGCCCCACCCCTGGAGGTGTTCCATAGCTTGTCTACACAGCTTGTTCCAGTGTCTCACCACCCTCACAGCAGAGAATTTGTTCCTTATATCTAATCTAAATCTATCCTCTTTAGTTTAAAGCCATTACCCCTTATCCTGTCACTACATGTACTTGTAAAAAGTCCCTCTCTAGATTTCTTGTAAGCCCCTTTTAGCTATTAGAAGGCTGCTCTAAGGTCTCCCCAGAGCCTTCTCTTCTTATTTATGGCTTATTTATTCTTTATATCAGGGTTCGTGAAAAACAAAATTCCCATGAGGATGCAGGAAGGGGCAGATGTGTTCAAAAGGAAGGTGTAGTGAGAAGGGGACCTGCTTCGTACAGTTACATCCAAGGAGTGGATGTCCTTTCAGCCAGTAATTTCTGAAGTAACTTCAGATGTCATTTCAGAAGTGAGTTCTTTCAGATTAAATTAACCTCAACCAGAGTTATGGAAAACAATGCAATGGCAACTAAACACATGACCAGTATATGGTACGATCAGGCTCAGCTTGTTTTCAGGGAAATGTATGAAAAATCCTGGAAAATAATCAGATTTTTGAAAATCTAATTTCAGGAAAGCATATGCTAATCACACCTTGTATCTACAACAGGACAGTGCAGCTGTCTGACAGTTAAAAAAAAGAGAATTATTAGTCATGGATGATAAAGAAACCCATCACACTATGTAGTCAGACCTTTCATTAAATACAGACCAAAATCTTTCCCAATAATTTTTATACCAGTCCTAGTTCCCACTAATTTGTTTAGACAGAAGTTATGTACTCTTCTTAAAACATGCAGTCCATAGCCATAGAAAGCTTGGTCACGTCAGTCACTGGGTATTCTGCAGACCTGAGGTGAAAACATGTATTGTGTCTAAAAGGAGCTCTTCAGACTTGTTTTTTCTGGAATTTGTTTGTTTAACAATTGGGACATCAGTAATACAGGGTTAAACTTCATTCTCATTCTTCTCATCAAAACTGGAGAACTTTATATGGGCTGAATGCTTGACTCAACTGAAATATTAACAGGAATAGGCTAAGTTTGCTTTTGTGCTGCTGTTTATTGCTGCATCACCCTGACTGTCCTCTGGATCATGTTCTCGTCTGGAGCTTGAATTTATATTTTATATTTTCTCTAATATTCTTATTTGTGAGAGAAGAGTAAGAAGTTCAGATTATAAATTCAATATACTTGCTTTTGAATAAAGGAATATTCTCCTTCATCTTTCAGATAATATCCTGACCTTTTTGTACTTACTTTTAAGATTCAACATTTCAGGAAGAATATAAAATATAATTCCTCTTTCCCTAACTTTTGCATGCTATACAGTATCAGTTTCAAGATATGTCTGAGATGTTTTGTTTGTATCATTTACTTTTCAGATATGAGCATTAGCTGGGATCACACAGAGTTTGGTGAGAAGTTTTTGTTCAGCTTCAGCCAAAGTTGCTTAGGTTGCAGACTTAGGACACAGCTTTGCCACTGTCTTGAAACTGTGGGTCAACAGGAAGATGCTCAGTGATTTTAGTAAGCCTTTGAACCATACCTTATATGATATGAAATTAAAGCTGGGATGTGATTGCATAAGTGTTAGTGGAAGGTTTCTGAAGACAGTGCAAGATTTACCACTAAAATCACAACAATTTGAAGACATAATAAGAAATACGCTTTTGTTGACTAAGACCGTGGGTTCTGAATACCTATATAAAATGATACCTTGAGCACCCATTCTGTTCTATTAGAGCTGTTTTAAAGTGTTTAGTAAGTTCCTACATAAAAATCTTGTTTTATTTATGTAAGAATCCAAGGTATTGGAAATTATGTAGTATACTTAGTAGTTTCAGTATCAAAATCTGATATTGGCTATTTACTACTATTTACTAAATGTTTAATCCTCATTATGCAGACTGCAATTTCCTTTTTAACATTTCTAATAATTTCAGACCACATCTGTTCTTTATTATATAGTCTGCCTGTTCTTTATTATGTAGTATACCAGACAGAAAATGGGAAAATTTTCCTATGAAATGTTGAAACTGTCTGGAGAAATCAGCTCTACTAAGAAGATGCCCTTCATATGATGGCATATGATCAAGATGCAATTTTTGAATGCCTCTGTGTTATCTTAAATTTTCATGATCTGATTAGGTACTTTTTTTTGGAGAAGCTTCAGCCTGTGAGGGCTATGAATTGTTTGACATATGAAAACTACATTATGTTACAAATATCTTGGGCCTTGTGAAGTCAGACCATCCAGAGAAACCAAAGAAAAATTATTATTCAGAAATTAAGTCCATTAAAACATAATTCTTACATGAATATAGTTTTTTTGGAGAAGGGATTAAAAATATAGAAGAGTTTCTGTGTTAGAAGACATGAAGTTAACTAAACAAATCAGTCTGTTTTGTTCCCTATGGTTTAGCTTTTGTGCCTAGATCTCCTCCTTGTGTTCAGAAAAAACTGTCCATGAATCAGTCATTGCAATCCCAAGTGTGTGAAATATTTTTTTCTTGTTGAGGAATGTAACATTCTTTGCAAAGTAGGAACAAATGGTGCAGATTCATCTGCTTAATAAGGACTGGCAATCTGAAAAGCATCTGAGAATGCCTCAAATGCCAGTGTATTTTAGAAATACATTTTTTGTGCAATCTGAAGCATGCTCACCCTGTGTTTTGCTATGCAATATTGGTAGCATGATGGCAACATGATGTGGTCTAGCTTAATGCTATACTTGGAATTTTTGGTTTGCTTTCCGCATTCCCTTGCTTCCTTCCTTAGTGAAGCTATTTCCTTCCAAACAGTTTTTAAATCGGTATAGACTAGCCAGAGCATAGTCTGAGCTGGTTATCAGCAGGCCTCACAACTGGAATGAGTGTCTCTAGATTTCCTTATCCACCTCCCCAGCAGTTACTGTCATCAAAGCAACTGGATGGGACACAGATGAATTGCTGCTCTTAGAATAGAAATCTGCAGCAAGGTCAATGGTGTTCAAAACAATCTGACCAACAGCAGGAAATTCCCTCCAAGATTGCTAAACCTTGTTTACAAGAGATGTCTTTCTGCAGGATATACCCTACCCAGCACTGTGTTGGGAATGTCATGTGACACAGCACATTTTCATGAATAGTCTCAGAAAGCAGATAGGAAGAATTCCTGGCAAAATTTCCACTTTCTTCAGTGCAACAGGGTTTTCAATGAAATGTTTCACTAACAAAAGGTTAGAAATTTTTGGCATCTAAAGTCAATGTTGTCAGGTGGCATGTAAACTGGCATATGTGTGGAAGTAGAAAATGGCATATGGAGGTTCTCTTGCTAAGAATGGGTTGTAGCTAAATCACACTGATAGATATAAAATAAATATTGAACTAAACTACCTTGGAATAATATTTCCTAGAGAAAGCTGAGTGAGCACTGTGAGGCTGAAGCAGCCACATCCTATTACCAAATGCTCTTTTAGGAATGCCAACAATGTAGTTAGTCACTCATATTTTGCTAGGAAAAAGAAAAACCCACAATTTTTTTTCTCAAGATATAAGACAGACAAACTTTGTGAATACTTCTGTCAAAGACCTTTAAGAAACAGTTATATTTTGGAAAGCCATTATTTGGTAATGCCTTACAAATAAAAAGCAAAGGTTCAAACTGACAAATTGTGTCAGTTATGCATATCTACTATGTCATAGATACTGGCAATAACTTTCTCTGAGAAAAATAACACTGGTTAAAGAGTCACTTTAAAAGTTCTGGCTGTTTGCATCCATTTAATGCAAGTGTTAAGACTCTGGGCATCAGTGTGACAGAGTGGAGAGTGTCTTAATATCTGAAAGTATATTAAATGAAGCATAATCACATCTTTCTTTTCCATAAAGTATCTTGCTATTTGGTAGTGTGCTGTAAGGACAAGTTATCCATTAACACCATCATTTAGGTTTAAATAAGAATGTTCAGTTCTGAAAAGAAAAAGTACATTACAGAAATATTATAGATTGAAAGTAATACTCATGATATAGCTGAAAAGAAATTACTGATTTTCTTGGATGATATAGATTGTTAAATATATACATTCAACACACAGATGACTAGTTTATTGCCTCTTATGCTTTAAGTTTCTGGCTTAATTCTGCTGACAAATTTAAATGCACTGTTTGTGAGCAGACTTGCAAGTATAGGGTATGCTCAAATTAATTTGTAGGATAAACTTTGCGCTTGCAAGACTTTACCCTAAATTCTGTATTCAGATTCACACAGACAAAACCCGTCCGGACTCATTATGAGACAAGCATATAAAATGAAGCACAGTTAGAATGGCTACTTGCAAAATTTATGTCCTTGTTACCTTCAATACTTGGTTCATCATATTTTCAATCCTGTCCATCATATTTGAAAAATCATGGTGGTCAGGTGACATTCCTGATGACTGGAAAAAGGGAAATGTGACCCCCATAAAAAGAAGGAGAAAATGGAAGACCCAAGAAACTACAGACCAGTCAGTCTCACCTCTGTGCCTGGCAAAATCTTGGAGGAGATTCTCCTGAAAGGCATGCTAGAGCACATGAAAAACAACAAGGTGCTTGGTGACAGCCAGAATGGCTTCACTAGAGGGAAATCCTGCCTGACCAATTTGGTGGCCTTCTATGATGGGGCTATGGAACTGATGGACAGGGGTAGAGCAGTTGATGTCATCTACCTGGACTTGTGCAAAGCATTCAACACTGTCCTGGACAACATTCTTGTCTCTGGAGAGACATCAATTTGATAGGTGGACCACTCGATGGATAAAGAACTGGCTGGATGGCTGCACTCAAAGAGCTGTGGTCAATGGTTCAATGTCCAGCTGGAGACCAGTAACGAGTGGTGTCCCTCAGGTATTGATGCTGGGACTGGTCTTGTTCAACATCTTTGTCAGTGACATGGACAGTGGGATTGAGTGCACCCTCAGCAAGTTTGCCGATGACACCAAGCTGTGTGGTTTGGTTGATACACTGGAGGGAAGGAATGCCATTCAGAGGGACCTTGACATGCTTGTGAGGTGGGCTGATGCCAACCTTATGAATTTCAGAAAAGTCAAGTGCAAGGTCCTACACCTGGGTGAGGCAATCCCAGGCACAGCTACAGGTTGGGCAGAGAAGAGATTCAGAGCCCTGTGGAGAAGGACTTGGGTCGATGAGAAAATGAATATGAGCCGGCTTCAGTGTGCGCTTGCAGCCCAGAAAGCCAACCGTATTCTGGGCTGCATCAAAAGAAGCGTGACCAGCAGGTCAAAGGAGGTGACCCTGCCCCTCTACTCTGCTCTCGTGAGACCTCACTTGGAGTATTGTGTGCAGTTCTGGTGTCCTCAACATAAGAAGGACATGGAACTGTTAGAACAAATCCAGAGGAGGGCCACAAGGATGATCAGGGGCTGAAGCACCTCCCACATAAAGACAGGCTGAGAAAGTTGGGACTGTTCAAGCTGGAGAAGAGAAGGCTGCATGGAGACCTTGTAGCAGCCTTTCAATATCTTAAAGGGCCCTATGATGATGCTGGAGAGGGACTCTTTATCAGGGACTTGTAGTGATAGGACAAGGGGTAATGGTTTCAAACTGAAACAGGATAAGTTCAGGTTAGATGAAAGAAGTTCTTTACTGTGAGGGTGGTGAGGCACTGGAATAGGTTGCTCAAAGAAGTGGTAAATACTCCCTCCCTGGTGTTCAAGGCCAGGCTGGACAGAGCCTTGGGTGACACGATCTAGTGTGAGGAATCCCTGCCCACAACAGGTGGGTTGAAACTCGATGATGTTAAGGTCCTTTCCAACCATAACCATTCTACAATTCTAGATTCTATATTGTGAAGAATAAATCTTGTAAGAGCTGCGGTTTTCCACTAGGATGGTCTTCATTTCCATTTTGAGGAGGAAAAATTGGTTTTATATATACACATTCTCTCTGCTATATAGAGTTAGTATTAAACAAAAAACTATAGTTTTCTTTTTCAAACAAAAAGCAAATGAACATGTTAAAGTTAACATGTTAAGGAAAAGTGAACATGTTAAGGAAAGTTAAATTCTTCATGCATCAATTTTCCTTTAATATTTTAATAAATGTTTATGCTATTTCTAGTTTGTACTTAGAGCTTATGATATGTAATGTTTGCTGTAGGTCTAAAGCCCTGGTTCAATTGTCTTGTTGACTTTGTAACTGAATTGGATGACCTTACCTTCATAAATAAGAATGAATAAGGATATTACTCAAACAAGGATAGGGTGGAGGGCACTTTGAGGAGTGATATGGACAAGAAGAAACAAGGAAACCTATTCAAAGTCCCTGCTTGTCCTCTTTAGCTGAAGAAATATGCTAGGTTACAAATAGAAACACTAGAATTAAAATTATCTGTTTTCCTTCCTGAGAAGAGAGAGGGGTTTGGCATTTTTTGACATGTTTTACACAAGAGATTTATTTTTCTAAGGTTGTTCAGATTTCTCCTGCATTCTCAGGAGTAAGTAAATAGGAGTCTTTTTTTTTTTCTTGGGAGGTCTACAGTCACTGTGAAATAAATACACTGCAAAGCTTGATCATGAAGTCCTGAAGCAGACTTGATTCAGGGATTTGCAGTATTTCATCATCCTATAAGTACTGTTTCACCTATCTGCCAAAGCAGGAGGAAGAATTTAACTAGACTGAAATGGACGTTGGGTCATATCAATATCAGGCACTGAGCACTGTCTTTAATTACACATGTGCAGCACTATGCAAAAATACATGGCATTTTTCATTTTATTTTGTCAACTTCCTCAGTTCTGCATGCCAGATGGAAGAACAGGGAACAATTTACAAGGACTCCTGTTATTGTCCTCTCAGAAAAAAAACTTTGCTGAGCCCATTACTGAATTAGCCTTTTTCTCTTTTTTTTGTCACTGTTCGTTATTATTACTGTTCATCACAGTCAGACTGATGGGCTGCTCAGCCACACATATGTGGCCACTTTCAGTACTAAGACATTTGTCCACAAAGTGGCTTCTAGTACATTTTCTAACTACCAGTCTACTCTAACATCATAGTCTGTGGTTATGCACTATAGATAATATTCCATAAAAATGATCTACTGCAAAATATTTTGCGGAAAAATATACAGAAAAGAGTAAGAATCATGTTGTGCAGGCAGTGTTTTAATTTGATAGTGTAAAGCTTTTCCTATTTGATAAAAAGTAGGAAAGAAAAGCATTCCTTAGAGATTACTGTTCAAGAGCATTATATTTTGAAAATATTTCAGTGTTTCAACTGGTCCTCTCAGATTAAAAAAAAATAAAAAATAAAAAGGAAATCAATGAGATTTTTGCCAAGTAACACTTAGCTCTTCAAATTTGGTCCCAGCTAAACATGATCTTACAAAATAATGATTTTATTTATGTTTTCCTGAACTACACAAAGGTTATATCACTCCTCACAACTTCTGCCTGTTTTTCAAAAGTGAGAGCACAACTAGTGTTATAAATAGCAGATCCAGTCCTGGACTTGTTTGCAGCTGGATATAGTTGCAGAAAATACCAGCTTTTGTTGTTATTTTGAAGGAAAGTTAACTCCAGCACTCCAGTGCAGTCTAATCTTTTTATTTACATGTAGCATAGCCAGATGAGAAGCATCTCATCTCTCAACACCCTAGTTAAACTTAGACACAGCTTATATCAATCAGACCAATAACTTCATGTGAAATCACTTAAATAGTTTTAGAAAAAATGGGTTGAAAATTTAAATCAGCATATATTAGAAAATCAGTTATAGCAAAAAGCTGCTTTGTTGTCAACCAGTAAGCTTACCCACACATTAGATATAACAAAACCAGATGTGCCGACACTACTGAAGGAAGTGGAGCACCTTTGATCTGCTGGTTTATACTGCTCACTCACAAAGGACAGTTGCTTTCATTAATGAGGCTTTTCTTGTTTATAAGGTTCACTGATTTCATGTGTCCAGAGCAGGGGGAAATTGCACTGCTCTCTAAGAAATCACTTTGATACCTGGTAAATACAGAGCTATAAAACACTCCTGTCACTTATGGCCATAAGTGGGATATCTTTGTAAGTGGTATGACTGCTTGACGATATTTAAAGAGTGTGAATGGTGAGAAGGACAGAGGTAATGCGTTAGATGAGCTGATTACTTGCTTATCTGTAACACATGAATTCTGATAAGAGAAGAAAGAAATACTTAATCAGAATTAGTCAGAATTCTTCAGTATCATTTTTTGCAGAAAACTAAACTTAAGTGTAAAAAAGCAAACATAATTTCTAGCAAACTGAGAAATACTTAGAACAGATGACTGAATAAAGTAATGACGTCATGTTTGCATAAGCGGGGGGGGGTCCTATTTACTCCTAAGTGTAATAACACTTATCAGTATAGTATATTGCATGCAGTTAGCTCACCTACTTATACGATTTAATGAGACCTATACTGACCACACACAGTGTCTCACATTCATGACAGTCCTGACGTACATACAAAATACGTTTTGAAGACAGAGTGCCTAAATCCTGCTAATTTTAAAGTTTAGAGTTTTAAAGCAGCTTGCAGAGCTTTAAAGGTCATTCTCTCAGGAGTACTATTTATTGTAGCAGCTGCTGTGAACCTGTGAATAGGCATGCCAAAAACAGGTAAAATAAGATTCATCCACATTGCTGTTTGTCTAGTTTACTAGCTGTTGCTGAAGTAACAGGATTATTTAGATTCCTGGTTTTATTGTTGTTTCACAAGGTTTTACAGAAAGCAAGAAGTTAAATAGTGAGCTCCTTTCATTCTCCTCGAGTGAATGTCAACAGTGCATCATTTTTAAGTATGTTGTGTTCTTGTGCATGCATTTCCAGCTTCCCTCTTTAACTTCCCTTTTTAACCTTAATTTACAAACCTATTTGCTTAATAGGTATGTTGCAGCACAGTTTATTTCTTTTATTTTTTTACCAATAGTGACAGTTCAATTTACTACATTTTATTTAACACTACCGTTACATTTAAAACATGCCTCCCGTTCAAATTAAGCTAGAAGTAGCAAAGGGGTTATATAACTCAGAAACCAGATCCTGATTCTCCTAGAAGTTTATTATGTTGCCACATAATGGAATTACATTTTGACTATAAAACTTGACTTTGGGCCCTGCTGTAATTTTTTAATGCAAGTCTATTTCCCACCTTCAATTTCTCACACTTAGTAGAGTGTGGATGCACTCAGTTGCATCCAGAAATGCAGTGGTAAACCCATCTGGCCTGTTTGTAGATCATGAGATCAGAGCTTCATTTTCTTGGCCCACAGGGAAAGGAGTAAGGTAAGGCTGAAGCACACTTATTTTCACAGAATCACAGAATCCCAAGGGTTGATAAGGGACCACAAAAGATCATCTAGTCCAACCCCCCTGCAAGAGCAGGGTAACCTAGAGTACATCACACAGGAACTTGTACCATCACACTGAATTTAAAGGGACTTCAAAGGAGCAAAGTATTACAAAGGCACTGTAAAATGGCTCAAGTGTGAGTCAGAATAACATTTTAAGCCTTTTACTCTCATGCACTAAAACACGCACATAATATACATCACGTCAAAAATGTTTCTGGGTTAATGTGTGTAACTGCCAATAACTAAAGGATGAACTTACAGATAAGCATTAAGAAAATTTCCTCCTACCCTCATCTGAGACAGCAAGCTCTCTGGCTGTATTCATACAGCTGTATTCATACCCTGCACACTTCCACTGGGAGCAGATTGAGCCAGGGGAATTTTTATGGGATGATGTTATTGCACATGCACGTTTCAGGGAAAGCATTAAGAAAGGAGATCCTGCTGTCCAACATGAACAGCATGGCATTTGCAAGTAACACTCTTCTGGAAAGGGCAGCCTTATGTTAGCTTTAGAAGGTCAAAACTGCTGGATGTGCAGATTTTTTGCCTTTTCTTGGACAGCTGCATTTCAAAGTTGTAATTGTTATTTCTGTCTACATATGTAGAATACTGGAATAGCAGCAGAAGCACACATGGGGCTTCAAACATGAAAGCACATTCTCTGTCAATTCTGAGCAAGAGACAAGGAAAACCTGCTTGAGTACTGTGGGCTTTTTCTAGTGTTATTTTCAGTTTGCTAGTGCATATTTGGTGCAAGACCATTAAAATTGATGATGTTTTCTTTGATGAAAAATCCAGTTCAGCCACAGTACGGTGTGTAGCATGCTCCAGACTGTGTCTATGGGAAAGGACAAAAATATTTTGGAGTAGGAATTTTCTGCAATAACCAGTAAGATATATTGGAACACTTGTTCCCAACTTCAGTTAATTGTGAATTATGCTAGTAATTCTTTAATGCTGGAGAAAATTCAAATACAATTGAAATTGGTGTATTGCTAATGAAAAGGCTGTTTTAATCTTCTCTCCCACTTACCATGATTCACCAGTTTCAAGCACTGTGTCCTGTATCCATAAAATAAGTACTTTTATATAATGTATCAGGCCTTTTAGTAGAACAGAGTAATCTAATAAATAAATTTAACATTGAAAGGGGAAGTGTAAATCTTTTCTGGTTATGACTTAGTTCCAAAATACTGCTTTATTTGTACGGGTCAGAAGCAGTTTTAAGTATTACAAAACCAAACTCCTCTGAGATTGTACTTATTTTTTGGAGAGGCTGCAAAAACTTAATGAGAAATTTGTGGGAAGTTTTAGGCAAATTGAAGAGTATGTCTGAGTCAGGCAGATGAGATTCAGTCTCAGTACAGGAATTTTATTTTCATTTCTTCTTCTCCTAAGAGTTATTAGTCTTCTGTTATGGCTTTCTTCAAAAAGCTGTGTTAAGGCACCTTCCTGCTAAAAGCACCATACTTCTGCCGCACCTCAGGAGGGGTTAGATGACTTTTTAGATATGATAATAGATGGCTGATGGTAATTAACATCCAGAAATTTGTAAATACAGTTTTATGGGATTCCCTGTAAGAGTGGTGATGACTTCCTGCTTTCTGCTTCAAGAGCAAGTGAGTCCAAGTGCCTGTTTTGCTCTTGCCTTTAGTTTAATTCTATGCCAGCATTCACACAAATGGGAAGAAGAGAGAATAAATCCACATGGAGACTTTAGTTGGATTACTTAATATACAGGAGAAAGTGTTCCCATTCCCCAGCTTTCATGGTGATTTAGCAATGTGGAAGTAATTGAAACAAAAGATAAAAAGCCCCTACTTGCTTGGTATAAAATTAGTCTTTTTTTTCAAGAACTGGTATAAGTCAGTTTTGGTCCCATTAACTTATTCCTGTTTTTTATTTCTGAATAATATTTTATTATATTTCTCATGCTGTCTAGTAATCATCAATGGTAAACTAAGCAGGTGTGCATTATAACTTTATCTGCTTCAAGAACACTGGCAAATATCAATGGTAAAACAAGCAGGTGTGCATTATAACCTTATCTGCTTTGAGAACACTGGAAAATATCAATGATAATTCTAGTGTACTCCTACATATAGCTAAACATCAGGGTTGCCTCTCATTTCCACTCAAGCCCTTTGAATTCAAATAATTATGACTAGCAAAACAAATAACAAAATAATAAGATGTACTGAACATTAGATCTAGCAATACTTTACAGTTGACTCTGTTTTCATAATAAAAGTAACTACACATATATTTACACCAAAAAACTATGTAATCAAAATATGCTTAAAGTAATCTGTGGGGTTTTGGTTGTTTTTTTTTTTTACTATGCTTATTGTGATACTGGAGTCAACATTTTAATTGTACTATCTTTGAAATACAGTTTCATGGAAATAAAATACATAAAAATCCTAGTTTTTAAAATCTTTATTTAGCTCATTTTTTTAAATAACAAATTGTTTAAGATTAATTTTCCTGCTGGTCTAATTCTGATCTATTTTGCAGCACATTAAATGATTTAAAAGATTTCTACCATTCAGAAAAAAAAAAAAGTCAGTTTTGCTTATTGCTATGAATCCTTTCTCCTCAAGCATTTCACCTACTGCACTGCCACTGTATAAGGAGATCTATTAGAGGGTGCTCAGCACCTGTTCCAGGCGTTGCAGGAACACATGGTTATTTTCTATCCTTGTCTTGAACAATTTTGTACCTAACATTATGAACTGGCCCCTGGCAGAAAACTGAAACAATGGGAATTAACTGGTGTGATGCATTGTAGACAAAGGACGAACTGGTCAATGATCTTAAATAAAGGGGGCAGAGAAGAGTTAAATCCCTGTGGATGTTTCCCCAGGTGGTGGATACCAAAACCTCATGTTTGAAATTACATCTTGCTCTCGTAGCTCCAAAGAAATGAAACCAGATGTGCTCATCATTACCCATCAGGCCACCATGGCAAGCTAATTTTGCCAAATAGCCCAAATATACACAAAGCTGTAATGACCTATAATTCCTAACAGCTTCAGTAGATCTTATTAAAAGCAGTGGTGGGCTCAGGGATCAGAAACTACTGGTTTCAGCTTTCAAATGGGCTGTCTAAGGATGCTAACCCCAGTGACATTACAATATAAGGTATCTTATGAGCAAAAGAAGTATTATAAGTACTACGAATTAAAATATGGAAGAAGAATATGGACTCATGAAAGAAGTAAAACAAGTTTTTTTTCAATAATTACTGCTTTTTGCAGTCTGAGAAAAAAATAAAGAGAGGAGATTTTCATTGTTTCTGTTCTTAAACACATAGATCTGATGGGATGATAGAACAATATAGGAATTCAGATAGCAGGATACTGGGAAGGGAATTAGGGTTTACAGCCACCCATACATGCTGCAGTGACAGTTAAGTGGAAGGGTACAAGTTACAAGCTTTTCTGTGTTGGCTTGATGAATTATTTATACTTCTCATGGTAGCTGGAAAGATTGAGAAATGTGGAGTATCTTTTTATTGATCTTTGAAATCTCATCAAAATACCTGTGTTCAACTTGTTCATCTTTTTCTGTTGGACTACATTCTTTCCTTACTAAGGAAAACTAAAGTTATCATTGCTTTCACATCAGCAAAATTCCTTGCTCCTGGTAAGACACAAGCTATTTAAATTCTCTACAATGAAAAAGTATTTCCATTTGAGATCATCTAACTTTATTGCTTTACATCCAATAGTTTATTATAAGATACTTACAAAACTTCCCAAACTAAGTTCAAGTCAGCAATATCTACTATTCAATCAACAAATTGAGATATTTCATCTCTAATCTAATCTCTAATTGTTTTCATTTTCACTGAGTGTTCATTTTTTAACTGTTCTGCATATCTGTCCAGATGAAAAAAAAAAAAAAAAAATCTCCAGGGGATTATACCATAGGTAGCAATTGGTCAGCTTCTGTGAAGTTAAAATACTATGGAACATAACTGTGCATATACTTCACTGCAATTCTACATTTCTAACAGGCACAGAGGCAGGTTTCATTTGAAATGATACAAAGCAAACATATGTAATATTTTACTACGTCAGGTTGCAGGCCAAACCCTTAAAGCCTATAGATGTCAACTTATGCCCATAAGAAATGGAACAGATTTTACCAAGTCTTTTCAAAGAACAGATTCAAATTGAAAAGTGGATTCAGGTTCTCTTAAAAGCTGCCATGACTTGGAAATAAGCCAGGAAGTCTGTGTTTCTGTAATACTTGTGCTTATGCCAGTGATATATAGTTGTGCAGTTATTTTCCCTCCTGCTTGAAGTATCTGAGTGCTTTCTTGAGGGTCCTAGCAGACCACAGATAATTTTATCTTCCAATGAACTAAAGACTCAAAATCAAATTATAAAAGCTATTACTGGAGTATAAAAATTCAGAAAATGGGTATCTGAACTCTGTAAATTATAATAAAATACATAGCTTTCTCAGATAATGTGCAAGTTACTGCGTGGGATTTTATGGCATTTATAATGTAGAAGGTTAGAGTTGTTGACCATAGTATAGTCTTTTTGGCCTTAAAAAAGGAACCATGGCTATTCCATATGACCTGAAGTGCAAAAGATGAACTCACAATCCACTAACAAAAAGCTTTCAGTGACCCTGGACTGACCCCAAAATTCAATCTAAAGGTAAGGAAGAATCATTAGTAGAGAACCTTGAAAATTCTGACTACAAGATTATTTTTGCTTGAGAATGCTTCTTATCTCATTCACTTCACCCTATCATAGAAATTCAAAAGGCCAGTCAACATAGCAAGAATCATACATATCTATATGTATGTGTGTATTAGTATACACAAGACTGAGAAAAATCACATGGAAACATAATTTTCCTTTTCTTCATTGATACAACGGTGAAAAAATCTCAAATTCTGGCTACAGGATTGAATGTCAGAATTATATCAATAGCATGAATCTCATTAGGTTCTTAGGTTTCTAAAATACGAGGTATGCATAAGAATATGGTCAACATATTTGTATTAAAGAGCTAGAATTGTGAGTATGTCCAGTCATCAAATTCTTACAGAAGAAAAACAAACAAATCCGTCAACATAAATGTCTGATCACAATCTGGTTTCTCCTGGTTCTGCAAAATGAGGCAGCATATTAGGAACATGTTAGGGACAAGATTAGAGTTTTTCTTCTTCAGGTCCAATACATGAATGTCTCTCACTGCATCAGGTTAAAAGCAGCAAAAGTCGGTGTTCTGCTTGACTTATGCAACTGTCCATAGAATTTCTATCCAAGGTTTCTTTGCCTCTGAAACCTACCAAACCTTTGTTTTCATCTCAGGTCCCTTTCTTCCAGCAAAATCACACAATGTTTTGTTTTGTTTTTTCCAAATTACTGATTATTCTCTCACAACCTAATTGAGAGTAAAGTAAAACTCTTTTTACCAGATTGCTCAGGAAAGTTGCCTCATTTGCACTGAAAAACTGAATGCTTTCTGGTCACTTCAATACATGGTTGTGTTTGGCACTGCTCCCTGAAGTCCATCTCTGTAAAGGGTTCAACAAAACCCAGAAAAATTTGCTGAACTACTGATCAGCAGAAACAGATGGATCTCACATGCTTGGAGCTTTCATTTGCCATCTTTAAATGAAAGTGTTCAGGATGAACAGAAGTAGGCATATACTTTCCAACCCTAACTATTCTATGATTCTATATCCCTGGCAGTGTTCAAGACCAGGTTGGATGAAGCCTTGGGTGATATGGTTTAGTGTGAGGTGTCCCTGCCCATGCAGGGGGGTTGGAACTAGATGATCTTAAGGTCCTTTCCAACACTAACTATTCTATGATTCTATGTAGTAGTGAGAGCTAGTATATCAAGGCAAACATAGCACACCAGGAAGCTGCATACCTGTCTGAGAACAAAACAGAGATATTTGACAAGTGTCAGAGGTGGAGGGAAAATAAAAGACTGAGGCCAGGCTTTTTTTGTACCAGCCTTCTGGGAACACTTCACAGTGGTGTCTCTGTCCCCTCAACTCTGAACGCTGACTGCAAAGATGTGCAAATGACATTACAAAGCACAAGTGCAGATAAGAAAACATGTTACACAGAAATCATGTCTGGAAGAAAACTGCTTACTGCCTAGCCTTTTGAAGGGAAAATTTCTCTGTTTCAGCGATTCAGCTGCCCTGAAGAATATCAGATTAATGAACCAAGCAAACAAGAACATCTTGTACATTTAAAGTTATATAAAGCATACACCAGACAACACAAATTTTCCACAGTCTTATGACCAGAGCCAGTTTAATGCCTTGAGATGTTCCGCCATGCAACAGGCAATGACAGGCAAAGGCAAGTGTCAAACCCTTTGTGTCTATGGCTTACCACAGGAGGACAGTTGTTACTTCAGCTGGGGTGGCATGTATTTTGCTACTGTAGGATGGCTGTCAAAATAGAGCTTAATTATCAAGTAACAAGAATAACAAGGCAGAAACTCTGATAGGATTCTGCAAAATTTGAACATGAACTTCTCAGAATTGTGGCAGAGACTAAAAAGCCTTTTAGAGTATCAACAGAGAGAAAGAGACACAATAGAGACCTAAAAAAGTGAAAGCCCAAGAGAAAAACAGTGCAGGTTTTTCCTTTGTTCCTATGCCTTTTCAGCAATTGGCTGAAATTGGCTATTTCCCTCAGAGAAATGTGTAAACTCTCATCTCTGTTTGCCAGAAACTGCAAAACATAATCCACTCTAATTTATATTAGTATAAATTAGTATAATTAGTATTATTAGCATAATCCAAAAGTGACAGTCATGAATGGGTTCTATTCTATTGTCACATAAGAGAACATGAGAAATTAAAGATGCAAATAAAATCAAATCACATGAGAGATGGAGAATGACCAAGTGGGACGAAGTCACAAAATCA
This sequence comes from Melopsittacus undulatus, assembly GCF_012275295.1. Taxonomy (NCBI): domain Eukaryota; kingdom Metazoa; phylum Chordata; class Aves; order Psittaciformes; family Psittaculidae; genus Melopsittacus; species Melopsittacus undulatus. Next base: position 29,590,512 of record NC_047533.1, read on the forward strand.
TACCTTGCAACATCTATGCACATCTGGTCACAACTTTTTAATGAATTACATTGAAAATTCTTTCTCAGATCTTATAACTCGCTTGTGCTACACTGTTTTTTTTTTTTTTGCTGTCCAATAACAGAGTGAGTAGCTGCTATCCATTCCTTAATTTTTTCATCCTTTTTTGTATGTTTGATTTACCCTTTAGAAGTAGAATCTGTCTAAACTTTCCTTTCCTATTATTTTTATTAGCTGCCTCTTTAGGAGATTAACACAGATATGTGCACATAGAGCACCCTCAGGCAAACCCATCCATAACTCCAAAAATAAACTATACTGCTAATTGACCTCCTCACAGCCTGGAAATACCAATATCAATGAGCAACCTCTAATACAGTGAGAATCTGGTCCATTTTTTTTCCTCCACAGTGGCCCAGTCCTGCTTTGGTCCTTGCAAGCTGGTAAACATAGCACTGCAGGAGGAAGTTCAGTGTTACTGGTAAATTCTCTTCCTGGTCTGCAGTTTTTTTGAGTATGTAAAAATACATTCATATGGCTTCTGAATGAATCTCCTTCCAGTGAGTACTGACAGTGACTGTTATACAGATTATGATCTCTTCAAAACAGGACTTTCTTGATCTTAGTTTCTTACACAGTGCTAAGGATGCTGCAACATTTAGTGAATAATAGTATCAATCAACCAGTGTGCTCTGATATTTCTCTCTTTTTCACCTCTTTCCCCAAATTTAAATGCAAAGCTATATAAAATGCAGAATACAAGTTCAGTCAGTTTTTGAAAATCCACTTCAGCCTCTTCATGGATTCTGCATTGCAAGGAAAGCTGTTATGCCTGTGCTAATTCTGTTTTCAGTGGGAAAAAATCTGGTTAAACTAGCCTTTGGAAATGGTTTAAATTCTTGTAAGTGGAATTCTGTCATATAAAATTAGCAAACATATAAAACATTTATTGCCAAAGAGATACTATGCAGCTGCTTGGATTATTTATTTATTTTTTTCCGTACACCATTTATTGCCAACATCTTCCTTAAAAGAAGCATTCAGCTAGCTCCTAATGTGTAGCCTACAATGTAACCCTTCTGCGTCTGCTGCAATAGTGGCATTCCCTCAGTGTAATAAATATTCTCTATATGACAGCTAAGTTTAAGCATGATTGTAAATGCAAAGTTCACAAGGTTGCCATCAATATTATCTTACGTCCTTATTTCCTGTTGTCTTCATAGCTTGTTTACTCTTAAACTAGAACATAATTAACAAATCATATAGCTCATTTTTACTGAAAATAGCAGCTCAGCAAAATGTTTCCTATCATCTGGGGCTAACCTTCCCACAGGCTGCATATCCTGGAGCAGCACATTGTAATAAGAGAAATCAGTTTTTCTGAATCTAGGCCAAACACTAATTTAATTTCTCTGGCTGCCCCCTTCTTTTCAGCTCTTCTCCCCACTCTCCCCAGTAACACACATATGTGAGTTGGAGTTAAGAAGTTGCAGTTGGTAAACAAAACAAAGACAAAACTGCTAAGAAGTTAATGAAAACATCAGTAAGTCATAGCATCTGGATCTTATCATCCACCTCTGACATAAGGAAGATGTCCAGATGTTAGCACAACTGTAGCAGTTCAAATATTTTTTGAGCAAGGCTCCTTCCAAACAGTCAGACACAAAGCAGTTCAGCACTTTCAGCAGTTTTTAGGAATGTTTCGAATATATAATGGTCTTTCAAAAGCGCAAAATGCTTGCTTGGTGCCGAAAGAATATACAGTCTGGGGAGCTGGGTCTGGGTATCGGGAGCCCCCTCTTTTGGGAAGTGCATATGAATGTTCAAAGAGCAGAAGATGAGGCCTCCTGGTTGTCTGTCATAAGGAGACACATTTAGCAGAGACAGAATGCCGCTTATCTTGCAGTATCCAGCATTTAAGACCAGAGTTTAACAGTATCCATGATGATGAATTACTAAACTGGGCCTGGGGAAATCAGACCATAATTTTCGTCTTTCTCACTCATTTTTAATCCCCATCTGAGAACATGTACCACATACAAGCCTTGCATGCTGAAAAGTATAAATGATGAGGCTGGTTTCCTAACAGGTGGTTGCCAGGTGTATTGGTTTTTAACTTCCCCTCGTGTCCAAGCTGTCTGACAGAATGGTGATGTTTTTCATGTTTGGGTGCTCATTCTCCATTTGCAGAGCCTGTCTTCAGTTCACTTCCTGTCAGGCATGTTTTGTGGGCTGATCTGGGTATGCACCCTCTCTCCTTGGCCCATACTTATAAAGAATCAGTTCAGAGTCCCCAGGAAAGCGTAAAGTTATTTCTAAAAATTCCTAATTGCTGAGGTGTCGTGGGACTGAATTCCTCTTATGCACATCCTTAAAATCCCAGGCACAAGACAGGACATGGGGCTGCTTTCTGATTGCTCCAGTCTTAGAATTGGCTGCAATGACTGTGGAAAAACAGAATGCTGAAAAAAGGGTGTATTTCCATAATCCCCTCCAGCTGTTGTAACTTGAATGCGTGAGGATTCTGTAGCAGCCACTTTTATAATATGTTTAGCATACTGTGTACTTCTTATTGTAAACTTGGACAAAACAGTGTCATCGTTGTAGCCTGACTACAGAAATGATGGTGGAGCTCCATGAAATAAATGTTTTAGATTTTACTAATGGAGGAAAATGTGAAGCTCATATATAAAATGTTCCAAGTGTTCAGTCCCCAATGGTGCAATTTATGCTGATATATGAAAATACCCATTACAAATACAAGATGATAGAGTATGCACACTTTCCTTTCTCTCTGAGTGCTGCAATCTCTATTAGTATCAGACTTCAAATTAGAAGCACGAGAGTGCTGGAAACAAGACATTCCAGCAACTGAAAATAAACACCAAGAGAATCATGCTAAAGGCAGCTATGATCTTTCTGGCACTTCTCTACATTTTCATTTGGAGAGTGAGAAATTAAAAAAAAAGAACATGGAATAAAAACCTAATGAGGCATTTAATTCAAATTGCCCTATGAATGAGGATTTTGACTGAAGGACTTTGTCTTAAATGAATTCCAGTCATTCCACGTTAAAAACACCAGTGCTAAAAAAAAAGTTGTGTAATATTCTATATACTTATTGGAAATTTAGGATGGCAATATTTTTTTAAATAGTCATGCATATGCAGTGTATGAAATGTATTAGTTCTGGTTACATTTGATGTCTGAATTTGAAAGATGTGAAAAATTAGAAATCACACGAATGAAACTGGTATTTTCTCAAAATAATTACTTACACTACAAACTTGTTTAGTAATTACATGGGTAATGACAAAGCTCTTCAACACTCTCATCATTCAACTATTCAACCAAAATAATTAAAAGGCTTTGCACTGGATATGCTTTACCTGCTTTATTATACAAATAGCCTTTTTTTGTTATTAGACAATCGTTGTTTAATGTTTTTCTATTTATTTTCCATAACTTAAAGTCTATCTATAAGTACATATCAATACCTGGTCATTCTCTACCTTGTGGCCAGTGGCTGTTTTTAACATTTGTAAAGTATCCTGAGTAAAGCACCAAAACTGTAGGAGGTTGTCTCCAGCCTGGCAGTCAGTAATTTCCTAAAAATGCTGATATAGCCAAAAAGTGACATATTTGAAGCTATATATCAAGTTGTCTCAAGTTTTGAAACATATCAGTTTTCTAAAACTTTATTTCACCTACACACACTGTAAATCTTTCTCCAATGACAGAACAAAACAAACAAAGCAGTAATTTCTGTTCTGCATGAGTTTAAATTTTAGGGACAGGTAAAATTTAATTCAAAACACTGCCTTAACTTGGGTCTTTAGAAGTTTCCCAAGGATTAAAACTCCTTTCTTTGCTTTCTTTACTTCCTATAGTTAGTTATATATAAGTCTAGAAGTATAAACAATAGCTGGGACTTTTTAAAGAATAAGTAAATCCTGTGCTCACAGATTTTTGCAATCCATAAAAAGGCACATTTTAAGGCATCAGAATTAAGGGAAAAGAATAAGAGAAAAGAGGAATTAGAAACCCAGTGAAAATATAGGGATGTTGATAATGGAGAACAAGTTAACCATCAGCAAGAGCAGATAGTGCGTCACAGATATCTTGGTGATCATACATAAGTTATGCAAAAATTGATATGACAATGGTATGAAAAACTTAATAATATAATCCTAGCTAATCATCATAAATTCAAAAATAAAAAGTCTACTGAAAGGGGCCTGCAAAGAAACTCTTCATAATTAGATTCCAAATTAAGTCAGCCTTTATTAATAACATGAAAACTAGATAAAAGCTGACTGATGGTCTTCTAAAAGGAATCTAAATGGAAAAAAATTGTTTGATGGAATTACTTTTTCTGCAGTTTCAGAGTTGTCTCTGTGGCTACATCTTTAGCAATAACTTACAAGGACATATATAATATTTCCAGATGATTTAAATGCTAGCAAAGTAGGCCTAAGGAGAAGTCTGTTACAGAGCTTTGCAAATGAGTCATCCTTCATTTCTTTGGCAGTTAAGAGGAAACAAAACCAAGAAAACCAGGGATGGCAAAAGCCCACTTTAGCTTTAGTGGGCCAAAGGTACAAATTAATTTAAACCTGGGGTAAATAAAATATTATGACGTTCAGTGAAATTTAATAAAAAAAAATGATACAATTGAAAGTGATAAGTAAATAACTGCAAATAGAAAAGTTAAAGGTTAATTTTCAAACTACCAAATAGGCAACGTTTTTCCCCAGACTTCAATGATTAAGCCACTGCAGCAAAACTAGCAGTAATTCACCAAGCCTAGTCTATTTACACATTTCTTTTTTTTCCCCTATAATACCAAATATTTCAGAAGAAAACTTACCTTTTTGGTCACTAAAAAAAAAACTAAAAACATTAAAAGAGAGGCATATGAGTCATCAGTTGTACTCAATGTCTGACCACATTTTCTAAAAAGTTGCTGGATTTGAGGGTATGTTCATTTCAGAGCTGAGAATGATGCTTCCATGCTCTGAGGAAGTTCACTCAGCACTGCTGCCCTTCTTGAGCAAGGGAGTTCTGTGCACTGAAAAAGCCAGAATGTGCTTCCCTTCCCAGCTGAGGATGTGACCTGGCATCACTAAAAGGGAATAAACTGGGAATTCCCAAGGAAATGTTTCTATTTCTTGTGAATGTAGTGACAGGAAAAGTTAACAGTTTTCATATTACCCATTTAGAGAATCTGGCAACTTGAGTGTAATTCCGTTCTCTTACTCTTTGCTGTTCATGCCATTGCCCCAAATTTTATCCCATCTCTACTGGGCATTATTGATGTTCCAGCAATTGAAAATGTTTCCATTGTGTTTAGTGATTTATTTAGTGATTCATTTTCCACATTTAATATGACCAGATATGACTATAAACATGTGTCTAGATTTTCTTTGCCCATGTAAAATAAAAAAGGGGAGAAAAAACACTAAGTGGAAACCCATGAGCTGTGCTGCCATAAAAAGTAGCCTGACCATAATGTGACTACGTTGAGCTGCATCTCCCTGCTCCTCAGGACACTTATGTCATAAATAAATACCATATTTATACAATATTCTGTATTTATATAATAGTAATAATATCCCATAATAAGGTATAATAATATACCGTATTTATACAAGTGTGCTTGTCTCCAGCTGGCTGAACCACAGGTTATTCTGCCATGTGATGAGACAGCACATGCAGTAACTCAGTCTTGGTGTTAGGGTTCAGAAGCAATGTGAGGATGCTGCTCTACAGTACTCCATCATGGCCAGGGTAGGACAGCATGCAAAGGTCATCTGACAGGACAGTCTATATTTATTAGTTTCCCTTTATGGTGCCCACTCAAAATCAAAGCATCCTTAGCTACAGTCTTTTAGTTCCATGTAACGTTAATAGCATTTTAAACACTTTTGATTCTTTTTGTCCAAGACTAATTCTACCTTTCTTTCATGTCATTAAGACTACATGATCTAATGGCAAAGATTTTTTTCACAATATTTTTCCTACTTAGGAAGTAGATAGTACTGCCTGTTCAATGATTATATCAGATTATATTGCATGATCTGCTATTTCTGTGTGCAGGCTGTTTTTTTTTCAGGCAAAATATTACTTTTTCTTGAACGCACCATCAAGAATGCATATTTCACATTTTCTTCTTTCTTTTGCAAATATCATGTGCTTTTTTAAAAGGTGTGTCCTGATAACACAAATTGCTGATCTAAGTAGATTTCTTATTTCAGTGTAATGATCCTTCTTTACCACTTTTAGGTAGTCAGCAGTTTAAACTGCTGATATTCTGGAGAACAAATAGAAAAGAAACACAACTTGTGTCTGTTTTGTTTCTCTTCCCAAATCTCTGTTATTCATGAAGTATTTTCAGGAATACAGCCTGATATCTACTCCGATTACATACTGCAGTGCTTGTTGGGGGTTTAGCCTGCTGATTTTCTAACTTTCTGACTGACAGCAACCAAATATACTAGCAGACTGACAAGCCCACATCACCAGCACAGCCTGGAAAATGGAACTGTCACTGCTTTTAAGGGTCCTCTAACATCTAAGCCTTGTATTGATAAAAACTGTGACGGCTTATAACCACCTGCCAAGTAGAATAAAAACATGCTGCCCTTATCAGCACAGCTAAAGAGGCTAGAGGGTTCATGTTCACTCCTCATTTCTAGGAATGTGACAGAGTCTCAAGAAATATAATTAGCTGTTGTCTATCCCCCAGATGTTTGACAATCATATGCAAAGTTAAATATACACGATTATCAAAGCCTTTTTGGATTCTGATAAAACCTGAATATTTTCATATGTAGGTCACATACAGAAGGCATAAAAAACATGTCATTATATGCTTTCCTATGTGAACTGATGAGAGAAAAGCAATTTTGTAAGACAGTTGGTAGTAGTTGTCTTACATGGACACAGGCCAGAGGTACTTGGAGTCTGCTGATGCAAATGCCGTTCTGAACTTAACTATAAATTAAAAAGCTCACTTCAAAGAATTTACATAAACATTCTAGCAGGTGGAATGGAAATGAATGCCAGGGCAAACAAGTATCTAGCTGACCAGGCAACATGCAGATTAAACAAAGGCTGACTTGGCCCCTCCAGCTTCCCTTTTATAGATTTGTGTAACGTCCATGCCTTTTTACTCAGAATTTCTTCCTTGTCAATGCTCCTTCCAGTGGAGTTTCAGCAATGTCCTGAAGATCGGACCTGCATTGTGACTGTTGTTCCATGCCCTGCAGTCTTTAAGTGACCAAAGAAGTCCAGTTTTCTAACATACCTTTGAGAGGCTAAATGGGCTGTCTGCCTGGTTCAGTTTGCCATGGAAGAGAGGTTAATGTCCAGCACTTTCATAACACTGCCATGTTTGTGACTAAGTGCTGGGCATTAAAGTAAATGTGGAGCTTTACTGTAAAACAGTGGTAAAGATGAGGTTCTCTGCCTAGGAACTCACTGTCATTTGACATCCATACAAACAGGCACAGAATTGATTCAGCCACTAACACAGAGGACAGAACAAGATTTTTATGAACTGCTCTAATTTAAAACAGGCTTTTGCCCCTGTGTGTCTTTATAGGCTGTGATCACTCACTGCCTGATTACTTGATGTAATCAGTTTTGGAATTGATGCACCATCACAAAAATCTGTTGTGCACTCAGCTGCTCTTATTTCTCCAAAACATACATGCAGGAGAATGATGTGAAAGTTCAGTTTACATTAGTGAGTCATATGGTCTGCCTCTTTGGTCATCTATCTCATCCCTGATCTTATCATTATTCACATTTCTCCTCCCCTTGGATAAGCCACCCCCACTGTATACAAACAAACCAAAGCGATCCCTCTGACAAGTCACACCCACTGTGCATTTCTGCTGCCTTTTCTGAAACGTCTAAATGCTGCAATAATGAAAGTAACAATGCCAGCAGGGTGAACAAGAAGCATTGAATCTAACAGACAATAACAGATGAGGAAAACAAAGCAAGCTAAATTACATTCTCCAGCCCTCTTATGGTTTGCATCGAGTTTTTGAGTATTTGCAAGTCAAAATAAAAATATGAACTGCAATCATATAGTTGGCTGGCAATTTATATCTCAGAAGCATAGCTTTGGCATACCTGACACTCACTTGGAACTCACAGCACTGAAATCCTTGCCAGAGGAAATACCAGTAATTGCTCAGTGCACAGCCCAGATATTCCAACTGACACACTCCTTGGCTGCAAAACACTCTGTAACACAACTCACTGAAGCACATCAAGGCAGTAAAGCACAGGGTCTGACCTAACAGCAAAATAAAATGCTTCAGCACACTCCAGTCTGAGGAGTTTGCACCATAATATCGCACCAAAATTCTCTGCTCCTTTTCTTCTAACTGATGCTTATGTCATCTCGTTAAAGGAGCACACACAGCCCCAGCACAGGCATAGCACTGAAGTAACATGACACAGAAACAAAAGGCTGGAGAAATACTCAGAGGCGATAGCAATACGTTATGCAAATGCTACCACTAATTAGCATTGTTAATTATGATGCCTTCCGAATCTTAAAATATACTTATGTAATATCCTTTCTCACCTGCCAGTCGTCTGTCTCTCGTGTTTTTCCAGATAACATCCAAGGCTCTAGCAGTGGAGTCCCTGATATGATCACTAAATGATCTTCTCAGAGGGGCTTTCACTGGGTGGTGCATAATGCAGATCGATCACACATCCAGAGTCAAACGGCTGTAGCTTAGCCCCTGGAAACAGGGCATTCTTTGCCCGGGGATCTGTCTGAATTTCTCTTCGCCAGGCTGGCAGGTTGTTACTTTATATAATTTGTCATGAGCCCTGTGGAGCTTTTCCTTGAAGAGTCAGGCATTGCAGTTCTCACTGCGGATGCAGGAAAGCTCAGACTGCAGCCAGCCTACTGGAAAGCTGCCAAAATCTTACATCTGGAACAGTTTACAAATGAGCTAACGATACAGTCATTTAGATTTGGGGCTTTATTTGTGGATATCTATAGGATTCTAGCTTCCTGTTTAATCAAATAACTTACCAGGCGCATACTTGCATGCTCATTTATTAGGATAATATTTCCCTGCTTAACTGATATTTCAGGTAATCCTTCATGTTTTGACATGAAAAAGGTAAGAAATAGAAAAGAGATAAAGTAATTTTAAGCCTCTGCAGTTCAGGTATTTTATTTCATTACTGTATTTTTCTTGCATATCATCCTGTCTGTGGCACAGAATAGGGCCTGATTCCAAGTTCCCTGTATGTAGTACTTCATGCCAATGCAGCAAGAAAGGTATGAAAATACAAAAATGAGAGGGAAAGGGGAGACAAAAACAAAAAAAGGAGAGTAAACTAGGCCTCACATCTTTGCTGAAGGGAAAGATAAGGTCCCATATGTTAAAAGTTTATGCATGTAACTGAGATTAACAGTCACAGTAAACGAAGCCATTTGACCTTGCTTATTTTGACCTTTTTAATTGATTACTGTGTCCTGTGGCTTCCCTGAGGGAGAGAGGGAGGAATAAAGGGGTGGCTGAGACTCAATTTCTCCTTCTACTATTATGTATGGTAATGTGTGAAGAGGTGAGAGATTGCAGCCTAAAAACCTAATCTCTGTTACCAGGGAAAGCAAGAACAGTTGAATAAAGTTGTCTTCATGTTAATTCAAGGTGGAGTAATTAATTTTCACAGCAAATGCAGTTGTTAAAATCAGATACCATTACTTTCTTGAGAAGTATTATGATATCATTAAAATTGATTGATTAACCTCACAAGGTTGGCACACAGATCAAATTACAGAATCATGAGTGGTTTTCTACTCCCTGTGAATTCCTTCTAAGAACAAAACAGTTTTTCTTTTTGTTATTCTAGATAATTTATTTCACACTTTCTTATTTATTGATTTTTCTTTTTTTTCCCAGTGTATTCTCAGTTCTCTTAATTTTCACCAGTTCTCATTTCCTTTAAGACAAACCATGATCTCATTCCAACAATGAAAAGAAATTTACAGGCTTTGCAATAGTGTAACTGAGGGAAGAGTTGGCTCACCATCTATTTAATGCAGTTCATAATTTCTTCCCATCTAGGCCTTTGTCTTTTATCTTTATAGAGCATCTGCAAACACTAATGTCCTGTGTACAACTTTGAACAAAACCACGAGCAGCAGAGGATCTCTACAGTTTGCAGTTACTTTCCTCATTATAGCTCTCCTACTTCTTGAGGCCGGATGGAAAAGCAGCAGTCAATTCTCTAGAGAAATTCAATATGACTGCACACTCTGGAAATGTGTGTTGGGTTTGGGTGGAGGTTTTTTTAATTAATCTGACAAAACTTATTTGAAGAACAAGCAATGATGTTTAGATAGGCAAATGCTGACATGATGACCAGAGCATAACCTATCTACTTTGAAGCACATACACGCTGTTCAGGTGACCTATGCCATTGCTTCTATTAGTTACCAGATTAGAAGAGCACTAATTAATTTTAAAATGAGAATGCAGTAAACAATACCTAAATCTGGAACGGAATGTGTATACCTCCATATTTCAGCTGAGTACCACTGACAGAGGAGAACAAAAGTCATCAAGGAAGAAGGCAGTTGCAGCAGATTTTTAACTATCAGTTGCTCCATCTATGTTATCAACAATACAACCCAGAAAGAGTGGATTTATGCAGCAAAATAAATGTTACTAAGGTTCTGACACATCTCAAGATTGAACTTTTAATTAGTTGAGCCTGGGTCTCATGAACTGAATAAATTCTCTCCCCAGTTTGGAGATCACTAATGCACTACCAGGGTGCATCTTCTGATTTAGTTTCAACTGAAAGCCATCCAGTTCATATGCTCCAAGACTGCTCAGAACTACGAACCAAAGGGTAATGTAAGGAGGTTCTTTTTAAAAGCATACCATACACCCGATCCAGGCTAAAATGTCAATAAAACCATACCAACCAGTATTCATTTTAGCAGCTAAACCAACTTTTAAAAATTTAAAAATTAAAAGAGCAATATATATATTGCTGATCAAGGTTTAATTCTTTGAGAATTACTGTGGGTTTTGTCACACATATAGACATGTTACAGCTCAAAATATTTAAAACAGTTGGTGCAGCCAGTTCAACTATAAGGGCTGGAAAATGTCAGAATGACCTAAGAAAGGGCAAAGGAGAAGTAAAGATAAACTGTAGCAAAGCAAAGGAGGAAGGCTAAGGGAGTCTGCTTGTCTCATATTACAACATATATAGAGTAAGATTGTGTAAAGAGTTTAATGAAATGTCAGAAAATTCTTGCTGGACCATGAACAGGAAAACAATTAGGTATAGGTAGGCCAGAAACATGGATAGGAAATAAAAGGACATTAATTTCAGAAAAGTGTAGACTGAGAGATTTAACGGGGAAGACAGTTAAAAGCAAACATACAATCAGAGAGAGAAATTTGAGATGCATGCCACTCACTATAGTCATAAAATAAGAGTTTGCTACACAATATGAAAGTATAAAATGATTTTCAAAACATATTAAAAGGAGGTTTCAGAGCACAGCTGCACTTCAGTTTCTGTTCTTGAATTACTAAAATGATGCCCCTTGTACACTCAGTTTTGACCTGGACCTCTCAATACCCAAAAGATGCTGGAAAGGCATCCACAAAATCCAGTGTGCTGGGATACTGAAAGCTGGTGGCAGCAGGGCCATGATGGCAGCGGCTCAGTTCTGTGCTGGGAAACACCCATGCATTCAAGGAAAAGCTGCCAAGCTGCCCAGCAGCTGTGCCATTATCTGATACTTGTGTTGAGAGCCCTACAAGCTCCTGCATTCACAGACACAGCTCTGTGCTGGAGAAATATTACTGGCCAAATGATACCTGCTTATGTAGTGATATTTTCCCTTTCAGGTCAGACACATTCCCTGTCCCCTTTCAGGTGTAGCTTGTAGGGAGACATCTACCCAAGTCACATGCCTGCAGTTACCTTCAGATTACGTATATGGAAAGGCTTCCCCTGTTTCTCTGTTAAACTCATGATCACAGTCTGAACTGGAAGAGGATGCCAATGGTATCAAGTACAAGTGTACAGACCTCATCTGGTGAAATCCTGATGTAGTCAACATGAATGTATTAGATGAATTTATGAGAAAAGGTGTTAAACCAAACAGTTAAATTGAAGGACTGTAAACGACATGAAAAGAAAAAAAGTTTTAATGGTGAGATTTATGGACTGGCAAAGAAAATGTTTTCGAAGAAAACGTCGAAACGTTGTGCTGCTCTTTTTGAAAATCTACTGGGAAATATCCCCAAAACAAATACCTTTCTTTAGCTGTGAAATGGCTTATGCACCCTTATGTCTACAATCCAGTTAGCTGTATACAGGTACTACAGCAAGATCCATGCAGAAATAAGGAAAGTCTTAACCTCCCAACCAGCATCTGCTGGTTGGTATTATAATAAATAAAATTTATTATGTAGCTCTATCTCTTGGTTTCAATATGTCTGGAAACATAAGGAAGATCACCAGCAGGCACAGGTTTTATATTTGAATAATATTCATAGTTATCACAGTCATAGTGCAGTCAATACTCCAGCTGCCTTCCAGAATTATTTTACTTTATTCAGTATATTCTGCTCATTGGCTGAGATTAAAAAAAACCCAAAGAAGTTCTTATGCTCAAAAGGTAAACTGGATGGGTCAACAAAAATGTGTCCTGGACTAAAAATATGATGGGAATCTGAAGGAGAGGGGTCTGCTGCTGACAAGAGTGGAATGCAGCAGCCAGTGTTCGGGGAGAAAGGTGACATGCGTATACCCTCAGGAAAGAGGCATCCATGCACACGTGCAGAGCAGCATGCATGCCCAGGGAAGAGTCTTTCTGGAATTCCAGAAGCAAATATTTATAGGGACCAGATCCCTACTTGCCCACCCAGCCGGCCTGGAGCCAGGCCGAGCCCTGTCCTCCTGGCCCAGCCACCGCTGCTCTCAGGACAGCGTCTTTCCTGTTGCCCATGCCTAGCCTGCCTCTGGACTGCAGCCACTGACTGCTCCCACTTCTCTGTTCAGGAATATTTATAGAAATGCCTTGTTAATACAAGTGAAGCTAGGCCTCTCCAATCTTCCTCTTAAGGCTGGATCTACTTATAAGTGCCATTCATCGTTCTTAAACCAGCTGAGGAAGGCAGAAGCTAATTCCTTATAACCTTACCACCCCTCAGCAGTTCAAGCTGAAGGATCTAAGCTTGCCAAACATATCTGTTTTCTGTCCTTTAGTGATTCTATCCATACTTCAGTCTGCAAAGATAACATTAAAGATCCCTTTTCCTCTTTAAGGAACAAAGCAGTCAGAATGTATCAGGTACTGGGATGGATGGGAACAGTGATCTCATTTTTAGTTCTAGCAATGTGCCGGTGCTAGGAAGTAAACAGTTATGCAAGCCTCACTCTCCTTGGGCTTGCTCAAAATGCATCAGCTTTCCTTCTGAGTGTTTACGAATGTTCAAATTCTTATGTTTATCTCTGGTTCATCTATGTGATTCTGTCCCCTTGAATCTGGAAGGATGCATGCATTCAAAATATGCATAACCAGTAAGAGACACATCATTTTTTAAACATGCTGCCAGTTTGAGCTTTGCTGTGACTTCTGTACGGGCTGTGACTAATAGTCCATCTTCATTGGGTGGTCTATGCAGCTTGCCTGATCTGATGCACACAATCATCTTTCCTCTTGTTACAGAAACAGAAAGGTAATGCCATGAATCTCCAAAAGTTTCACAAACAAAAGAATGATTCAGAACCAAAAGTTTAGGTCTAATTAAAAATGCCTGCTGAGTACATTGCATATGTCATTGTTTCATTTCAGCAGATGTCTCCAAATGCTATCTAGGATACCAGACTGGGAAAGGGGCCCTTTGAATTTTGGCTTCTACATGTGTTGCTTTCCAAAAGAAAATCTGGTACTGCAACATCTGCAGTATCTGAGAAATCTGATACATCTCAGATCTTTAGAGAAGAAGTAGCCACCAATCAGAGCAGACTGTAAAATTTTAGAGAAATTCCTACAGAAAGACAGGCAAATAAAATGCACTTTCTTGAAACTAAAGTTTCAATAGAATCTTGACAAATCCCAACAAAATGCTTGATATGACAAAGCCACTTCTTTATTCAATTTAATTTGGTTTTAAAAAAACACCAACTCTGTTGTTCAATCAGATAAGGTAGAAATATTCAGGGTGTAAGGCTGAAAAACAACTGTGCAATTGGCCATCCCATGGGCTACTTTCTAGTGCTCAGCTTCCCCATGCCTCTTAGTTAGCAGCCCTGGAAGCAGTGGTCTTAGAGTTGCAGCCACACTCTGTCATCCTCATTTTCTTTCTCCCATTATGGGAGGAAGGCGGATGGGTACGTAACACTGGTATTTCCAAAGAGACACTTTAATGAAACAATCTTTCCAGGACAAGTTTTTCTTTTTCTTCCAAATTGAGAATAAAAATTTCAGATGGACATTATTTTCTAATTTCTTTTACTAGGAGTGAAAATCAGCATGCTATAGAAGCCCAGGCCTCCAGACTTGGAAGGGTGGCAGGATATGGGTTATAGTGAAGAAGAGTATTACTCTTTCTGTGTTTTGGCCTCCTACTTAAGTGGTATTGAGGAGAACATTAGAATTGTTTCTCTGTCAAGTGTCACAGCATGATAAAATGAAGTGATGGAAAAAAGCTTAGAACAGGTTGCAAGTCTTCCCAGCCCATATGCTAGGTTTGTCTGCTGATTTCTGTATGATGCCCTCTCCTCCCATTTTTCAGTCCTTTCCAAATTCCCTTACTCGCTGTTCCTTCCTGCTGCTCTCTCTGCCTTCTAAAGACTGCTCCATCATGCTTTGTACAGTTTTCTCCCCATCCCTGTCCAGTTATGTCCTTCATCATCTGACTTCTGGTTCCTGTGACTGGCTTCTCTCCTCCATATTGCTTCTTTCACTCCCCTCTGTTGGGGTAGAAAAGAGCTTGTGAGTATTTTGTGCCAGTGGGAGCACTGCTGTGCTGGACAAAAGAGACTGGACCTGCTCTGCATGCTGATCTCAACGGAAGCTGCACGTAAGATAATTATAAAAGCTCAGGTGGTGGCTGGTGCAAGGATGCTGATTATGAGAATGAAGAAAACTCCTCATTAGTATGTGTACCAGCACATTTTGCTCTCAGAAAAGTGTACCCTGACACATGTCAACACTCTGTAGTCAACCTCTGAACAGCCTAGAAACTAAATGGATGCAATCTATCTGGAGAAGAGATAGTAGACCATTTTACAGACATATTTTCCTGAGCATCTTCCACAGATGGGAAGAGTGCATGGCCTGCCGTCCCTGCACTGTCCCCATGCTAGCAGAGGTGTGGGGAAGTAGTCAAAAAGAAAATGCATAAAATCCACCTTCCCTAGCAGCAGGCCATGATGCAGGCCACAATGGCTGTTGTTGCTTTCATGTACTTTTCAATGTCTACACATTGAGGAATTCTGTTGGAATGTGTAACACTGAGATGATCTTGTTGAAGTATCTACCTTAATGCCTTTTGTTGCATAAGTATGTGCTGATGAGTTTATGTAAACAGAGTAACCATCTATTATACATTTATGAGTTTCAAATTAAACATGATGTCAAATGAACATTAACAATATTTAGCAAACTTCGTGGTGTCATTGTGGCCCTGCTTTGCAATTAGCCCCACAGCTAACACTAGAATTCTGTGTACTTCAAAGTGTAAGCTTATTGTTTCTTTACTGTTGTCTCACTATCACTGTGTGCTGCAAAAATACTAAATAAACCAGCACAGGAAAGCAAAAAACCATTTCTAAGCACAGCTGTAAATAAAAAATTAATAAGAAGTAACTGAATAATACGATAGAATATATACTTCCAGTTTAAGTTGTACATATTAAGTGTACATGTAAGTTCCATATTGGAATGTTCTTTTAACGTAACTAGTTATAAACTATCTTTACACTATTAGAAAATCCAGTCTTACCCCAGCTGCCAACTGTTTTCTGAAATGTTACATGTTAATGAGAAAAGTGGGACATTATTGAACACTGGTGCCATAGTTCAAAATTCAATTGATAAACAAAGTGTTAAATCTTCATTCTATTTATACATATGTAAGGCACCTATTTAGAGAATTTTATGGAAGTGTTAATCTGTAGGGGTGTCCAAACACTTCCAAATACCTATCTTGAGCTGTAGAATTTTCTGTTATATCTCTTTCATATAGATAGTTGATGCAATATAAACGGCTGTGAACTAAGATTAGTTTTCAGCATTAACCATGTTTTATGCTTTACTACAGCAAAGCAGTATTAAGCAGCATTGTTTCTTCTTACTTCGCAGTCACCTGACATGCAAAAGGCCCATAATGAGATATCCTTTTGTCAGGTGAGTACTACATTACAGCTTGAGTGGTCCTATCAGTGGGATTAAGGCAGAACAAAATTTCATAGAATAAAATACATGGCCTAAGGTCGGTTTTTACAATGGAAATGCAAATGTGGCTGTATGTAAAGTGGTAATTATAGAAAATTGTAGATCCCAGCAAAAAAAACCCTCCAACAAACCAAACCAAAACAAACAGCCCAACATTTCCCAAACAAGCAATTCCTTATCATTACTCCCTATACATAGAAACATTGAATCATAGAACAGTTAGGGTTGGAAAGGACCTTAAGATCATCTAGTTCCAACTCTCCTGCCATGGGCAGAGACACTTCACACTAAACCATATCACCCAAGGCTTCATCCAATCTGGTCTTGAACACTGCCAGGGATGGAGCATTCACAACTTCCCTGGGCAACCCATTCTAGTACCTCACCACCCTAACAGTAAAGAATTTCTTCTTTATATCCAATGTAAACCTCTGCTGTTTAAGTTTCAACCCGTTACCCTTTGTCCTGTCACTACAGTCCCTAATGAAGAGTCCCTCTTCAGCATCCCTGTAGGCCCCCTTCAGATACTGGAAGGCTGCTATGAGGTCTCCACGCAGCCTTCTCTTCTCCAGGCTGAACAGCCCCAGCTTTCTCAGCCTGTCTTCATATGGGAGGTGCTCCAGTCCCCTGATCATCCTTGTGGCCCTCCTCTGGACTTGTTCTAACAATTCCATGTCCTTTTTATGTTGAGGACACCAGAACTGCACGCAATACTCCAAGTGAGGTCTCATGAGAGCAGAGGGGCAGGATTACCTCCTTCGACGTGATGGTCACACTTCTTTTGATTCAAATTCTGTCTCTATAAAATTATCTCCTAGTTAGCAATTTTCCTTCCTTGTTTTGTTTTTATTCTTTCTCACTCTCTCTTTCTCTCTCCTGTTCTTGTTTACCCAGTGACACTAAGATTCCTTAACCTTCTTCTTTAGACATCCCTTGTACAAAATAGCACAATATTAATAAAGTGTTAAAGCAACAGTCTTTGAGCTCAGCTGCAGTGGCCAACATAAACACTAATTGTGAATAAAACCAATTTTGTTGTAAAATATGATTCAATGAATTTAAAATAATCTAGCAGTGCCTGGTGTTCGTGTACAGAGCAATGAGCAGAATGGGAGTGTGAAGAGTGTTATGTGAGCCGGACTCATCTAAGTCAGAGGGTGAGCAGGGAGATAATTCAGAGTACAGACTGAGATCATTCTGAACTGAGAGATCAAAGAGCAGCAAGAAATTTTAAAGCAAAGAAAAAGCCGCAGCACTTGCAGGGTAAGATGGAAAAAGCTCATTCCTAAGAAGATTTAGTGGAGTTTAGAGGGCTCATGTAAGTCCTCTTCATTAGTACTGCCCTGTGTAATATGTTTTATTAAGTGATGTAAAGAGTCTGAGCTATCATCCTTCCATCTCATCCCTGCTACTGCTATTGCAACACTGTGAAACACAATCTCTACAGAAGGTTGGTTTGTCATGATGAAGACAAGTGGGAATATAACCCTCCCTGAATTTCTGGTTTGTGGCCTCAGTAGCAGAGAGAACAGGAGAAAACCTGGAATTTTCAAAGGAAACAATGACATAGGAGGTAGGATCCAAACTGAAGCTAAACTTTTGGATATGTATTGGAACAAATCCTCAGTGGATTTCAAGATTTCACTAATTAAAGCACTGCTGGGCAGTGTGTGAATAGTAACTCCTTGCTCCATCTTTGTGCAAATGTTTATTGGCATAGTTAGATTGGGGATTTATTTTTAAGATTGCTTAACTTCTCAGACTCCAGGTTACAGTTTCTGGGACCTGCCATGCTCTGACCATTTCTTCTGGAGTTGTCTGTGACATAACTTCATTGAGGTGCTTTATTTACATGTTCATTTTAAACCTAGTTTGTTGGAGAAAAGGAATGAAAGGATATGCAGTCTTCCTGATGTTGAAAAATTTTAGCAAGTTTTCCTTAAATACGTGATAATTACTTGGTACTTGAATTTCCTCTTTTTTAGACATCGTTTTCTGAAAGTCCATTTGTTTTACCCATTGGCAAGCCTCTGAGAAACTATTTCACAGCAGTTCTGCAGCATTGAACACTAGTGACCAATAGCTCATCTAGGATATGTACAGCCCGGGAGGTCTTTGCAAACACAGTTCTGGGATACTGCCAGCCCTACAGCAAGTTGCATGAATGAGAGAACCTGCCTCACCTGGGCTTTTACCCACCCCACTACTTCATCCTCACAAAAGGGTAGAAGATGGTTGGTCACTCATCAAATGTAATACAGAATGAGAAAGTTGTGCTAGGGTCGGGAGGGAGACTCATATACACAGCTTTGAGAAGCAGACGCAGGAACAGAGGGGGAGATGCAAGGGGAGGAGGGAACAAGTGTATCTACTGTAGTTTTAATTGAATTTTTCCATTTGGCAATTTAAATTCAGCTATCATGTAGCTAGTGAGAGCTTTCCTTATGTCCTGCTTTAATGGATCGGAATAAACATAATTGTCTTTGCACCAAACAGATTATTTATTATTTTTTTTTCAGAATATTGACTACAGTTATATATATATACATTTTAATAAAAAAGAAAAAAAACTGTGATACTCCCCTAAGTGTTGCATGTTATTTTGTAGCATACCTTCTGGAGTTTTCTATTTCAACTGAAGTATTGCAGTAACAATTGGTTACAAGTTCTAATGCCCAATCTTTAAGAGATAAAG
Organism: Melopsittacus undulatus; assembly: GCF_012275295.1. NCBI lineage: Eukaryota > Metazoa > Chordata > Aves > Psittaciformes > Psittaculidae > Melopsittacus > Melopsittacus undulatus. Next base: position 29,609,687 of record NC_047533.1, read on the forward strand.
AATCTAATATTTCATTTCACCTTTTGTAAGCTTAATGTATCACAGATGCAAGTTAAAACTTTGTGGAGAGTGTCAAATGTAATTATCTTGAAGATTAAAGCAGTTATCATAACTGAAAGATACATTCTGTTATCCATAGTAAAGCCTTTGTGAATAACAAATGTGCACAGCATACCTTAAACATTTACAAAGGAAATCTAAAACTCCAGCTAGTTATTTTTAGATGTTAATGTTTCATATTTACACCATGAATTTAGCAATGTTACTAAATGAGGTTTGAATGAGGCACTCTGGTTTGCTATTCTAGGAATTGTATTTCTTCATATCTTGATTTTCTTCGCAGCTAATCAGCCAAAATTGCTTCTGCATGCACTTTATTGTTCCTGCTGGCATCTGGTTTTAGACATGGTATATCTGCCCTCTGGAGCATCACTATAGAGCATGGAAAATCATTAATTAGAGTCTAGGTTACAACACTGAGATTAAGGGCTGGCTGAGAAGAACAGTGTGTTTTTACTAGCTGGTTTTGGGACCAGGAGGCTGGTAGGATACAGCAGTACTCTTTCTAACTTTTAGGAACTGAGACTAGCTACTAGGTATCGAGTTCCCCTAAATCATTTTAGAAGGGCATTCCATTACTTCATGTTTAGCAAACTGTGCACTTCACAGACTCAATAGGAAGGTGAAAATGTGAACCTTATGCTGTGTTTGTAGGGTGGGCACCCTGACCTGTGTTTTGCTATAGCTCTGTATCTGGTGTAATATTGTTTTACTGTCAAATCAAGTAATTATTTTGAAAAGTAAGAGATAGATGTTGGCATTCCCATTGAACTGGGTCTGAAATTAAGATTAGCTGCTGTGGTCTTCTTCAGTCTGAAAGTACTGTAGGCATTTGTTAAAAAGATATATAAGTGAGGAAGTGGGTTACATAGGAGAACTTGAAAATCTGTTTATTTTCTGTGAACTTAGAGTTTTCAGAGACATAATTAAAATACTGAATTTATACAGTTCTTTAAGAAAATAGGAAACACAAATTGTGCACTCAGGTCCAATGCAAGATATTAATGGCTCTGGAATAATCAAAATTATGCCTTGAAAAAATGTAAATATCTAAAATAGCAACAGCAACACATAAATGGAAAATCTACTTACAAATCTTTATGTACACTAGAACAAAGTAAGTAAAAATGTTTCTTTAAGTACTTCATAAAAGAAGGGGTGAGGGAAACAATTAAAGAGCTGGTGAAATAATTGAAAGATTATATTTTTGAGCAGATGATGTAGAAATTCCCAGGAAAAATATGGTAATTGAAAAATGGGAATAAAGCACTCCACAAAGAAGTTGAAGAAGCAAACAAACAAGAAGACAAAGCTCACATCTGAGACTGACAGGTTAAAGTAATAATTTTAAAAGCAATATTTTAAAATACTAAATTTAAAAGTATCATAATGAACAGATATATAAATGTTTGACTGAAAAGTATGGTAAAATGCATGGCATTTCTTCTTTAACTATTCCTGATGATTTAATCATAATATTAACTCTTTGGCTCACATATTAGAAGAAAACTAATTTTGCTACATATTAGAAGAAAAAGATACTATTTACATTCTCAGTATTTCCACAAAGAACAACCAGATATATTCTATTTGACACAAATGAATCCCTTCTTGAATGCAGCATGTAGTTTTATCCTCTCCAGTACCATGAAGATGTCAACAAGTTTTGAAGGAATTCAGATAACAGCAACATAAATGATTAAGGGTCTGGAGAGCTTGATTTATGAGGAAAGATTAAAACATGTTCTGCTTAGCCAAATGGCAGCTAATAATGCAAAGGGAGAGTAATGATAACAGCCTGCAAGTATTTAAAGCGTGTGCACACTAAGAAAAGAGTGGAAGTGTTTAAGGTGGTACAAGGTTTCAAAACACTGACCTGACATTGAAGAGAGTGTTGTGTTTGTATATATTTTTTCCTCAAAACTAGTACTAATTAGTCTTTGGAAATTATGTAAGGACAAAATAAGATATGTGAGTACAAAATCAAGGAAAAAAACCTGTGCAAATGTAAACCAGAAGTATTCATGTATCAGCTATGACGCAAGTCCTCAATATAATGTATACTTAAATGTAGTATTTAGCAAGATCAAAATTGAAATAGCAAGATTTAATATGACAATGGAGCAGAATACAATACTATAGGAAGCATATATCAGTATCATAGTTCATATACTCTTTTGAAAGAACAGATCCTGAAAGTAGATTTGCTTTGCCTCAGAATTTTCACACCACCACGATTATCTGCTACTCTTTTCCTTTGAAAAAAGACCTGCTATTCAGACATAAAATTTGTCCCATCAAAACTTCAGCCTTATAAACAAAAGGTTAAGAGAAATAGCAGAAACCCATTGGATGCTTTCTCATGGGCTAAAACATCTCAGCCCTCTTTGCTCAAATTAGCAGCTTTCTGAAGGCACTATGATAGAATGAGTGTCTTTACATCACATTTCAAGGAAAACCAGGAGATTTTTTTTTTTCATGTCAGTGATGATCTTTAACATTTTATACATAATAAGCCAAATTAAAGAGAAATATTAAGGTTCTTTGGAGGAGGATATGAAAGGATGGTGTTTTTTCAATCCAAATGTATTACCCTTTAGTCAAGTACTAGAAAACATTATGTATATGGCCAAATAAAATACTTCTTTACATTCTGTGAAAACTTCCACCATAAGTTACAGGGGAAAATGTTGTAGTCTTATGACAACTAAGTATACTCTTCTACTTTTGTTCTCTTCTTAAATAAACTGATTCTACCTGCTTTTTTGAGATTGAGAGTTGATAGCTGCCAAAGTACTGATAAAAAAAAAATTGAGCTTGGCTAACTGGTCATAAAAGTCAGATGTAACACAAATGTATTTCAAAAGGTCAAAAGTTAAATCTATACTGTATATGAAAATGCATAAGAAAAACCAAATGGAAAATTAAAAACCAGGTTTTAATATAAGTCCTCCAATATTAAACAAGGCTCTGTCTCTACAAAGTCATGACAGCTGTGAGTTTCAATTAATAGGATTAGATTCAGTTACTAATTAACCTCATTTCAACCTGTACAACCTAGTTATTTAATATTGAAAACCTTCTCCCCTACATAAGAATTGATTTCAGGATCTGGACAATTAAATTGCTGAACAATAAATTCTGGAAGCTAAGATTAAATAAACTTTCAAAAAAAGCTCTCTGATATGTCCTTGACAGGTATTAATAAACAATTTAGATCAAAGATACATGAGTTAGATCCTGGATTTTGGGCTTGCAAGGTTAAAGACCTTTTATTAGTCTTCATCTAGGGGAATCATGCTTTTTTAAAGCTTACCACGCATTGGAGGTGAGAAGACAGCAGAAAAGTGTTTTTACTCTAAATTGAAATTAAAATCTTTACATACATTTTACACAGCTATGCACATGCCCTTGCTACAATGTGGTAAAGTACTACTGATTACCAACCAAAACATAGTTATATATAGTTGTACCTACCTATGAAATATTGAGCATATATCTCACCTCTCTCTCTAAGAGGCAGCACAAAGTAAATATATCCCAAATTAAATCTTTTCTATTTTACCAAGGAAGCTAGTTTAGGTTACCTACAGTTTTTTGAATATTGTAATTTCTTAAAGTTCTTCCATAAATGCCCTGCTTACTTGTCACATCTAACTTCATGTTTGTTGCAAAACTTCATGTTCTGGAAGTTAGAAGTTTCTACATAATTTTAAGGAAAAAGGGACTTTTTCTCCTTGTGACCTTCACATTGCTGTGTGTGCTGTGTAAAGATGAGTATTGATGTGTAGAATACAGAGAAGGACATGCAAACTTTTACAATTACTATATTTAACTTATTGATGACAATCACCCCAAAGAGGAGCTCTCTTAGAAAATTAATGGGAGAACAGCTGCTAACGCCTAATATCTACCAAGCAAAGAAGCTCAAAAAAAGGCTAGGTAAGTGTGAGGCTAAAGCTTGAAACAAAGAACTGAATTGTGTGTTAGCAGCAAGCATATGCTGACCTTAGGCCCATCCTGCTTCTCCTTTCCTGAGAACCGATGCTCTGGATTCCTGTTGGGCAAGAAATGCTGACTTGTTCTGAAATGGTGTCTAGTGTTACTGTAAACACACACTGCTTTTACAGTTCCCAGCAGAGCTCTCTCTTCATGGAAGTTACATGATCTTTATACTCTTGGCAGGAAATAAAAGATGTTAATGGTGAGGACCTCTGTTAAGAACAGTAGCCCTTAGCAAGAAGAGGAAGGACCAGAGCATGGTAATGTATCAACAGTCTACATAGAGACACGTTTTGCATCGTGAATGTATCACATAATTTTGGAAGTGCTAAAGGATCCACAAAAAATTCAGTTCAGCAGGAACAGATTAGGGAACTAATGAAATGGAAGCTGTATGGGTGAGAAAGTCCCAGAATCAAGGCAAGTCACCTATCTTCTACTAGGCGAGTCCATATGAGGGTGGCTATGCAGCTCATGCATGTACCTCATGAGCACAGCAGCACAGCAAACACAAGGGTAGAAGGGAGGTTGTTTAGTCTGCAGTCTCTAGCAGTCTCAAATCTCTGAAGGGTGTCCATCACTGCTGCTAAATACTAGAGACTGTTGTAATAGCTTCTGAATGGCTGTTTGACCACTTAAAGTTCTAATCCTAGGTCAGTTAGAATAGCATCTTCTTAGTATTTAATTATGTTTTCTATGCCAAATTCTCTATGCCTGTCTAAATCTGTCTAAATCACTGCTGCAGAAAATACTTCATTTCTGTCTTCATAGTTTTTTTTGTCTGTGTCCCTTGCTGCGCCAAACTGTTCTCTCATTTGGTACTGGGGCAACTGCTTGCACAGCTTGCTGAAAGCCAGCTCACTAAAACAACATCGGTTGAAAAATAGATAGCCTTAATGTGAATCATTTCAGTGATGCAGTTTACAGCAAATGCTTGCATTCCTGAACTTAGAAGGCAGTGAAATACTCTTGGGGAAGCAGCACTGTGACTCACCTTCAACACAAAGCTCTCTTTCAGGCAATTACAACTTTCAATCTATGTGTGCAAAGGTGAATCACAAGCTGGCCCACAGAATACATGAAAAAGAATATATATTTTGCAAGCATAGCAGATTCACTCACAGTGAAAATCAGGAATTATTGCCTAAACTGTAAGCCAGGCTATAAATTCTGTTTAAAAATTGACAGCATGCCTTTGAACACAAATCCAAGGCAAAATCCACAGCTAAACAATTACTACAACTTTGGGGCATTCACATCCCTCTCAACATTTCAGGTAGGTAGCTTTCATACAGGTGGCTGAGCACACTACAGCTGACTGCTGTAATGCCAAGAGACGAAAAATGAAGTTAAGATTCAGTAAGAATGTGGTGAAATATTCAATTCCCACTGAAAGTCTGCTTTGTTCTGCAATTGGGTAGCTCTTTGTTGTGAACTAGGAGATAATGGTTACATGTGGAATAAGCACTTTACAAGAACAATGAAACAAATACTTTAAAAGCATACAGGGAAAGAAGGCAAGGAATACAACCATACTGAGCTAAGACATATGCTTTATAAGGAACAGTATACTGCACTGGCTGCTGTACATGCTAACAGAAGGATTTGCACATAGCTTGTGAGTCCTTGTAGGGGCTACTGAATGAGAAAGTTTCATTCCAGGCTCTATTTCAGACTCTAACTTTGCTTTATGGTCAGCTCTTGTGGTGTAGCCATTTCCTGGCAAAAAAGCACTGGGGAACTAGATTTCTTTCCTGTTGATGAGAAAAGGCTGAAGGAATGCAAATTTATCAAAGAACTATGAAGGAAATGTATTGAATAGGTGTCAAGAAAGCTTTAGCAGAAGATGATAGAGATGAACTTAGTTTGACAGGTTATCATATACTGAGTCACTGCATTCTGTTGATTGTGCTATGACTAGGAAAATGCTCTGGAAAATTAGTTGGAAAGACTCTCCCACTCAAGTGACATAATATGACCTACAGTAAAAGCCTAAGCTATTCAAGACAACTGAACCTAAGCCAGAAGCATACACCACAAAAGTCAGGAAACTGCTACAAGAAAAAAAAAATAAAGTAGGATTTGGTTTTTTTGTGTTTTCTGTGTAATCAAGCAAAAAAGAACATTATTAAAAAATAATAGCCCACATACTATGAAAAACTGTTGGCTTATTCAAAACCTTTAGGTGCTTTAGAATAATTAAACTGCTGCTTAGAATGGAGACATGAATTCATTGCCAGAGGTTGGGGCCAGGTCTGAACCTGGAGGCTTGAAGCTATACAGGTCTTCCTTGGGAAAGTGCAGTAAACACTCTGAGGAGATGCTTGGGTTAGGGCAGTGAAGACAGTAGAACAGTGAAGACTTGGAGCGTAGCAGAGTTTGAAGGGCATGAAGTGGTATCCATCTGAATCCTCATAAATGGTCTTAAAATTGGGAATGGAGTCCCTATTTTTAATGGAAGTCATATTGGTACTAAATCCAGAAAGTTCCAAAACGTCCAGCATAAATTAGAAGGGTGCATAGGAAACTTAACCAAGTCTCACTAAAAATGAGTTGATAGCCTATAAGGTTTGGCATATTCCTTCATGAGTTTATACAGCTCTCAACATGAAGCACTGCACTCTAAGCTACAGAGTAGCATGTGTTCTCTCAGGGTAAGATGTGATTTACTGACATTGGTCTGCAAGTTAAACACTGCCTTTCTTTCAAGAGATCCAGAGCAAGCAATGAAGGAAAGAAAAAGAATTGTACCTTCAAAATCAGTTAACTATAATCAGGTATTAGATATAATGACAAATTAATCATGAAAGTATACCCATTTTCTAACATCACTGGAGGGCAGAATTATGCCTCTTTGGTTTTCTTCCCTTAATCTATTTGGATGTTCTTTAAGAATAACCCTTAATTTAAATTTTGGCAGCCTGTAAATTTTGGTTTGGTGATAACTGCTCCTCTGAAATGTATTTTATCCCTCAATTACAGACACATAAGGTCAGTTGACACATGTTCTCCACCTTTATGCAGGGTTTGTTTGTTTTTTTTTTTGTCTGGGATTATGAATCCCCTTTTTCTTGCTTAAGGAACTTAACCTTTTAAATGATGTAATATGAAGGCCATTAACACTTCATGAATTAAACCACATTGCACCTAAATTCCCACTATGATTTGCAACTGCTGTTTTCTCTAATAATTAAAAAATAAAGTCAGTAGTAAACATCAATATTTAACAATTTTTTTTTTTACACAATGATCAGAACATGTCTTGCTACAGGCTATGAAGAAAGAGGATATCCTAGTTCTGTGATAAAAGTGTACTCCAAAATATGTGCTATTTACAGCCATAAATCAGAGTTGCTCAGAATAAAGCACACTTGCTTTTTAAGGATTGTTTTATGAATGGGTGTCTTATTGCTGCAGGCTCAGAAGGGTATTATGCCTTTGAGTTGCTTGACAGTCACTTGACTGAATCAATGACATCTGCTGCTTCTTATCAGTGAGATCTGCTGCTCAAAGGACCATTAGGAATAAAAGCAAATCCCGACTCCTGCTGTGTGAGGACATTGGTTAGTCAATGCTTGCTCCGTGTTGATAGGCTTGGGATGGAACCCTTCCCTAAGCTTCTTTACCCTCTGTCACACAGATGTAAGGTTTTTTTCTCTTTCATCAATTTGTATCTAGATTGTTGATAATAATTTGGTATTCAGGCTATAATTACAGCTACAGCGACTTCCACTTACACCCACTACAAACTTAGCATGCTATCCAAAAATACACTTGGTACCGATACATGAGCAGTGTGGCTCAGTCCATCTCCATCCCAGAGGCTTGTCCCAGAGGAGGGGAAGCTCTGGAACAGCAACCTCTGATACAAATTGCTGCTCTATAAGGATCATAAGCTGGAACAGCCACTATTGCCTGCCAGGGCACTAACTGTTGCACCTCTTCTTTACACTTATGCCAGGGATTATACCCCTGCAATTTAAGGAAGCGTAAAGAAAGATGAAAGTCATTTGCATCCTACTTTCCAGGTATGCCTAGCAGAGTAGCAGGACAGCTCATTTTCTCCCATGCTTGTTTTTCCTGAAAATTTCATACTGTTCATGAACAGTTTCATACTGTTGCATGAAAGCTAAACAATTAAAAGGCAAAAGTGCAGAATAACCAGGCCCATTTGCCTGTAACTGAAAGATTTAATTTCCAGAGTTTCTTTTTTCAGTAAAAGTCCAAATAGAAAACCTTGAAGATAGTATGTCAGAAGGAATGAAAGCAGAGAGAAGAGTTAGGTGAAAGCAGCAGTTCAAAACCTTATCCTAGAATCTCACTAAGGCATATTTTCCATGCATTACAAGAGATTTGCCAGTCCCAAACTATATCTGGGTAGCAAGAGGATAAAGCTCTTTCCACTGAGAAAGTGACTTGCTCATAAATTCACACTTGAATCCTCTAAGCAAGGACTGAACCTGGAGAAGTCAGTGGTAGACAGAGGATATCAGAATGAATTAATCTGATATTTTTGATCAAGACCACACAATGAACGTAATGCTGAATCTCCTACCACTGCTAGTTGCAAAGTGCCCCTGGTGCACACTATCTCCCAAGGTGTTCATGGGTCTTGTCTAGAAAACTGCTAGATGGCATGGGCCAAAACTACAACAGGAAGCATGAAAATAAGTGACCAAGTCGGGTAATTCTATGCCAGCAGCTGAGCCCAGGTCCTGTTTAGTTTGTTTAGATGCTGCTGTGTAACTGAGTTCTTAAGACAGATGCCCTTTTATCCTTGATGACTGACTGCTGGATGTGTGCACTCCAAGTTTAAGTATTATTTGGCTTATACAATCTTCTGAAAGTACAAATGAAACAAACAGGTGGGATGGCCCAGAGCTCTTTTAAGAGAGGAAACTCATAGTTTTGGGAAGTACTTTGGCTGTGGTACTTTGTTTTCATCATAATTGGATTTCTAAATCTATCTCTTGGATTTCTAAATGGAGAAGGAAAGAACATGTAGAAGTACTTGTGTAGTTCTGTATAGGAAACAACAAGGGAATATAGGAGACAGCTCTCTTCTGGTTGTCTGCACTGTATTGGTTTGGTCAATAAAATTCAGATCCTATGCAGTGCTGCTACTGCATGGTACGTGGCAGAGAGGGAGTTTTGATGCTGGAGTGTGTCTCAGCTAGTAGTTTTTCTTGCTGGTACTTTCTAAACACCACTGGAAATCTACATGAACAATATATTTACTTGTCTGTTATCTCTGACAATAAAAATTCTCCATCGCACTTCAGTCTATTAAAATGATTGTTCATACTGCAGAATGCTACACTTTGTCCTTTTTTATGTTGCTTTATTTTTAAAGGTTTATTTTGCTTTGTTTAAGGAAAACAGGTAAAGGAGCTTAAATAAGATCTCAGGAAATGAAATGATCACTACATCTTTAGTTGAACTGGAATGCACTTAAGAAAATAAGAGGGAGGTTTAAGTCAGAGTCATGGGAACTGGTGAACAAAGCACCAAAAAGCATGAAACCCCAACACAGATGTAGCAAAGATTTTCCAGATGTGGAATTCTTGCTATGGATCAGCAGAGTTAGCTTAACTTACTTAAGCTATAATGATTATTCTGAGGGAAATAAAAAATATGGTTCATTTCTTATCTCTCAGTCTTTTAATATAACTATATGCAATTTACTTTGGTGAAGATTTTTATCTAGATTTGCTTTATGAATAGATGTCTGTTTCTTATTCCTCTTAGTTTGTCTAATGTGGCATACATTGCCTCTCCGGAAATGCCTTTGAAATGTACTGCAAAAAGTTAATATATGTAGCAACTTCTTATATTGGAACCTTTCTTGGTTAGTTTTTCACTGTCCAGATTCTCATTAATAACAAAACGATGCCAAGTTCTGATTACAACTGTAACATATATATCTTTACAGTTTCTAACATGGTCTTTGGTTATGTCTGTGTTTTTGTTGTTACAAGTAACATTCTTAGTATTCTTAATATTCTTAGTTTGATGATGAATAGTTCATACTGTTTCCTGGATGAAACACATGCCTCTTGCAAAACATAAGAAACTCATGTAACAAAAATATATTCAGTGTACATATTAAGGCTGAATATTTATTACATTTCTATTACAAAATACCATTTCTGACACATGAAAAAGTAATTCAATGTTTGGATAGTGACTTATTCACTGGAAATATTGCAATACCAGTTTGACATCTTGGGCAAATTTCGAATTGGTACATAGAAAATTATGATTCAGATAAATCTTCTAATAAAACAGAGGCAAGACTGTCATTAATTTCATTGAGGTCATACTAATAAATTTCTCTGTCATTAGTTTGTCTAGACTCTCTAAACCTACAGCAGAAGGTGCAATTCAATCCATGTAAAACCTTAGCACCCACAATATACTGAGGCATGGAGCCTCATACTTTAGTTATAGATTGTGTGAAGTGCCTCCCCCTATTTGTTTTGAATCTGCCACCTTTATTTGATGTCTTTTCATTCTTCTACAGGAACAGACAAGCAATCACACACAAATGTCATATGGTTATTAACACAGAGTAATCAAACATAGAAAAAATATTGTACTGGGAGACAAAATAAAAGAGATGAGGTGCAAAATAAAAATGTTAATGTTGGAATCAGTGGCAGGTATTAAATCCCTGACTGAAAAAGCCAGTATCACTTCCAAGCTAGCAGTGAATCCTACTGTAATTTGTGTGCCAGAAACACTGTTTTATACTTCACCCGCTGTTATTGTCTGATCCTGTAATGGCTGCTAAAGACATTTTTTCCAACAAACATTAGTCTGGATTCATGGTGCAAAAAGAGAGTCAGTCTTAAGTTGTGAGGAAGATCTGTATAAAAAGTACAAGTCTGATGTGTTCCTTTAAAAGGATAAAAGAAATTTTAGGAAAACTAAAACTAAATGACCTTAGAAAGCCCCTTCCAACCCAAACTATTCAATGATTTTATATTTATTCCCACATGTCTCTTTCAAATATCCAATCACTTTTCAGCCACAAATGTTCTCATAATGATGAAATTATGCCAGATAAAATTGACATTTTAAAGTTTTGCAAGAGCAGGTATACCAGTTATGAATGCAAAATAGAGCAGGGCTGCTGCTGACACACTTTAGCTGACAAAAAAAAGTTATTCCACTCAAAGCAGTAGCATGAGCTATAACACCAAAATAAGTCCTTGGCACTCTCCAAGCTTTCTGGAGTTTCATCCTTCCTTTGAGAGCTTCCCATGGCTATTACAAGACCAAAACCTTTCTAGCCTAGGCATGGGTTTACTTCTGTAAACAGTGCTTGGTGTAAGTAAATCGATAGGTAAATCCTTTACGAAAGTATCAGTCTTCCCTTTCTTGCAACGTGAAGAAACACTGATTCCAGGATAACGCTGGAAATTAGACAACCCGCTTGGAGGAAGCCATGGTTCTGTTTTGTTTTGTTTTGGTTTTTTTTTCATTGCTTTTTAACAGATATTTTGACTGCTATTTTAATTTCAAGCCCGGTTTTTGATATGTATTAAAAACTCTGGTTACTTTCCTCTTAGTCTTTGTATTCTGGTTATAGGCAGCCACTGAGATTTGATGTACATGACTAGCACTCTGAAACTGGTTACCAAATATCTCCCCTTCTTTTACGCCAACATGCAGCAGAAGGTGCAACTGAATCCACTGTAGATTAGACTTTATGTTAATACCTACCAAATGAACAAAAAAGGCTATTCACTCACAGAAACTTTCAGAGAAATAATTTTAGATTTAGCAAACTAGCTTAGTCCAAACTCATGTGACTGGAATAATTACTTGCAGGAATAACTCCTTGCACACTTAAAGCTTATAGGCTATTTGGCACTTATGTCTATCAATAAACTTAATTTCTAGTTCTTTCTTTGTTTGTAATACTTATGAATTAACCAACAATTCATGCAGTTATCTGATTCTTTCCTGAAGTGTCATGGAGGGGAGATTCACTAATAGCCAAAATCGACACAAAGGTAGAGTGAAGATGACAATAAAGCAATTGCATGAGGTAATGGAGTGACGTTGCATATAAAAATTGTACACTTGTGCATTTTAAAGATCAATGGCATCTAACATATACTGGAGAATCAGCATTTGATTTGATTGCCACTCCCCAACATATGCAAAACCAATCTAGTTTTACAAGAATATTTGCAGAAGAGATTTGAGACAATGTCTATACTTGATGACTAGAGATGACAAGGTATTTCAAAACCCTCAATATAATGAAAACCACATTTTGTCAGATATGGTTAGGGTTTTGACAATAAAAGATATAGTCTCTCAGGCTGAATGTACTACAAGCAGATTCAGCAATTTGCAAGTACCAGTTGCTGTACCAGAAAGCATTCAGAGCTTAAGTCACAAGTTTGACAAGGAAAAAAAGAGACACTGAGCAACTAGTGACACTGCAGTTACATACAGCCCTATCATTCTGCGGCCAAGGATAGTTCCACATCAAGAAGACCTTTTTCTTCCATGTATGCCTAATCCCAAGTGTACTTTTGGGTGTCTTTCACCTGAGTTTTCAACATGTCCCTAGAGGAATGTAAATAAGCATGCCTTCTCATCAAACATCAAAGAGCTCTCTCTTTTCCCTAAGGATTTGTGAAAAGGAGCTTTTAATTCTAATAAGACAGGAGTTTAAAGCATGCATGTAAGTACCTAAAATATATAAACAACAAAACCCCATGCTGTCTTTGTGGAGTAAAGCCTATGTCCTAGGTGATCTGGGACTGAAAACATTCCTTACCCTTCTGTTTCAACAGATGTAAAAAGAGAAAACTTATCTCACCACACTTTCTTAAGTACTCTAAGCTCTTCATATTAAAGATGACTTAAAATTGTTTAGCTCTTTGGTTCAAGAACTCTGAAACAACTTTGCAGTCCAACTCCTGTTTTCAAACATCAACACAGGAGCATAATATGTTCATACAAATGTTTTGAATGTTGTCTAGGAATGCAAAGTAGCAAAAAGAGCTTATTAAATTTTTCAGAAGTGACTAGGTACTTCCATAATTCTGTGCCACGTGCAGATTTTACTACTCAAAGGTAATTTTTACTGGGAATTGGTGCACAATTAGCATGTATCACAACAGAGAGCTTCTTTTTCACCCTCAGGTACCTAAATAACTACAGAAACGTAGCCAAGTGTTAAAATTTGGTTCCTCAGCTTTTCAGAAGCTAACTCTATTTTTGGAGACTGAACAAGAAAGCCGATCACCTGATTTTGAAATCAACAGTCACAGCACTATTTTGGAAACCATGGACTAATGATTACATGTCAGTATCAATAAGGAAAAAATGAACTAACTTATATTTCATCTGAATCAGCTCAAGTCTTCACCATGAAATCAGTCAAACAAAATTAGGCTAGAAATAACTTGCTTAACTGGTTATCAACATTCCCTGTTATTTTTTTTTTAGCTGAAAAAGGAAAGGAAGAACAACTTGTTCATGTTTGCTTTGATTTAAAAGCTATTTTTGATCAAGGACTACCTCTTTAAGGAGGTAACTTGGGCTGGGTTATATACATGCTACTAAACCACTGTGTAACCTATAACTAACTTTATACTGAAAAGCAACTTGATTAAGATTTAATATTTGATGCCAGGCAGAATACACTGTGTACCAGTTTACAGTCTGTATGGTGGTGTTCTAAAATGTGAGCACACTGTAATTAGTCATAATATGAAATTGAATTTGCCGAAAGTAACAAATTCATAACCTTTCTCTTGTATTTTCTATTTAGACAGCAAAGAGCTCAATCATGAAATGTTTTTTTCCTACAATATTTTTGTTTGCAAGTTGGGATTTTACAGTCTGGAAGGGTCGATAAATAAATGATAAAAAACTGGCTGGAGAGCAGCTCTGTGGAAAAGGCCCTGGAGTCTTGGCAGACAGCAAGATGCTCATGAGCCAGCAGCGTGCCCTGGCAGCAAAGACAGCTGGCAGCATCCTGAGATGTATCAATAAAAGCATGGGCTGTAGATGGAAGGAAGGGATTATTCCCCTCTATAAATTGCTTGTTAGACCACATCTGCAATACTGAGTCCAATTTCAGGATCCTCCCAATACAAGCCACATATCAATAAAAGGGAACAAGTTTAGCAGAGGGCCACCAACAGGGTCTGTATCATTTGACCTGTGAGCTGAGTCTGCAGAACTCGTTCAGCCTGCAGAAATGGTTTCTTGAGTCCTACCAGCAGTTCCCCAGGACCTCATGGGAGGGCAACAAGGAGATGAAGGTGGGCTCTTCGCATTGTGCATGTAAAACTGACAAGGTACAATAGGCATAAACTGAAAACAGAAAGGATCAGACTGGATATAAGGATAACTGTCTTATCCATGGGGATAGTACAGTAGTGAAACAAATAGCTTACAGAGGTTGCACAGGCTCCATCCTTGTTGATTTTCAAGACTGGACTGGATAGTCCTGAGCAACTTGTCTGACCTCAGGGCTAGTGCTGCCTGAGCAGGAGGCTGAAGAAACGGCCTTCAAAAGTCTCTTTCAAAAGCTTTACTCTGAGTTATCTTTTGTTTAACTGTATTTTGTTAAGTGGTGATAAAGTATGTTATGAGAGACATTCTTAACATACATCAGTCTGTGATGAAATTTACATTGTTAATGTCAAAATATGCTTAAAATATTTCAATACTAAAGCTTGGGTTTTTCTTAATCACATAGTTTCTGGGATAAAAATAACTTGCCTTAATAAGGCAATTATATATTGCCTTAAAACCACACTGGATGGGATAGAAAAGAGCAGAAAGATTTAGCAGATGGCTGGCAGCAGTAATCATTCAGCTGACACTATATGTATCTTTATTCCTACCAGGGAAATATATTGATTAGAATAAGGAATTCTATTACAGGACTGAAGAAAAGATGGCAAACCAGTAAAGAAATCAAAACTCAGCTCCTCACCACATGAATACAAGGCACTGAAGCACTACACTCTAAAGTGAATATCAACATTTGAATATTTGTTGAGGAAATATTGAAAGTTTTCTCCACAATTAAGACAATCCAAGTACCTAGAAAAATAACATAGCTACAAAAGCATTAAAGCGCATGATGATGGACCAATGTGATGTAAAAATAATGACCTATCCATGTTATGAACCTAAAATAATTCGGTTGAGCTTTTCTAAAGATCAGAATAGATGATACTATCTTAAAGAAAAAAAAAAAAAGAGCCTTTGAAAATAACTACAGCATATTGATTTAACAAGCTCTTCCAGAGAAGCATAAAAGCGGGTCTATACTGATGGACCATACTAATGCAGGTGGGATAAGAAACAGCAGCTGGTCAAATATTTAAGAATTTGAGAATGTACAAGAGGCTCTGCTACTTCTCTGATACTTCTGATGTACTTTATTATTATGCAATGCAATAGAATTTGCTTTAGACTTTCAGAAAACACCTGTTTTCCTGTTCTGGTATGGAACCTGAATGTTTGTGACCTTCGATGCTCTTCACTACTGGCTCACCTCTCAGAACACATTCAGACTACCTGGCCCTACTCTTCATTTTTTAAGACTCAAGAAAGTTATACACAATTATGAGGAGTTTTGGGGACCATCCTGCTTCCAGTGCATTTAGCATGGTCTTAAGTGGGCTTTCAGAGAAAATCTGCAGTCCCAGGGTCTACCGTTAATTAAGATTTTGGTTTATCCTAGCGCTATGTGCATTTTAAAGTTTATGTGTTT
Source organism: Melopsittacus undulatus (assembly GCF_012275295.1). NCBI lineage: Eukaryota > Metazoa > Chordata > Aves > Psittaciformes > Psittaculidae > Melopsittacus > Melopsittacus undulatus. Next base: position 29,625,510 of record NC_047533.1, read on the forward strand.
CTATTCACATGCATGCAGTGAATGTTACTTTTAGAAGTGAAATAATTTATTCAGAAGAACAGCTACAGTAGTGTGTGGTCAGTAAGCCACTAAGAATCAAATGCCAAAAATCATGACATCAGCTATTTTACTGCATTTAGAAAAAATAAAGAAAAGCAAACACCTAAACATCATCACCAATCTTAGATGAAATGTCAGCTTTTGGTACCTACGGGCATCACACACCTTTTTTCTAGTAATGAAATAAAAGTGGAATAAAAATGTATCTATTAGCATCTATTAGTGCTTGGCAGACATGCGTGCATATTCTGGCAGTTTCTGTATCTGTCTTTTAGTATGACAGATTGAAGTGTGAGTGCTCACCTGACATTTTTATTTAGAAAGCAAACACTCAGCTAAAACAAAATTTGTAACTGTTGCAACAACAACAGTAAATAGAAAGATCACTTAGCTAGGAACTGGTACTTCATACTAAGGTCTCATAAAAACATTAATAACATAGTTCTACTAAAGCCAGTCACACGATACAAAAAGAACAATTTGTTTTGCCCAGTTTATTCTAGAATACTGGCTATAGACATTATAAAGCAGCTGGAAAACAAGCAAATGTGCCAATTAACTTGTATTTCTCCCCAGTTTATGTGGAAGCTGATAATCCTGTAGCCAGTCAGATTAATTTTTTTAATGTTTGCTCTATGTTCAAAAAAAGCTCTTTGTGGATGAACCTTTAATGACTATGAAAACAGAGAATCCAGTGGACACAACTCATAGAGAGTTGATTTCTATGGGTCTAGTGCTCTAGACCTAGTGTTTGCAAAATCTAGCGGATATTTTATTTTTTCCTGTTCGAATAGCACTCAAATCACATTAAAAGATGTCTACCTAGTGTGCCAAGCAGTTGATATTTTATGTGCCTTCTTTATTGACAGTGAGCATGTCGCTGATGGGTTTCCTAGGTTTTCCTGCTGTGAGTTCTCACAGATGGGCCCGACCCACCTTGTCATTACTTCATCACCTCCTGTTCTGCAGTTCATCTCCCCATGGGGCCGAGCATCAAGTATCCTCCACTGCCTCACACCAACAATTAAGAATCTGCGAGAGGAAATACCTTTGCTTTAAGGACCTTTTAATTATCTTTGTATTTGTCTTCCTTGTGAATCAAAGGCAATCAGGGCAATTAGCACAAAAGGATATTGAGCTTGTACACTAAATAATACCTTTACCAGAAATCTAGAGGAGATGCAGGAAAAACAAGACTTGTTCACTGCTAGGCCCATATAGTAATACTAACACTGGGGAGTTTTCAAACACTTTACATTGGCCAGAGGTCCAATGAAGCTGCTGTCTTTGACTGTTCTAAATAGTTTATCCTCTTGTTTGCTTGCTGATCACCAAAACACAGACAATAAATGGGCTTTCAAATCTGTTCAACTCCATGCCAGACTGACATTTTTGTTTGTGTTGAAGTAGACCTCTCTAACTTACTAGGGTTAGAGAAAGCACTGAGATTTACCCCAAAATGTTGTGCACTTTTTCCATATTATAACTGTAATAATAACTTGATTATAAAGCAAGAGGGCATATTTTCACAGAATCATTAGAGTTCTTAAAAGCATGCTCGCATGCTCACTTGCTGTTCTGCTAGGGAATTTTTACTTTTATGGATGAATAGTGTCACTTGCTTTTTTATATCAAGTCATGTGTTTCGAGTTTTTTAACTGATCCAAGTTTGTGCCTAATAGATAATATCTAGTACTCAATGATTTAACCCCCCCAATTTTATTTTTAGAGCTGCAACTCTTCTAAATGTGTGTGCAACCTAAATAACACACGGCATGTGTGTTTTATACACAGGAAAAATATATTTATTATAACGCTGAGCATTGGTGTTAATATTTATGTAATACTTATTTAGGGCTAGACTAAACCATCTGACCTGTTTATGTGATAGAACATATTTTCACCACCTCAAGAGAAATAAGCTGTGCTACTCCTTGACCAGATGTGGATATTCACTCTACCTCACCCACTGGTTCTGTTGTAGCAATGTTTTTAAGTCCCAAATAGAGTTCACTATTCCCTACAAATATTTGAGGTTAAATTGGGAAATCATGAAGTAGGTCCACAAAGAGACTTAGGCAATACTTCTAATGTTGACTTATAGTCATTTCACCTTTGTTTTGGGAACACTGCTCCAGAAACTAAAGCTAGCCCTGTGTTAGGAACCAGACACTGGTTTATTTTACTGAGTATTGGTATTTATGCTACAAGCCATCTTGACTTTACATTTAAAGGAGAGTTAACCAACACTATTCATGACTTCATGTAAACAAGTGCTGACAATAGACAGGTGAACCAAATGTTCATATGCTGATTATTTTTAGACCATAAATGAAGCTAACACCACTAACAGAGACATCTTCATTATTGACAGGTCAGATGAACCCTCCATCCCTCAAATTTTTTCATAGATCATGGACAGAACTGAAGAATGAAAACCAGTCAACAAGGTAAGTAAAGACATTGGGATATATAAATTACTCAAAAGAAAGATGGATGGATCTGAATAAAACAGTCGCTTGAAACTGGCTGCTGGCCTGCATTCCTGATTTAGGAGCCAACACCCCCAGCCCCAAGTCATTGTTTTCCCTGACTGTGCATGTTTCTTGATCTTAACTTCTACCTTAAAAAAAATTCTTTTGAAAGATTTTTTTTTCATTATTGCCAGAAATGTCAAAAATATTGAGACTTTTTAAAAATGCATTTCTCAGAAACAGCGGATGCCACAGTATGTCTTTTGCAATGCCCTAATTCACACAACCTGAAGAAACAGTGTGCATAGCCATAATTGATGTTCTGCTCAATAGTGATCATTTGTAGATTTTTGCCAAAGGGACTGCAATTGCAGGCTTTATTGCACTTTCCACTGTAAACCCCCCAAACAAACAACAAAAAAACTGGTTATGCAATTTGAGTTATTAAATGACAAAAGTAGCAATGTTTTCAGATTATATTTGGCTTTGCTCTAAATCTAAAAATAGTGTGGTTTTTTTAAGTACTCCATCTGAAAGTTTGTATTTGATGTAGTCAGAATTCATCGTGTGTTGAAAAATATATAAAATTGAGAAAAAATATAATTTCAAGAATTAATAACTGCTATGAATATAATCAGTAATGTGTGAACTTCTAAACTACTTAAGAAGCTTAGTCCATTTAAAGATCTAAATGTTTGGTTGTCTATAGGAAAAGTATTTGAGAATATCAAGGTATTTAAGTCTACAGAACAGAAAGTCTTGTAAAAACAGGATTCTATTTATGTATATAAAATTTCTGAACTAGATACATTGAAATAACAGCCTTTCTACTTTCTTGTATTTCTCATTCCACTTCACATGAAACCAAGTTATCTCAAGTAGGAAAGTGCGAAAGCTACAAGAAATTATAACTTCAAGTTCTCAAAATGAGAAAATGTTTGACTAGACATTTTGAGTGCATTTGTAACCAAATTTCAATTTTAAAGCAATGCTATCCAATCTCTTTATCTATTGTGTTACTAGCATTTTCAGTAGTAAAGTAAGCAACTCCTTTTTGTCTGTAGTATTTCGTAATATATTTTGTCTATTTTTAACAATATAAACTAGAAAGTGTTAGAAAGAGTTAGACTATTGTTATGTACAAATAAAAACTTGTCTGTTTTGTTCTCTTAAAGAAGACAATCAAATATGCTATATTCTTTTTGAAGGCTTCCACACTTCTGGCTTTGGCATTGGTGAGTATTATGAAATGTTTCTCTGGTGAAGTGCAAGCAGCAGTGATTAAATGGCTAGTAAAACTGAAAACATGAGACCAGAATGTCCAACTCAAGCTCCATTCACATATGAAAAACAAATAGCACTAACTACCTCTAGAACCTAGTGATTCAGTCAATAGGCCTGATTTAAATAATCATTTTCCTAATGCACACTTAGTATTTCCAAAGCTCCTGACCTGTGAAGAGTTGAAAAAAAAGACAAAACTGATTAAAAGGCAACCACATTCCATTCACAGTCTAGCTTGTGCTCATGCATATGGAAATGGCAGCAATCTGACTCTGCATGGCATCAAGTTCCACCTAATATTTACAGTAAGAAATTTAATGCTGTCCTGGTTTCAGTTGGGATAGAATTATTTTTTTTCCCTAGTAGCTGGTATGGTGCTTTGTGTTGGATTTAGTCTGAGAACAATATTGATAACAGTGTGGTTAAATGACTACAGATACCGAAGAAAATGCTGAAGTCTGAGGAGGAAGAAGGGTCAGATTCATATACATATGTACAGGTTATAAAATGTATTTCAAAAATACATTTAGCTCAAGCCATCATCAACATTGACATGACAGGTAGTTTTGGCACTGAAAAGTAAGCATGGATCTTTGAGTTTTATTTCTGATTTTACAAGCCATTAGCTATGGCAAACATTCATTGCAGCTTTATTCCTCTAGCATAAAACTGGGGTCATTACATCTCTATGCTCTGAAGATTTTTTAATGACTTTCTGATAGTTTTTCATCTTGTATGGTACATAATTGCTAAAGATGTACAAACCTTGCAATACTTCATGGCTGCTTCACAAAGTGTTTGAGATAAGGTGCAAATAATAGGCGCAGTTCAATTGGTTTGCATGTTTGGACATAATTTAAAGGATGTGGCCAAATATGAACTCCCTCAGAAAAAGAAATACCAATTAATACCACTTGTGAAGTCCATAAAGAAAATGCTTATTAAATATAGATCACAGTCTGAGAATTATTTATGAAGTTCAACAGCTAAAATAACAACATCCTGACCAGCCAGCTCCATATCTTTTACAGTACTGATTAGCATTATGGCCTGAAATAGGATAATGCAAGAAAACGTCACCAAAAAAAAAATCAGACATAAATCAGAATGCCAGGTGGATATTTTGAGCAGATTATGCAGAAACCAACAGAGATTCTAGAGATCTACAGTGCCAAGTGAAGTGTTCCCTAGTGTTTATCACAACAATTCACCCATTTGACAATGTCCAGTAGACAATCACTATCAGATTTCACACACCATCCTATGCAGAAAACACATATAATAGAAAAGAACAGTAAAAAAAAACCTTTCAATATTCTGGAAGAACTTAGCCAAAATAAAAATTATTTCCAGTGAAATACTCCAGATAACTGAAATTTCCTGGCATACTTGAAGACAGACTGTAAATTTCACAGTAAGTCATCAAATTCCACTGACTTCAACAAACCCATTGGCATCCACGTCTGTTAATCAAGACATCAAATAAAGCAAAATAGATTTTAACACCAACTAACAAGTAAGTACCTAGAGGAAGTCTGACATACAAGAGGCAGCTGCCATTCAACTGGCTACTTTGTAGAACAATTTCAAATATTTTCATTAGTGTCATACAGAAAGCTGGATTGCTTTTCAAAAAGAAAATAACCTATTCAGGAAACAACTGATCAGTTTAAACAGACCTTTGTCAGGTCTGTAATCCTGCACATTCAAAACCCTACAGCTGAAGCCCGTATTTTCTCACTTAGATAAGTAGCAGTGTATTCCACAAAACAAACAAAAGGAAATGAGAAAACAAGTAAATATTTACTTACCAGCTTTTTCCTTTTCTGAAATAACTGGCATAGCCTGAAAGAAATAAATAAAATGATACCACTATTAAAAAATAAGACTAGTAGGGAAACTTTATAAAAACTTAAAGTAGATTTTTATGAGCATCCAGAAGGTCTGGAAAGAACTGAGGTCTCACTGTGTTAAGCACTCTGGTGAGAAACACAGTTCCCACTTGAGTGTCTTATAATCTATTATGAACCTAATTGTTATTAAAAAAAAAAAAAAAAAGACTAGGAGAAAAGGGAGGAGATGAAGTTAGTAAGATATTCCAATGATAACGTTCTGAAATAATCATCCTAGAATACATGCCCATAAAATTCTACTGGGAAATTACTAAATAATTCTGAAGGAGTAAAGACAAAAACAGTGTGGCTGAAGATGAGAATAAAATTTCTTCTGCTGAACTCAAGCAGAGTTCTGCCATTGACTCCACATAGGGAAGACTTGTGCTTAGACATATGCTGTTCTAAAACAAACAGTTTCTTTTTACATAAGTTTTAAAAGACAAACTATAGAAGTGTTTTCATATTGGCTGCAGCTGTTTTTGGAATTGGAAAATTGTTTCTTTGCAATAGATGTAAAAATATTGCATAATTACACTTTTCTTTCAAACTAAAGCACAGTTTTCTGAGTGTATTTTTCCTAAAATAAGTAGGTTATGGATTGAATGAATAGTAAAATGTAATTTTCCTACTGCAGATTTCACAGAAAAAGAAAGAGGGGAGTGATGGACAGAAGTCACAAAACAGCCAGTTTCAGACTTTCTATAGAGCTCCTGAAATAGACTTTGAAATTTCATTTCAGGATTTCATTTGTCCAGCTATACAAAACAGTATTTTATAGCATTTATTGGATGATATTTTGTACAAAATTTCAAATAGAACACTTCAGAAAATAATTATTAATAAATAACATACAGATGGTAATAACCATAGGAATCCTTCTATGATTCTTTTTTTCACCTGTATTTTGACTAATTAAATATCCGGTGCTTGAGTTTGATGTACCATCAGACTAATATTATTTTAAACTACAACAGACCCTTGCTTGAGAACTTTTTCCTTTCCTTTTACAAACATGTATTAATTCAGAAGAAGCACTATTTTGCTCCAGTAGTTCAACAAAGGCTTTAACTTCCATAGACTGAAGAAAGTTAACATGCCAAAGAAACAATAAAACTACAAAATAAATCAAGGTATCAGTTGCAGAGGAGAGAAAAATATTAAAGAAGTGTATCATATAGATTTTTAAAAAAATAATTGATACAATTTTCAAAACCAGTATTTAATTTTCTTCTCTTTTCCACACCTGAGTGGCTACACTGGCTAAGAAAAATAAAATAAGATAGAAAATCCCAGAGTCACTATTACTGTTTGTTCAAGAAGGAAATGTGTAAAGAGGAACGGTGAGAAACAAGCAAGCAAACAGGAAAAATAAAACAAAAGAGAAGACTGAAAAAACATTAGTATAAATGAAAACGAAGGATCAGGACAAAAGAAAGAAAGACGGAGACAGGTTATTGTCACATTTTAATGCTGAACACTGTTAGCCATAAAAGAAAACCAAAACCAACCCACAACAAAGAAGGTGTAATGGCTTCTTTTAAGAAAACCCTTAGGAGACAACATTGAGATAACTGGAGATGTAGCAGCAAACAGTATTGAAATCATAGCTTTGTTATGGAAAAGATACAACCGTTTGATGGGAACAGCCTTTGCTGTAAGGTCTAAAATGCAAGTCCTAGATGAACAATTATGATTCAGTGAACTGGGGAGGGGGGGAGAGAGAGGAGGGGGAAGCAGTTACAAGGCTCAGTGGGCATATGAGAGTAACAGGTACAGAAGATAATATCTCTGATGGTTTTGTGACAGACTTAGACATGTTCTCTACACTAATTGCAACGTGAGTCACTGGTAAAGTCTTTGGCTTGAATGATCACTTCTGAATCAGCTCCCATTAGCATGAAGATTTTTTTTTCATACAAGTGTATCAGATTTTAAAACGTTGTCAACCTTGCCATTTGTCATGTCAAGTTATTTCCTGGAAATAGACAATATTTCCAACTGACGATCACTAAAACATGTTGACTAACTGCCAAACATAAATTTTAGTAAATTTGTTAGATGGTAGTTCTAAAGGTTGCTAGAGTTGTTTAACAGGTTTAGCCCAAGTAGAAAGTTGTAGCTGGAAATACATAGAACTTCAGGGCAGATGTATAAGTTGCAAAATTAGTACTTCTAAGTAGGATGAAGAAGCACTATAAGTTCCATAAAATGTAAAGTTAGTTTGAGATTTACAGATAAAAGTACTTTCTACATTCCTACAGTAATCTTGCAGCAATTCACTAAGATTGATTCTAGAGAGACAAATATCTATTATGCATGTTACCAAAAGTAAGGATTTTAAAATCAAGTCAGGTGCATGGGGGTGGGGGTGGGAATAATACTAGAGCATTCAGATAAGGAAATACATTCAAAAAGTATATGAGTTTTCTTAGAATAATTAGGAGAAGGACCTCATAATGTGGTGGCAACCTGTCACCACCATTTTTCACTACTCTAGGTTCTCCATAGTACGTAATATAAATACAGAGATTTCTTTTTATTGCCTTTTCTTCTTGATATCATGTGTTTCAGCAAAACACGGTCCCCTTTTCTCCATGTACTTTCAAAATTAGAAGAACTACTTTTACCTGATTTGGTCTTATTGATTAACCACACAAGGAAAAAGTACAGCATTTTCCAAGTACCAAATATTTTTTTAAATTTGTGTGAATCCAAGTAAAAAAAAGAAATTATCACTAAATAAACCCCTTATAGTAACATCAAATCAATGAAAGCAAGGTTGTTTTTTTGTTGTTTTTTTTTGTTTGGTTTTTTTTTTAGAACAGAATAGGCATTATAATTTTTCTAAGTAATATTACTATTCTTCCTATTGTAAAGAGTGCAAATAATATAAATGCTGGACTCAGAACATGGTATTGTTACACACTTAGAAATTCTGAACCCATTGTAACAATTATGAAAGATTTCTTTCCGCTGAAATAATGTACATAAACAAGCAAGTCTTCCTCATTATTTACAACTTAAGAACTCATATGTATATATTTAGTCAAAGGTTTAGATTTACTAAGTTTACAGAAAAATTTAAAATCTTCCCATTTTCTTTGAATATACAGTAAATTTAAAGTTCCTGACTGAAAAACACCCTCAAATCAAAACCCACCCAAACCAACCCTCTTTATCCACAAAGTTCGAAAACATTTTGCATGATACTTTCAAATACGTCTGCTTTCCAAACAGAGTGTAATTCTGCTGATTGAAGATGCAAAATGAGCTAAAAAATTCTGTTATAATGTTCTGTTGTTGCTTAAAAGCTGAGGAACAAAAAAAATCCTAGATGAACATACCATTTCCTGAAGATTTAAAATAAAGGAAACCTCAAGAAAATGCTGTTCAACAAGTTCTGAGACAGTCCTACTATTGGTTTAGTTTTTCATTAATATGGCTACACATAGTGCTTACATGCTGCCCAGTGGGAAAACATGATTGTTACTTATGAGAAATGCTCTCATCTCCAGTACGGTTCTGAATTCACTGGAGACAATTCAATGAGTTCCATATGTTCCAAATGAATTGCATTCCCAGGAAGTGATTTAACATTTCTGGCAATGGAGCAATTAAACTGGATTTTCCTGCTTGGCCAGATGGGTTCACTGTAACTTCACATTATTTCTCACTCTCCTCACAGAACTAAAGAACTAGACTAACAATTTCCACATGATCGGGTCGCATGTGCTTTAAAAAAACCCAGGCACACGTCCCTCACAGATTTCAAACAGCACCCCCAAAGTCAGGCTCCTCTCTATATTTTCAATAGTACATGCTTTTAACATCACCAAGAAAGAAAAGGGAAGAAAAAAAAACAACAAAATCCCTATGAGAGCATTGCTGACATACTTAGGTTATTCTTTTAAATTAGAGAATGGGATTTTTAACTTAAGAAAATTTAAACTGTGAAATCACATAATGAATTGTTTTTACGCATCCTTACTGTATTTCAACTGATTCCCTGTAAATATATTATGTCGGCAAATATGACTATAAAAGGTACATAAAACACTGTATTGGACATTTTTCTTTAAAGTGGCAGTTGACTTGCTCAGTTACCAGTAAATCAAAACTTAAATGAAATTTTGCACAAATGAAAAGTTTTATTTGACCAAAGTCAAAATATCTATCTCTTTCTAAGCCTTTAAGAATATTTTAATGGGAAAGAAATCTGTAAAAAAAGTGCACAATTCCCAACAGCAAGCACTCATTTTGAGCATGTGTAGTTCTTCACTATGAAAAGAGGAAAGGAAGAATCCCTCTCCAGTAGTTCTTCACTATAAAAAGAGGAAAGAATCCCTCCCCAGTCCCCAAACTAGCTTCCTTCCACTAGAGTCAAAACCTGTCACCTGAACACAGCTTGGCTTTCCCTTAACTGTAGGGCAAAGCTATATATTTTTTATGATATTTCCAAGAATGCAGACAATGCCATTATGAATAAAATTAGTTATCTTTTAGTTTCCCTGCACTCATGAACATGAGCACTTCTATCATGAGTGACTCTCTGCAAAGGGCTATGGCAAAGGTTTGTATAAACTGGCAAGTTACTACAGAGGAGCGTGTAACTTGCAATTTCTGAAATAAGGGTGTAGTGACATCTATTAGTTTTCATAGTATCTCATAAACCAATTGGAGCAAGTCTATATTTCAGTTTTCCAAAGAAGCTATAGCAGTATCTTTACTTTAAAGCCATTGAATTCCCATATTTTTCATCAGAATCACAGAATCATAGAATAGTTGTACTTTTTTTTTTTTTTTATTACAAAACACAAAATGTGTCTGGCATTATGGGAATCACATTTTCAATACTGCCATCCAATCATATTCTACAAAGCCCTTTCACCAGAAAAGGCTGTCAGCTATTCAGTCTTTTTTTCAGGTATGCATTTAAATAGACATCCTAGGAAACTTCTTTGCTAATCTTGATTTGCAAGTATTTCTCTACATTTTTGCCTTCGGTGATAATATCTTCTACTGTCCAGCGTGAATGGAAAACTCCAGGACAAATATTAATGTACTAGGATTTGACTTCATACTAACTGTGAGCAGGTAACTCACAAATCCTGAGCTCAAGCTCTTCTGGAAATGCTTTTATGCTAATCATCTTTTATCCCTGTAATTGAAAATCATGGTCTAAATTCTCACTTTTGTGGATGCTTCTTTTATGAAAAAGTGTTAGTAAGAATTGTGTTTATCACTGGAAGTACTTCCTTTAAGACCAAATCCATGTTCCTATTCTAAAAATATATCACATTAGAAAGAGAAAGGAGACAAGCTCCAAAACTTGCAGACATAAAAATGAATGTTATGTTCAGTTTTTAAATAGGATCATTGATTTTAAGACCAGAAACAACTATGTAGATCAAAATACATCTCTGTTGTCTTCTTTCTACGCAAAGATCAAAACACATGAAAATCTAAAATCTTCTAAAGAAGCTTCTGACAAGAAAGAAAGGCACAGTATACAATTACCAAGGAAGGACTAATGAACCATATGGCAGAGAACTCCCTATTCCAGTAAACAAAAGCAATCTTGTACCTGAAAACTGAGGTCAACAACAGTCAGAGAGAAAACAAATGTTAAGTATTATGTAATTCCTTATAAAATACTGTACAGTCCGTATCATTCGAAGTCTTTTACTAAACATTTTATTTAGAAGGTATGCTCCAGTTATTTTAATATGCAGAAGTCATAGATAAAATTAACTGGATTATGAAAAAAAAAATCCACAACCATTCAGATGGTTTTAAATTAGGGAAATAGTGCAGTCCATAACCAGAAATTTCCTCAGTAATATCCCCATTAAAAAAAAAAATTGAATAAATATCTCTCCCAAAAAACTTTGATTTTTGAAACCAAACCCTTTCATGTTAATGAGTCATCTAATAACAGTAAGCATGTAGAAGACCCTTTGGAAATTTGAAACTAATTTTTTTGGTATCAGCATTGTACTGAAATTATAACAATAATATAGAAAAAAGCTCAAACTAAAACAAACCCAAGAATGACTAGTTTATCATTCAGAATCATTTACAAATCATTAATTTATTAAGCTTATAAGTTTTAAAAATAAGTTTTCAGTTCTCCACAATTTTTATTTTTATTTATTTATGTTTATTTTTACTTTCATCTAGATTAAGAACAAGTAAAAAGCCAAACTGATCAACTTGCAGGACAGACCAGCTTTAGAAGGGAAATTCAGCAAAGTCTTCTTTTTTGGTCTTTCATTTTACTAAAGATTGCAATTACTAAAAGTAGAGCCGAAGACAATTAAAATCTATCCAGCAATAAGGCTGCATCAATTACTCAATTTAAAAAAGAAATTAATGTCACAGCTAGAGGTCTCTGGCTAAATTTATGACGGCACTATGCATTGAATTTTAGTGGAAATTCAAAGCTGCATGCTTGCCTGCATATGTTCTCCTCCAGTCAGTTGTATGCCTCTCCCCAACTGCTTTGTTCTCTGACTAGATATTTCTGTTTGCTTGAGCCTCTTCATATCACTGAGGTCATGCACAGAGACCCCTTTTAGTTATTGCTGGATGGCTGGCAGTTGTTCTTCTAAGAGGCACTTGCCAAAAGTCTGCACTTGGGGTGGTCTAGTAACTTCCTGCGTCTTCCTCATTCAGCTGGCAGAGTGTGACTCTTGCTGGATTGGAAGTGCAAAACAAAGATGCAGGATAACTGTCTTGTGCTCTGTTTGGTGTTATTATAGACTTTCCATAGATCGGGGTAAGCTCCCCGTGCTCTGAAATCCGTCAGGACCACATACAGATGGTCTACACAACAGCCTCTGAGCAGCTTGTCCAGACCATTAAGTAGAATTTGGCCATAACACAGAATTAAGTCCTTTCTCTTTAGAGATGCTAACATCTTCAGAGCAGCAGCTGCAAGTTTCTAAATATGCCAACAGCTATGATCACACGTTTTGTGCAACCCAATTATGATGTTTAAAAAAAAAAAGCAATTGCTAGATCTCAGGTTTTTGGTTGGATTTTGTTTTGGTTCTGGGTTGTTTGGGTTTTTTGTGGTTTTGGTTTTTTTTTTTTTTTGCATATCAGGACTTGAAATAAAAACAAATGTGTAAAATAAAGCCATTTTCGATACTTCACAGTTGTTCACCATATAAGGAACTCTGTTTCCACTTGAACCGCACTTTAATTACTGAGGTGGACATACACTATTCAAAAGAGGGGTCACTTAATTTTTTAGCTTCATGTTAGGGAACATCTATGCAACTTTTGATAATAACAAAACCTGCGCTTTCTCTAGTTCCACCAAACACACACATCTCTTCTCTAAAGAAAACACAACTTGGATGTTAACACCAAAGCTGAGATGTGACACACTACCTCTAGAACTGGAGCAGCCCAAAGATGCTCATGCTTTCCATCAGTCACCAGAGATTCTATTATGGTTCATTTACACAGAGGAAGCTCTTTCTCAAGCTCAGAAGTAATTTGTTTAGCTAATGTTTATCTTATAAATCCTTTTTACAATAACAAACACATCAATAAGCCCTGAAACATTGGCAAAGCTAAGCTACTTGGGAACCAGAGGGCACCAGCTCCATAAGATAGCAGTAAAAGATAATTAAAGTCACATGCTTCCCATTTGTTTCAACATCATGTAATACCTACAAATGTGATTTTATCTTTTCTCATCTCCTTATATATAAAACTTGAAACCTAAGAAAAAATACATTTCATGTATCAAAAATTCTTACAATCATGTGATGATAGAAAGTAAAATTTGATATGATGACTCTAAGTTACCAAATACCACTGAGCAGCTACTCACAGAGTAAAAAGGGAAATTAAAATTAACAAATTCATACCTTTCCTGTCTTTCCTTCACCACCTCAAAGAAAACAAAGGACCTCTTTGCCTTTCATCCCAAGGGCAAGCCACTAGTTTTGAAGGTTGCAGACATGAAAATCAGGAAGCTCATCTCATTGCTGCAAGTGCCACAATCCATTATAATACAGAAGCTACATGCTCATGAGCTGAGAAAAGGTTAGCAGTATCAATATTCAGATATGTAAATACGCAATCTGATTTTAATGACCTTTCTGTGAGGTCAGGCCAAATCCATTGGTCAATTGCTATCTAGATTTTTGAATTCCACTAATGTTAGTCTCCTGGATTTAGATCTCACTGAGATTAGCAGCAATAAAATAATATTTAAGTTTCTCAAAAATTATGTATATTTTTATGCCTGTCAAGAAAGATCTCACTGGGTTCAGCTTTATCTTCTGAAAATCAGGTGTAGAACATTGCAACAATTTATTGACCCTTACTGGGAGGGCACCAACTACTGACACCTACTAACACTCTGATCCTGTGTGAGTTTGTTGTCTTGAAGCTGCAGGTAAACACAGCTGGGTATTATTTCTATTGTTAGGGCAGTAGGCTACTGCAACTGTTTAGAATTCTTTCTTTAAATAAATAAAAAAGCAAGTCCCAAGAAATTAATTTTTAAAATATAGTATATATGTTTTGGAACAAATCTTTATGCTCATAGTCTTATGTGAATTCAGTTGCTGATACTACATTTATTGGAGGAGGTGGGAAAGGATCAAAAGCAGATTTCCAGGGAGGTTCCTGATCTTGAGCTTTAGTCCAGGTGCAAAAGAATAAATTACTACAAAAGCTACATCTCTTCTATGGTGATGAAATCTTTACTCTCTGCAGAACATCATAGTGCTTTACTCAGGAAGCTCAAAAGTCACACAACAGTGATGCTAATTATAAGATGATGGAGAGAGGAGGGGGGTAGCATATCAGACAGCAATAGTGATAGGTTTGGGTTAGTGGGGCATTTTGTTGTAGAAGAAAGTGCACCTAACTTTGGAAGGTAGCAGGGGTGAGCATAAGAGAGTACGCGCCAAATCAATGCATTTCAGTAAGTTATTACAAAGTCAGATAGATGTGGTAATTACCATGTTTTTTCTTGGTTTACTAAAACATTGAGCACTATAGATAATCAACATAAACCACCCCATTTTCTTTTACAAGGAGAAGACAAATGGCAAGGAGCAGAAGCACATAAAACAGTGGCTTTATCTTGGTAGAAAGAGGAGGTAGAAAGGAGGAGAATAAACATTAAAATCTGCTACCTGGATCTCATTTCTATATTTAATCATATTTTTTGAACCTCAGTTGGTTCATGCTCCAATATATATGCATAGCAAGTGTGAGCTTAAAAATCATCAAACACCACTATTGTGACCTTATTAAGCCAGTATTTCTCTAGATCATCCAAGAGAAAGAGAGCTGAAAAAAAATGAGTTCTTTTGAGTGCTCTCTGCATATGTAGTGTGCTAACCTTTAACCCCTTGTCAGGGTTGTGCGTTACAGACAGAGGCAGTAAACCAAAAAGACAAAATTTGGGTGAAAAACTAAGTATATTTGCTTTTCATTCAAGAACTTCTATTTTTTCCAAGATAATTAATTTAGTAAAAAAGAGTTGGAAAGATATGGCTTATATGAAAACAATTCCCGCTTTTCCAAAAGACAGAAAAGAGAAATAAAAATATGTAACAAATAAAAATGAGAAGTATCCTTATGACTGAGAAAAGAATCGGGAGCTTTGTCTCCTAAAAGTGCCTAAAGAAATGATGCAAAGCAGTTTTTTTAATCCAAATACAGCAATGAAAGTTCTAAAAAATACCCCAAGCCCTTGAAGAATCTCTTCAGAAAACAAAATGTTAATCTGCACAGCTGTTTCATGCTAAAATGGTTGTAACCAAGCTCCCCTTTTTTTGTTTGAGGAAATAAAAAACCCAACTAGAACCACTTTTGTTTAAAATCTAAATTTTAGTCAAACTGAATATCAAATTCCCTTTGCTCATATAACCAAAAGCTTGGTTCCTCTGGTACAGTTAATAAACCAGAGAAATACATATTTCATTTACCATAGTTTCCTCAGCTGGAAATATTACCAGTAAATCCACTATTCCAGGTCTGTGGAATTCTTGTTGCATTCCTCTGATTCTTGCAACACCTTGCTTAACTTGGTAATGCCTGAGCTAACATTGCATAGTACATACCTACATGGACAGACATTGGCACAGAAAACACACATGCTACAAGTCTCCCATCTCTGTACAGTAATCCCATTTTATTCCCAGGCACTGTCTGTTGAGCTAGTATCTTCGGTGTCACAAAAATCCAGAAACCAGCAGAAGTACCCTTATAACTGAAGTTTTGCTCATGCTGCTGACATAATTTAATAAATTGGGAGGAAGGAAGGGTGTTCTGCAAAATATTCTGATTAGGCTTTTCTATGCATGATGTATAAAAGTGTAGTATATTACAAGATGAGTTCATAACAAACAAATTAATCTTAACTTTTGAACAGATACACACTTTTTTCCTACAATTTTTTTTTTTAGGATTTTGTTGTAAATCATCTAGCATGCTATGCATTTCCGTAGCTTGCATTCTTATATAAAAAAATTTTCCAGTAGGAAGTTCCATATTTTAGTTCACTTGTTTCTAAGATTTTGATAGAATCAGTGAGTGTTGAAGTAGCACAGCAACTTCCATCATAAAAGCAATATTGCATTTTTTAATCTCAATTAGATAGTGTATTAATTTACCATTCAAACAATGGACAACCATAGCTGGTGAAGGATACTTTCTGTCTGAAAAACATTTAGTTTATAAACTCATTTTATGGAACATTTAAAAGTTGGAGATATTCAATATTTCCATTCATTTACCTAACATAAGCTCCAAATGTTATTTTCTATAGATGTTATATTTTAATTCATGGAAAAAAAGAAATCTTTACTGATGTAGCGCTCAATTCTGCTAAAGTCAGTAGGAACTTTGCCAGCTACTCCAGTAAGAGAAGGCCCAAGTTGATGCTGTCTTACTCATATCTTCCTGTCTAAGCTGTGTCCATTTTCTTGTAGAAGGCACAGTTCTGTGTATGAATATACATATATGCATAAAAAGTAATGAAAACCACTATTAAAATCCATGATTTATATAAAATCTTTTACTAATTGCTACATTTACTATGAAGACAGCTCTTTTAAGCTTTCTTTTTCCAGAAGTTCTAAAATTGGTCTTTTTTCAGGGTAACTATTTATTTTTGTTCTAAGTTTTATTTTTGGTTTCTGCAGGCAGTAAGTAAAAAAGTATCCCATCCATGTCTGTTACCAAACTATTCCCATGAAAACCTCACTCATGCTTGCAGACAGATGCACGGCAGATTCTGAGAGCAGTAAGTGGGTTCAGTTCCGTGAAGTGCTGCTCATTTTCTATATTTCCCCAGGACTATGCTTTCATAGCACAGTGTCTCTCTGATTTGTTCCAACTTTCCCAAACTTTGTGTGGCATATTACAAAAATGTAGTTCATGGTTTCTACGCTTTCAAAACTTTCCAGAGGGAAAGTGCACACAAGAGTCCAAGTGCACTCTTGGCTTTCATTGCAATACCAGTTCCCTGAGGAGAGTTTGAATAATTCCATATTTTAGTTAAGAGCGACTATTACAAGTGTGAAACATTTTCTACAAAAATACTTTTGACTGACTCTTATGCTCACACTCAACTTTCCTAGAACTAATATTGCACAAGTATTTAAAAATACTCCTGACCATTAACGATGGTGCAAAGAACTCTAGAAAGCCACAAATCCCCTTTCACCACACAAAAAAGTTTTTTTCTGCAAGCAGTCAGTCTGCAGAATGTCAGAGTAGATTTCTGTCAAAACAGCTGCACTTCGTATGAAAATTATTTTGTGAATAGAATTATATGAGCAGGATAAATAAAAAACTTTAAATCCACCCACATTAAGTCCCTAGTTTTGAATGAAAATCCAAATTATACAGATGCCACAGGAAGGGTAGATTTATTTTTTTCTTTTTTGTAGAAACGATTTCTTTGTTGTGTCTTGGCAGCAAAGTAAGCAGAAATATGACTTAGTGAAGATAAAACAACCAACAAACATAACAACACTGTACCAGTCCTTCTATAAATGCTTGTTTTGCAGTGGAAAGTATAGAAGAATCTATACTTCTATATATAAGTATAGAAGAATGCAGTACCTTTGACCACCCATGTACTTTAGATCTTCCAAACTCAATATTTGCAAGCTGAAGTCAATGAAGGAATAGGCTGTGTATGAAAAAAAAAAAATCGCTATGTCTCTCAAGACAGAAGTATAGAATTAAAGTTCTATTTATATTTGCCTGTGTTTCAATTTAAGAATAAATGTGCTGATAGCAGTGGAGGGAGGGTACTCATCACCTTGCAGCTGCTGAAGGAAAAAACCGTTTAGTAGCTAGTACCAAAGAAAGTAAGAGAAAGAAATGCCAATGTACAGATAAATTATATAAAGTTTTAAGGATACAAGGAAGGATATAAGAAAGAAATTCTTTACTGTAAGGGTGGTGAGGCACTGGAACGGGTTGCCCAGGGAGGTTGTAAATGCTTCATCCCTGGTGGTGTTCAGGGCCAGGTTGGACGAAGCCTTGCGTGGCATGGTTTAGTGTGAGGTGTCCCTGCCCATGGCAGGGGGGTTGGAACTAGATGATCTTAAGGTCCTTTCCAACCCTGACTATTCTATGATTCTATAATTCTAAGATTTCTCAGTCTGCCTATTTAATGCTATTTTTTTCCATTATTTTGTACTTCTAGTCTAGCAAAAATCTAGGCCATTCATAGGCAAATCCTACTCCCTCACATCTGGGCTTTGCATGATTTAGAAACAGGAAGAGCCAGGAGTGAGGACCTAACAGGCTAGGGACTATTTAGAGAAGCTGGATGTATTCCAACCTGAAAGGCTAAATGAAGTCTACCCAAGCATGTTGAAGGAGATGGCTGATGTGACTGCAGAGCCACAACACCAGTAAAAACATAACAACTCTGGGGTGTCCCTGCTGGCTGGAGAAAGATGCCTGTCTTCAAAAGAGGCAAAGCAGCAATGACCTCTAAGCTTATCAGCTCACCTCAGACCACCGAAAGATCATGGAACACACCCTAGAATCAATTTCCAGATATAAGTGGCAGGAAGGCAATCAGGAGCAATCAACACCAGTTTATTAAGAGCAAATCATCCTTGACCAAACTGTTTTACCTTCCAAGATGGAATCGCTGGCTATATGGACAAGAAGTGAGCAGTGAGTATAATATATCATAACTTCATCAAGGCTTTATATACTGTCTCCCAAAGCAGTCTCGTTTAGAAGCTGACAAAGTATTAGCTAGAAAAGCAGACAGTAAAATAGGTTGAAAACTGGCTGGACTGACATCATTCAAAACTGACAACTTCAGCTAAGGTATTAGTTCAAAACCATCTTATCTCCTAGAATTTTTAGAATGATGACAGAACTAGTTTGTTTTTAGTTCCTAATGGCATCTAGATGCATGTTTTAGATAATGGATGCAATTGCTGAGAAGATAATACCAAATGTTGGTGAACACAGAAGAGCAGCTCTGCACTCAGTCTGAGGAAAAGATGAAATGAGTTTAGGGAGTTCACAAAATAACAAAGGATTCGGATGCTGACACTCAGGGAACTTGTGGAAGCCAGCATAGCTTCTGTTATGTGTACTGAGCTCAGCTTGGTTTATAGAACTAAAAAGTGTAAGAATTTCCTGTAAAAGCATCAAAGAAAGGCTTAGATACAAACTGGAAATCCAAGCAGGAAAAAGATGTTGGTTTAAAGCATACCCTTATAGATCCTGCAGATATGTGAAAGATTGTCTTAAAGTACTTTCCATGGACATCAAGAAAGTAAATAATGGCAGCAGAAGGAGGTGATTTTGCCATAAGACATTTTCATGGGTTTCCAAGTGGTCTGAGGAAACTCTATCTATGTTTGTGACAATGTGACAGCATTTACAGGTGCATGTAGCTTCAAAGCTACATTTGAAAGGGCTAAATAATCCAGACTTCAAGTTTAATAAACACCACACAAAATACCATGAATTTGGGGATTTACTCTCCTGATTGGTATATGTCTTATGAAACCTGCATATTCCTAAATGACTCACAGTAACCAAGTGCAGTCTTGAAATACTGCCATTAGAAGCACCAATTTATGTAGTTCTAGAGAAAACTAAAACTTACTTGTGCATACACAGGAACAAATGTACTGTAGAAAGTTGCCTGATATTTTTTTTTTCCTATCCTGAAAATTTCACAAATAAGTTATTATTAGGAAGTTGAGGCTAAGGAAAATGTCAAAAGAGACTGCTTCAGTACTTCATAAGTATGAAGTGCACTTGCAGATAGCCTCTATTTTCAAGAGCTCCGTTCTCTCAAATGAAGTAAAAGCTGCTGCAGCTACAGATTTCTGGCTGCTACTTAAAATCTCAGTGTTCTGACAACAGCAAAATTCTGTTAAGACCATCACTAATTATAAAGTATTGAAAATTACTATTCACTATTATTCCTATTTCTTTTGCAAGCTGTTTAACATAGTTAGAAATCTAGGTGTTAAATAATTTCAATAATGTAGTTATCTTTTAGCAGAGATTTTTTTTTTTTGGTGGTGTTCCTTTTAAAAAAGACAGCTCAAATTTTCCACCTGAGCATCTTGAGTTTCTTTCAGCCTGGATCCAGTATCACAGAAATTGCATGAAATAAAGTAAAACAGAGCAGCTAGTCTAATCTCTGTGTTTTACAGGCAATTATGTGTCATTCAGATCAACTAATTAATCTTTGGGAGACTAAAAATTTTAGCAGAGATTCAGGCTGTAGGCTATAAGTGGTTGGCAGTAAATTAATTCAGTGAATTAACTTAAATAACACATATAGAAAAAAGGCAGATTTTGTTCAGGACATTACAATGAAAGGAAAACAAAACACTATAAATCAATATTTCTGACAGGTTGTGTCTGGACACAATTCTCAATTTTCCCATAATCAAGGAAAGAAATGATTGTGCATGGGAACTACTGGAACAAGAGAGACCTCTGGAACCATGTTACATCTTGCAAAAAAAAAAAAAAACTGGGAAGAAAGGATCCAACCTTGTAACCTAGGCATTAACTTAATTTGTTTTAAAGACTTTAAATTCATGCAACCTGAGACAACTGCTAGTAAGCTGTATAACAATTAAATACCCTTTTGATAAAAAAGAGAAAGTTATTTCAAGGTTGAACTTTAATTGTATTCTGTAGTAAATGAATCTTCTTACGCCTTTGCTGGCAAGACTTAAAAGTCATCCATTCGTAGATATCTTTTCCACATTCCTACATACAGTTATCAAACCACTCATTATCCTTTGGACTGTTTCCTAAGTGCTTACCAGGAACAGAAGATGTGATATGCTATAAAAGTATTCACTGCTGAAGTGACAAAATTAAACTCAATTTCATGTGTGAGTATTTATTTGAATTACCTGTGAATGAATTAACTTTCGAGGAGTAATCACTGATCATGATCCCATGTAAAACCCTGAACACTGTTACAGCTCTACTATGGGAATGTTGGTAGTAAAACTTAAGAGAAATCAATGGAAAGCCTTCTTTGACTTTGGCAAACACTAAAGTGTATCCTAGATCACTAAAGGTTATCTTGTTCCCTGATCTTTTCTTACTTCAGATCCTAAGACAATTGATGTTGCTTTGGTCAATTCAACCATACCTCTATTGAACACTTTACTCACCTGGTCAGTTATTCAAACTGCTACTGAAATAATGAACCTCAGAGTTGGTACATGGAAACAATTGAATGTATCCCTTCAAATAAGGATCATGTCATGCCTATGTCATGTTGCAGCTCATGGGGATAAGAGGCGAAATGTTGAGCTGCCTCATGCTCAGAAAACTTTCTATCACCTCACAAATCCAATGATATGACAAAGCTGATGTACTGCTTCCAGCTATAGAAAGGAGTCAGAAAACAATTATCCACCACCCCTCCCCAGTAATAAGAGTAAATTAGAAGGGGATAAGAGTTTAGTTAGAGGAACCATGTTAAAAAGAATCTTGAGCCTCTTTAATATGGCATCTAACATGATTCAGCTAATGACAACCAATGTATTTGTTATTTGACTCAGCAGGGTAGTCATTGAAAACTATTTTCTCCTGGTAATTTAAAATCTTATTACATGGAATTGTTTTGTATGTGTTATACAGACACTGTGATGAACAATTTACCTGTTACCTATAAACAAATTACCAATTTTTTTTTAATTACTTTAGTAAAAAATAAAATAGGCAGTAGAGTAGGAATACTATAATAAATGCTCTGCTAGTCTCTCTCATTTGGATAAATTCATCCTGTATGTGAAGGACACGGACCTTTAACATGGTGGCATCAGCACAGTTTTAATGAACAGCTGATTAGGCCAGGACTTGGAAGTCATAAGTGGAACTGTTACAGTTTTCCTCATGTACTGCCTTTTAATGGAAAGACAACTGCACTGTTTGGGAAAATACTTGCTTAGCAGAGTGAGAGTCTGTTCCAGAGTAATCAATATGTGACAGTCAGAGAGAGCTGTTCTGGTGCAGTAGTGGAAATAGAAATGCTCAGTAAACACTAGAAAATCCATTGATGAACTTTGTAGCTGGCCTGGATGTATGCTTCCAACAGTGGGAACTTTGTACTTGCACATACACAGCCCATGAGACAAAACCAGTAAAAGTGTAATTACTAGTTTGAGGAGCTGAGTTACTAGAACTTTAGCAAAAACAGTAAGGAGAGATTTAATAGCTTGTACAGCTTCTGTGGGAACTTCAGATTACCACACAGAACTCAGTGGGAATTAGGAAAGAATTTCCCATGCATTTTATGGAACAAGTTGCATATTCCATGTGCAGTCATACAGCATGGTGATTTACTGGTGGAAGAGCTGAGTCCATTTCTTATTTTGGAAGGTGATACTGATGGTGGGTTTAGGTAGAATTGTCTAATAATTCTCTCAGACCACATGACAGGAGGGAGTGCAAAAACATGCAAGATTTTTTCAAGTAAACCTTAAAGGTTATCTGCTAGTAGACACCAATGATATGTGGTTTTTAAAGAAGATAAAAGTATAATTTACTCACACAGGTTAATGATAAAAAGCCACTCTAATAATTGAGAGAATCTTTAAAAAGGAAAATCAAATTAAACAAAAATATATCCAGGCATTATCTTTTTTTTAAATCCTCAGTCAATTTTTCAACAATAAGAATTGTTGTATTTAAACTTCCTACTTAATTCTTTACTTACAGTTTCCTGTCATAGTTATGCATTGCATGTGTTCTTACAATGACACTTTTACTATGCAATTTCCATATTTCAAAATGTAAATTACTCATTGTATTTGCTGCCTGAAACTGTTTCCATCTTCATTAATAGAGATAGTGAACACTCACCAATTTCAGATGGAAATTACCAGTCACCATCTTCATATTTTACCCGACAGAGTCTGAATCAGTATCATCATTACTATTCTTTCCTTCCCTGTTTCTGATTTTTACTTTGCAGAGATTTTGACCTCTCTGATTTGGTTCTTTCTCCCAGTATTGCCGTCTTTCTTGCATGACAAAAATGCTCATAGATGGCTTGTCCACTGGTTTATTCTTCTCTTTTACTATTGGTATAGGATGAATTTTCACTCTCAGTTTACTAAGTACAGCCAATTATTCAGATTTCTCTGAAATACTATTTTCCCAAAGATTTATAAGTGTCCCTTCCCATGTCAAATGCTGTCCCTATCCCACTGTTATTTGAAGAGAAGATATTGAAAGAATGCTTTAGAAAATGTTCTACTCACTAATAATTCTGTAATGTGTTTTTGTCTGCTCCTAGCATGAAATGTCTTACCTTGGTCTTTAGAGTAAAAACTTCTTGAAGCAGAACTGTTATTGAAATTAAACAGCATACTTGCAGAAATTTAAAAGATAAGAATAATGGTGATATTGGTAGCCTGCTAATATTTTTGCTTTCATACTTGTCAAGATCATACATGCTTACACTTCACAAACCTATTTTTAAGTGGTGACAACATTATCTGTATTACTGAAGCACTCAGAAACCACAGGCTTGGACCACAACCTCATTGTGCAAGATCCTGTACAAACAGGGCAGAAAAATTACCCATAAACCAGAAGGAATGTAACCAGTATAAAGCAAGAATCCTCTTGCAGACTGATGTGGGAGTACAAGGAAAATGATCATTTGTGTCATATAAATAATGTTTTAAGTAGCCTGGGAACATTGTCTTGACAGATATAAAAGTTTTTCAGATACCCCAGCAAAAGAGTTCATTACAGAAAGCACTTGGAACTGTCAATGATTTAGCTTTGCTGATGTATGTGAGGAGGGTCTTTATGAGGAAAAGTATGAAGGAATCCAGCCTCCTGTATTTGTTTTACCTGCAATTGTGAATGTTACCCTATGAGAATTTTTCTCATAATCCTAAACATATACAGAATCTAGAATATTTTTGATATAGAAAATTTTGCCTTTGAAAAGTACAGTAATGCTTACAGTTTCTTTCCAAAGGTATACTAATTTCTTTTTGTGATACTGATAGAAGACAAAGCAATGGCCAGATTTTCTTTGTGAACTGTTCTGCCTTTTGATTTGTAGTGAAACACAAACTGTTGTTATCCTTTCCTTTTCCCACTTCTAGTTTTCTCTCATCTTTGAGATGAGATCATCCAGTTCTGAAGATTCCCAGACAGTCAGACCCTATGGCACACAGCTGCTCCAGAGGCCAAAATGCCCTCTCTCTTTTGCCCCTTTCATATGTAAGAGGATTATGAGAAACACTGACACTTCTGGAGCTTTGAAGATAGAATAATTTTCAAATAATTTTTATGTATTTTATGCACTGGATTGACTATACTCAAATGCCTCTAGTTTGTAGGAATGAGATATTCTCTAAAGTTCTGTGATTGTCATAAAGATTAATTTTGTAAAAAACAGTGAGCTGCCCAAATATAAAGCCCATAAAAAGATGCATTAAAGATTTTATTGTATCATGAATGGCATTATTATTAAATTACTTAATATTCCTTACTAGCTACTACTCTGTACAAATCACAGACTTGTCACCAAATGAAGCACATTTTTGTCAGTGCATGCTTACATGCTTAATTTGTTACAAGATTATATTCTGAAATGTCATTTATTTTCCTATAGTCTTTCACAGTATTACTTTACAGCAGCCTAGCATACTCACTGCAATGCTGTCATTAAAGGTAATACTAATAGTCAAAGGAGGCTTACCAGCTAAAGGGCATTTCTCAACAATGTTGTCACTGTGATTTAAGAAAAAATTATTTCAAACTTGAACTGTGCAAGTATGTGCTTACACTAATATCAATCAATGACAAAATGGAGAACTGAAAGCATAAAACTGGAAGGGATCTTTTGTCTGTGCTGTGATCAACTCCACCTACTCTATTTGCAAGAGATTAAAGAAATTTAGAATTAGAAAACACATGCTTTACACAAGGATGATAGTCCAAAAGAGCACACTGACAGGCAGACACCCTTGAAATGCTGCCTTGGAATTCATGTATTCCAGCTTTCACTCCACTCCACCAGTAGCCTGGACAGCAGCAGCGGGAGATCTGGTTGGACTCACGTTCTGCAGGGCCCTGCAGCAGAACCGCTGATGACCACAAGTGATTAAGGGTCAACAAACTTCAGCCTGAAGCAACTGTTCTATGAACTTTGGCACATTCTGAGTTGGCTCCTGCTGGTTTGTTGCCTTTGGCTCTTATCTTGCAGTTTAGGAAGGATTGTGAAACTCTGAATAAAGTTAGAAGACAGATTGGTTCTGTCTCAGTCATTCAAGGTCTCACTCTTCAAATGTTCTCAGTCTTCAAAATTCCTTTGGCAAATAATCTCATCTATCAGCTAAACATTTTCCAAAGGTGTGTCAAGAGACCCACCAAAAAAAAAAAAAAAGAAATGAAAAAAGGAAAATATTTGTATAAATATCATGTGGGGAAGCGAAGCATTATCAGACATTCTCTGTGGTAGCACTTTGCTTGGGAAAAACTACCTGCATTCTATGTGCACACAAACTTCAATCCGTAACAGAAAACTCTGCTTTGAATCTAGTACTGTCTGTTGTTTTCAGGTGGATGAAGGAAAGAACTACTTAAAAAAACAAAACAAAACCTTTGGAACATGAGGAAAAAAAAAGAGTAAAAGAAGAGGAGCATCCCACTTTCAAAAACACTTATAAGCCTACTCTCATTGACTCCAAGCTGCCTGCAAAAGAGGGCTTCTAATATAAAGTCCTTTATATAGACTTGTGAAAGTTTTGCTGTGAATTTTTCCTTTCAAGGAAGAACTTAGATCTTTGGCAGAAATTAGAAGTTTTTCCTCCTTAAAAGTACAAGGAGGGGAACATATAACTTCCTGGATTCCTTTTTTCTTGGCAGTGTACTTTCTGCCATTGAGGTGGCCTCAGTGCTGTGATGGAATACTTAATGAAATAAAGATCTTCAGTGACAGGTAATCATAGGTAGATACGTAAATAAAAAAGGGTGCAGAAGTCAAAATAAAATATTAAGCTTGTCCGTATTTCTTGTGAAGAGTCAATTCACTTTGAATGAGAAAAGCTCTCAATATTAAAATGTTTGAGACCTCAGCATACTTTGAGACATAAAGGTAAATCAGATTCAGCTAAACTGTCCTAGTAAGTCCTTTGTATTTGCTCAGCTCAGCAGCTATCTACTTCTGTCTTTAGATATCTTTTTTTTTTTTAAATCTGTCTTTCTATTAATTTTCAGAAACTATTAACTAGTGGTTCAATTAAGAAAACAATTTTGAAAAATTCCTTTTCCCCATGAAGTGCAGGATGGCTTCTAGGTACCCAGATTCTCTGAGGTTTTATAAAATAAATCTTAAATCTATCTTTCTTAACATAGAGTCTATATGCTCTGATTTTCCCTTCCTACAATTTCTATATTTCCAAGAGATTATCCACAAGATGTACTAAACAATGTGAGAAACCCATTAAAAGATATTTTTCCTCTCCTAAGACTACAGGGATCTCAAAACACAGAAATCCCAAAACATGTGAAAACATTGCTCAACTCAGCCTTGGCAACAGCAAAACTAGATCTTTCTTGAAATGCTTTTGTACTGGCAAAGCAGCAAAAAAAAGAATAAGAAAAATTGCATGTGACTGTGCAGCAAAGCTTCCCATTGAGCAAACAGAGTTGAGTTTTGATGGTTTGGAAGCCGGATATAAAGTTAGTTGTATTATTCTCTGTCACGTTTTTGCTATCTGCTGCATGTCTACAACCCCACTAATCCTCCAATGAGATACTGAATTGCTGAACTTTTTGTTCATTCAACATATCAACCATGAAGTTGATTTAGAAAATAAACTCATTGCTGCTGTTCACTGAAAGGTCTATACTTAATTTTACTTTTTCTAGATAAACCTGCTAATTGCAGCAAATGTTGAATTTTAAACATCATTATCTTAACTTTACTTCAGACTTTCAAGGATGTCTATCTCTGACAATCATCTGAGGTGCTTTGAAACTCCTCACATAGTAAAGCAACAGTATATTTAATCCCACATTTATCTCATGGCTTGACTTCGTGAATGAAGATTTGGGAAGGGCTTTACCCACGCTTACTACAAGCATGCTGATGACTAAAAAGGCCAATGTGGGATAGGCAAATCCGGTTGCAAAAAGCACAGCAAAAGGTCTCCTTGGGTGGTATAGGCAGGGCACGATTCTTTCTACATTGTCTTTTCTCCTCGAGACTAATTCTGTGTGTGTTCTCAAAGGAGACAGCAGCATTATGTATGATGTGTCTCCAAGTCTCCCGATTGGAGGCCAAGGTGAACCACTGATGGTAGTCAATATGGCCAAGGCTAAGGTACTGTTTCAGGGAGTCCTTGTATCTCTTCTTTGGGGCACTTACAGCAACCGGTAGCAAGTTCACTAAAGCACAATCTTAGGGAGGTGATGATCCTTCATCCTAGAGATGTGCCCTGCCCAACGCAGCTGCGATTTCAGCAATATGGCCTCGATACTGATGACCCCTTCCTGTTCAAGGACAGTAACATTTGACACATACATTTATCTAATCTCATATTTATTCATCAATACTCGCAAACTCTGTTGAACTCTCCTAAGTCTCTACTACTGCAATATAAAAACGCTGGACTGAAAGTTACAGCTTTATAAAGAGTGCTAGCATTCTGCATGATTGTGGATTATTAAGTGATTAATTCAGTCATCTGCTCCTCTCCCTTCTCTGAAATGAAACCCTACTTTGTTTCCACATTGCAGCCTTGAGTCTCAGTAGCCTATGATCCTTCACCAGCTTCCTCTCATGTGGTGTTTTTCTTCACCTAACAAATTACTGTGGAAGAATTAACTTCCCAGTCTAGTTCCACTCACATACAGACAATGCTGTCTTATCAGAGTGGGAACCCAAAACTTTAGCATCACTTTGGAAGACCAAAGGACATTCCCACTTTCCATCTTAAGCAGTACCCTGTTTACCTTTCTGTATTTTTCATGGTAATATGTCAACCAATAATAGCTACATAATGTGTGCAGTATTGTTTGATACAGTAATCCTATTTTACTATTTATTGGGTTGTAGAATATAACAAATACCTCAAGTATTATTATAGGTTGTTTAGATTTTACTTCCCTTTTAAAATAGGGATAGTACAAAAATACCATAAAGATGGTTCAGTAAAGAAGTTAAATAGAACAAAATTTCAGAGTACAAGCTGTGTTTTAGGGAATAAACTGGGACAAATGAAAAGCTTTGCTAATCACTGTGTTAGAACACAGAAAGGTTCAAAGTACAGTAGTTAATCTAAGAAAATAAAAAGTGGCAACACACTGGAATGTACAGTTTCTATTTATAGAAAGCCCTACAAACTAGAAACTCATGCCACTCAATTAACAATTTACAACACCTTCATTGTATAGTGCAGTGCAGAAAGTGGAAGGCTGTTTAATTTCTGTATTTCCAGACGCGTGTCATTTCCAACCCAATATTTAATAGTGCGTAACTGCCTGAAGGGGAGAGATCAGAATGTGTGGCATGTCTCACTGAAAGGAATTTAGTGCATTAAAAAACCCCAAACCAAGCTCTTTCAACTATTAAACAGAGAGCTAACCAGATCCCTTGCTCCCACCCTGGCTTTGAACAACAAAAAAAAAAAAAAAAAAAGAAAAGAAAAGAAAAAAAGGAAGGAAAGAAAAGGAAGAAAGAAAAAAAGCACAAAGTGAGACATAGCAGAGAGTGAGGGCAAGAAACAGGGAGAGAGTGCAGGGGCAAGAGAATTCCTTATGAGCAAGGCATATGCGAAGGACAAGAAGAATTGGTTTTCCATGATGTCACTCACAGCATGTCTGTTTCTGGAAAAGTGCTTGAAAAGGCAGACATGGATTTCTTCCATTCCAGTAATGCAAACTATACATGCCATGCTTCCAAAACATGCTTCAGGAGCAAAAAATACCGTGTACAAGGCATGAAAGAATATAATCTAGATATTTATTCACTACCAACAAGCTGATCTGACAGAGCTGATAATTTAGTGAGTTTTTTTGTTGTTATTTCATTTATACCCTTTAGAATCCAGTTTTTCCAATTTCCTCTACTTTGCAGTCTGTTCCCTCCTTTTCTTGCTTTTTTATTCTTTCATGTCACATCCCTTCAAGAATCTGATGCAAGTTTTTTTTCCCTTCCTTCTGAGCGTGCATGCTTCTACTTTCCTGTGTTCTCCATCTACTGGTAGACAGATTAAACTGTTGTCACTGCTTTTCTGACTCAACTTATATATCTTTGTCCCCTTGTCCTGTGCTCCCCTATTTGTCTTGGGCTCAAGCCCAAAATTCTTTCTTAGATAAAACACAGGAAATTCTCACCAAAAGGCATATTTACATATTACATTGTGTTTCTTTCCCCTTTAATACAGCTTTTCTTCTTGAGATTTTGCCTATTCCAACTTCAGCTAAATGCACATTATTTCAGCCATCACAAATTCACCCTCCAGTTAATTAGCTGACAGCGCACTTAAAATAACTACAAGTGGATATATAACCACTTGTGGTTATATAAAATAACCACTAAATAAAATAAATAATGAGATAACCAGCTGCAAGTGGAGACATGGATTTATTGAGGCTCGATTCAGTACTAACAAGACTGACAGTATAAGCAACGATTGTTAGTGATGTTTCCCAAAGGCACTGGTCTTCGGCCCATGTCCTGGAAAACATCTCAAACCTGTATTTGCTATAAATGCTGGTATTTCTTCTACCTTATTCAAGCTACAGGTAAACATGCTATACAGCTGCATATGAGAAGAAAAGTAATTCAAATGTTTATAAGGATAGACAAACGTGTCTGCACCATGCCAGTGATCTTGCTGGGACTGATCTGGTGAAAGATAGCTGCAGACCATGGGAAAAACGAGTGTAATTTAATGCAAGGTGGATAGGATTTGGTGTCAGCAACTGTCCTGACCTTCATACAAGATCCAGAATAAAAGTCAGGAAGTTGGAAAAGTCAAAGAAAATAGAAGGGGGAGAAAAATAAAACAAAAGAGCGAAAGATAAAAAAGAAAGAAGAAACAATAAAGGGAAAGGAAAAATATAGCAAACAGGAAAAAAGAAGAAAGAAAAGAGACCATTTTAAGTTTAAGTAAAGCATTATTTTCAAATTATTCTGTTCTTTGCTGTTTTTATATACACAGTTATGCCAAAAGGCATTCAAATTTCATAACATCTAAGGATGGGCCAAAGTCCCATGAAGCACCAAACTTTTGGATATGAATATTAGGAGATTAGTTGAAAAGAGTTGTACAGTAATAAATAGAAAAATTTTAATTTTGTCAGGGCAACATTTTTAAAATCAGTTTAAATGGTCACTACTAGTTATTATCACTTTGGGGATTAGCACAGCGGATGCTCAAAACAGTCGATTTCTTGGTACTTTTTATCAGCTCAAATGTGACTGCTATAGTTACAATCATAATGCATCTCACCTGCCTGCATGACAATATTTGCATGGGATAGCTATGAGATCTGAAGCCTCTCCTTGTATGAATGTCATGAAAAAAAGGAGAAAGAAAGCAGTACTGCTTGGGTCACAACCGCACCCCTAAACCAGCATTGCCTTACAAATAAACTCCTGAGATAACACTATTTTCTCTGACTTCAAACCACTTTGAGCTTTCCTTCTTTCCCTTGAATTGCTGAGGGATAAGGTAAGGGTCTTGTGGCTCCCAGTCACAAGATGGTTTTCAATCTGTGCAATTTAGTTTGACTGATTCTGTCCTGTCATCTAATTCCTATCAAGATGTAATAAGCACTCAGAGTCTGATAGAGAAACAATGGATTTCTTCATAAAGCTATCCAAAGCCAAAGCTGAAGTTGCCCTTGGCAAATTACAAGCTAACCAAAAATTCAACATCTAAAAAACAGTTTATCCTAGCTGAAGGTCTTGTGCAACACTGGTGTGCTGAATAAAGTTGCAGAATTTTGTCACCTATTGGTTTACAGACAAAAACGTCAATATTTTTTTCACAGATTTAAAGCCCCTTAGCCCAATTTCCCAGAAAATCTGCAACCTAGCTTTTTGCAGCAAGTCTCCAAACAGCTCTCTCCATCTTTCCTTTCCTTCAAACTGTGCAGCAAGGGGAATTCCTTACTGTTTCTGAAACCCTCTTTCCTTTGTTCTAAAGATTTTGAGATATCGTTAACTGAACAGAATGGAAACAGCCACAAATCTATGAATATTTCTATTTCCATGGTGTTTATTAAAGTTTTTCTTAACGTAGAATGTACTCTGCTCATTTCAAAACATTAATATGCACTTCAGCAGTATTTTAAGGACTTAAATAATTGAAAATCCTTATGTTAGTCTTCTGCATGTGGTAAAATTTATCCCTACCATATCTTCCAATTATTTCATTTCAAACAGACAGAATTCTAAAAATGGTGAGATGTACAAATGTAATAACTGATGCAATATTTCTCAGTATAATTTTCATCAGATTCCTTCTTTTCAACAGACATTCCCAGTAATGTTTGGGATTTATTACTTGTTCTGAAATGCTCTATCAGGCATGAAATAGAGGAGGCATGCATTACTAAGAAGTTGTACTGAGATAAAGCTCTATGCAAGAATAAATAACTTCTGCGTAAGAGAAATAGTCCATGTAAGGACTTCCATGTCCAGCTGCCTATGGTTCAGAGCACGTATATGGTTGTATTGGACCAACCCAAACTCTTTTCCTCCCCCTGAGACCTGCAGTAGGTCAGAGGATATGTATAAAAAAATGGCAATCCTAATGGCAGTTATAGGGTATGCATGTACAGCACAAAACATGCCCAACAGAAGAGGTTGTCAGACTGTGGCTCTTAAGTCAAATGCAACTCCTGCATTAGGATTTCATTGCATGACTGACAGCAAGGTTGTATGATAACGAGCAGAAGCTTCTATCTGCTCTTCTGATGGGTTATAAACTTTTTACACCCAAATGTCTAAGCACTTTCTGAGACAAATTTACCTTAAAAAATATCAGTAAATTTCACAGATTTAATATTTAAAAAATATCGTCCAAACCAGTCAGTCTCACCTCTGTGCCTGGCAAAATCTGGGAGCAGATTCTCTTGGAAGGCATGCTAGGGCACATGAAAAAGAGAAATGTGCTTGGTGACAGCCAGCATGGCTTTACTAGGGGAAAATCCTGCCTGACCAATTTGGTGTCCTTCTATGACTGGGCTACAAAAGTGATGAACAGGGGTGGAGCAGTTGAAGTCATCTACCTGGACTTGTGCAAAGCATTCGACACTGTCCCACATGACATCCTTGTCTCTAAATTGGAGTGTCATCAATTTGATAGGTGGAGCACTAGGTGGATAAAGAACTGGCTGGATGGTCGCACTCAAAGAGTTGTAGTCAATGGCTCAATGTCCAGCTGGAGACCAGTAACGAGTGGTGTCCCTCAGGGATCACTGTTGGGACCGGTCTTGTTTAATATCTTTGTCGCTGACATGGACAATGGAATTGAGTGCACCCTCAGCAAGTTTGCCGATGACACCAAGATGTGTGGTTCGGTTGATACGCTGGAGGGAAGGAATGCCATCCAGAGGGACCTTGACATGCTTGTGAGGTGGGCTGATGCCAACCTCATGAAGTTTAACCATGCCAAGTGCAAGGTCCTACACCTGGGTCGGAGCAATCCCAGGCACAGCTACAGGTTGGGCAAAAAGGAAATTCATGATAGTCCTGCGGAGAAGGACTTGGGGGTGTTGGTCAATGGGAAAATGAACATGAGCCAGCTTCAGTGTGCACTCACAGCCCAGAAAGCCAACCGTATCCTGGGCTGCATCAAAAGGAGCGTGACCAGCAGGTCGAAGGAGGTGATCCTGCCGCTCTACTCTGCTCTTGTGAGACCTCACTTGGAGTACTGTGTGCAGTTCTGGTGTCCTCAACATAGAAA
Source organism: Melopsittacus undulatus (assembly GCF_012275295.1). Lineage (NCBI taxonomy): Eukaryota > Metazoa > Chordata > Aves > Psittaciformes > Psittaculidae > Melopsittacus > Melopsittacus undulatus. The sequence continues at coordinate 29,658,681 of NC_047533.1, forward strand.
GGACATGGAACTGTTAGAACAAGTCCAGAGGAGGGCCACAAGGATGATCAGGGGACTGGAGCACCTTTCATATGAAGACAGGCTGAGAAAGTTGTGGCTGTTCAGCCTGGAGAAGAGAAGGCTGCATGGAGACCTCATAGCAGCCTTCCAGTATCTGAAGGGGGCCTACAAGGATGCTGAAGAGGGACTCTTCATTAGGGACTGTAGTGACAGGACAAGGGGTAATGGGTTGAAACTTAAACAGCAGAGGTTTAGACTGGATATAAGGAAGAAATTATTTACTGTTAGGGTGGTGAGGCACTGGAATGGGTTGCCCAGGGAAGTTGTGAATGCTCCATCCCTGGCAGTGTTCAAGACCAGGTTGGATGAAGCCTTGGGTGGCATGGTTTAGTGTGAGGTGTCCCTGCCCATGGCAGGGGGGTTGGAACTAGATGATCTTGAGGTCCTTTCCAATCCTAACTATTCTATGAGTCTATGATTCTATAAGAAGTAGTAAGTGATTACTTCCTACTTACCTCACCTATACCAATCGCCATCTCCTATAGTGATGTCTTTTGCAAGTGTTAGCGCATACCAAAACTAGTGTAACTCCATTCAGATGTATACACCTCTGCATTGCAGCAATTTAAACAACAACAAATTCTATTAATAAAATTGCTTAGTAGACTTTGTTTTCCTTCAGGGAAAATAAATTCTTTACACCACTGACATTAAGAATGAGTTTGCATCTTTTGCAGCAATTTTCCACTCACAGGCCTTCTGACTGACAGTGGAGTATGGGACTTGATGTACTATATAGGCTACATGCTGACAGAGAAAACATACAAAGTATTTGTAAAAAATCCACAATGATACAAATATTTTGTAGGCTTTTTTTGGCAGGTGCTGAAAAAGAGATAAAGTTTTATACTGACATACAGTTAAACATATTTAAGTAATTTCAAGCAAAAGAAGAGGAAACTTGATAAGGATCCAACTTGCTCCATATGGAAGAGCACAGAAGAGAGACTTGCACTAAACTTATCAGGCAATAAAGTGAAAGAACAAATGGGAACATTTCACATAGTGTTTGGCATTCAGAACATACTGCTATGGAAAACAAAGCCCAGCAAACTTTCAAAAGTTCAGACTCAACCAGGTTCATATCAGAATTGCTTAAATTAAAATACAATCATATCCTGTCATCCATTTCTGAATGGCTAGAGTAAATAAGCTTTCTGATTTCATATGAAAGGAAGATCTGCATATGAAGAACAACATTTTTAGATATGCTTTAACTTTTTTTATTTAAGTGTAAATACACTGAAGTTTATACAAAGTATAATTTTGCTTGCTCTCTTTACAGATTTATAGCTAATAACACAAGCTGAATCCCTGTCCTCAACACCACTAGTCAGCAAATTCAGCCTATGCATGATAAAACAGAATATTTAATGCAAGGTCATCTACAATTTGCCATTTGCTATGATTTGAAAGTTCTCCAGGCTCTTTGACTTTAACTAAGGGAATGTCAATGTCCACCCACTGTTTCCATCACCATAATATTTAAGCCAACCCTTTAACCTAATACAAATTGCAAATAGCTTGTAGAAGTAATTTATAATTTTCACTTGGAAGATGCTAGTAAATGAGACAGCGTATGCATATCCACAAACCACTGGAGGAAGACAAGATGCTTGGCAATAAGTGTATCATGGTGAGAAATTTCTATTTGACTGAAAGGGGTGCAAATAACTAAGGTTATTTTATCCATGGACAGTAGATAAACCAACTTTTTTCCACTTGCAAATTTATATCTGTGTATTTCTTTACTTTCAGAATATAAACAACACTTTAGGAAAAGCACAGTAGTCAATAAGTGACTTACAAATGATAACTTACACTTATTTTCAGCCAGAACATCTGGTTATCAAAGTCATAATGTGTCATTAGTAAATCTTAGCTGAAAATATACACTAACAACAAGTTAAAACTGATTTATTTATGCATCACAATCTTTTTGTTAGATACTACATTTTGGCAGCCCAGAAAGCCAACCGTATTCTGGGCTGCATCAAAAGGAGTGTGACCAGCAGGTCGAAGGAGGTGATCCTGCCACTCTACTCTGCTCTTGTGAGACCTCACTTGGAGTACTGTGTGCAGTTCTGGTGTCCTCAACATAAAAAGGACATGGTACTGTTCGAACAAGTCCAGAGGAGGGACACGAGGATGATCAGGGGACTGGAGCACCTTTCATATGAAGACAGGCTGAGAAAGTTGTGGCTGTTCAGCCTGGAGAAGAGAAGGCTGCATGGAGACCTCTTAGCAGCCTTCCAGTATCTGAAGGGAGCTTACAAGAATGCTGAAGAGGGACTCTTCATTAGGGACTGTAGTGATAGGACAAGGTGTAATGGGTTAAAACTTAAACAGGGGAGGTTTAGATTGGATATAAGAAAGAAATTCTTTACTGTGAGGGTGGTGAGGAACTGAAATGGGTTGCCCAAGGAAGTTGTGAATGCTCCATCTGTGGTGGTGTTCAAGGCCCTGTTGGACAGAGCCTTAACAAAAATAGTGGTAAATTTACTTAAAAGTAATATTTAAACTTCACAATTTTTGCTAATGTCTAGTTCATTCCTAGAACAAACCTCAACTGCTCCCTAGATAATCATAGGATGCATAGCAGTAAATCAGAGGGAGAATTATAAGTTAATGAGGTGGGGTTCTTTGGCTATCATAATCATTAGTTTAGAAAAAGTACTGAAATAAAAAAGAAATATTCAGAGTGATTAATTACTTATATGTTTTGCCAGAACTTCCCTATTCGTAAACTAAATAGAAAATATCTTTCCCCACCAGCTTTACAGCAATTTAGAACATCAGTCTAAACTCTTGTATTTCACATTCCAACTTTTATAATATTCCTGTATTCCAGACAATTTCTTTGCTGAAATTCAGCCTATTGTATTTTTATGCAGAAGCCTGACCCATTTTTTAAACCACAATACTTGGCAGGGCTGAAGTCACAATGTTATCTTACTGGTAAATTGTGGCAGTCAAGTAACTCACACAGAATGGGGTTTCTTGGCTTTTGTAAGATGGGGCACTATCAATTCTTATGAGCATCACACATTTGTTTTGACTGGAGGATATATGACTCTCATTTATACCATGAACCTGAATGCAAGTTCAGGCTGCCCTGTGGTGAGTGTCTACATAAATGTTACCTATTTATCAATGGAGCATGAGTCAACTCTTTGAATGTAGTCATAGTAGGCAAGAGGGAGGCTTTTTGATGCTTGGAAAAAATCACTTATGATTTTTCTGCATGTATTTTTTAAGATGCCAAGCACATGGCATTGGGAGGAGTATTCTGTGTCCTAGTGGTAATTCATTCTGATCATGAAACTTTTTAGCTATGACACAAACTGTTAAATCTGAAAAAAACATATCCACCTATGCATACATGTGACACTTCTTACATACAGTCTTGTTGATTTAAAGAGATTTAACTTCTGTGAGAAAATGCATTTAACTAACTGCAGAATGAGGTTTGAAAAAACAAACTAAACTGAGGCTAAAATTTTAAATTGCATGAGTTCGTATGACTCGTATGGTTCATATAATTGACGTTCATATGGTTTGTTCTCAGGGAACCTTGAAAGATCTCTTTCTTTGCATCTACTCATGATTGTTTAACAACATAGATTATTTCTAGCTATTAATCCTGGAGTATTTAAGTATAAGCTACATAGAAGGATATTGGTTCTGAGAGTAACACCATAAAATTTCTCCAGTTACAGATTTCAATTTCCATTTCTCAAACATGGCAGTACTGATAAACACAGCATTGATGTGCAAGAACATAACAGATTTGATTCCAGGTATTAGGAAGTCTGACCTGCAGCAAGGAAATAGTAGTGCAAAGCATGGGTTTCCCCTCCTTTCTGAAAGGTTTGGGAATCATCTTGCCCAGGACCAAATGCAAACAGAGATGCCTAGACTACAGTTTTTTGATTATCACACTAACATTCCCTAAGTGACCAGGAGTGTTAACTACCTTAGCCTTTTTTGCTCATGTAGAAAAGATGTAAGATGTGTATACAGGTCTGAGGTGTTTGTGAAGAATTTTGACTCTCAGGCTCTTACACTATAGGCAGACAAAACCATAATATGTTAGACTGTAACACATTCAAGCATGATACTTTTAAATGTAAATACACCCTTGCTCACACTTTTCTACTGACCTACCTGAAGACAGCAATTTCATGTGTGATTACAAGCTTATTGTCAATTTTTTTTTATAGGGGAGAAAGTGTTTCCTTTTCTGAAACACAAAACGCTTGAACAAAATGAGAAAAATAAAAACCACTGTATTTTGCAAAACAGAGACTATCTTCCAGGGGAAGCTGAGCAATATTCAGTATTTTTTCATCCCAGTTGGGTCCACTTGAAACAATAAGCAACATGCCAAGATGAACTGTAACACTTCAGTATAATAGACTTAATGCATTTGAGCCCACGTGCCTCCTATAGCGGTACACATGCAGTTGTGATATTATGTTCTGTCGGTAATTATGCAGCTGACTGAAAATGAGATATGATTTCTATGGATACCAGCACTTAATGTACAAATAATTTTTTTGCATGTGTAAATATAAAATTAAGAATTCCTAATGTGAAAGTTATAGTTCAAGAACTAAAAATCTCCCAAACATCCTAAAACAATTAAGAGCTGAATTTTTCTTATATTACTGTAAAATCAGTAAAATTTAGTACTAAGTTTAAAATTTTTAACATTTCTGAAAGTAACCATGTCTGGTATGATTTTCATTAAAACTTCATTCCCAAAGAAAAATGTCAGCCTTTAGTCTATCATAGCTTATAAATACTTTATAAATATCTTATAAATACTTTACAAAATGAAAAGCTGTTTCCTTTTTTTTTTTCTTTTTGTAAAAATAAAAGTCTATATGTTTAATTAAAAAATGTTCTAATTGCTAAGACTGCTTGATGTGGTGTGAGTGCCTGATGTTCCCTGCCCAGTGCCCTTCACTTGAAAGAACGAGGCAGCAGATGGCAGCATACGGTGAAAAAATGTACTTCACATTAGAAATAGTACAATTAGCAATGTAATTGTACATAACGAGACTAATACAGTGTTGAAGACTGTGTCAGCAGCTCTACAGAAAGGAGGAAAACATGAGAAAAAAACCCTGTTTATAAGCATAGCTGCTCCAAATGAGTTACAAGAATAAGCAAATGTAAATATACAGTGTGACATCTCAAAAGACTCAGAATTCTTCATGCTTAGCACTTTGCAAGTTGGGTATTTACTTAGATTCCCAACATTATGTTAGGATCAAACTCGGAAACAAAAGTTGACAGCTTAATACATGTATTTCCTGGGTATACTGCAGCTACATACGATGGCAAACATCTCATTGTGCAGTGAATTTCCATACACTTTGGGGTCACTCCTGAATCAATACTGAGGGACAGAAAAAGAGGGACTATCCCTGACCACAGCTGAACTGTCAAAGATGTCATAACTGGATCTGGATTTTAGTTCAAATTCTAGGAGTGGCTTTCAATGCAAAAAAAAAAAAAAAAAAAAAAAAAAGTGCTCACCTTTGGGATTTATGGTGCTTTAAAGACTTTATAGAACAAAAAAGCACCTCTGCATTTTGCTGCTTTTTTTTTACATGAGAAAAAGTGAAATACAGTCGGGATTAACATAGGAAGTTATATGAAAACAGAATGTAGATGCCTTTGAGGAACAAGCCAGAGTGATATGAAAATTTTGACAGGTTCATGTAAGAAACATGGTGTAATCCTCCTGTTATCTCATTTGTGACTGGAAAATATGACTTTATGGTAAGTTATAGCTTAAAAGAATGTTTTTGTATGGCAAAATAACAGACTGGCAAAATTCAAATGAAAATGTGATTGTTAAAATTTATGTTTGTAATTGGTTGCCTTACCCTGTCTTCTAAAACACTTTTTTTTCAAAGCATAGGTATGAAAGGCAACACTAAGTTAATCCACATGGTCAGATACTGTGTTCTCTTGGCATCTTCTGCTTGTGAAAAGTCTCAAGTTTAAACAAACAAGATTTTAATTAATGTCGCATAGTAAGAGTCTTTCTCTGTAAAGCTTACCAGAATAACCTCCAGTTTTGCCTGAATAAGTAAAATAAGAATTCAAGGAACACCATAATATCAGCAACATTTGGAAAAGTGCTATGAGGACTTAAATAAATAAATAAGTTGATATAAAATAAAGGTATGATTCATCAACCAAAATCTATCACATTTCAAGCGGCATGACCCACTGTGAAAAACCTGCTCACAAATTCATTGACATATTCCATGTGTGTTTGCACACCTCACAGGACATTGAATTTACCATAAAATATAATGCAGTGGGAAATGTAAACATTTCAAACAGTTGTTGCCCTTGTAGATACCATAAATTTTAGCTTCTTCTGTTAAGAATCAGTGAAGCAAAGCAGCAAGAAACTTGAACTCTATTTCTTAATTTACAAATCTATAAATTATTCTTCACAGAATAATTTGGCTTTCTCTATATAGTTGAAATTTTAATACCTAATATGAATCAAAAGCGCATGTGAAAGGGTAAATTATTTTAGTACACACAAATGAACAGTCTACAAAACTGTTGTCTAAATAATATAACCTTTTGTCCCAACCCAGTAAAAAGATTTATGAAAGTGGACTCCTGAGCTCATCCAGGGATTCACTGAAATCAGTAGTTGCACCTGAATCTCATTCTAGTGTTCAGTAAGACCAGGTCATTTTGTACTTGCAGGCATAACTGGTACCTAAAATTTTCTCATGGACACTGGTGCAAAAGCCTGTTGATTTCATATTTTTTTAAGCTGATTTCAATTCTCATGTGATTAATTCTTGCCAAGTGTATATCCTCAAATGTTAATATGAAAAAATCATTTGTCTATTTTGGAGAGTGGTGAATAAAGGCCAGAACATAGAAATGTGTTAATTACAGAAGCAAGAAAATTCTTTATTCTGTAAACATAAGTAATATAAAGACGTCAAAACCAATTATTTCTCCAATCCTAAACTGTGTGGGGAAATATAACTGCTCAGTCATGTGAATCCTTGTTTCACAAGGATTGTCTATTTGTGTACCTTGGCAAACACATACATTTTGAGTCAATTGTTATACTGTGAACCAAACACTCTATTGATCACATTGTGCTATTTCACCCTGACCATGAAATATATCAGCAACATCCTAAATTCAGGATGAAGGTTATTCAACTCCATACTTTTCATAAACCCAAAACACCATGTACATCTGGATAACAAAGGCTTTTACGCTGCACCCTATAACTTCCTATAATGCTTGTCATGACTGTATTCAGTAAGGAGTACTCTGTATGTGCACACATGCACTTTACATAGGGATTCACATTGACAAGACTAAATTTGACTATCCATAGGTGAATTTTTATTAAATGCTGAATAACTTGTGTATGCAAACACAACCCCCCATTTTTCTTTAATATCTCCTTTGATATCTACTATTAATGTGAAAAGTATAATTGATACTGAATTTTAAATATAATTGTTGATGTACTCCTGTTTAGATTTTATTAATAAACATTATTAATAATTATATTATTAATAAACACAACACAATAAGCTGTCCTTGGAGACTAAGGGTTTGAAATCTTTGAAATCTGCAGGTGTAAACACTAAAAAGGAAGTAAAATCTTTGAAACAGTCCATCACCATTAAAAGGTATTTTGCAGAGTTTCCAGTGCAGAAAAAAATTTATTCCCACACCACCTACTCTGACAAAAAACCCCAGAAACTATGAGAACAGTCTCCTTTACAGAAAGAACACCACACTGAGGATTTTTACAGAAGATTACATTGAAATCAACTGCACAGAGGCATCCCCAGTGTCTGTTCCGGGCAGTGTTTCAAGGACATGCCATTCAATATACCATATTTGAAAATTCATCCTGGGTAAAGCCCAATGCTAAGCATGGCAAGAATAAGGGAACTTCTTTTCTACTAGTACAGGTTTGCAGTCAAGCAACCAGCAGCAGGCTACCTAGCCATGCAGAGCAGAGGAACAACAGGCATAGAGATAAGCAAGGGTAAGGATCAAGGTATATATTCTCCCAGTGTGTGCCAAGAAAACTTCTGGTGTTAAATAAAGTTTGACTGCAGGTAAAGAGGCAGCAAGTTTCGAACAGCCAAAATCACAGCACATATTACCACTTAGTTTGTGGATCAGAAAGGCACACAAAGTCAAAACAATCTGGAAGCCCAAAGCTAAAAGGAAGAAAAAAATAATGAGGATCTTGCTTTTCCCAACCTGCAGGAGATCTAGGCTCAAGCAAAAAAATCATCTTGTACTTTGCAAGCCTCCTAAGCTAGAAATGAGAATATGGTCTTTGTCTGAACATATTTACTAATAAGAGCCCACCACCAAGTCTTACTACAGAATGTGGTAAGTCGCAGCCCTCAAAACTTTAGGAGAGAGTTGATTTTGGAGAAAATTTAACTTCACCCACTGGAATTTTAAAAAACCAGGGGGCTCTCTATTGCATCCCTACAACTTACACATCAGCAGAGATTTTTTGAATATGCAATGTTAGTCTACAAAGTAAAAAAAAAAGAAGGATCTCTCCAAAATCATATACAATAAAAATTATATAATAAATGAATATTCACAGATATGCTCAACACGATATATCCTTCACAGCAAAAATCAAATAAATACTTATTTAAGGTGAATTAACACTCAATGTCTAAGTCCAAAGGAAGTGAACCCCACCTCTGCAAAGCCAGGTGTTAAGATCTCCTCAAGTATTAGTAGAGAAACCTAAATTTAAAAGGGATATTTAATACCTTAGAGAGTGTCTGTGCTCTTCTCAGGATCTGGAAAAGTAGGATATCACCTTCTAGTGTAACGTATGTACTTATTTGAGAATTTGTGCTGCATTGTGCTCAATGACAGAGTGCAGAGCTCTCTATTTGCTATAGTTATGCACTGATGATAAATTACAAGTGAATTTATTTTTGTACAAGTGAACAATCTCAAATGTAAATGTTTATTAGAACTTCTTTTACTGACTCAATCAAAGACATTAGTTAACTTGCTATTATTGCAGTGCAGTAAATGACAGTTGGCCTCTATCTTACTTTTTATAAACTTGTTATAAATGTATATACTTATGCTAACCACACTTTATGTTTTAATATTTTATCCCAGATTTTCTGCTGGTCTGGTTATCAGCAGTGTCTGAATTTATGAACAGATGGAGAAGGAGTTATGCTAAGACTTTTCAGCCTAGGAAAAGCTTAGCAGAGTCTAGATCTCTGTGCTTCTTGAGGCACTGGAAACAGCAAGTGTAAGAGAACAGAAAGTATGTCAAGTTTCTAGGACATCCAAGGTTTTCTACACATGCTGAGAGCTGAAAGAAGGATTCTTCTGTAGATTTACAATAGTAAAAGTAAGAATCATGCTTCTAATGGCTGTATGTAGCTATGAATGGATGCAGAAGGAGGCTCCTTGCTATATCTGAGCTCTCAGACCTACCCTTCCTTACCACTTAGCATGCACTGGCATCTGCAGGAAGGGGTCTGCTGTTCAAAAGCCTCCCTCTGATCTTCAGCGTGTGAAACCACTTGCTGAATTTGGCCTTAGAATGACATTCTCCCTTCAGGAGGGTAATACCTCTGCTTACAGTACACAGCAGTTCAGCCTCTCAAAAGGACTAGGGTGACTGGGTTTGGCCATCATAAATCAGATTACATGATTCAACCATCTTTTTCTCTGGCTGCATCCTCCATAAGGTTTAGGAAATGTTCCAGGTGATACTTCAAGAAACCTTATCTTTCCAAATAAAATGGAATAGCTCTTTTAATCTATTTTCTCACATAAAACCTCAATTGATAATAATGTGTTTCTAAATGTGAAACTTCTAGGATTACTTGCAACTGAAATGACACCTTGAGACAACCTAATTATTAGTCCTTTTTCTTAGGTGACACACACATACTGTTGTACAATCAAGAAATGAAAAGCATAAAATATTTGACTTCCAATCTGATATCATGAGTGAAGTTAAGAAAATACAATCTTTGTACTCACCCCAGTCTTCGGTTTAGCTCCAGAGCTGGCTACTAAACAGGGAGATGCTACATCAGGAGCATGGATGTTAGGAGACAAGTTTGTTTGTGAATGACTTACTGAAGCAACATCCACTCCACTCTCAGAACCAGATTCAACATCCTGTAACAAAATGTTGCAAGTATCTTTAGTAACTGTGACTATGAAAGAAAAATCTAGTTCTTCTAAATAAAGGAAGTATTCAGACAGGCTCATTTAAATACCTATGCTTAACTCTCTGTGTAAGAGTAGTTCTCCTTATTGTTTTCCATTATGTACACATTCACTTGCTGTCTTTTTCAATGTGGTGGTTTGCATTAGCTGCTGTTCTGAAATTATAAATCACCACTAACATCAAAGGTATAATTCCCCTAAATATTATAATGCAAGGTAAGAGAAATCAGTTCAGGGCTGTAGAAGTCTGACATTTTTCTCTGATGTTCAGTATTTCCTGTGTGCTCCCACCTTCTGTCTCTGGCAGCATTGCAAGCTCAGTGAACATCTGTAAACCATTAGACAGCTGAAATGACATCACCATCCAGCAGTTTATAAAATTCAGAGGTACAGCTCTCTCAATTTTAGAATCAGCAGACACTTATCAGCCAAATGCTATTTCTGGTTAAAATGCCCTTACTTTTAATGACGCTGATTACATTCCTTTTTTTGAGAATAAAAAGAAGAAATATAGTATGTTTTATTGTTGAGGAAGTAAAATTATAGCGCGTGTTTGATTTACTGTGAAGAGTGAGGGCAGGGGATTATACTGCTTGCAGATAAATTGTGACACATATCTGGCAAAGAGCTGCCTATGTGTAGACCCAGCCATATACTGTCAGGTTTATTAGCTGAGGTGTAGCTTGTGTGACTATATCTACACAGTAAAAGAGCCTGAACTGTTAACCTAGCCAACTCCGTGCAGGCAAAATCAGTTTCATAATATCAAGTGCCTAAAATGGATGAAATATGGGCAGAGATGTCTCCGGGGTTGTGCTCCTGAACTGGAAAGAAGTGGCAACCCTTTGATGCAGTAATTCCAGTTAAGTTTCTGGTCTGCCAAACAGTAGATGCCAGTTAGACAGGTGCCTCTGCACCAAGTATGCAAGTGTGCTGTTTTCTGAAAGGGGCTAGAAATTGGAGACAAAGCTGCATTCCAGGTAGGACCATGCTTTTGTGTCAGATATTTCCTGCCAGTGAGTCTTGGAATGCAATGGAAGCATTGGGAAATGCAGTAGAGCCATGGAAATGCCTCTGTAGAAGTCAGCTCAGGTACAGCCACTCTAGAAGCTTCTGCTTAGTAGAGTTATGCTGCAGAAGCACACTTCCTACCCTATTATCCATGTTTCTGAATAATATTCAAATGCTTTTTTTACTATAAAATCAATATGAGATTGAACATAATGCATGAATGTCCTGAAAAACAAATCTTTTTGATAATCTGATTCATAATACTCAAAAGCCCCCAAATTCCTAGAAAATCAGTATATATAAATAGCATATATTCCATGCTTGATGAAAGATCTTTCTGGAGGGTTGCTCTACAGCATGGAAACAGGTGCCACCTCTGATTATCATTCAGGCTTACTTATATAGGCTGTCTCAGCTCTCTATTGCTGTAACAAATTAGCTAAAATGCTGGCACAGATTGGTGGCATACAAAGAACAGATGTTAACACCGTACATTGTATTTCAGTTTTCCTGTACCATCAGTGCTCAAGAAGACACTGCAAAAATGTTGGTATCCACAGGAAAACTGTTTAGCTATTAAAGTTGTAATTAAGTTCTGTCCTTTAAAAATGATATGATATATAATCTTCAGCTGACCAAACCCACAGAAACTTAAATAAAGCTTTTTCTCATCTAAAGACCACTCACTTGATTATAGAGCAATAATGAAATCTGACTTTAATAGGAAAACCCCATCATTATTTAAAAGAAAATGTCCCAAACATAAAGAAATGACCTGAATGTTCACCTCGAGATCTTGGTGCAGTATTTCTCAGGTTTCTTAAATTGAAAAACAGCTGCACCACATGCGGGTGAAATTAGCAGGAAGGCTGCATGAGAACACCTCGGGTTAGCTATTTCATGTTCTTCGTAGCTACATGTGTAAACATTTCTCAGGAAGTAAGAATGCATCAACCATGTTTGTGAGCTGCCCAGTATCCCTTAAGACTACTCTTAGCAAAGAATTATCACATTTAAAAAAATAAAATAATTGAAGAAATTCAAATAACTAAAGTACACACTTCTGCCAGAATCTGACTTTGAATGACAGAAGATTTAATATGTATGTATACCAAAAATCTCATGGACCCTCCCACTAGCAGAAAAACAAGACCTGTAGCTCAGATTTGCTTTTAGTTCTAACTACATAATTTCAAATGACATACACATGTGTTCTGAGATTGGTGTGATCCTGACTTTGTGCTGACTCTACATTTACAGTAAGTGATAATTAGAGAGACAGATATTTTATGAATTTTGTAGATCTCCCTTTTTTCATCTGGAAGCTCTGAAGCTCTTCATTTATGAAATGAATTTATGAAATGATGATGCCAGAAGGAAACAACGAATGCCAATTACTGCCTTTGAAACATATATACATATAGAAAAAAAATACATGACAAATTCTTTACAAAAAGAGATTTAGTTCTGAAACCAAGGAGCTGAAAAATATGAGGACTACAAGAGAAAAAGTGAAATAAAACCAGAGTCTACTTAGAATAATAAGAAAGGGTAAGCGAACTGGCTTACAGGTATATGCCTCCGTTTGTATGTCGGGGTGCTGGATGGGGAAGAGCCTGCACTGAGAGCATTTTCAATATCCTGGTCAAGCTGGTCCAGTTTCATAATTAACAGCACCATTGAGTCCAGTCGTGATCGATCCCGATCTTCTGTTATTTCCTAAAGAACAGAACATACAATTGCTAAATCTGAAATGGCATTAGACGAAAAGGCTAAGCTTAAGAAAGTTCAATTTCTAAATTTGGCATGAAGGTAGAGTGAATAATAAGGAGAAAAATTTCTTTTTCAGGAAAAATACTGTTTTGTGTAATCAGTTCACTGAGCATTGACTTACTGCTGTGAAAATATTTTATATTAATATTTAATATACATCCATTATCAAAATTCAATTTTTAAATAGCACAATTGTTTAACAGAAATGCATCATTACCATTTTCTTGATACACATACTCTTTAAAGAGTATGTAAGCCATTCCTCTAAATATTCACCCCAAGTTAATTTGATTGCACAAATACAAACAATGAAGGTTAATGTATGATCAAAGTGTAGAAAAGGAAGCTCAAAGAAGCCATTCTCCAGCTGAGGATAATCACAACTACTTTTCCTTGTGGAACTCATCAGCATAACCATGTTTTGTCAATTCTGAGAAGAAATTTGTGTCTTGGAAATTCTTGAGAATACACGAGATACAACAACAGTAAACACAAAATCACAGATCCTCTGACAGGAAAGAGAGAAAGATGAGGGGTATTCACATAGCAATCTGAAACACCTAGTTTATGAAGTTTATGTCCCTATACTCCATCTGTAGCAACTGGAGACAAAGAAGGTCCTCAAAACAGCAACTCAAAGCAAGACCTTCAGTTACATGGACTACCTCTCAAGGAGTTCCTCCCCTCTTTTCCCTTTTTCATAGAAAGCACAAAAGTTAGCAGTGAAACAACCTTCCTCAAAATTCAGGAATATAAAAAAATCCACTGGTTCTTATGTAGATTTTCATAATAGGAAGTTGGAAAATATGAAGTTCCATTAACTCACTTAAAATATTTTTTTATAAATCCTTCTCAAGAAATGGAAACAAATATGTTAAAACTAATTTACTGTGTCCAAGAAGCAGAGAACATAAATGCACAAATCAGCCTTTTTTGGTAGTCAATAAACTGTTTTTCAGGTTATACAGTCACTTCTCTAGTTAGTTAGATTCTATAAGCAGTTTTTATAGGCTGCTTCAAAAACATTGCAAAACATGAATTAAATTATTCCTGCTAGGTTAAAGGAAATGTATAGAAAAATAGTAATATAAAACATGGTGTACATGGTCTTTATGTGTAGACAAAGGTGATGAAGGTTAGTCAACTAAACCTTAGAAAAGCAGATATACAAATCTGTCAGTCCATGGCAGAGTTATGAACAGTATACTTAGCAAAGGCCAAACCCAGGAAAACTGTGTATTTAATTTCTTATTGCAACATGATATTTTGGATTGGGTTGCTGACAAAGCTTATGAATTTGCAGGACCTCCTGATGAACCTGAACTGAATTCAGAATGACTCTGAGAGAATATTCCCCCAAAACACCGAAACAATCAGTAGAATGGGTTGAGTTTCACTTTCTTTCAAACTGAAAACATAGTGTCCCAAATGATTCATTGAAACTGCATGTATCTTCACCTTAACTGATGTTAAATTGATGTCTGAAATTTGAAAATGTCAGAAGAGTTATTTTTTCTAATCTGCATGGGTGCAGAAAACCCAATGGATCAAGTAAGTGTTTGCTAACAAAGGAGACATGACCTCCTTTGTGGCATGGGGCTATGTTTGCCGTGGTGGGTGAGATTGTAGCCAGCTTACCCATCCAGAGGGGGCCAGTACTGCTACCAAAACTAGCCTGCCACATAGTCCCTGTGTGTTTATTAGTTTTGCTTGGAAATACACCACTGGAAAGGTTAATAATTCTAAACACTTGACTTAAAAACTAAAAATTGTCATACTACAACAAAATGAGTGGTAGTGAATGAGTGAGGTTTTTTTAGTTTGCTTGGTTTATGTTTGAATTTTCTTTCAGACTAGACAGATAACAGGCATTTTACATGATGACAAAGAAACATCTGACATTTTCCCCAAACAAATAGTTTGACTTTCCTGCCAAGAAAAGTATAAACTTGCTCAGCATGTAACAGATTGATAATGCTAGAGAATCCGCTGAAATAGAGAAGTGACAAAACATTGCTCAAAGTGATATTCAGGCTTGGCACAACAGGCTGGCTTTGCAGGCGAACACCTCTTTCAGAAAAGAATAATATTATCACTATGGAATTTAGCTATTCTGTTCAGAAGCCATAGCACTGGTTTGTGGTTCTGACTGCTGTTGACATCAACCTTGTCATAAGAAGTTTTAACACTCAACTATAATTTCTACTTTTACAATTTACTCAGTAACACAATAATCACCTTCTCTTTGGCTGGGGCTGTATTAAGTCGTATACATGAAAGCCTAAGCATAATACCAAAAATTTAACACATACAAATAAAAAAAGCTAATCTTGAGTTGGAAACCCAATACGACATACTAAATAAATATAATCAGAAAATTAATTTATGTTTACAGTTTTACCCTTGATATTATCTAATAAATTTCTGAGAGCTTTATAACCTATTTGTCTTTTTTGTACCTCCCTTGTGTGTATATTCTGAGATTTTATTACTGAAGTGTGATATGATCTAAAGCCAGGAAGATATTAGCAATTAATTTATTTTCTTTTGAAAACACAGTATTTCCTTTGTATCCAGTCTTTCACATTTTTCCTCAATGACACCTAGTTACCTTCCAAATTAGAATGCAAAAATATAAAAATCTTTACCATTATGAAGTCAAAACTTGGGCTTTTACTATCGTAATTTCTGTTTTAAGACATTTGCATTGGGCAATTCAGGAATGTATCACATATACAGTAGGTCAAACTTGAGATGTTATTTGTCTGGAGATTTTATTTTTTAACGTGTCTCCACACAAAGAGGAAATACTTTAGGTCATGAACTGGAAAAAAACAATACTTCTTTTAATTTGTATCCTCACTGGTGTGATAAAAAGCACTAGTTAAATTTGAATATATTCATATGTTTAGAACAGAAAACATTGTAACCGTTCCCAGAAAGAAGGATACTTGAATTAATCATAAATTAAGTATTAAACCCCCAAAGTTTCTTAAATATTTCTAAAAAGTATGGAAGTACATCTTCCCCCCCCCTTTTTTTAAGGTTGCAACAGTTTTATCCTTATATTATCAGCACCTTACAGTGATTTTAACCTACTTGAACAAATAAACTATTAAAGGAGTACAACACTATTTAAGTTTGAATTTAGTACATCCATTTCGTCTTATCAGGGCATGGTAAAGCAATTGAAACACATACCCTTCACTCACTTGTTCTTTTAAACTCTGTATTTCTCTGAGTGTATTGTTGCCTGTCTCCCATAGCCTCCATTTTACATCACATACATGCATTTTCTTCCTAATGTGTAACCCTTTTCCCCACACACCTCTTTCAGCTGGGTAGAGGTACCTTTTAAGAAGTATGTACTGTTAAGAGTAAAACCTAATTTTCACAGCAAAAATTTTGTACAGAAATAGTTAGCATACAAAACTAACTTTGTGCTCTTTTAATATCCTCAGGGGGATTGAGTCATTCCTACCTTCCCTGTAAGTGCTCCTTTTCAAAGAATCTGCTGGTTTCCAGACCAGAGCAGATGCTCATTAGTGTCACTGGGATCCCCTATAGTTAAGGAAAGGAGGGGACATCCCACTCCAAGTGGTCCCTTGTTAGAGCCAACAGAGTACCACCAGTCTTGCTCCTCCCTGACACTCATGTCAGGGCTGCTCATAATTTCTTTGGAAAGGAAACCTTGATTTTCAGAGGCAAGCCTATTGCACAACTGACCAGGCAAGCTTGATTTCCCACAAGAGAAAGAGATCTTTTATGGAAGAGTTGGCTGAGTTTTGTCTGGTATTCTTGATCTTCAGCCAGCTGGATTGACTTAAAATCTTGTATTTAATATTATGTATTTCAAATAGCATTAAATTACTCATTCCTGTATATCCTTGCAAAACAACAACAACAACAAAACCCCAAAAAAAACAAAATACCCTTTTTGAAAACCAGAAAGTTATGAAATCACTAGAATCTATGATTCTACACTGTGAAGGTTTTCATCTGAACTAAAAACAAAGAATAAAACACAATATGCTATTTCAGAATTAATCTGTTGACTTCTACTAGCAGGTGTACAAATAAGATGTGTAATTTTCATCCTTCTAAATTGCGGTATACTGTTCACAAACTTTGAAAAATACCTCAGAATTTTATCTGCCTCTAAATTTTACGCTCTACAGTACCACATTAGAATCCTATTCTTCATCATATGGGAGGGATTGCAGATGGAGAACATTAAAACACAGTGAAAAAGCTAAAGCACTCTATTCGTTTTTGACATAAGACACAAGGCCTAGACACCAGCAAAAATCAGAGCAAGATTACTATTATAAATCATATTTTGAACTAATATTTAGAATAGGTTGGAAATGGAACAAATAACATAAGCATACACTGGTATACACATGCACAGGTGAAGAGACATACTCATGCAAGCGGCTATCCCTACTCATTCACATGAGGTTTTTTGGAAAGTAGATTTTCTGTTTTTTCTTACAAGAACTTCAGATAGCTGACTCAATTTCTATGGCTATAAGTATTCAATAGACCTGTTTTCCATGTGTTTTTGAATTTCTGTTAAACT
This sequence comes from Melopsittacus undulatus, assembly GCF_012275295.1. Lineage (NCBI taxonomy): Eukaryota > Metazoa > Chordata > Aves > Psittaciformes > Psittaculidae > Melopsittacus > Melopsittacus undulatus. The sequence goes on from NC_047533.1 coordinate 29,676,370, forward strand.
CACAAATAATTTATGCTTGCAAAAATGAAGTCTTTCAGGAGCACTTAATTGTTATACGATATAGCAATTGTGATTTTCATTACTATATCTTTAAGTGAAATGTAATAAATATGATTACATCAAAAAGTCAATCTCTGAATAACATACTATCTTATTAAAACACATGCTTTTTATACTTCCATATAAAAAAATAAATAAATCTATCTATATATTTATCCTTTGCAGCATAGGGCTTCAGGGATACTGCTGCACGATGTCAGCCAAATAAACTAACTAGCAAAGATGTTATTTTATTAATGAAGTTTTGCAATTCACTATTGATGAAATGGAAAATCACTCAAAAACATGAGACAAAAATAATGAGGAATCATTATTACATGACTGTGCTAACTCAGCAGGGATGGCAGGCAATACTCATGAAGTGGTTGCTCTTGAAACACAGAAGCTCTGTAGCAAGAAACTAAGTCAATCAGGGTCGTTTTTTAGCTAGTGTCATATTGCCATGGGTAGATATTAATGGAAAACATAGATTTCTCAGACTGTCATTATGGAGTTAACAGCATACCACCTCTCCTGCAATACTAATGCAAATTATAATTGTTGGCACTAATTCAGGTAACCAGTAGAAACAGAATTAAATGTAAAATTAGCAACTCTAAATGGTATATCTTGTCCAATGTATAAGATAATTATCTTACAATACAATTTCATAAACTACAGATGATGGGTGAAATCCAGTTCTCTATCTTTCGAGTTACATTTGTTCACAGTAGCTGGTCTGATGACAACTAAGTCCCAGTAATCATTACTGTTTAAGATCATGTAAGGATTATGACTTTGAAATTTGCCAAAATCAAATCCCATAGAGGCACAGAATACAAGATGAACATAATTTGTCTTCAGTGGGTGAAAAAAATATAGTAAAACATAAAACCATTAATTGTGCTCTTTCCAGCATAAACAATATTCAATTGCTTTCCAATTTCCTTCTTGTTCTTCATATTTTGTAAATTCATGTTATACTTATCCTAAAAGTCACCTTATATGACTACACTTTTCTGGCTATGACTTGCAAAGTAAGCAAAAAACTAGTTTTTACTTTTACAGTGACCCAATTCTCTTTGCTATGAGAGGGAAGACTTACAATTTGTGGCAAATATTATGACAGTAATCTGAGTACTAATTATCAGACTGGAAAAATAATGTGATTAAACAGAACTGTGATTAAATAGAATGTTAGTAATAGTTGACTGATACTGCATTTTTATATCATTTATTTTATTATTTATATTATATACTCAGATCTAGTAATTTTGTGCAAAACCAACAAGAAAATACTTCAGTGAAGTTCTTACTGGTTTGATATTACGCTGTAAATCAGAATGTCAAACAAGACAACATAGTGACCCTTAATCAGACATGAAATCAGCATAAGCAACATTGTAAAATTTAGCTTCGATACGTGTCTGTTGGCATGTGTTTTACAAATACACAAACAAGTGAATCTGTGTACTTATATTTTGTATGCCTACTTTACAGACCAGTAGAAAGGGAGATGGAAATCAGTATTTGAGTTGTGACAAGTTTTTGGACTCCAACTGTTCAAATTCATCCAATCTGGAAGTGCTTGAGAGTTACAGTTCTCTGGATGCCTGATGTGGCAAAACAACTTAGGACATCCAATTCTTAAAAGAAATTTAGGACTTAGGGAAATATAACTGAATACATGATCGATACAACAGATTTCATCTATTTGACCCATTAGTATACTTCATAACTTACTAGTGATTTGTTCCTCCTTAAGACAAGAGACTCCTGGAGATACAAAGGTGGAGATAATTATGAGCCAGCAATGCAACCACATGCAAAAAGAGACCAACAGATCTACACTGCACTAGGGAGAACATTGCCAGCAGGACAAAGGCTGGGAGGGAATCATTCCCTTCTATTCAACCCCGGTGAGACACAGCTGGGTTCAGTGCTGGCTCCAGTACTGGGCTCCCCTGTACAATAGACATACTGAATAGATATGGACATACTGAATAGTGGACATAATAGAATATTATTAATTAGAATGAATATTAGAATATTACTGAATAATGGACATAATAGACATACTGAATAGACATGAACATACTGAATCAAGTCCAGTGAAGATGATTTAGGGTTTGGAGCATCTTCTGTATGAGGAGAGGCTGAGAAGACCAGAACTGGTTAGTCAGAAACTAAAAGGCTCAGGAGGGACCTATCTGATAAGTGAGTAAGAAGATAGAGCCAGGAAATTCTTATTGGTACTGAGATAGGACAAGAGGCAATTGTTTACAAATGGAAAGCAAACACAACACTTTCAGTTTTACACTGAACTGAAGACAATGCAAAGAGGATGGGGGAAGAGGAATGAATTTTAAACCTAGTTTGTCCTCCAGTATATCAACAAAAACACAGAAATAGCTAGTATCCATACGAAGTCTACTAGTGACCCTCTACCTCACAATACCCAAAAATATTGCAGTAGTAGTACTGAGCAGATTCAAATCAGGTTTAAGACAGACATGGGAATTAAAACCCACTAACCACTGTACACTCTAATTTCCCCCAGGTGAGAAATAGAAGTGTTTGCCTTATATGTTTATCATGCTACCCCAGTAAATTAAGCATTTTAATACAGGTTGCACTGTCAACCCAATCTTTTTAGATAAGATGTCTGTTCATTAATATGACTATGATTTCAATAAATGAAAAAGCAGCCTATTAAAAAAATACATCACAATCACCTTGCTGATAATACCTTAATCAACTTGCTTATTATTTGTGTGCATGGAAGGGAGGGTCTTCACTGAGTTTCAAGTCCAGCTAATAAGTTGCAGAAACCTTCCTATATTCACTTTTCTTTGCAAGTGAAATGTTTGCGTAAAGCTAAGAAACATTATGGAAGAAATGTGCTGTTGTACAAAAATTATAACAGTTCCTCATATGAGTGGAGCAAGTTTAGCTGTTTACTTAACCTTGTAATCTTGCCATGAAGGCTTAGCTCAAAGACATCCAAGTTATCATTCATCTGTTTCGGTTTTTTCTTTCCCCCATATAAATATTTAACTGTTTCTGCCTTTTACTTTAGTTTTATATAACTTTTTTTGAGTCTTGGGGGTTTGTTTATATTCCTATTTATTTACAAGTCACATAAACACACACACATGCATGCATGCACTCTGACTTGTGCAAAGAGACTTTGTACATTAATGGTAGGTTTAATTTTGGCATTTTCTAAATGCAGAAGTAAATATTACAAATTTACCTGGAGAGCCTAATTAAAAAATAGATTGGGCTGGCTCATTACCAAGAGTGGCCTGAGAATTTTTATATGCTGAATGACAAAATGTAGGAACATTTTGTAATAGCCTGTAACTCACTGAAATCAGCCCAGTGCTTATGTCTTCTGAGAAACCAGTCATTTATTTAGATACCTAGATAGAAGAATCTCTATTCTTCTACAAGAAATTGGTTTTGAACCAACTCTGGTTTTGCTAATCTTGCTCAAGTTAGCAGTTTACATGAGAGATTCACTTGCCTTCTCTGCCAAACACAGTTTCCAATCCCTCTCATGTCTGGAGGAAGCTGTTAGAAGAGAAAGGGAATCAAGGAAAGCTAAGACAGGGTATTAAGCAAAGAGTATTTTCTTTCCTTGCACACTGAAGCATGACTAGATTATCAGCACTTCTGTAAAAAGAAAACAAATTAAATACGAAACTTCGGAGCTGATGGTGTAAAAAAAATGAGGCGGTGGTTTCAATGTGGAGAGATCTGCTCAAGTTCTTGTACAGAAAGCTATAGATACAGACAGGTGTATACCAACCATATTGGATGTCAGGGAGACCATGTCTGAAAGGACACCCAGGATCAAGGCACAAAAAGTATGAAAACAGATACATAAGACCTACTTTAAATGAGCCACTAGTTAATGTGCTCTACTAGATAACTGACCTACCTTATTCATAAAGTGAGGAAAGTATTACAGCATCACATGAGGTTCAAAACCCATAACCTACTCTCCAGCGTCTTCCAGGTGAGAAATAGAAATGACTGTCTCAATTAAAATACTAACCTATTAAATTAAGAGTTAAATTAAGAATGCAGGCTGAAAGAGGTGAGGTGATGTGATATGGGGTGGGTGTGCCCTACATGTGATAGGATATGGCCTGGCTACAGCCCTATTGTCAGGACGGACAAAATGGAAGACATAATACAGTTGTTGTTTTTTTTTTTAATTTATTGTGCTTTTCAGCATTACTAAATTGCAGCACTGCAGATCTGATCAGGCTTGTAGAAAAATGAAGGAACAAGTAAGTACCATTAGGGTGAAAATGGTATTAAAAAGGTAAGACAGTGGCTAGCAGAGGAGGAAATAATGCTAATCTAAAGAGGACACTTGTGGCACAGAAAACAGAAAAAAATGCAAAAGTGGAGCAAACTCCACAGAAGTCTGGCACAATACAAATCTTTCCACTATTAATATTCTGCCCCTGAATACACCACCTTCCCATGCAAAACTCTTTGGAAATCTCTTATATGTTTTGTTGTTATTTCTGGTTTATTTAATCAGAAAAAATATATATATAATGCACTAACTGAAGGTTTTTAAAGTAATGCAAGTGACCTGAGAGAACTGTTTAAAGATTTTCTTAGGCTTACTGCTGCGGCAGATGTAGCAATGGATAAAAAGGCCATTGCAAACTCACAAAAGCTGTAACAGAGTTATATTTTTCTTGTGCAGACATTTAGTGACAAATAGAGGAGGGAAGTTGAGAATTTAAATTCTCTGTAATAAGACTGAATTTGTTTAGAAAAAGTGAAATTCAAAAGAACACTGTTTCAGAGGCAGAATGTTTTCTACAACAGAAAAACTGGAACAGATTCTCAGAATGCTATATGGGCTTGCATGTGACTTGCAGGACAGAATTCAGTTGCCAGTATATAGAGAAAAAGATCTGTAGAACTGAATTACCTTTTTACTATAAGGTTAATCAATGTGAAAACCACTGAAATCAGTACAACGATGGTGTTTATAGCACATGCATCTCTAAGAGCAAGACTCTGAATAGGGAGACCAGTGTCTCTTCCTGCAACTAAAGACAACACTCAGAAAAAGTTGTGGTCAAATATAACTTGAAGGTCCCAGTGCTTAAAGATCTACTTGCTTGCCTCTGACTACACTGCTGCAGGACTAGTGCTTTGCTGCAAATCCAAGTGTTCTGCATAGCTTCTCTATGTTTACTCCTTAAAGACTGATTGTTAGCTATATAAATGCGCTTGATTTTGCCTCTAGCAATGAATTGAGCTTTTTGGCTACACCTCATCATGGATTGTGCAAGCTGATCATTTCCTTATTTCAAAGATTCTTTTCAAGTACTAGACAAACTCTAATGCATATTGACTGTTGTATAATAAATCCACTACTAAACCTTACAGTAATGATTTAAGATATACTTTCACCTTGCATAAGTCTAGTATTTCAAGATTCAAGTGTGATCAGAACTCATTTAATAACTTTTTATTTTGTCCTGTTTATAGCTTTACTCCAAAATCAGTTTAAAAAAATAGATCTCTAAATCATGATATGGTACAGGTCATGGTTTCACAGTTACTTTATTTTTCTCCAAATTCACAGTTCTACTACAAGTTGTTTTTCTATTACCCACACTCCCAGGCCACCCCTCACCCCACCTTGTGCACTAGCACTAATTTCCAGTAGTAAACCAGTGGGAATCCAGCTCAATATGGTCCCTGGGGAAGGTGCAATGCTAAGCAGGGTCAGTTCCCTAGTCTGGTTCTCCATACAGCCATGCAAATGGCAATGCTGGCCAAGGAAGGCCAAACAAAGGCAGGGCAAAAAGCTGTACTGATTTTTCTTTTTTGCAAGTGCCTGGGTTTACATTTGTGCAAAGTACACATAACTAACCTTGTTGTTACAAAGGAGGTTATGCTGATTTTACAGGCAGTATGGGGTCTGGGAGCTTCTCAAATGTTTTTCTTCGGGACACCACTACAAAGAACTTAGGGGTCTGCACGTTTGAAATTTAGTTGCTGAGGGTCTGAAAAGGCATATTGTAAAAAAAAAGAAGTAGTCACCTTCTGTCCCCTGCCCCTCAATTTACCCATGTGTCCTGCTTTACCTTTTCCTATATATGCAGCTGATGAAATGCCAGAGATTTCTGTGTGTGTGTCACAAGTTTGTAAGAGAACACAATAGCATGAGAAAATCAATTGCTAATTTTTTATATTCAGTGAAAGGAGTATAAGTGCCTTGCTTTCTTGGAAAAAAACTCATTCTTGGGGAAAAAACCCAAGTGAAAATTGAATTGTGTTGGTGACAACTACTTTCCTATTAAATTACTTCTGCACAGTAAAATTTAAACTAAGGATAGTTTCGCGTAACAATCCACCACACACTGAAATTTATGAGAACTGTTATTGGTGACTGAGAAGGTGGTAAAAGTCTTGATCCTAAATGAGGATAAAATTGCATTTGCCAATAAGACTGAACCAAATTTAGAATTCAGGTTTGGGCTAAGGCCCAACACCCTTGAATTCTGAGATCTTGTCTCAGCAAAAGTATTTCAAACAAAAGGGTTACAAAATTAAATGTTCATATCAGACTTCTTAGCTTAATTATATGGAGTCCTAGTCACAGGCAGATCAACTCCTCAAACTGGGACTGGGATCAAATAAGTGGGGAGTGGAAATGTTGATCAAGGAAACTATTACTGCTTTTCAGCCACATGAAGAAAGATTCTAGATAGCTTGAGAAGTGTTCATAAAGCATGCTCTCTCATTTTGAATTCTTAACAGGTAGTAAAAAATGGCAATCAGAGGTTTTGACAAATTACAGAATCAAAGGAAGCTCAATCGCCCTTTATATGGCACACATCATATTTTACAAGGAAGATATTTCCTGGATTAAACAGCCAAGATGCTGTAGTCATGTCAGCTTCTCTTAAATGATGCCTTCTGCAGGGCTGATAATTTCCCAGATTGGATAAATATTACCAAAACACTGTTTACCTCAGACACCCCTTAATAGCATCTGTCTTCTATATTGTTGTCTGAAATTCATCAAAGCTGAGTGCCTGACCATGTGGTTGACTGGAATTTTGTAAAAGCCTGTGGTTCAGACAAGGAATTCCACTTTTGTTTATAATGTATTCAGCTATTCCATGTATGCCTTTGAAATATATTTATGCATACTGAAATTATTTTAGCTATTAAATGTTAGTAAATGGGATTGATTTGTACACAGTGTACAGGACTGAGGACTTGCTCAAACACACACTAGCCTGTAAACTAGCCTTCAGCATTGACTATCCATCCATTCACATCAAAGGACATATCCCATATAGCACACAACAAAAGACAAAGACATTCTGAAAGCATCATTCTTCAGAAACTACCTTTTTGAGTCCTTGAATTAATTCTCCCCTAAAAAGGTTTGTTTAGAGGTAGGCCCAAAGCTGCACCACATGACTGCTACTAAAGAAATTTTCCATATACATTTAAAACCAAATATACAAATTGTATTCATTTAACATTCACTGCTTTCTCAACAGTAAGTTCAGGTTCTCAAGTTTAGTGTCTATTTTAATCTGAAAACATCAACACTAACTGCTCTAAACATTACACAATATAAAATATTACATTATTACACATTTATATACACTATTAATGAGTTAACAATAGAAAGTCATAGAATCATAAAAATACATGTTGAAGGGATCTTGATATGTCATGTCATCTGTTTCCCTGTTAATGATGGGGCTACTGTACTTGATAGACAGTTCTCCAGCTCCTATTACAAACCTCCAAAACTGCCCCAAGCAAAGATTTTATTCCATTGTTACTTTCTTTAGCACTAAAAACTTAATTCTAACATGGAATCACAATCTTTCTGTATCTTGAACTACTTCTTACTTTTGCCAATTTTTGGCCTGCATGACAGAACTTTCTTATACTTAGAGATGGTATTATGTTCTATTATCTTCTAAACCCTCGTCTCTTTTTTCAGGCTCATTTCTTCCCCTCCAAACTGCAATGGCAGGGACAGGCTGATTCTATTTCTGGTTATTCTCACACGTCTTCTTGAGTTTCTCTTGTACTTTCCTCCTGAAGATCAACTTACAAACCCTCTTTGCTTCACTGCAGGTGAAACTGAAGTAAATAGTGCATCTTTAGGAATGGAAAAGTATGCTCAGGACACTGTCAGTTGAAGCTACTTCACCTCCCAGCATTTGCGAGGTGAAAACAAGAGCAAGACCTGCAGGCAGTAAGCAGCTGTCAGATCGCAAGATAACAACAAGCAGGTGAGATGAACAACTGTCAGGGAGTTCAGGTATAGCCAGTCTTTTTTTGCAGGCTGTGGGACTGGCAGGCAGCAACAACTTCATAGCCCTCTGCTGCATTGCTGCTCACTGACCTCCATGGGTGCAGACTTGCCTTGTGCTGCAAGGCCTCAGGCCCCAGAACTGATGTAGCCAACATTTTCCCAAAGATGCACAGGGGTAAGAAGAGAGGCAAATAACAAAAGATGAAGCAAGAATGGATCAAGAAATTCATCCCTCTGGCACACCCCCCAAAAATCTACCAGTGGAGCAGGTCACCCAGAGTTCTACAAGCTCCATCCTGGGAAGTTTTCAAGATAAAGCCCTGACCTCAGCCCTTATTTCAGTAGAGACGTCATGAGGTCCCTTCCAACCAATTACTAAGGCTGTCCTTAAATTTTACATCGTTGGGTGGAAACTAATTATTATCTACAAAAATTAATGCTAAAGTCAGATTGGGTATAAAGTATTGTTAGTATTACTGAATTCAGGTTAAGCATTTTGCTCAATGATTGACCACTTAAGAGTTTGTACTGCTGTTGGATAGGTATTGCTGCTTTCATATATAGCCTTACACATAGGGAGTATGCTTGCCAGTCATACCCTGGAGCCATGCCCACAGGCAGATTAATTACGCTACATTATATGATAACTAATCCTCTTCAGGAAGTAAAACAAATAGCTTCAAAAGTGAATAATACTGTATAGTCTTTCATAAAGCACCTATAACTTATTGCAACTAAAGTGAAAATTTAGCACCAAAAGCATTCCATAGGGATATCACTATATAATTATCTTTCACATCATGTCATAACTCAGCCATGATGGATATTATGTGAGCTATACCAAGACTGTCTGTCGATTTTTACTTCCTCCATCAGTAACAGCAAAAAAATATGATTCCAAATTCTATGCACAGGTATCAGATGGAAAACCAGATTTAGATTTTATTCTTCCCCACTGATTATTTTTCTACTTCCAGATTTTCTTTAACAATGAAAGAATTGTAAAAGTCTCAGACAGTGAAGGAATAAGTAGCTCAAAAAACCTAAGTTTTTCTTACTATAAAAACATCTCATATGGATACATCAAGGTGATGAGAAATACTAAAGGAAACAAAAATTATTAGAAATATTGATGTGACAGATTATTGTGTATCATACCTGAATTCTTAACACATTTATCTAAAAAAACACAGGCTATGTTTGCACTGTCAATTAAGACAGCAATAAGGAATAAACAAGCAGGAAATGACAGCCTGAGCTGAAATCTGAGCCCCCCTTTCCAGGGAAAGAGCTAACTAGCAATGTGCTATCTGGACTTGAGTCTTGCTGAGACTGGACTGTAGCCACCACCTTTTCTTTTTTGTTTCTGAGAGTTTCAGCTGGGCTGCAGCAGGTAACAGCATTAGAGCTCAGCTCTGACAGTCAGCATCAGAAGGAAGGAAGGAAAAGTGCTGTGCTCTGCTCTGGTCCCAAGGGGCTCCAGCCTCCCAGCTGAGCCTGAAGCACGGCTATGTGCCTGTACATCTCCCCTGTGTTTTGGGGAGCTGATGACTGACAGCTTCCCTTCACAGCTGCTGCCTCCCAGGAAGAGAATGGGAGAAGTGCCCGTCTCTCAGAAAGGATATGCTGCTCAAACTGAATTCAGACGGTCAGTCTGTGTCAGTGCGCCTGTCCACGAAGGACCCAAGAGACTACAATTAGGAGCCTGGCAATTTAAATGAGAGGCAAGGTTTGGTTACATGTTCTAGTTCTTGACTAACACCCAACATATGTTATTGTAAATATCAAACAGTGATGCAGAAGATTTATATACATATATATATATATAAAATTAATTTATATACAGAGACAAAAGGGGGGGAGGGGGGGAGGAGGGAATGGATACAGAAGTTAATGTTGGTTCCAAGTGTAGCTTTACCAAATAGGAGGTTTTAGTTCAAGAGTCCTCTCAAAGAGGAAACAGAATGGAAAAAGACAAACATGTCACAGACATGATTAAATTGCATATATTAACAAACGTTCAACAAGCTTCCATTCCATTCTGAGCTCTTTCCCAAAAGGATTATTGGGGTGAATAGGATTTCATTCTTACAAAACAGCTTGAAAACATTTTGATGATTAACTGTAATATGGTTTTAATTATTTTCAAACTTTTTTCCTCACCTGAATCTGTATTTCTTGCTGGAAGTCAAGACTTCAGTAACTAGAGAATTCCATTAATTATGGCTAGAAATATTACAAAATCTCAGACCACATTGCAAAGAAAATATTGAAAACAAATATAACATTTGGAAATGTACTAGATTTGTAGTAAGATTTTATTCTGAAAGACTAATTTTGAATGAAAATGTAAAAGTAAACTTTAGTCATGGAAAGAGAGTTGGAAAAAAAATACAGGGAAAGAAAACTCATTCTGAGTAAGAAGAAAGATATGAAATGAAAGAATAAGAAACTTGAAGTTGCTCCAGCATGAACAAAACAACAGTATTGTTGATGAGCACCTTGCTATGATCTTGGCACTGCATTTCTGATGGATTTTAACTGACCAAACAGGCAACTACAAACACTCAAGCAGGATGCTGCTAACAATGAACAAGCTGCATTGTAAAAAATGGAATAAAGCAGATGGAATAAATGTCATGCTTGCCAAGAAGGCAGGATGCAAACGGCCTTGAAGAAAGGAACATTCAGGACAGAAAAAAAAAAAGAATCTAGAATTCAATATTCTGGATTTTCTGTTATTCTTCACAAGTAGCCTGAAGTTTCATGTGATCACTGATGTGTAAGAAAGGTTCAGATATATACAGCAAATATTGAACATTACCATTTTGAGAAGGTATTCAATAAGGCTACTAGCTTGGATATGCTGCAGGGAAAATTTATTAATCTGGATTGAATTGTACCTGTTTGGGAAACTCAGGATGATGTTATAGCCATTTCTTAGTGACATGGATACCGTATCAACAGTTCAGGTTCAAGAAAAATAAATAGAGCAAATTACACAATCTATTCAAGTATTTTCAGAAATGCTAGCTTGTCCATTGCCTTATTTATCCCTGCTTCAGGCCACTGGAAAGATCTTAACCAACCTCTAGTGAAATATTAAACTGAGTTTCTGCAAAATAAACATTTCTTGTGAAGCATATATCTCAAAATGCGGAAATCATGGTTTTCAAGAATGCTGGATGAAAATCTTGCTTCTAAATCTTCTTTGACTTTGTTTCCCTGACTTATTGAGTTATATGGTATGTTAGTCTGTATTGCATAATTGAAAATGAGTCTGGCATTTGTGGTTTATTATGGTTGAGCTAACAGTAGCAAAATCAAATATAATGACCAATAAGCATACATTAATGAAGCAAGGGACTAGGATAGCAGCTGTTGGCAATGCTAAGTCCTGCTTTGCATCTTTGATTCTGAACAAACAAACACAAAGAAACAACAAACACTATTAAAGTTGCAAAAAAACTTCAAAAACCAAGTTGTATCAAGCACTTACGTATAATCACTAAGCCACAGTATGGCTGCAGATGGAACAAAGTTTGTGAAATAACAAGAAACGATGGCCTGAAGTAAATATATCTTTCTTTTTCAATTATTTCTACATAATTTCTGATGTAGAATTTCTGTGAAAAAAACCTGAACCAACCAAACAACAACAAACCCCAACAACAAAACCAAAAAACCCAAACATCCTAAGATTTCCAAGTCAGAAAGAGTAAGTGGTAATTCAGCTTTTGGAAAATAGGAAACACCTGAATTGCACTTGAACAGTTCTCAGAGACTAGTTTATCAGGTTCTGCAATTCGGATAATGTGTAATTCATGCTCATTTCTATTGGATGAAGGCTAGTAGGAGAGCCTGAAGAAAGTATCTGATTAATGTCTCATGCTAATAAACAGTGTCCTTCTGTTCAATTGCACATTAATACAAGGACACAAAGGATGTCTAAAGAAGTTGCGATGATCACAGAGGCAGTCTAAAGCAATGAAATCAGTCACATTCAGATCACAATTAGGCAATAACAACCATTTAATAACACCAAGCCTAAGATCACCTGTCAGTCTCGAGATCTAAGGGAAAAGAAACATTTTGGGATGTTCTGAAAAGAGCTTTTAGACTGTGAAGGCAGTGGCAGGACTCAGGGAAGCATGGATACTGAGCAAGACAGGCTGGTCAGAAATGTCCACAGATGAGTCAACTGGGCTTTTCAAGGGTATAGACATAGGCATTTTGGGCACAGGAAGAAAATTCTTGCCTTATCTGATGTGCAAGATGGACCTACTGGATGAGTCATAGCTCTCGTGGTCTGAAAGTTGTGTGATTTAAGCCTCAGCTGACTACAGACTGAGTGAAAAATCAGTGACTAAAGTAATGGGAAGGAGTACTGTGCAGTTAACTCACTGACCATGATATTTACTGTGAGACTCACAGGCTGCTCCAGTATTACTTAAGTTTCAAATAATGCAAAAGATACTGTAATCTATAACTGCAAAAGGATGGGACAGATTATAGTAGATTCTAGAACTGATAAAAAATGTAAAAGTACTTTCTCTATTGTTAATGAGCATCATGAAAAGGTCCCAGACATGTCTTTGAAATGCAAATATGAGCTCCAAGAATTCATAGTGTTGCATTTTTAGATCAGTTAGAGCACATCATTGAAACAATGTGGTGTTCCCATTAAATAACAGTGATAGTGCTGTATAAATTCAATGCATTTTGAGACTAGTGCTAAGTGGTGAAGCTACTGTAATTCTTGGGTTTATTGATAATATTAAGGATTATGCCTCTTAGACCTTTATTTATGTCCAGGATTCTGAGGCTGGAACAGGTTGCCCAAAGAAATGGTAAATGCCCTTGGCAGTGTTCAAAAGCCCAGGTTGGGCAGAACCCTGGGTGACATGGTCTAGGATGAGGAGTCCCTTCCCATGGCAGGGGGGTTGGAACTAGATGATCTTAAGGTCCCTTCCAACCCAAACCATTCCATGATTCTTATAGACCTTATATAACTAAAGTGTAAGAAATTGCAAAACATAAGAATGATCAATATTTCCTATAATTATGAATTAAACTTGAAAGCCCAGCAATTAACCTGACCTGATTTTCACAAATCTTGTTTCTGTTCAGACTACATTTGCAGCAGTTCAGCTCTTCAAGTTAACAGAATAAAATTATTTCCTTGCCATTTCTTCACAATTAGTGTTACTGAAATGAATGAGACTAGTCTTTGAATATGACATAGCGAATAAAATTCAGATTGGTGAAATTGAGATATTAACAATGAGGAAAGTATTCAGGATCATATATTTATATAAGTAAACAACTACCTGTAGAAATGGGGAAAAAAAGGTGTGTGTGCGGGGGAAATGTCAAGATTCAGGGAATGCTGGTAAACAGAATTATCCATGAATAATGTATTACCACAGGGTAGGAAGCAGACTATTAGCATTAGTGTTTCCCATCTGCATATTCCAGCTTAGCTGGATTGCAGTAAAGCATTTAAATGTTAAATCTTTTAAGCAAAATATTAAGCTCATAAAAATCCATAAATCTCAAATCTGGATAATCTTTTGCACTTATACATCTATGGAAACATCTGATCATTCTAAGGTTTTCAGTCTCTTAAGCTGCACAAGCATATGTTATTTGAATTAAGCTTTTGTTTAAAGCAAAATAAAAATGAAGTTTCCACACTTCATTGCAGCTGAGCTGGCTTCTTTTCCAGGTGACTCATTCCGTTTTGCAACTATACAATAAGAAGCCTATAGTATGTCACTAAGAAGTGTCTGCTTACATATACAGAAAAGAAGTTTAATGAATCATGAAGCCATGACGCAGTAACAATTGCATGTCTCACGCAAAAGGTACAAACCCACTACAGAATGCAGTGAAAACATTTGTTTCAAAGTCTGCCCTTAATGGAAGCATTTGTATGTTTACCTTATTTTCCTTTGTCATAAAATATGGTTTTTGTTGGTAAGAAGCTGAAATGCCACTCTTCATTTTAGACTCAATCCTTTGTTTTTGAGGATTAAAATCTGATTTGGTTTACTATGATTCACACTTGAGAAATGTGAATTTTAAAAGACACTCCCAGTTGAGCACAGAAACTTTGGGTACTGGGATATTTCTTGAACTTTTTTTTGCTTTCCCCAAATGTACATGTATGCATAACCCATATTTAAAAGTGTTCCCTTGCTTCAATGCGTGCACAGTCTGAGCAATATCACCTGTTATTTTGAAATACAACTGCAAAATTGCTAAAGTCCATCTTATTTACCTTTTCAAATGCATGTTAACACTCAAAAATGGCACTGTATACTTTGGATTTGATTTACATTAGGAAAATGTCTATTGATTGTATCTTCGTATGTTGTATTAAATAGTAGGGCAACACTGTTTTTACGGATATATTCTCGACTGAAACTTTACTAATTTCTTTAAAAGTAATAGTTCATCTTCTGTATGATGAAACAATAACATTACTCTTTCTTAAAAATTTCTCTATATTCCTAAATAACCATATTGTTCTACGGTTATTTACTTTTCATAAAGATAGAAATAACAAGATGTTTTGCTACACTTTAAAAAAAAAACCCAAACTTTTAGATGTATGTTTTCCTGATACTAAAAGAAATAAACACTGTCACCACATCTTGTGACAAAAACGTAAAACATGTTTAAAGGTCGGCATAGCTTTTGCATGAAATATGTCTGCAGAGAAAAAAAATTGCTTGAGAAAGGAGAATGAGACTTTTGGAATAGTTAACTACAGAGCAGCTGGCACAGATTAGCCTATGTCCTCATACAATCAAAATGTTTCTATTAGAGAACTTGAGATAACTAGCTTGAGAGCATTTAAGTGTACTCCAGTATTATTTTTTCCCAATTTAGTCAGGCATTATCTCATGAGATATGACTGCATTATCCCAGCAGAATTGAAGAATTACCAATCCTACAGTAATAAATATCTATGTATGTACTTAATATCAGGTTATTGGGCTTGATCTTTATTTGTGGTGTATTCCAATTTTTATTGGTTTAACATAAGACACTTCATGACAAAATCAGCTCAGGGGCAGAAAGAAACATCGCATGAAAACTGGCTACTGATTCATAAGTGAGGCCAGAAGAGTCTCGGACATGCACAGCAGAAATATACATAGAGGGAAAGAACCCAACTGAGTCTACAGCCAGCACCAAAGCAAGCTGTAGTGAACTTTATAGTCACCACCAGCTGGCCTTTCTAAGGAAGCACAGCACCAAGAACACAGCAGACTTCAAGTGTGTTCAAGGCACCTTATAATGAGTGGTGTTGGACCAGTGATTGCTTGCTTTGAAGAATAGGGCATTTGGAATCTAAAAGTATTTCTTACCACATAGAAATGTAATATTAAAATAAATATCACTATTATCAAACATGGCATTCTATGCGTGGGAGAAAGGTAAATGCATAATTGTTCTAGAATTTTCAATAAAATATTTGCAGAGTTGTACTGCTTCCTCTAACTCATGTTAATGTCACACATAAATGCCCATACATCTGTTTTACTAAGTGTGTTTATTAACACGGCAAAATACCATTTGGCTCTTCTCCATTTAAAAATGAAATAATAGATCTTATTATCAGACCTAGATAACTGGATGACTGTGGGTGAAATCTGAGGGCCTTTGAAGTAACCAGGGGTTTACTAGCAACAAAATTAGCATTTCACCAAACTGATCTGAATCCTTCTGCTGTATTTATCATCCAGAGCAACCAATCCCAGGAGAAGCCTTTTCAGTCTGAGAGTTTATTTTTCTCTTGTCCAGGCCTCAGTTACTCAACAGATGTTTATGCTTAGGAAGATAAATATTTCTAAATATGCAATTAAGTTCAGTAGTCATATTGACACATATACCCAGCTTTTACACTATTCTTGAAGAGAGATGAATAGAGAGCTGAAAACAACACTTGCTTATAGAGAATGACAGAAAAGGGCACTGGGAAAAGCGTCACATAGTTTCCTCAAGCTACACTATGATGACATCAGAGAGGCAAAAAGCATGTGCAAATGAGTAAAAGAACACCTACAAGTTATTTCACATGGGACTGTTCAGTTTAAACCACTCTGATTTTAGAGCATGCGTGCTTTTCGAATGAGAGATTGCCCTCAGTGGGAGTAAACTGTGAGTTTTAATACAGAATGGATGGGAGTGTAACAAGCAGGAGCAATACTGTAGCTCTTAAAGATAATTTTTAAGGCTCCTGAGGAACTTCCATCTATGTATAGTAATTGCATAGATCTATATATATCTATACATAGATATGGTAATTGCATAGATCCTATTAGTTCAACTTTTCAGTGCACCTTTAATACAGTTCATGTCACATTACATGTGACAAGGAAAAATACTAACCCCATTTTAAGGATGTGGAGATGATAGGCATGATAAGACCTTTTCCTAAGGCTAAAGCAGGACTTGACCTAAGCAACAGTGCTGCTACTGGGTTAAGTTCTCGGTTTTTAACTTTGCTTCTCTGATGCATCCCTGGAGTGGTAACATTTGGAAGTGTATTTAACTCTCTGGTTAGAGAGGTAATGACTGTGTTTGCTATGATTGTGTCTGTTGGGGGATGTTTCATTACTGCTTCTCATGCTTCAGGCTCAGCTCTGACAGTGTAATCAAACTAGAAAATATGTAAATCAGAGTTTTCTTGATATTTATTGAATGTATGTATTGTTTTGTTATATTTAACAAGAGGATTGTTTTTTTCTAACATTCTTCTGCTGCTCCCTTCATCTCCAGAGATTTCCAAAGCAGCTCTGTGTAGCTTTATGTTTATCAGACTTTTTTCTCCTTTTCCTCTCTGAGACAGGAAGCTGAGGGTTTTGACCTCATCTGGATCTTTCCCAGTGTCAGGAGGTGGTCTGTTCAAAAAGATTCCATGACACTGATCTCTTCCTGATTTATCAGATTGCTAGGTCAGTAAGCAAAGTCTCTACTGTTTTTTCCACAGCTGTGAAATAACCAATGGAATCCTCTGAGAGCTAATTATCAAATCTTGAATATTTCTGTTAAGGAAAAAGTGCTATCTTTCTGGTTAGTAAATTTCACTGCAGTGTAATTTAGCAAAGACTACCCAATTGTAGAAGCTCTGGCTCACATTAAGCTGTTCATTTAAGTAAAATGTTAACGCTGAAGACCTGCTTCTTTGTATTTTTTCCTCTGCCCTATCTTTTCCCATAGTCACATCCCCCTTTTACTGTTTATAAAAATATTATAGAGCAGCTGTCATGTCCACCAAGTGACAAATAATAGCATTCTTCTGTATGACTTACATGGATATGCGACACTGTCACAGATTTGTTATTTTTCTGTCTTTATCCTCATCACCAATACACCCAGCCTTTGTGTTACTATTGCTCCACACACGACTGGCCATATCCATATCCTGTTCATTTGACATTAGATACAACCCAGTAGAAACATCTCCATCACAAATTAGAAAGCATCTTTTCTGACAATCAGTGAAATCAAAGAAATATGGAAGGAAATCTCTAGCAACTGCCAAGACAACTCTCTGTAAACACCTGGCAGAAGTAATCAGAGCACTCCTAAAAGTTCATATGTCCCAATCTGATCTAATTTATTTAATAGAAAACCTTGAATTGAAAAGCATAATTAAATGTTTATTTATTAACAGATTTCACAGATAGTTCAAAATTTCTGGCTACCAAAGGTCAGTCAATAGGCTTAAGCTTGCAAAAATCCCCAGAACACCGTCAAACTCTTTGGCTACTGTCTTTCTTTCTCTTAATTTCAGTACATTATATAATTTCAGCTGGGATATTATTTTTTAAGTTACAAATTCAATGCAATTCTGCTGGCTATTGAAAATATTAATAAAATGCTCATATTGCCTGCATGCTATACCCTCAAGATTTAATAAAGTATTGGAATTCAATAAATTCTAACCCCTAACCCCTTCTCTGCTTTTGATCAAGAATAAATGCCTTTTCTATTTTGATTTATTTATACTTGCACTAATGTTATCATCAGTGATTCATCTCCCAATCTGCTAAATTTTCATTAGATTCTCTAAAAAACACCTCAAAAAGGTAGGATGTTGACTGGAGATTATGTGATAAATATTATATACTGTTTTTAATAAAAGCTTCTACAATAATTATTTCTAGAATTTCTCATTTTGCTTTTTAAAACACGTAAGACACAGATGGAGTTAATTTCTACAGGACAGACTGATCTAGCACAAATGAATGCTTATCTTATTTCCCTACAGAACATGTGAAGTGATATAATCACAAAGCAACTGTTCCACACACTGCCAAAAATTAGCAAAACCACTGCCACATGATACATACACATATGACGTGGGGACTCCCAGAGAAAGGTAGAAGATTTTGTGTTTTGGTCACGGTAGAGAAGACAAATCTCACTATTTGTCATGGAGTAATGGGAACCACTCAAGCAGAGAATGATCAACACTATAATCAAGTAGATGCCATAGATTCCTCTTGATACAGAGCCTCCTTGTGCATTACTGGGTTAAGTCACAGTTCACATTTGCTGGATCTGCTGAAATTGTGGCCTGGGTGTAAATCTCAGTTGGTGTTAAATAAAAGAGCATCTAAATTAGAGAGAGGGCTCAAATCCAAAATACCCACTATAAACTATTCTTACTATTACACAATCCTATCCACAACAGAGATTTTTCCCTGTCTGTACAGAACTACATTTCAAATTCAATCCAAGCACTGTATACCACTGAATCAAATGTTAGGCTTAATAATAAACAAAGAAACTCTTAAAATAAACTATAGACAAACATTTCATTTGCATCTTTAATTAAGCCTTAGCTGCCTTGAGATGACCAGGAGAGAGCAATGATTTTTAGCAGCTGAATTTCTCTTTTGTCTCAAAGAAATCTGGGGTAATATCAGGGGTAAAACCATCCCTATTTTCAGCTCCCTTAACACTTGGTGTTTAATAATCCCACAAGCCATTTTTGGTGAAAAATGTGTTCCAAGAGGGAACAAAAATGTGTTCCAAGAAGGAACAAATCAGCTATTTCTGTTTTAGTCTGTCCATACACTTTCTAGTCCCCCTCATACAGACAAACCTTACCTTTGATGTTCATAATCCCGTCCTTACCAAAGACTGAAGCTAATACTAATGGCAATGGTGGAGGAATTAACTTTATGACAGGGTCCTAATATCAAGGGCATACAAAAAAACCCCCAAGTAGCTCCCTTCTACTACAGGCAGTAATTCAGAAAAGCAAAAGAAAGCTAATTAGAGATAAAAAAACCTTAGCCTACAAGACACAGCCTATATTTTAAGCACACATTAAGAGCAGTTTAGTGCTTATACTGCATAATTGTTATTTCCTCACTCATCAGTTATTCAGACTGAGCTTGATTATGCTTGCATTATATTCCCTGTCTAGATCCCCAGTGGTATATAGTTTTGTTTTCAAAAAAGTTTTATGTTGAAGTGGAATAGGACACTGACTTGTAAAATGCTGGGAAATGCACATCAGGAGGATGCATTCATGGAGAGTTGAACAGCTGGCCAACAGAATGAACATATTACCACAAGACTACTGGGAATTAGAGAACTAGAAAGCACAAGTACAGGGGGAAAAATATTCTTCACTAGCTTTTACACTGAATGTGATATATTTCAGACAGCTGAAGCAAAAGCTGTAAAAATCTCTGTAAAAAAAGCTGTAAAAGGAGGCTGCCTAATTTGTCTAGGGGCCAAATTTTAACCTCATGTTAGAAACCCATATTCTTCTACCAGGGCATATTTATCAAATTCAGCTAAAAGGAATCTGTAATGAACTGACATCTTTAAAAAAACCTGTCTTTAGAAGATTTGTTGGCAGTCAATATTGTCCAGTCAGAACAATTATGATCTTGCAGACAGTCTGGTTGGGGTAGAGGACATAGTCAAAAGTCTTCACTTTGCAAGTGATGGGAGTACAAAACTAACTACATCTGATAACTAGTCTTTCAATTCATACATCTTGCACTGTGCAGATATGAATCTGCTTATCTCCAAGATCCTTTTCTTCTTTCTAATATCTGATTTTTTTTCCCTGTTTATTTGCAATCCTAAACTACAGTATTTCTTTGTGAAGCACTGCTTTAGCATCTATCAAAGCAGGCATGCAACTATCAGACCACGCAATCCACACTGTGAATTATATGAGATAGTGAAATTCAGTGTTGCTTACCATGCTTTATATTACATCACTCAGTGAATTTACTTCAAAAACATGCTCCTGATCCAAGCTAAAACACTTCACCCACTAGCATGTACTCAACCAATATTTCTGCTCTTTGGGAGCTCATGTTTTAAAATTCTGGTTGTTGAATCACATGCAGTTACACACTGAGAATATAAATTCTAATTACCTTATTTTGGGATTGCAGATGATTTAACACCAACAACAAAGAATTCGTAATGATTTAAAATTTACACACATTCATCTTCACAATAAATATTTTGCTCAAACATAGATTACTTTATCATACCAAATCAAACAAAAAAGTTATACAAAACTCCAAACCTAGACAGAATGCAATTTAAAATACAGAAAAAAATTGCCAGATCAAAGGGTTCAGTGATACCTGTAGTTCCACATGTCACATCTCATACAATTTTACTAGTTCAAAGACTCAGAATTATGAAGAAAAAACATCTGTGATAGACTTATATAGGATAAGCCCCTTCAGCCAAACATAATGAATATCGAGGCAGGTAAAAATAGATAAGGCAAGACAAAAAAAACTCAAAACAATCACAATAAGAAAAGCAGACAGGTTTTTTATTCTTTAAGCCAATCAGACTGCTGGATTTCAAAGCAGAAGCTTTTGACACCTGCATTTTGCTCCAAGCTTGTTACTCAAACAAATATTATTTTGGTAGATGGGATCAAAGGACAACTAGGCATCAAATAAGAATGGGACTCCATAGCTCTTGAAGATTCCTAGTGTGCATAAAAATAAAATGTATCTAAGAACATATGAAAGTCAAAAAAACCTCCACCAGGAACCGCAAACAGAATTTAGGCTTGAGTATCTTGACATCACTTCCTGAACTCCTTGATCTTTTTGTGTCTCACAGGAATTGCTTGTGTTGGTTTCTGGCCTGTGTATTCATACAAATACTCCAAAGCAATATTAAGAGACACATACGAGTTGTTTCATATTTTAAAGGACCAGTTACTTCAAGACTCGGTGATTCTGGGTTTTTTTACTGTTTCCTCCCCTCACATCCCTGCAGTTGCAGAGCTTTGAAATTAAGGAAGTATATCTGTACTCAAAGAAAACCAAATTAATTTCTCAAGTGACTATTTTTTTATAAGTTAGTACTGCAACAGTAATCAAAACAAATGTAACAATAATTTAAACAAGCACATATATTCAGATAGTGGGTCTGTGGGTTCCTCCTTTCCCTCTCCCAAGGGACATGTTTTAGCAGCAGTTAGGTGACATCATTAGAGGTCACAACCAGAACTTCAGAGTTTGACAGATGGGCTACAATTGAGCTACTCCCCACTTTGGAGAACACAAAAATTTCGTAAGTTTTTACAACAGCACACTCTTAAAACAGAGGTCTGTGGAAAGCAAAACGACAGAAAAACTGTTGCTATTTCAGTTGTGTATCTGGTAAGATGGAAAATTTTTCAAGTCCACACAGATGGTAAATAAATTTCTGCTACATGAGACAGTTCCTGGAATAAAGAAATTTTCTCAAATAGCAAGTGCCAATTTTTTTTTTTTTTTTTAACAAGACTTATTTTTAGCTTTCCCAGGGACTTACTGAGAGAGCTGGAGAAGTGTCCTTTCACCTTTAGAATCCTGGTCTAACTCCAGAAATAGCCTCTAATGTCGTTCTCAACATAGATGAGCTTTCTTTACACTTTAAAAGACATTTCAAAGCAAAGATCAAAGCTCCACAATCGTACTTTGCTGCTGGTAAATACTCCCTCTGAACACAGTGGCTAGAAAATAAGAATTTCTATTCAAACCCTGAAACAATTGTCAATGACTAACACTGCTGACATTTAAACTGTGATTATTATGCTTCATGAGGCAATGCCATTGACACAAGAGAGCTTGTCTTCCATGAATTAAGCATAGTGGAAAGGACTGAGAGAGAAGCCCATATACAGGGACCAAGTCACTGCAGACTGTACGCACTAAGGAAGCACAAAATAGTTAGGGTTTTGTCAGTCTTATAGATGGATTTAAGATTTTACACAACTGTAGAAATGGATGCTGCGCTAGGGGACTAGTAACTACTGTCACTACTGCAAAATTGCTCTTGAGGGTGTCTGGGACAGTTCTCCCTCTCATACCACAGAGGAGTCAGTCATGGAAGTTGCTCACACTTTTCTCCAACACCTTCATATTCCCTTCCTAATCTGTTCATGTGACTGCATGGCTCTGCTTGGCTGCTGCATTGAGCCTGAAATCAAACCGTGTGAAATGTTGATGCTTGCAAAGAGAAAAATACACAGTATTCTCATGTCACCGAGTGATCTTTTCCTTACATATGCATAAGCTCCAAAGGGCTAAAAAGTTTAATGCAGCCACACTGAGTTTAGTACATGAAATAAGGAAAAAAAAAACAATCAAAGCATTTTTGAAAAAGCAGGAATGAAGGGAAAGAATTAATGATCTTAACATACTGATGAGAAAAGTCTGGGAAGGATGAAGAAGAATTTTTTTGTGTGACAGGCAATGTGGATGACCTAGAAAAAAAATTAATTGACATTCTACTTTAAGGCTTCTGTTATTATTCCCAAGAGAGCAACGTTCAGGAACATATACATTTCCTCTGAATGTGATTAAAGCTAATTTCCCCAGCATAACTATTCATAGACTTCAGTCTGCAAAAACAATTGATTGATTTCAAACATATATTGCAAAAGAACCTACAGTCAGAATTACGACTTTTTAAAAACCTAATACATTGTTTGTGAAACATGCTAAATTACAAGTCCTGAAGAATATTTGCCCATAAGAATATTAATCAAGGTACAAATATGGAAGAACCTCTCCCCAAATTATCTTTGACTGTGTTACTAGCAGTACTGAGGAAGGCCTAGAAACAGGCAAACTGACCAAATGGGAGTTGCTCTTGTGAGCTGACAAAGGTTTGTGCAATTAAGAGCTAAACAACCACTTCACGTAGAAAAAGAAATTAATTTTCACCTTCTTATTTTCAGGCTTATCCCACCTACAAGACTGTCTTCTCAATATCCCTGTCTTTTTTGTCTTATTCTCTTGTTCATGCTCTATTTTACTTTGTGCACAAGAGTAAAACTTAAATAAGGCAGTACTCATCCACCACATAATCTTGACATCATCTTTAACAAAGTAGAGAATATTTGTGAACATGTGAGTTTACTATACTAGAATAAATTCAACAGATACAGTGAGGTGTGATGTACACATACAGTCACTTCTAAATCAGTGTGATTTAAATACAGCTTGGCATTTAGCAGAAGTGTAGTGTTTCAGAAAATCGGGATGTAGGAAAATAGTTTAATTTACATTCCCAGATTTTTGCTTCTGGTCATGCTTTTTCATTTTCAATGCAGTAAGGATGTCAGCTTTTAAAATACTTTGAACCTGAAATTGCACACAACAAAAGCCACGAGCTTTAGCACTGCCTTTGTTTTTCCAAGTAATTTATGCCTTCATATCAAACATCCATAAGTCCCATAGCAATGATTATTAGTTCATGCAAACCATCCTTTCTAAGAAGGTTGAGGATGCCACCCAAGAGATTAAAACATGTAGTACAAGAACAGAACCAGCTCCTTAAGTTTTCTCTTATTTTTGAATGACTATACTATACATTTTTTGTTAAAGCAAGACTATCAGAGTAAGACACTCTGGATATCCAAATAGAAACCTTTGTTTAGTTAAATGTGTTGCATGCAAAAGTGTTTGGGAAGAAGACAACTTGCAGGAAAGGATAAATAAACTTCAATTTAAGAAATATTTTACATATTGCACTTGCTATTCTAATTCTTATGTAAGGTGAGACTACAAAAAACTGAAAAATACTACAGTTATAGCTGCAATAAGGCACACTGTAGAATGACAGCCTCATGTTACAGTGAGCCAATTTTTCATTAACACAGTGTGCATAAGCCAAGTTCCTTATATTCTGTTGTTGTAAAAGCACTACATGTCAGATGTGACAGTCATGAAGAAGAGTAAGGATCTGGTTTACATTTGCCATACATTTGCTTCAGCACACACTGACATACATAGGGAAGCTATATTGCTGCCTGGATTTTTTTTTTTATAGGAGGAAGAATATCCCTCTAAAATTGAATTCATAACCTTTTTAGGCTATATCCTCTGAAGCTTGAAATAGTTTTTGGCAGCAGAACCAGTATTGTTTCATTTTGTAAAGCCATATTCAATACACCCTATCTGTAGTACAGACCCCCTTGTCTTTACAAACCTTTTGTGTTGCTAGTAAGAGAAAGCAGTAAAAGGACAAAAGCATGAGCAACACATTTGTAGGCATTTCAATCATATGCACTACCATGAAGGAGGCAAGGAACAAATAACCAAAACAAATCACCACAAACAACAAGTCCTTGGAAAGCACTTTGCAGATGGTTCCCACCCTGCTGAAATTCAGCCCATGGGATAGGGGTGTATGTGTCTGCTTATTTGCTTTTACCTACTGCATGGGAGTTAGTCAGATAACTGTGGACTTACCCACTGCTATACTAGTATGGCCAAATACTCCTTAGCAGCAGCGGCAAAGACCTCAGTGCTGCAAAACCTCAGTCCCCAGAGCCTGCCAAGCTGGCTGCTCTTCTGTGCCCCCTCAGACACAACACCACCAACAGAAAAGCCTTCGGTTTTAGCCAGTTCATGTTTGCACTGAAGAGTTGTGCTGAAAAGGCTGCTCTGCCATAGCTACCACTTCAAAGGCCCTTTAATCTAGGCAGGGGTTGCTCTAATATTGACTTTCCAGGTTACTACTGTATTTACTGTTTTCGATGGAAGCTGTATCTGTGTGCCCCTCTGATCTCTGTGTTTTCACTTGATTGTTAATTCAAAGTGAACATTCTGCTCATGAAAGGGCCACATGAACAGTTCTAGGAAGCAATGTTCATTTTTAAAATTTTTCTTTAACCAATGGAAAAGTGTGTTGTGGATAGTGATATCATGTAATCCAGAAGGTTTTGCCCAAGTGTTTTATTTCCACTTCCCATTTGCTAAACTGTTAAATTTGGGTTCTGAGAACTGTTCCCATTCATCCCTTCCAAGACAGCTCCCCTCAGAAATGTGGTGCTACTTACAAATCTGGTGTCATTTTAGGAAGTGGTCATTGGTCCATTTAACATGAACTACAACTGAGAATTTATAGGCTAAAAACAGGAAACCATTTTCCCTTACCATACAGACTTTTTAAAAGATGCATTTTAGAAGCAAACAAATGTTTTAAAAGTTTTTTTTCTTCAAGTCAATTATTGCAGACCTGGACATAAGTAGAAATTTCTGAGTATAAACTGCACAAAACTAAAGCTCTTTACATTGGTTCTGAGAAACATGTAATATCACTTTGGTGAAGCGATAGTGTATGACTATGAACCATGTATAAATACAAATAGTTTCATGACCATTTTAGGTAGCTCAACTTCAACTAATGCATAGCTTGATGTGCAACAGTCTCTTGGTTTGCAGTCTAGACAGCACTGGCAGCCTTTAAAATTTATTGCTGAACACTGTCACAAAAATGTGTCAAAATAAAATTTGCATAAGGGTTATACTGTCATGGCCTGGCAGTCATCCCATCCTGTTCCAAGCTTGTTTTAAATACTTTTCAGATTGTTTGAAATACATCATACTTCAATCCAAACACAAAGGAAGTCTGTGGGAAAGCGTTCTTTAACTTCCCAGATGGAGATAATACTTATGATACATATTTTTTGTGAGAGCAACATGGAAAATTCATGGTCATGTAACCACAATAATAGGAGTGCTTTATCACCACTTTCTACTAATTATCATAGATAAAATGCATAATTTTAAAAAGGTAGAGCCAACTGCTTTACTATACTTATAGTTTTGACTCGAATGTTCAGTATTAAATGGTAAATTTAGGAAGCACGTTTTCAATGCAGAAAAGGAAAGAAATATTCATGACAGTTAAGAAGGTTTCAGATGTTTTAGAGAAATCATACTATTTGTTTTGCTTTACTTTCAGCTCTTGCCAGATTCATACCAATGCCTTTAAACTTACAACCATTTAATAGCAATGTGCGAATGCAGCAAATTCTTTGTGGTGAAGCAACTGTGGACCTCAGTAATAGTTGCCCAATGTACTACTACTACTACAGACTATAGCTCTGAGATGTGGGTAGCTAACATGAGATGTGGTAATCTAACCTTTCAAAGAGCTGCTATGGCTCAGGATCTCATTAGTTTTTGTTGGTGTTCATATTCACATTATGAGTTTGGAAAAACAGAACCATGCTTTTTTCTAAAACCTTTAGAAAGTTCAAAACTTTGAAAAGTTAGAAAGCCTGAAAACAGCAAGAGATGCAGAAATGGAACAAAAGAAAATTCAATTTACATAGATGCTAAAATAGATTTCTGTGGTTTGAATGTTCATCTTTAAAATGAGAGTATCAGATTTTCAGTATTTGTATTTGCCATTGTTCTTTGCAAAACTGGGGAAAACCATTCCCTAGATGCCAAGATTCTATTATTCATCTCTGTATCTGAAAACAAAGCTATTCTGGCATAAGCACAGGTCTGAATTTTACAGGAAATATAGTTAGAGAACCATATGATTTGAAAGTAATTCTGCTGTGATACTGCTTCTATAGTGACTGGCTTCTGTAGTCTCTAAGGTTACAAATTATTATATCACCCAAGTTCAGCAAGGTATTTAAACATACCCTAAGAACACAGCAGTTCCACTGGATCCATTAATGCTTTTTAAATTCCTACATTTAAAGCAGTGAGGCTTTGCTCTCCCCATGACCATACTGAAGCCATGAAGCCTTGGTATCCTATAACCACCCAACCCACATATATTTTTGTCCAAATTTTCATGATCCTTATAAACTAAGAATTGCAGATTTATTTTTTTCCTGGTTGTTGAATTTCTCCAGTAGAATATTCGTAAGATAATTATCTTTAAAAACTACTCAATGGGAAAACATAAACTGTGGGAAATGAATGCATTTAAACATCATATTTTGCAAAAGTGCATTTAAAGATAATTCACTCTGAAAATCAGCAACTTCTAGAGCTGTCATCTTCCTTTGGCTGACAGTTTCAGACTGAATTTCAGAAAAGGTATATTCAGTTCCTATGACAAAATCAGGATACAGCAAAATGTATTTAATTTTTAATTAAGATTTACTGTACATTCTTGTTGGTTTTATTCATACTTTAATCTTCTTATGTCTGCCTTTCCTATGCTGACCTCTCTCAGTCGTTATTGCAATAACAACTAACTACTCAAGTAGGAATATTTTAGACTGGATCCCTAATAAACCAGTTTCTATTAAAAAAAAAACAAACACTTTGGCAGTCTTACAAGATAAATTAAAAGTGGTATAAAAAAAAGAATCAATCATTAAATTATCCCCATTCAGAGTCAAAACTGAGGTAAAGGGAGATTAAGACTTCAGAAAGACACACTTATGACAGGCCTGGAAACCATCTCTGGTATTTTAACTGCAATAAAATAAGAAAAACTAAAATTCTGGATACTGTTGTTCACAACAAGCTCACATAACTTTTTAAATAACCATCCATTGTTGAGAAGTGAATGCTCAGTTGAAAAGCATTATGCATTGTGAATGGTAGAGATGGAAGGGAAAAAACTGCTAGGAAAACCATTTCAGTAAAATAGGTAGCTCTTATGATGTTTTTGGAAGCTTTCCTATTGCCTCTCCCAGGTACCTTACAGGGAAGACTAAGGCGGCAGGCAAAGCTCCATAGACTTCCTGTGGAGTCATTTTACAGGGTAATACAAGCAGAAGCTCCTGGAAGAACATAATTTTCTAACTTGAAATAAAGAGCATAGCTTTAGCCTTATAAGACAGAACTTTAAATACAGGCTGTAATGGAAGAGGGTCAGCCTTCACACCGCATGGGCAAGCATAATATTCACGTAGCAAATATGGATGGAAAGACAAAACCCAACTATGCAAACTCTTTTTCCCCTCACATTAGAATAATTATAATTGATGAAATAATGAAACAAACTTTATTGCAACAGTCCAGAAAATGTAAATCCATGCTTTAAAAACTCACAGCTTTCATGTTTGGGAAAGGCCCTGCTACAAAGAACTGTACCACCCCAGGTAATGTTCTACTCAGGTTTATTTCTACATTTACTGCCGTTCTTCTGATAATATTTTTCTTAAATTAATTTCCATCTCATTGACACTGCTGTCACTGTAACATTAGCTGGGTCCTTAAGTATCCTTTGCAAACTACAAAGCATTTTATCTAGAAATCTGGATTAAAATAGTAGCAATAATAGTGAACACTAGGAAACAGTTCTGACACTTTAGCCTGGTAGGAATGAGTTTGAGGCAACATCTACTGTTTGAAAATGAGAAACTTTTACACAGGCCACAATGAAGAATTACATGTAATAAATGTGAAAAGCACCAGTTTCATAAAAGAGAGATAAGGAATTCATACACCAAAATGTTTACTTCATTCCCTTTTCAGTGACACATAAGCAAAATGTTTCAATGAGACTGAAATGCAGTCTGAAATTACCTGTGAAGAGAAACTGACACAAATTAATCACGTATACACCATTTTTAGCCCCTTTATTATCAGTCAACACAAAACCAGGGAAGTTGAGTTAGTGTGGGATTTTTCAGTCAGATCTATTATCATTAATTTCTCACAAAACTCAGGTGCTTCCTATTTCCAAGCATTAAGAAATCTTTCTGGGAAAGCAAAGGAAAAGAGGGTGCTTTTCATCAACCATTTGAATCATGATGACTTGAGGCAGCAAAGAATGATGAAACAGCTGGACCTGTTTGCAAAAAGCATCTTCAGTGTGAGTGCATCCATCATGAGCAAAGCAACTTACTGAAAGGGAACTAGTGCTGGTCAAAGATCCTAAACTTTAAGCCCTTAAACCCTCAAACCTGTATTGGTAGAGCAAGCCAAACAGAGCCACACTGTCTCACCTCAGCTGATCTGAAAATAAGAAGGGAGATCATGCTTTACTGCCACAATTAAAAGCAGTTTAATATATGTTAACAAGGAACAGGTTTTCAGAATTTAGTACCAGCAAGAGCAGAATGAGACTACTCAAACTTCCTAAGAATTTAGATGTCATGGGAGTAGCTGAAGTTCAGTACCTTTCTGTGATCCCCTAAGATGTCACCTGGAGGTTTGGGTGCCCAAATGCAATTAGCAATTCATCCCCTTGTGCCTTTTCCAATATTCTGCCCTTCATGAGCACATGTTTACATGCGACTATAATTGACACTCAGCATTAATCAGACAGTGGTGTGTTTTAGGCCTTAACTGCACTGTTTGAACTGCTGACATGGAGAGAAAAGGTTTTATATACCATTCCCAATCCCTTAAGTCTTCCTGTCACTGCAAAGCAAATACTTGGGTTTTATGGATGGATTCAGTTTCAAGTCTATTGATTTTCTAATGTCTTGTTAAAATTACAAAAGTGTCTTTCAGGGCAGGTTTGTAAATATATGCATATTTTTCATTGCAGATTATTACCAACACAGGCAGCCTTTTGTAAAAGAGTGCATGATCAGATATAAGTGATAAAATCCTGCATGCAACAACATTGTTTGTAGAAGTGTCCTGTAAACTCAGAGAAATAATCCCACAAGCAACAGAAGATCATATATTTTCCCTTTTGTCAAACATTTTACAGTTGCTGGTGAGGACTTACTTAACCAAAGTGGTACAAGATCACTCCTTCAGATTTACAGACTACACCTTTTACAGTGCACACAGCTTCGCAATTGTTGCAGTCACATAACTCTCAACCTTCCCTGAAGGAACTCCTTGTTTTGCTCTTTTCTATAGTTACATCTTTTCTTAGTTTTACTCACTGTTAACTCTCACTGGAATTTTACCTTTTTATATTTTATAAAACTCTTTTTATATTTTATCTTTTAAAATGTTTAATGGCACAAACACAAATATATTTTCAAAAATAATTCTTGCATTTAGAAGATGAGTAAGTGACGACTAAACAAGAGGCAAGGTGATACATGGAAACCAGAGGGATCAAAGCTATTAAAAAATATAGCATGGTATATCTTGCTAACAATATGAAATGTGTACATAGATATTAGGAACTATGGCTAGAAAAAAAGGAAATGCTAAAGTAGAGAAGCTGAGAATATGTTTATAATCCTAAACTAGTTCTCAAATATAATATTAATTTGATTGAATTTTGTTTTTAAACTTGAAATGTTTTCTACAGATGGATAAGTTTCGTATTTGTGATACTGCTGCTGACTAGCAGTTTCTGTTTCTTAATCGTAACTCAGAGACTAGTTACTGAATCATTTGAACAGTTACCACATTAATTGGGATTGCATGAACTACCAAAGGAAGACTGGCTTTGAGGGCTTCCAAGACCTTTTGCAAAATTTACTTACAGCTTCTAACCTATCAAATGCATGCTAATATTACTAAAGTGTCAACACAAGGAAGAAATGGCCAGCAGCTCAGGATGCTGTGTTGGCACAGAGTACTTCAGACATGTGATTTGTGCTTTAGTGAAAGAGTTACTGAGGCACTATGGATGATAAAACAGGCCCCACACCACCACTTAATAGAAACCAGACTTATTAAAGAACAAACCAACAAAAAAAAAGAAGCTGGATGATGTCAAAGGAAAAAAGGCAATGAGAAGTTAACAATTACAATTTGGTTATTCACAAGAATAAGCAGCATAACTAGGAATGCTAGACTTTAAGCTGAATTTTGTGGTCCCACAGTCAGCACTTCTCCTTCCATTAAAGCCAATGTGAGTTTTATTGCCAGGGAATCTGTCCATTGAAGTTTTGTAATGATACTCTTCCTTACTCTTTGTAGACAGTGAAACTCTCCAGTTGCTTCAAAACTTCAAAACATTGTTTCAAGCCCAGCAATATTTTTTTCTTTTTTTTTTTTCATTTTGCAAGAACATAGGCTCATGGGGCTGAGCTGAAAACCAAAGAACTTCTGCAAATTGTTTCCACTCTTTTTTTACCCTTTTTAAAGTTTTGATGCATTTTTTCTCTGTTCTGTTTTTTCAGTAAGGCTTCCAAAACCCTGGACACAATCAGTTTCCTAAAAGGAAAGAAATAATGACACCTGACAGCAGCAGAAGAAACAAAAATAAAATCAAACCCATAGAAGACACTTATTCATTTAGCATCAAACATATATGATATATACAAGTTATCTATAAAGTGAAAATAAGGTATCGTACAAGTTCATGGATTAACCATTTTCAGACTTTAAAAAGAACTCCTGAAACTCAGCTGTTGTACAGACACATTTTTCTCAAAACCATTTGAAGAAAAATCTGACAAACTAATAAAACAAAACTGAAAACCACATTTTATTTCCAATCAATTAGTCATGGAATCACCTTCATAAGAAACTGGGGGAAAACATTAGAAAAAATCTCTGCACTTTATGAGCAACCTACCTTTCTTTTGCGCAGCTTCACTTGACTGTCTGAATATTCTTGTGTGGTCAAATGATTCCTTACATGTAAACACTGGATGTCTTCTGCTGAACTGACATTTGAAAGGCATTCGTTTTCAGGGGCCACTTGAGGTTCTGTGAAACCACATTCATCCAGACCATTTTCCACTGCTGGGATGTGAGAGCAAGGAGAAGATTGCATAAGGCAGTCGCTGGATTCCACTGCTGAGCACAGTTGTCTGTCACTGCTGGTGCATGATTCAGAAAAAATCCCACTCTCTACCACATTACACTCAGACTTTCCTAGCCCATCTTTAAAAGCATTGGATTTCCAGCACCGTTGTGCAATTACAGCAGTATGAAGCAGCTGCTTCCCAGGCACAATAATTTCTTTCACATTTGGAGAATTAGAGCAATTTTCTTCCTCTACATCTACTACTTCATTTAAGCCTTCACAATTACAAAGATCTGGACTTTGGCCAATACTGCCACAAATGTCATAATCTTCCACCTCCTCTTTAGGAATTGTGTCACAGCCAGCTTCCTTACTTGTATCTCCAATTACTCCACATGCTTCAGCTGCCTTGTTACACTGTGTTATTGGTAACATCTGTGTTAAGGAGCCTGCTCCATTTAAACTCTCCTCTTCAGCTTTTGGTTCCCTTCCTACAGCAGTGGTGTGGTAATTAGCACTATCCAGGTTTAGTGCTGAATAATCATCATCGTCACCAGATACATGGACTAGTGTTTCTGTGCTGGCCTCCAGAAAACACTCCTCTTCCTCGTGGTTATCGTTTTCATCCACCTCCTTTGAAACGTTTCCCAGCTGCTTCGCAGGGAAGCCAATCAGCTCTCCACTATAACAGCACTCTGGAAACGAAGCGCACTTTTCTTTCCGGTCCGCACTCAGAACCTCATCTTGTTCCATACTTGTCTGCAAGTTAGCAGCTACAAGTCCGTGACGACATGCTGTATTATACTCCACAGACTCCAAAGCCAATCCCATCCACTGGGTCACATGCTCTTCCCAGCTTTTCTTTCTGATTGCTAGAGACATGTCATAACAGTTCAGCAGCAGGCTGCAACGTACCTTCCAAAGAGGACCAGAGGAGATGTCATGGCTGCTGTGCACTGCTCTGGAGGGAGGGAGGGTTTCATCATTTTAACATCTGCAAGAAATAAAAAAAAAAAGGCTGAGCTATTGAATCAACTCCAAAAAAAAAAAGGAGAAAAAGGAAGGAACAGTTTAAACAAAAGTGCAAAAGCAAGATAAGACTGCAGGCCAGGCCAGGCACTTAGAAGACTGTTTAAAGTTTTAATACTTTTCATGCAAAACTCATGACAACATTCATAATTCAGAATAACTTTTTTTCTGATTACTCTCCAATATCAAGTAAACAAAAATGGTATAAACAGGCATGTGGACAGGCAAATAGCTCCAGAGCCAAAATTTGACAAAAAGTCTTCACTTTGTCTGTCATAAGATACTTATTTCCATGGGTATAAATGGCATCATGCCTTATGGTTGGTTTGCACACAAAGTTACTCTGTATTTCTTTCCCCTCCAGAGATACCCATGGAGTGCAGAATTCTGGCTGTTTCCCAGAGAGGTAGAGCAGAACTTGAGGGTTATTCTGAGTTTACCAAAGTGATAAACCACTTGTCCTTATGAGTAGCTTTGGCATATTCAGTCACTCTCATTTTTATTGTTACTGTTTCTCTTCCTTCAGGACAAATTGTAATACATTCAAGTGTTAGGTTAAACTGAAGGGAAATCAGTTGTGTGGTAAAAAAAAATCAACCCTAGAAAAATTAATTTAAGCTTTTAAAATATTTCTTACCTTAAATATATATATAAATATATAATAAAACCTGAAAAAAAAACCAAACCCAAATCCCAAACCTTGATGAATATATTCAGGATCTACTAATGTAAGGAAAGGAGGAAACTCTTATTTAGGATGGGGCTCTGCAGAAGGGTATTTTGTGAGCCTGCATGGTCAGTTGTAACCGTGCAGCTTGGACTCCTGGGTTCTGCCAGTGCCTTCTGTCCCTGATCAATTATCTAGGTGGGTATTTTTCATGTATCAGACCTTCCAGATGATGGCATTTGAGATACATTGTGACACTGCATGTGCAAATTAGGACAAAGAAAATATGTCATATTAATTTATGCTTTATAAAACAAAATTAAGAAGTTAATTTTCAAATAACAAAACTTCTGCCCCAGAAAACATTAGAAATTCAAGGACCAGACACTTCTACTTTTCATTCCCTACATAAGAACTGTCAGCACTTCACATGTATCTGCTTATTGATTTCATCAAGAAAGAGGATTAAGTACTGATTTTGTTTTGGGTCATTTCAGTCCACTAAGACAAATTCTGACTGCTCACTAGGCCACAAAGCTGTCTTGACAAATCACATGCCTGAAGACATAAAAGCATTTGCCTTGAAGGAAATGAAGAATTATACCTGTGCAACTGAATATCTGTAAATTATGTCTCAACAAACTAACTAGCAGGATAGAGTTGTACATGCTCCTAGATCTTTAACCTCCTTTGAGAATGGCATGCTCCATTTCACGTTCACATTTTCCACCTCTGTGGAGACTGTGCTTAAAAAGAAAATATATTCATAGGGTAAGAGAATTCCATGCACAAGTCATTAGCGTGTGGGAGGCTGAGGAAAACGGAAAATAACAAGCAGAGCCAGGCCAAAAAAATTATCCGCTTTCAGAGGCAAAATTTGGTAGTAAGAAGTTAATGCAACTTTAAGATCCGCTTGCCTTTTCTGGTTGAACATGAGAATAAGCCTAAATATTAAAATGTAAAGTCAAATTATTGTATAAATTTGCAGCATACTTGCATTCCTATACTGACTTCATATTTATATTTACATGTGCAGGGTCCAAAATTACCAGAGTGCAAATCAATAGTGATAATACTTTCAGCTTCTGCTGCACCTTTTCCTGATGGACCCTAAAGCTCTAATGTAAAACTAACTAAATGAGTTTTACATCACAGTGTTTTGTTTTGACCTCTAAAAGGTTTACTCTACTGCCCTCCATTAGCACTGCTTGTAGTTGCACCTGGGTGCAACTCATTTGAAGCTTCCCTCTCTTCCCCTACTAAAAGAATAGCTCCATCGACTTTACAGATTAAACATGGCTGCTACTGCCATACAGGGGAATTTCAAATGAAAATCAAGGAAAGACACCAGTAATGTTAATGGCAAAAAGTTAAAAAATCCAACTTCCCAATGACATACGTGCATCCGCCTAACCTAAGATTGAGGCTGCTTATAATGGGTAGAAGGTAGGCATTCAAAGAGTTAATGGGTGTGTATTAATCTTGCTGCTGCTAAATGGAGTTACATGTGGGCAGAAAGGGAAGAACAGATCCCTTATTGTTTTTCATTTTTTGGATGTGGAGAGTTATATTTCATAGGGGATGAAAAACGAATAAATTTTACTTTAGGAACCCTTCTGTTTTACTTATGGTATCAGTAGTTCGGGCTTCCTCATAGAATGCAGAAAAAATGATTAAACAGGATAATATCAAATACTTTTCTTGAAATGAAAGACAAATAAATATATGACAAGGGCGCTTTCACTGTCCTCTAAAATATGAGCTTATGTTAGCACTGAGAATGAAAAATTTACCTTACATTCTCCCCCTCTCCATGCAGCTTCTGCTATCAAGCCCTGAATTCCCATGGCACATGAAGGAGCCCATAGTTTGGCAGAAGCTCATCCTCTCCCCCTCCACTCCTCAAGGTCTGCATTATCTGCCAGCTTAGAAATTATTTTCCTGCTATAATTGCTTGACTCTTACAGGCCAGCAAGAAACACCTTTCTCTTTTCTACCTCTGTATTCAGGGTAAACTATTTCGTTTGCACTCATATGCAGGCAAATGTTCTTTGGAGGATTCACTAAAGACCTCAATGAGATTCATAACTGTGCTCCTTTCTC
Source organism: Melopsittacus undulatus (assembly GCF_012275295.1). Taxonomy (NCBI): domain Eukaryota; kingdom Metazoa; phylum Chordata; class Aves; order Psittaciformes; family Psittaculidae; genus Melopsittacus; species Melopsittacus undulatus. Next base: position 29,712,438 of record NC_047533.1, read on the forward strand.
TGCCAGAGAACCAAGTGCGTTGCCACTTTGCAGAAGAAAGTGCTCCTGCCTTGATTGCTGCTTTTCTGTTATTGCTGGTCACATTTTTGTTGACGTGCAACATCTACTGTCTTCTAAGAAATACCCTTCTCAAGTCCATTTGTACTCTTCGTAGTATTTACAGAAGATATAATTTTACATGGATTTTGTAATAATTTATTGATTGTCTCCTTTTACTGTAAAACATAATGGAAATGAAAAATAGGGCAAAGCTTCTATGCTTGCTTATTTTTGGAAGTTTTGCATCAAGTCTCATGGAACTGATAAAGCACAAAGTGATGTATAAGTAAGTAAGTGATGAACTGGTAGGCTCTACTACACTTACACTAACATTTTCCCTCAAGGAGGATTCCAGTGACTTTTTTCTGAGAAGCTCAAATTAAACTGTTTCCAGCAGGCTTTCAAAAGTCAGACAGAATTTCTTTATTTAATGAAATTCCATTCAGGTTTGGTTGTGCTTCACATTTTTCAAGATGCAGTTTACCTTCTCTCAATTCCCTTCTCAAGGAAACATGAGGGCCTACAACAAGCATCTTTAAGCAGAACAGCCCTTATATCTACAACTGACATCCTATGAAAGCTGTGCAAGCTGCAGCAGGAAGACCTACAAGTGGGAGCTAAAGTGAGAATGGAAAAGGATGGAATACCTGTGTCTGTGACTACCTGGATCTGTCACCAGTGGTCCAGCTCCCCTTCTGGGTCACAGGACAGGACAAAAACCCTTACAAGAGTTATAAGAGTAGGGAGGCAGAGGCACACAGTCAGCTCCTCCATCTCCTTCCTCAGCCTTCCAGGACACAGGAGTGGACTCCACTTTGGTTTTCCCCAGGGTGGAAGAAAAAGGTATGGAGAGAAATGTAGAGCCATACAGCAGCAGCAGCCACCACATGGGACGGGGCAGTGAACCCAATGCCATTAGGATGGAAGGGCTATGTCAGAAGCAGACATAAATAAGATTCCAGCAAACAGGATGACACCTTGGTAGTATCCTTAGGTGGCCAAGCTGAAGACAGCCACTGACTCAATGAACGTCCTAGCTGTCCTCACCACATCCACCATACTGACAATTCATTGCACCATGAATTACCTCTGCACTGAAACAAATACAAAAGCCTGGGGAGGGAGAAAATCACAAAGAGTACTGGAGAGGTTTCTAAGTAGAAATGGCAGGGAGCTTCAGAGAGGGCAACCCAGACAGAACTGCCCCTACTGTCCTGCCAGTGACATTCAAATTTTTTAATGCTTTACATGGGATCCAGATCTTTTCTGTGAAAAAAATAAGGCAAAGCAATGCTGACAAACTTACACAGAGATGAAAGACTGCTTCATTACATTTTTTACATAGCAGGCATGTGTAAGCAATGGAGATCAAGCAGAAATATTTATTCTGTTATCATTATTTTATCTTCTTTGGTTTGTGACCCCGGTCAGCAAACTTTGTTTAAGGAAGCCTGAGTGAACAGGGTCTGTTTCCTATAAACTCATCTCACATCTTCCTGGTCTGGCTTACATTCAGCTCTTTCAGTAACTCCATACCAGCTCTGAGACAGAATGTTGTTTACAAATAATTTGAGATAAGCCATAACCCTCTAGGTCTTCACTCAGCTAGTTATTTTAAAATATTCCCTGTTTTAGAATTTACAATCCTTCCTTACTTCCTGTACATATACCACCCTTTGGGTTTTACTGAAGTGGAGGCTCACCTTGTCTGCAGTTTCTAGATAAACAGCCTTTGTAGTACATAGGTATCAACCATACTAAGCCCTGATGTCCTAGAATAGAAATATAAGGCCTTTTTGTTGCAGGGTATTAATTTAGTGAATAACAAATGCATTTTCCCTAATTTCTTTAATATATAAAACATAATCACATGAGATCAAATATTAAAAGCAGTTTGAACTAATAACCATTTTGAAAATATTTCCAACTTTATTCTAAAAATCAGAAAAGGTATAGTACTTTTAAGACAAGTATATCTTCAGAACAAAACTATAAACCAGTTGAAATCTTTCATATAAATTTTAATGCATGTGTATGCATGTGATGCACTTACATGTTACAAATGTCAACACAGGCCAGTAATACAGCTGCTTCTGATTTTTGTTCTGATAAACACAAACATAGCCTGATAGTGTCTTTTTACATGTTAGTTGCCATTTTCTCTGAGAAGATCTCTTTTTGTTTTCAGCTGTAAATTAGTGGATAGAAATAGAAGTATGGTCTTTGTATAGCAGAGAAATGTCATAACTAATTAATACATGACTGAAATCCATAGCCCAAGTCCCACTAGCTCCAAGAGAGGAGTTGGGCTCCTGTAAAAGTATGTGATGCATACTTGATAATCTACATTTTCAAGATAAGCTAAGGAAGTCCTGCCTACACTAAGACAAACAGGTACATTAAAACTGTCTGACTCATGTATATTATATATATGGTTTTGCTTAAATAAAATAACTTGAAGGACTCAAATCAGTGCAATCCATATAACTATAGAACAGTGAAGCTTACTAGACACTGTTCGCCTATTTTTTTTCTCTTCTGCTTCACTCTACAGGCCTTTTGAGACAAAAATATATATAAAAAAAAGACAAAAATTAAAAATCCTAACCCATTTTTTTCCTTATACCTTGTTTGCTGTTGTTCTGAAAGGGTACATTAGCTGAAAATCTAAAGAATGAAAATTAAAAAGAGAAAAAACCCAAGAACAAACTACAAAGAAAAAAAGGAAAACAGAAAACCAGAAGTGAGAATATGTGTGGGGTTTTGTTTGGTTTGTTGGGGTTTTTTTTTGCTTTGGAGGTTGAGGGTTTTTGTTTGTTTGGTTGGGTTTTTTTTTTTTAAGTTTGTTATTGATACAGAGGGACCCTAACTGCAGTGGAGATATAGGAGAAAAAGTTGTAGATCAAATTCCCAGTCAATAAATATAATGACATGCAGTTATAAAAGTATCAAACTATCAATGCATAATAAAAGCCCCAGTGATATCTCCCACCAACCAGGAAACAAAACCAACCCTGAGCTAGGAATCACTGTGGCTGGTAACAAACAGAAATAGGATTTGGTTTTGTTTGTTTTGCTTATGCATGTAAAGAAATAGAAGCTACAATGTATAGTAAATACAAATTATACACTGCAAAAAAGAAAAACCACACAAGAAGCTAATCAAGGTGTGTACCTGAAGTAATTCTTGTGACTCGATAAGGATTTCCTCTTTCCTGTGGGGATCAGTTTCATTATTCCTTTGATGAAGCTACTTTCTTTTCTCCTTTATTGATTCTGACATATGTCAGATATCCTCATTATAGTCAACTGTCAGTGAAAATATTTAATACTGCTAGGATTTAACATTCTTTCTTTGAAGCACATTTAATATTACAAAAATTGTGATACTGTCTAGCATTATTATATGATCTCAATATGTTAAACAAACCAAACTATAAACTTAATTTGGAAAGTTGCTCTTTCAGAGACATCCAAAGTCTTGCTTGTTTTGTGAAAATATTATTGGTTCCTAAAATATGAGCGTAAACTTTGTCAATATGCCTCAATTTACTGTTGGAAAATATAAACCATCAGGGAGTTGCTTTACATTCTATTCCTCCTCAAAAAGTAGCTCCATTAGTGGTGCTCCTTATCACACAAAGAAGGGCTTCTACTTGTAGTCAACATGTGATTACAGAGGGTTTTAGCTTGGTTGCATTTGTATTTGGTTCATTTCTAGTGCTGAGCCTCAGACCAACTAAGCCTCTTCCTCAAGGATAAGAAAGGAGAAATGACAGGATCCAAACTGATTCACAGTTATCCAGGCTTACTTCAGATCTATATTACTTACACACTATTTAATTATCACATAAAAACCAATTTAAAAGACAGTTTAAAATACAAAACTTTATTTTTGTATTCTTTTGCATTGAGGAATAGTCAATAAGACAGATAAATAAATACTATTATTTCATATGTTTCTAATTTAATACTTCACTGTAATTTTGTTAATGGTATTTTTATATATCAGCATTACATTCTATTAGCTGCTGTGATAATCCATCACTACAGCGTCATTCCAGAATGAAAAGAGAAACAGAATTTATAGCTGACCACTAGAAATAGAAGAGGGTTTAAACCAAAATGATAGATCGTTTTTAGAAGAAAATCAGAGCCTTGATATCTATTCCTACCTGTGAGTCTGCTGGTATTAAAAATTTGGTATCTTGAAAAATATTGTACCATCCTGACTTCAACAAAACGCTTCTGTCTTTGGAATGAAGAAAAGTAATGTAAGGTGTAAATGTTTGGACTCTTGCTTTTCACATAGGTTTTTCTTTCCCTATTTATTTTTTTTCCCAAAATGGAGGTGTTCTATATGGAAATTTCATCACCCTTCTAATCCTTCCCCCAAAATCATCTCTTCACGCTCAGAGAACATTAAAAATAAGAGAGCTGGCAGACTCTTTACATCTCCTTTCCATTTCTTCCTTAACTGGAATTGTCTTGACAAGAAAAGACATGAAATGAGAAAAGGCCACAAGGCCACCCCAATTTTTTCTCAAACTTTTCCTGTTGGTTTTTTTTTTGTGATTTTTGGGTTTTTTGTTTTGTTTTGGGTTTTGTTTTTTTTTGGGGGGGGGTTTGTTTGTTTGTTTGTTTTCTTCAGGATAGAAGAAATTCTATTTCCTATCCAAGTCTGGTGAAAAACTTATTTTCTATCTACAGGAGGTCTTTTTGAAAACAATAAATATTAACCGATTATTTTCCTGATGCCTTGTAGATTTTAGGTTTTAATACAGTGTTTCCATTTAAAGAAAAGTTCCTGGTGCTGGTTATAGCCATGAGCTATGGAATCTGAGGCACTACTGACAATGGCTTTTAGGCAACCTATCTGCTTACTGAATAGTGTGGGGCAAATTCTCTTTCCAGTGCAGACGGGACTAAAAAGTATTTTTGACATTACTGTGCACATTTTGTAAATAAAGAACTGATTTTTTTTCCCATAAATAAAGACAAATTCTTTATCATCAAGAGGTAAGAGATAATGATTACTAACACGGCTGAGCTTTTTGATGGGAATGAACCATTAACAATATCATTTGAAATCTCATTTTGATGCACCTGTATAAAAGAACTGAGAACAAACCGAGCAAAAATTTCTGGAATGTAACTGAAGATGTGAAAACCAAAAATTAATCAAAATTGCTGATTTTCCATGTATTTCTTTGAAACTAAGGGTGAAATAAAATCTAATGAATGCTGAATGTTTTTTAAACACACTGGAGGACTTAAGTCCACTTCTTTCAACAAACCGACAGTAAAAATTTAGTTTGTTTTCCAAGTTGGTGAAATTTGGGGGGGGGTGGGGGTGGGGAAGTCTGCATCAGAACAAAATCTTGCAACTGACCATTTTTCATTATAATATTTTTATTTTAGAATTCAGGAAGATTATAATTCAAAAGACTTCTGTACAGTGTGTTTGTATCTCACCTCTTCATCATTTTCCTCTCTGCCTCTCTAATAGTCATAATGTAAATATGACTACTGTAGTGATAGTTAATAGACCTTCTCCATAGTATGTCCAGAGAGACCTCAATTCCAAGCTTATCAGCTGGTCTCCTAATTTTATGATGATACACTCCTATTCAGCATCAGTAGCCCGCCTGGAAAGACATATCCAACCCTGAAAATTACTCCTGAGTACACAAGTACAGGAAAAATAAAACAGATGACTCTTGAGCTCTTGCAGACATCTTCCCTCTATTTTAAAACTAATTCAGTTCTATTTCCTTTACCAGCTACCAGCTCTCACACGACATGCGAAAGCTTTTTTAAAGTCTTTAGCTACATAACCAATTAAGCTGACAGTGACTCAAGGTTTGGAAGTTGTAAGGAGGGCACTGACATCTGAATATAGCTATTGAATGGAACTAAGTGTAGATTTGTCTCTGCACATGGAATCCTCCAAGTCCAGCTTCTTCTGTGGAAGGTACAAATCTTTGAAACCATTCTTTCAGCAAAAACTTATTATTGAGAGCTGCCACGTCTCTCTGATAAAACATAATTATCTGAAGACAAACAATTCAAGAAAAATGAAAAGGGCTAGCTGCCATTTAGATGCAGATAAAAAAACCTGTAATAAATCTAACAGTACAACTTCCAGTGCTTTGAGCCTCTGAGGACCCCTCCAAAGTGGAGGGTTAAATGCTCCATACTGAACCAGTATATCCAAAGCAAGTCTTCCTTGGCCATTACATGTCTGTGTCTTGTGGGAGAAAATTAATGAGGAGAAGAAAACAAGTTCATATTTTATGATGGTCTTAGCAAAGATGTTAATAATACAAAATTAACGTTGTTGGATGCTTTTTAATAACTTGCAGTTATAAAGCTGTAATAATGTAACCCCAGCTGCTTTGGCTAGGAAAATTTCTCACTGGTTCACCTAGCATCTTCCATTTTCTGTTACCTCCCTTAGCAGAACAGCACTTTGCAACAATCCTCCATACTACTCTAGATTTTCTTCACTCTCCAGTGTAATACAATTTTCTTTTTGAACCTCACTACTGACTCTGACTTGTACAGAGTGAAACTTTGGATCATGAGGCAAACATTTCACATTCACAGGGGTGCCCACATTTGAACATTTATTTATTCTAGCATCAAAGTACATTTTTTTCATGGTTGCTATCTAGTGCAAAGCTCTCACCAATAAGACTGACCTACCCTGGAAAGCCTAGAGCTGGTAAAGAGTGAAGAGGGTGGGAGAACCGCAAGAGGTTCAGCAGTAACGGAAGTTTACAAACTTAAAGGGCATTTCATCTAAGCCTGCTGGAAATTAACACAAGGTATAATAAAAAAAAACGAACAGGAAATATCACAAATCTGAGTAAGAGAGAGCCTAGAGGGAAATGAAGGGTGGAAGTAAAAAGTGCATTGTATGAGTTTTGGTTTTAATGTAAATACAGCTTAAGGCAAACCTCTGTATTTGTGTTCAATGTGGCTGTTGTGCAATATACCAGAGGTAAAACTCCAGGCATTTCTCATTTCAACATAAGCAATTTTCCTCATTCAAGAGAAACAAGCATTTATGGTAATAGTGGATTTGAAATTCTCTACCAACAGACTGTTCTTAAAATGAGTGGTTTCTAAAAGCATCAACAAATATCAAAGGCAAAATATGGGCTGCAGTCAGCAGCAAAAAACCATATACAAATTCAATACTGGTAATTATTCCCATTTAAATAATATTAACAGTCCTACTATACATGGATTTGCATGTAAAAAAATCTATGTTAATTTGGTTCAGAGTATAATTTTCGTGTATATATATATATATATATACACACACACATACACAGTTATACATGCACATATGCCTGTATACATACACACATATTTTCTAGAAAGTTTGGACCAGATGTTCCTTGAGCTCCCTTCTAGCCTAGTATTCTATGATTCTATGATCTAAAAAATAAACCTGTCTATGCAGACAGGCTTAAAGTCCTTACTAAGCATTCACACTGATCACCATCTTTGGAGATATTTAAAATCGAAGTGGACAAGATCCTAAGTTTTCTGTTCTAGCTGGCTTCATTCTTGAGTGAAGAGTTGGACCAGAAACTTCTAGTGGTTTCTATTAGAGAGGAAATCAAGATCTAGCCCTTCTGAATAAGTTATTTCAATTACTCTTACCAGTATGGTATGCCAGTTTTCTCCTTTCCCTTTTTCTTTTGTAAAAGGAACAGAACACCAACATGAAAAACGTATTTTCTTTTTTCTACAGACAAATAAACAACATAAAATGGAACCAGATGACTAAAAGTAAAAAGGAGAATGTTCTAAAATGCATCTCCTTTCTGAGAAAAGAGAAAACCATTTGCAAGTTGTCTTCCTCCTTCTGCTACTGCATTCCTCAGGGAAGCTGTCAAAGAAGATGTGTTTCAGCAACAAAAATAATATTAAGAACAACAGAAAAATATAATATAAAAAATCAGCTTAGCACTTCTGAGAGTTTAAAAAAAATAAAACTAATTAACTTTTGAGTCTTAGGAAAAAGCCAATGGGCATCCTTTTATTGTTCCACTACCTAAGGAATAATTAGAAAAATATATTAAGCTCAGTGATTTAAAGGAATAACTATAAGCCTTGCTTACTCAAAAACTACCTACAAAAGCTGTTACCTTTGCTTCTAATTTTCTTCAAGAAGCAAACTCATTTTGTGTTATGTTACAGAGATCTTGAAAGCCCAAATATACAAATTTATTTTGTTATAGTGCACCTATTATGGAATTTAACACGGAGGTCAATGGGTACAAGGATCAAAAGAAAGTAAGTTTACAGGGACATAAATTTAACATGAAGGAAAGCTATGTGCAAAATTTATATTACATGAATGTACACACTTGCATTTTCTCAAAGCTGCAGATATAAATGCAGGTGCTTAATTGTTCAAAGAAGCCATCTGATATATTTACTTGGTCTATTTTCTTGTTTCAAAGTAAGAACATTAACATTTCTGAAGGGACAAGGAGAGAAAGGTGGGATTTTTCAGCCTGGAGAAGGCTCCAGGCAGACCTCATAGCAGCCTTTGCAGCACCTTAAGGGGCCTACAGGAAAGCTTTGCAAGAGCAAGCAGTGATAGGACAAGCAAGAGTAGCTTAAATCCGAAAGAGGGTAGATCCAGATTAGATACTAGGAAGAGGATCTTCACTGTGAGGGTTGTGAAACACCATAATAGGTTGCCCAGAGAAGCTGTGGCTGACCCATCCTTGAAGTTTTCAAGACCAAGGTCAGATGAGGCTTTGAGCAACCTGGTCTAGTGGAAGGTGTCCTTGCCCATGGCAGGAGAGGTGGAACTGGATGATCTTTAATGTCCCTTCCAACCCAAACTATACTGTGATGATTTTCTGTGATTGCTATATATATCTATAAAATAGTTTCCAGGATTGTTTTAGAAAGTAAAATTTCTGTGCATTCTTTTTCTTGAACAACAATATCTTGTTACATATAGTTATATATAACTATATATAGCAAGTATAGGTTAGTATAACAGAGAAGCTAGATTAAGTAGAGCTGGGAGTTGAACAGTGATTTGCCTTCAGGACTTTCAAATAAAACTTATAAATAAAAAAGTTGGGCATTTATCTTTGTTACATTTTCTTATAGTCTGTAAGAAACTTCACAGTTAAATGAGAAAATACTTTGTGAGTTCTATTCTATTGTCTACCCTACAGTTCAACAGTCTCAGGTGTAAAGTATTTTCATCTGCAAGTGAGTTCAGATGAGGTCACTATATCCTTTAAAACCCAGAAGACAGTGTGGCAAAAAGAGGACCCCTTGATATAGAATGATTTTTATTATTTGGTATTTCTGTTTAACTAGAGTACTTGCTAATACAAAATACGTACATTCATACTTGCAAGAGCAAGTATTAGAATACAGCACAGTAAAAGCCACTAACGTCAAGTCCCTTGAGACGTCAAAGTTCCAGCACAAATTTCGCAGGAGTGACACAGACACTCAGCCATTCAGATTCCTCTCAGCTTCTCAGTCCCACCACCTACATACCACAGCTCTCCCAGCTCAGGGCACTGAACTGCAGAAGGCTCTTCCATAAGCAAATGAGTAACTGTGGTTTTAAAATGCACCCCAGAATATACCCAAGAACATTTTGCTGTCTACCAGCTGTTCCCTGTCCCCTTCATACCAATGCCCTTCACAACTCAGAGTTGCTTCTCACCACCATGAACAACCTTCTTCCACCTGAATTGCAGTAAAGTTTATTATTTTCAGTCTATAGCAGATGAGATATTTGACCCCATTCGGAGTATTTATTAGTCCCTCATGCTCTTTCATGCCACAAAGTCATTCCTTTATGCACCACTTCAAAAATAATAGTCAATAAAAATACAGTTAAAAACTTATTCAAAGATGTGAACAGATGACTGTCGATTAGTTATCAGTCTGGCCAGTAACTATATGGAGACTTACTGAGGCACTGAAGAAATAATCTCACATATTACTTATAAGCAACAGATGTCCTTTCTGATTTTCAGGAAGACAAAGGATACTATGTAGATCATAATAAAAAATGCTTCTGATGTCCATAACAACTTAATAACTAAATCATGCTTTTACATAATATAGAAGCAGCTCCATTCACACATCAGTTAAAGATACTATCCTAAATTTCCCCCTAAACTCCTTAAAGTCAGATTCTTGTCATTTTTAAGTTAATAGTTTCCAGGTTAATAAAAATGATGAGTAAATTCATACATCTTCACCAAAAATTCTAGTCAGCTGACATTTACCTAATCTTGCTTTTCCTCTTCTAAATGCTAGCACAGCACACCCCAAACTGTGCATCTGACCGTAGGTTACTAAAAATAACCTAATTTAGCTAATGCCAAGAAATAAACCTTGGATTTTCCGATACAGAACATATACATTTAAGATTGTATTGTCAGTTATACCACAAATTTCATCTAGGACTGAAAAAAAGCAAGAGACCAAGCTCAGCAGAGGTATAACTGATATATCTACCTAAAACACTCCTCATCATCATTACTGCTGGAGGGAGGAGAAGGTTTGGGGAGAGGCAAAAAAACATAGCCCTAAATGCCCTCCCTGTTGGCAAACGAGGTGAAAAAAGAAATCGTTCACACATCTAGCTGTCCTATTTAATGTACATTAAAAATATGAAAGCAAGACCATGCAACTCTATTTATATATTAATGCAAATAAACAAAGTTCAGCGTACCCAGCATATTTTTAAAAGATGAAAAAATATGCACAAAAAGTTTTTTTTCCTAGATCTGGCACATTTTCATAAACAGAACTGTCACAGTCTACAGCTAAATGTACATTTTAAAAGATTATAATTTTATTTACCTCCAGTTTTAGTGCTGAGTTCCTGAACACAGAAAGCTCCAGTGCTGGATACTGCTCGTCTCTTTTCTGTTCTTTCTTTTCTAAAAATTGGTTTGAATCTTTTGATAGTTTAAAATACAGAAGGATTCCAAGACAGCCTTACCTAGATGAAGAGAACGTGGAGTTCGTACATAACCTTCCTCAAATCTTTGGTCAGTAAAAGAGAAAAAGCCAAAAACAAAACAAAACAAAAAAAAAAACAAAAACAAAACCAACAAAACCAAAAACCAATCACCCAAAAAGAAGGAGCAAACAAACAAGCAAATGAGACCAGTCCCAGTCAGCTCCTGCTAGCATGAAAGTTCAGATTTCGCTACTGAGATCATTGCTCTATTCTAAACAGTTTTGCTCAATGTGTGATTCTAACAAAAACACCCTCTGCAGCTGGAGGGAGCCTTAACTAAGTACGAGCCTGTCAAGCTTTTCCCAATGACTTCTGTCTACTAAATTCAGACTGATGTTTTGTGAAAGGGGCCTCAACAACCAGGCCCAGATTGCCTGAAAAGTATTTCCTGCCTTTGAGAGAGAGGGAGAGGGAGAGAGAGACAGCGAGCCTGCCTGCCTGCCTGAGCCAGGGAGAGGGAAAGGGAGAGAGCGCACAGAGATGGAGAGACAGAAAAGAAGACAAGACTGAGCATTTCAAGACATTCAGCCTAATACACTGCTGGGCTATTTCTGTCAAACAGGAGGATCGGTGCTACAGTTACATAATGTAAAAGTGGCTTTTAAACCCCTCTCTCCTGTTTTTTTCTTTTTCTTTTTTCTTTCAAAATATGTTTTGTGCATCTCTACTGTTCGTACAAAGATAACAGAACAAGAGGAGAACATCCCTGAAATGCCTGGTCAGCCCTGAAACCTGTGGCACCAGGTAGAGAGAAACAGGCAGAGAATGAGATGGTCTAAGCTCAATTAACACATTGTATTGGCAAAGGGTGTAGTGCTGCTCTGATTAGCAAATATACATGGTTAGACAGATACCGTTTACATGCTACGCTATTGTATTCCTACACAAAAAATAAGCTGGATCTGAGAAAATGAACATTGCATTTTAAACACAGTTATATTGCAGGCAGTAATATATGTTGCTTTAATTCTTCTGGGAATCCTCCAGAGTCACACAAATCCAGCTCTGCAAAAGCAAAAGGACAGACTCCATCTTGATCATATTAGTATTTTGCTGACATAAAACACTTGTAACTACTTCGTTCCAGTTTGACAGGGTGCCTGAATCACATCTCCAGAGTAACCCACAGCATCTATATCCTTTGCTCTATACAGATTTAGTGAATATCATCTGTTTATCTTTGCTTTCTTCTGCCTCCTCTGAATTACTTCCTCTTAGCTGTTCCAGCCTGAGAACTTGGATTACCATTTGGTTTTGATTAAAACCAGATGGACAGCTCTGCAGAAGTTTGAGGGTAAGCTAATGGAAATTACTAGTATGGCTTTAATTAGTGGATCTATTAATAATAAATATTAGCTATGCATATAACAAATTCTACTAATAAACACATGCAGAAACCATCTTTGGTTGCAGGTCTTAAATTTAGGTGAAATGCGCAATTATTATTTAATTTAATGTGAATCGTAATGGTAATGATCATGTATGATTTCAAAACGCAGCATGAAGATAACTCTCCCTCTCCCCCCCACTTTTTTTATTTTTTTTTTTTTTTAGGAAGAAGTACTGTTGCTAAATTTAATCCTCAGGTAAGTCAGTCATGCATCATTTACCTTCTCATGACCCCATCAACCACTGTAAATGCTTTGCATTAATTACTGGTCTGAGTAAATGATTTTAGTTTCACTAATTAGTTACTAATCAGTTTATTGATTGGAATCTTTGGCCTTTGGCTTGCCTTCAGAGGGAAGAATAAAGATGGAGTGGTAAGACACTGCAACACACAACACATGCTGCATGACACAAAATAGTGTCTGTACATTTAACAATGAGAGTCTCCATTCAGCTGGCCTAACACAACTGAGACAGGATATTTATCCTGAAAGGAGATAGGAAACCTTCATAATTACTAACTGCTGATACATGAGCTTTCTACCAGCCTCAAACAACTGCCTTTTAACTGTTTATATAATGCCTTCATTAGTTCAAGTGAGTCTTCTCAAGGGCATTTCTTCAGTCAAAGAAAAGCCAGCCCTATAGGGCTGTCTCCAGCTTCCACTAATATGGCTATATCTGGAGCTAATTTGACAAGCTTTAGTTCCTCAGCAAGTGGAACTTCGTGCTAAAGTCTGCTAAATTTGCTGAATGTGGTCTTCATCGTTGCACATTTAATTTTATATATGCATTTTTTTTTCAGCCTTAATATTACAGCATTAACTTTTAAAGTTAGTTGCAAAATTTTGCAGACCCAAATGGAACAGGGCTTTTCCAATGGAAAAATTGAATTTTTTTTCCCAGTACCTTTCACATACATGGATAGCAGAGCCAGGCAACCTTAAGTGGAATGAATTGCCAACCTAACCTTTGCATCTTTAAAGATTGAGGTCTTTGAAGAGTATAAAGGGAAATAGCATATGTGGTGGTAAACTGTGGACAGACAGAAGTGTACTCCCAGAGGTAAATAACTTTTCAGAATTATTTTTCACTAAATTTAGCTAGCCTGAGATCCGAATACACAACTTTTACTGTACTGTAAAGTGTGTGTTATACTATTTCCTGGAAATATTTCCAGTTTAGAAGTCAGTGAATAAATTGCATGCTGCAAAGGGACACATTTTATTAGCAATTATGCAATTGCATAAAATGCACATTTTTAAAATTTATTTTGATGGGAACAAAAACAAAATGCCTTTGGTTTCCTTACATTAAGATTTACTATGAATCTTGGGGTTTATAATATCAAAAAGAGTAGTGAAAAATTAAAGCACAGTTCCAAAAAATAAACTGATGTTTCAAAACAGATTTTATTTTTCCTAAATATTTTTCTTCAGCTGAATGTAACATAATGTTCCGTCAGGAAGTTTTGATTTAATAAAAAAAAAAAAAATATTTTGGGGTTTGGTTGTTTTGAGGATTTGCTTAGTTTTGTTTGGTTAATTTCTTTTTCAGAAGCTGGACAACGGAATAACATATTATAAATACATAAGTGAAGACATGTTTAAAAGTTATGAAATTATTAAGACACGGACGGCCCTGTTAAACAGTTTCACAAAGTCAACTTGTTTTCAAATATTCTAACACTTGATGAAGAGCTAAAAAAAAAAAGAAAAGAAGGACATCATAGATGATGTCTGTTTCCTAAGAAAGCATGGGACAGACTGTCTCTCATATTATCTTCTCCTGCTATCTCATTTATGGAAAAGTGAAGAATAAGCAGAGCTTGAATACTAGTTCTAAGCTGCTTTAATAAAACTTTATAATTATGACAATTTAAAAAAAGCACATAGCAGTATTTTCTGGTGAAAAAAAAAAGAATGAACATATGGAATCAGAACATCTATGTCTGAAAATCTTAATGCTATTGGGTTTTGGAAAATCAATAGGACAGAAAAAAGAAAAGAGGAATGGAGGAGTAACAAGAAACAAGGTAATTCACCAATGAGACAAGTTAATAGCACTGTAGTATTTTGTATGTGGGTGATAAAACACTTCAATTGTAGTCAGACTGACTATACTGTTAGAATTTAGCTGCTTGAAATTTCTGAACTTAAATCAAACAAAAACCTGAAGTCTTACACTCATTTGTCTTAAGCAATACAAGTTGCTATATGCCTCATAGAAAAACATCAAAGCTTTCCTTGACGTTTTTTTCCCCTCAAGAGTACAGTTCAGCCTGAGATGCTTCAACTTATGTTTCCCTTAATGAGTAAAGAATATGAAAAAAGCAACCCAACCCATCTTATTTTGTTTAAATACACCTGGAAACTGCTGGAAGTACAAGAAGACAGAGGCAGACAGATCTATTTATTTAACCATTTTTGAAGTTTTGATATTTGCTTTTGCTTCATAGTAGAATTATCAAATTCCATGAAGTATTTCACACTTTATCATTTCATTCTATACCAAATATATTATTTTGTTCACATCAAGACATTTCATGAAGAAGTTGTGACATGTTAACAAAGGTTATCATAAAGCCATCAAAGGGAAAGAAGAAAGTTAAGGCCATTTTGTTTTTTATTCAAAGATATTAATTTTTCCACATAAGATAAACTCTGAAATCCAAAGCTGCTCCTAAGGTAAGCAAAAGCACCAAAATAATAGGCCAAAGGAGAATTAACGCTGATTAAAAGAATGAAAGTAATTCCAAAATGCATAGGTGATAATCGTTGTGCAGAATTTACCTTCTTTTAGTACAGTTTGTTTCATTTCCTGCTTAGGAGTTGTTGATCATTCACATTCAGATTTGAATGACCAAAAGAAGGATTTTATTTATAATATGTTAGGCTATTTACAGTGTGTTTTTCTGAGTTTCTTACATTTTCTGTGTCATGGATTATTATCCATTGCTCCAAACAAATCTCACTCTTTTCAAGCTTCAAATACTGGTAGGAATTACTGTGCTATTATTTTGTAAACTTTTCTTCACTAATTTCCATAAGAAAACCTTTCAAGGAAACACTAAAGGTGGATGCAATTAAATGTCCTAAGTGCAATGAAACTTTCCTCAAATTAGCTCCCAAGTGTAACCATTACTTGACACACTGGTTGATGAACATACCTTTTCTTGTCTTGATAGACTGGTGATAAAACCTGCAAGAGCAGAATTACTGCAGTCCTCATGGAAATAAAAACTGTCACAATCTACATCTTCAGGTTTCCAGATAAATAACACTAAAGTTCAGCAAGATATTGCAAAACAATTTGGTTGGTACCGTTACACAGAGATGTAAACTGAAATTAAACTGCAATTTCAATAAATAGTTAAGAAATAGAATAGTTAGAGCTGGAAAGGACCTTAAGATCATCCAGTTCCAACCCCCATGCCATTGGCAGGGACACCTCAAACTAAACCATGTCACCCAAGGCTCTGTCCAACCTGGACTTGTACACCGCCAGGGATGGAGCATTTACAACTTCCTTGGGCAACCCATTCCAGTGCCTCACCACCCTCACAGTAAAGAACTTCTTCCTTATATCCAATCTAAACTTCCCATGTTTAAGTTTTAACCCATTACCCCTTGTCCTATCACTACAGTCCCTAATACTGAGTCCTCCCCAGCATCCATGTAGCCCCCCTTTCAGATACTGGAAGGCTGCTATGAGGTCTCCATGCAGCCTTCTCTTCTCCAGGCCGAATAGCCCCAACTTTCTCAGCCTGTCTTCATACGGGAGGTGCTCCAGTCCCCTGATCATCCTCGTGGCCCTCCTCTGGCCTTGTTCCAACAGTTCCATGTCCTTATGTTGAGGACACCAGAACTGCACACAATACTCCAAGTGAGGTCTCAGAAGAACCAAGTGAGAGACATTTCACGTGAGGTCCAGGACAAAAAGAAACCCAGTTCCAGGAAAAAAAAAAAAAAAGAAAAAACAAATCTACATTACTAAAATTCTTACCATGACTATGTCTAAAAGGCATGGATAAGAAAACGGAACTCTTCATCAGCCTGTAGATTATTTGCAGAAGAATGGATTACGATGGGGCTACGGAACTGATGGACAGGGGAAGATCAGTTGATGTCATCTACCTGGGCTTGTGCAAAGCATTTGACACTGTCCCACACAACATTCTTGTCTCTAAATTGGAGAGACGTCAATTTGAGAGATGGACCACTCGGTGGATATAGAACTGGCTGGATGGCCGCACGCAAAGTTATGATCAATGGCTCAATGTCTGGCTGGAGACCAGTAAAGAGTGGTGTCCCTCAGGGATCACTGTTGGGACCAGTTTTGTTCAACATCTTTGTTGGTGACATGGACAGTGGGATTGAGTGCACCCTCAGCAAGCTTGCCGATGACACCAAGCTGTGTGGTTCGGTTGATACGCTGAAGGAAAGGAATGCCATCCAGAGGGACGCTGACACGCTTGTGAGGTGGGCTGATGCCAAACTCATGAAGTTTAACCATGCCAAGTGCATGGTCCTACAGCTGGGTTGGGGCAATCCCAGGCACAGCTACAGGCTGGGCAGAGAAGAGATTCAGAGCAGCCCTGTGGAGAAGGATTTCGGGGTGTTGATCGATGAGAAACTTAACATGAGCTGGCTTTAGTGTGAGCTTGCAGTCCAGAAAGCCAAATGTGTCCTGGACTGCATCAAAAGAAGCATGACCAGCAGGTCGGAGGAGGTGATCCTGCCTTCTACTCTGCTCTCGTGAGACCTCACTTGGAGTATTGTGTGCAGTTCTGGTGTCCTCAACATAAAAAGGACATGAAACTGTTTGAACAAGTCCAGAGGAGGGCCACAAGGATGATCAGGGGACGGAAGCACCTCCCATCTGAAGACAGGCTGAGAAAGTTGGGACTATTCAGCCTGGAGAAGAGAAGGCTGCGTGGAGACCTCATAGCAGCCTTCCAGTATCTGAAGGGGGCCTACAAGGATGCTGAAGAGGGACTATTCATTAGGGACTGTAGTGACAGGACAAGGGGTAATGGGTTGAAACTTAAACATGGGAAGTTTAGATTGGATATAAGGAAGAAGTTCTTTACTGTGAGGGTGGTGAGGCACTGGAATGGGTTGCCCAAGGAAGTTGTAAATGCTCCATCCCTGGCGGTGTACAAGTCCAGGTTGGACAGAGCCTTGGGTGACATGGTTTAGTTTGAGGTGTCCCTGCCAATGGCATGGGGGTTGGAACTAGATGATCTTAAGGTCTTTTCCAGCCCTACCTGTTCTATGATTCTATGACCACTAAAGTTTGAATACTCTATGTTCAATTGTTGTTCATGGAATATTTATGTTTGGAAGGGACCTTCAAGATCATCTACGTTCAACATCTACTCCACAGGCAGGGACACCTTCCACTGGACCAGGTTGCTCCAAGCCCTAGCCAACTTGGCATTGTTGCTGTTTTTGTTTCTCTTAGTATAAAGTAATGAAATTCTTATGCTGTTACTCTTAATACTACTGTCTTCTCATGATGTTAGCCATATCATATGTGAGGTTTTCTACATGCATTAAATGCTGTTAAAACCAGAGAGAGACCATTTCCAGAAACAATTAGAAATTTACAGACCATCACCTTTATACATGGTTATATACCTTAACTTCATCACTGACAATGAACAGTTGTTAAAAAAACCTCAGTTTTTTTGCCAGCTGCTTCCAGCTTCATGTGTGACTCAATGTAATATCCAACACTGAGAAAAAAGATTATAATTGTAATATATAACAAAGTCCATTTGTATATTAATCTACTGCATGCATATCTATTAAGAAACTATTCAGAGAACATTCAAATGGTTCTAAATACACACTTGACAATGAAAAATACCTAGGTGATCATTATTAGCAAGAGTCTATGACAACCTTGTCATTATAGTCAATATTAACTTTACATTGGAGCTTAACAAAAAGTGATTAAAAAATTGGCTTAAATGTCGTATGTCAAATCTCCTTATAATGATCCATCTGCAACCACCTATTGACTTTATATGCTGCAACCTCTGCAAATCACTTGACACACAGAGCACAGAGGGACAAGTAGCTGAGGAGAGCCATCCAAGTTAAGCTTAAGATCACTTCTGTCTATACCTTAACTGAAGGGATGTCCAGTTAGGTTAGGTTATGTGGAGTATGGCCAGTAGAATCCATCTTGTAACATGCAAAATCTTGAAATATTTATTATTTTAGTACTGCTATTATAGAGAATATTATAAAACTCCATATGCATCTGGGGAAAAGCAAATTTTATTCAAATGTCTAAGGAGTATTTTTCACTCTTGAAAGTTGTGCCAAATATCCCATTAAAACAAACAAACAAGCATACAAACATGTTTTACTAACTTATCTGTGGCTTCAGTATTGGTAATATAACTTGGAGATTATTTCTCTAACTGAAGCTCATTATTTTAAAATGCACACCTAGCTGAATATGCAGTGTTATTGTCAGTTTTCATCCTGTACAACATAAAATGACAAGGCCCTGCTTGTTTTGCATTTGGATGTGAACACACTGTTTAATGTTTCTACAGACTCTATGAAAGTTATACAAACTCTGCCTTTATTTTCTTATTTGAAAAATACCCCAAAATTTGCTCTTTCCCTTTTAATTCCATTAACAATCTGTTTCATCTTCAGAGTCAATAAGAAAGTACTTACAGTGGTTCTGTGTTTGTTCTTAAAACAGACCAAGCAAGGCTGTTAGTCTGTTCCCTGAGAAAATTCTTGAGAGACATAAATACAGTTAGCACTGTTTTCTTGTAGAAACCACCAGTTACTCAAAATAAATTCAGCCTTCCCAAACAATAGGGAATTATTGGATTACTTCAGACAGATTTCTTCCTGGTGTTGTTTTATTTAGTGTCATTAACCTTAGCTGTGCTGACCTAAACCAGTTTGCATAATCATTAGAAAAAATATATTATTTGATAAGTGGCCATTTACATAATGATCAATTGATCATTTGATCAATTCCAACCACAGGATTCATTCAGCTCAAAATTTTCAGTTTTGAATAGAGAACTGGATGAGTAGATTCAGTGAGAGATTCAGGCTTCTTATAGGATAAACTTACATTCCAAAAATATATTTAATTTGGGTTAAATACATTTATGGGTTTAATATATTTATAACTTTAAATGCTGTCCTTAAGGAATTGAATTTAGGAGTTACTTAAAGATGAAGATTTCTTTGCCTTTTTTTTTTCCTAGAGAGAAAGACCAGTGCAACAGAGACATTCTAAATGAGAATAGGCTTATAATTTCAGAGTACAGATAATACTGGAACACAAATAACTACAAATTGCATTTCTTATAGGATAATCAGTTATTTGTAGCAGTTAGATGCATTTAGACATAGTTGGATACTAAAGCATGTACTGAACTCTGCATTTATGAGCAGCAACTGATAAACCTGATTAGACAAAATGAAGGTCTAAGCTGGCATTTTTTTTTCCATCGAAAAGAACAGCACAAAGTAGAAGGAGCTTCAGAACAATGACATACCTACAGAACCAAGCTTAGAATTTATAGAGAAAGTTGTCTCTCTACAGACATAAAGAGTTTTCCTGGACAGAGTCATTCTTACTCCTGTGAACTACAAGCTCATATTGGGGCTTTATTTTCTTAGTATCATGTAGACAGTCTAATTCTTTATGCCAAGAAAAATCTAAGATGCTCACTTCCCTAGCAGTTAGGTATTACAAAAATATGCTTTCTTAACTTCCTTGGCTTTATGAAGCATATTTTTCATTAATCAAAGGCAGCAGCTCTTCAATAAAACACCACAATATGAAAATCTGTTACATCAACATTACTGAAATTTAATATAAAAATAAACTGAAGTCTGTGAATAACTATACATGTTATCAGGATTTTACACACCGGAAGGAATTAGGATCTGCTTCTAATTGTTTTGTCAGTTGCCATATAGGCTCTCAAAACTGCTAAGAATGAAAAGGTGGCACAGCTACCCAATCTCAAAAACTTTAAAAGACTAATATAGAATGTGCTGCTCCTTATCCCTGGAATAGAAAATTCTTATATTAAGTGCCTTTAGGTATTTTAGCTAAAATAAATGTTTCTCAGAAAACGTAAATAGTAATATGACAACAATTAAAATAGATGTAGTCAGCATAAAAACCACAACATAATGTATTTAGACATAAGGTTATTAGCTACCTCAATTAAAAAAGATAATGTAACTTAAACATCTCTCCTTATTAAAAATTACTGAATTACAAATTGAAAAATATTACTATAAATAATTAATAAATTAAATATTCTTTTAATACTAAGGACATATTGACACTAAGTCATGGACCAAATTCTGCCTTTAAGTTTGAAATTATGGGGTGTGTAGAATGTGCATGAACATTGACTACATATATGGGTACAGTCTCAGTGTATGCCAGCCCACAGAGTTGAAAGATTTGCAAGTTAATTCTGGAGTTGGGAGCAAGGTTGTCACTCTGTCAGCTGCGGTGTATGTAGTGTTGAGCATTGCCTTAGGCTAGGTTTTAGATATGGAAACAAAAAAGAATTGTTTACTGACTGTTCACATTCCCACACTGTGTGGGGACACAACCTCCAGACCACGCACCTAGGCAAAGGGTCATCTCACCCTGTCCTGGCTCCTGTGGCCCATAGCTTCCTAGAGAGCTCCGAGAAAACAACTTTAAGTACTCCTGCAACTCAATTTGCTTTTGGAAAATTCAGTCTAGCTAAAATTATATAAGAATCTAGTCAGTGAGCTCAGTCTGTTAATAGGAGCAAACAAAACCAATTTAGATGCTTCAGACATTGATCTGGATAGTATTTGATACTCTACAGTGCATTTGTTTTCTAATCTCAAGCTAGTTTCAGCTAGGATTTTCTGTTGACAGACCACCCCTTCACTTGTAACACTGATTTTTGAAGTTTTTAATGTACGGTTTTTGCCTAAAGAGATGCAGAAGAATTTAGGATTAGAATTTGCTTTAACATGAAACTCTGGCAAATATATAAATATAATAATTCCATATGGTGCATATGATAGTCACAGGAATGTCATTTAATTCCCAATTGATAACTCTTAATTTGTTTCTATGAATATTTTTTGCAGTATTTTAAAATAGATACTACCTACAAAAACAAAACCCAAATCAATAACCATTTACATTGGCACAGGTTTATTCCAAGAACTGCTTTTATTTACAGACTAGAGGTTCCCAGCTGTGCATAAAATTTCTGTTAGCATTACACTTAACGTTGAGATCATACCAATTACAAGAGATGGAGAAAAACTGATATGCTACAAGATATCAGTTAGATTTCAGATAGGAAATGGGATCTGGGATGTGTCGAGAAGAAAAAAAAAATCACTGAAAGACTAAGAATGACGTAGAGGCACATTTTAATTTTTATTAGCACAATAGTAACCATAGAGACAAATGTGATTTTGTGGGAAACACTTTAGTATAACATTTTACTAATATTAAATGTAAAAATCCAAATGTTAATACAAAAGCATATATTAAATTGTACACTGCTCTTCTGTGATCTTATAATTTTATCCAGAATTCTGATGAATTAAGGAAGGTTCAAATTAGCAATTCACATTATCAAAGGCAGCAAACTGAAGACCACCTTTGTTTCATTTGAAATTTCAGGTATTAACAACTATTAAACAAAGATGCAAGTTCTGGTTTAAGTTTCTGATCTAAAATGTTAACCTTTTTGGTAACAGCAGGCTAAAGGTAACTACGAGTGGCATATTCCTTGTTAAGCGGTCCTGTACTTATATTCTTTCTTTGCCACTACAAGGAAACTACTCCTAGTTCCCAGTCCACACAAAAACAAACCCCAAAACCATTTAAATTAAAACTAGAGGATTTAGTGGTTTCCACATTAATTTGCCTCCAGAACCCATTAGGAAAATAAAATGCAAATAATGCCTCCATGAGATGAAACAAAATATCTGATATGTAACTGCTGAAGAAAAAATGTTGACTATTAAGAGTCAGATTTATCATTTCTTCATAGCATTTAGCTAGTTCACTTTTTCATACAAATGGCCAATTGCCTTATGAACAGTAGGGATAATTGTCTGATTTCTTATGGTATTGTCCCTTACACTTTGATTCTCAAAATCTAAAAGGATTTGAGCTCTCATTGAATACTCTCTCAGTAGCTTTCGCTTTCCTTCAACATTCTTTGAGCCTAATATAGTTAAACTGTCAGCAACTAGCCAGTTGCATCTCACTTATTTGAGAAACTGATCTTAAAAGAAAGTAGCAAGTTGGTCCAGCTAGATTTAAAAACCTCCTTCCTCATTACCAGCCTTCAACAGCTAATGCCATTGAAAAATAAAGACGTGTTTGGATTCCATTCATATAAAATTTTGTGTCCAGACAAGTTTTCTTCTTCTTTTTCAAAGATACCACTAAGCCAAGATTATCAGCTATTCACAGAGCTTTTCATGCAGCATTTGCTATACAAGTATCTCTGTGATGTTGTGGTCTATTTAGTCTGGCCTTTGGACCATGGTGCTTATGTCTACATTGGTAAGTAGTGCTGACCAATAAAAGTAAACCTGTAGAATAAAATAGCTGAGAAAGTGAGATCCATGTTATGTACATTTCAGAGGTTTTGTTTCTTTGGAACTAGTGCTAGTTGAGTGCAGGGCTGGATGTATCAGGTGTTCTCCATGTGATGCAGTTTAGTTTCAACCTTAAGAGGGCATACTCCTTTAGCCTGCTCTGTAATGTAACACAAAACGTAGACAATAGGCATGAGTAAGATTTGCCGCAAAATATGCTGCTAATTTGCAGTAAGTGCTAATGTAGATGTATTAGGAGAAAAAAAGAAGAAACCTCAGTAATGGAGTTGCTGAAACAACCTGTCTCAAGGGAAGTTTTGCTGGTTTTGTTGGAAGGAGAAGGAAGCTTAGCCCTTATTGATTTTGACTGGAAATTGAGGGGATTTACTGTCTTTAAAGATGCAATTTATTGAATTCATTAGAATCACCATTATATATTTTCCACAAAAAATGCACTGCTGATTTTGAGTAGAAAATAAGATCACACATAGCTTTCATCCTGAAGAGTTTTTGTTTCCCTTTTTGCAGAATAAATATTCTATTCATCCCTTGCTGATGCTTTCTTCCTTTTTCCATTCTTGATATTTTCATTGGCAATATTTGGTTCTTGTATGGTATTTTAAAATAGAGTTTGTTTCTCCAAATTTAGCTTAGTAAGACATTTTTTTCCTCTCTCAGATTTCCTACATTTCTTAGTCTGACTGCCATGATTGTTCAGAGCTTCCCAGCTGCTGCTCCTTCTAAAATGGCAAAACTGACAATGATAAAGACTGTTTTCACAGCTTTTTTCAAGACCGTATGTTTAACTGGAAAAAAATATATAAGCTCAACAGTAGGCTTTGAGTTTATGCAATATTTGGAAAAGATGACTGTTCCTCAGAGATGGCTGATCTCAAAGTACAAGGGAAAAAATAAATAAAACATACTGCAATAAATAACAGCATTGTGTCCAAATTGTTTCTTATTGTGAGAATGAGACTATTCAAAGATTTGAAGGCAATAGAAGCTTAAAAAAAATACAAACACTGTTTTATTCTCATACTCCACCATTTATAAGAGCAACTCCAACTAGTGTTTCTATATAAACATAAATTTTTAAGTTGCAAGTAACCACTCCTCTCAGCTAATTAGATAAATGTGAAATTTAGTGTCTTGAACAGAAGTTTATACTGATAAAACAATCCAGATTCAGAGCAAAATGAACATTGGCACACTACAACTCAGCGTTGGTCATAAAATCCTTTTTCATTTTATATAGTTTATCATTACTTGATTTACTAATTAGATTTATGTAAAGGAAAAAGGAGCAAAGAGACTCTAGAAAAGCAAAATGCATCATGGTATGAAAGTGGGAAAAAATAATAATGAAAACCTGATATTTTATTAAGTGATTTGAGAGAAGATACTGCAAATGATAATAAACTATGCAGAGAAAATGTTTTGAGGAAAGATCATAGCAGTAATACATAAGGGGAAAATATAAAAGTAGGTTGTTTTTTTTTTAAGATACTAGAAGTTAATAAAATGAAAAAGGAGAAAAAGAGTGTGTCCTGTATTGTGATCTGAGGACTCCAGCAGGAGTTGTACTCACCTAAAATCTGTTCTGAACTGGATCCGAAGATTCAGCTCATGACATATTTAAAGTAAAGGAAAGGAATTGGTTTTGCTCTCCCTCTCATGACAAACTGGGGTTTAAAGAAAAACAAAAGAAGAAAGGATATATGCTTCACCAAAGGGTTAAAGTTAACCAAAAGGAGAATTCTGGGTAACAATAACTTATCTGAGTAGTTAGAGAAGAATACTGCAAGGTGATTAATGTATGAGAGGAGGCCAGCTTCCATGCCCTTCACTCTATATTAGATTTTTAAGATTTGTTTACAAACTAGAGAAAGCTGAGTTCAAAGCCAGCTTTTCTGAGTAAGAACAGCAATAAATGTGGCAAAGGAATGTATTTTATGCATTTGCATGAAGGTTTTATTGCAGTTTTTTCCCTCTACTCACATGTTTAGTCACATGCACCTACAAATATATCTCAAAGTAAGGTATATAGAATGCTTTTATAATCACAGAATTCCACAGTGGTTCTTTTTGTTGTTGCTCTTGTCTTTAATAAATCAAGTTTTGCATTAGAAAAGGACACTGTATACCAGACATGAAACTTTTGTCTGTCTAACAAAGATCAATGGCTGAATTATTTGTTTTGGCTAGACAGACAGGTACCCTGCTTTCAGTGAACTCACCCCTTCTATTCTTATCAGTATGGTTTTAAAGAAGATATTACAGTAAATTCTGAGTGATTCATGTTCCTTCATGTATTAAACAGAAATGCTATTTCTTTTCCTCCGTTAGCAGATAGGAAGTAGCAATTCAGCACAGTCTGACCTAATTACCTAGAAGATGTCTAAAAGCAAAAGTAAAGCATTTCAGAGGGGTAGTTGTTATGCTAACCTAAGGGATGCTCAAAGCATAGTGAAGTATGCTTTTCTGCATACCTAGGTAACCCATAGAGTCCACTAGGTATAATTTATAAAGATCAAAAGATTTTCTAAATCCTTTTCCCATCTTTCAGTTAGAAAGATCATACAGTTATTACTAACCTTCTCATAAAACTTCATCTTGATACAGAGTGACTCTTGTGATTAAAGTTGACTGAGAAAACTCCTGAAGATAAATTCATTGTTAGTGTACTAGCTGTGAATTACACCACAAAACTGTCAAACTTGAAGAAAGGTAAAAAGGTGGAAAACAAAAGAAAACAAAAATACTGAATATATGGTCTATATGATTAGCTTAACTGCAGTATGATGAGCTAGGAATGCTAAATATATGTTTGTGTACAATTGATATAATTATTGATGTGATTTATAAAGTAATTGGTCTTGCAAGTGACATATGCATTTTATCAACCTGAAAGGGTGATATGAAGAACTGTTCAGTCAGTGCTGCCTTCTTGGATGTATTTCCTATATTCCCATTTTTCTTAACTGACCTTCAAGGAACAAAGGAAAAAAATCCTATTTCCAAAGGACTGAAGAGAATATCTGCAAATCATTATATCCAAGCCTGACACAAAGCTTTGTTACTGAAGGAGGGTTCCTAAAAGAGAGCAACTAGAAAAAGTCATTAAGAATGGCAAATGAAGGAAAGCTCCATCTGAAAACAAAGTATAGTGATCCAAAATAAGATCTACTCTAACAAAACTAGAACTGTACCATTTAAAATATTGCCACATCTCAATAGCAGCCTTGTTGAATGTAACTTACATGCAATGTTTTATGTTTTCCTTTGTCCCTGGCTCTAATTTTATAATCAAAAGTTCAACTCCTTAAAATGTTGGAATAAATGTGAGAGGGTTTATATTTTTAGGTTGAGAAATTCAGAGAAAACCGACAACTCTGTAATACTTTAATTTTTTGGAGAGGTAAGCATTCCAAATAACACAAACCTTAAGATTTGTGAATCTTAGAAATTTAGCTACGTTTCTCAGTGTTAAGAGACAGCTTAGCAGCTGTCATCAAGGGCTGTGATGCTTGGATGGCTGTCCTTCAAACAGGTGTAATTCCATTGTCATTTCTGAGGATACAACAGATTTTATTAAAATCTGGAAAGAGGAATGCATTTTACTGTAATTTATGTCACACTTATAAATTAATGCAGCATTTGCAGTGATTGTAACTCAAGAAAATCAAAGTTACAAAAACATTTTTCTCTGTTAAGTAGACCTATTCAGTTAGCAACATGCATAACTGAATTTCTCCGTCCATGCTTACAGTTCAGAAATTTAAACTCAAACAGATGGAAGCAATCATATATCATATGTGGTCTGTGACAACTAGAAAAATGAGCTGGTCTGCAGGATAAAAAAATCTTGAGAACAACTGATTTGTTACAAACTCAGTGCTTGAGTCCAACTAGTTTCTCAGCTCATGAAACTTTACTCACGTTGTAATAGAATTTTCCCATTCCAGCAGAATTCAAAATGGAATTCAGCATGTATAAAGCATATTATAATGGGAAACTTCTGTAAGATCTGGATATTCATCCTGTCAGATACAATGAACTAAATTAACTCCTTTGAAAAATAGCAATTTTGTGGGAGAGCTTCCATTCTGAAAGATTTCTTTCCCACCTTATGTCTCTTTTTTGGTAGGTTCCAAGTATCACGATGCATAATTCAGAAGATTTGGTCTCTGTTTCTTCTATTAGTTAATTAATCAAATACTTTGCAACTTACTTCCTTTATCCTGTTTAAAGTACCTCTTAAACTCTCCCATATATCAGTAGGGTCACAGCAGCTTGTCAAAGGATCTTGTGTAGGTTCTCTCTATTTGCAGTCCAACTAGAACAGATGGAGATGCTCATTCTCTATCAGTGACTTAACTTTTGCAACCTGACTGGAAGAAGATGAGTCAGAGTAAAGATTAAGCAAAACAACGGAGCAATAAGGGAACACTAAGGAAGCTTCTCAGATCTTCAGGATTAATTAACAACGAAGGGGCAAGGACAGAAGCTTTTTGTACACTCTACAAGGATTAAAGAAACACACTGTGGCGTATAGGGCATAAGGTCCATCATCTATCAAATGACGCTAATATTATAGTTTCTTCTAGTCATTATTTTCTACCATTTACTTCTGTAAACTTAGATGGGGGAAAGAGAGAAGCAGCAAAGTCTAAACACATCAGACCATAGTAAGCAGCAACAGATACCAGATTACATCTCACCATAACTTTTTACCATACAACCATGCTTGGAATTACTGATTTATTACAAGTTCCAAAACACATATTGGTACAGTGTGCAACATTCACAAATCATAAAGGGCTGGGTGCTGTAACCACCCAAAAATATAAACAGATGCTATAGAATATGTTAAACTATGTTGGATTATATCCAATGATGAATTCAGATTCCCAGGTGTTTTTTGTTTGTTTGTTTCTGTTTGGGATTTGTGTGTGTGTGTGTGTGTTTATTTATTAACTTTATGAAGTGTAAGCTTGTGCCTAGGCTTTCAGCTGTGATTCAAGGCCTAGTCTGGGTATAGTACAGCTGGATCACTTTTATCAAAAATATTACTATTAAGGTGCAAAAAAAACATGTCAGTAGGAGCTGTGCAAAGGATTATGAAATTTCTCATCAGGAGCTATTGAATAAAAAGAAAAAAAAGTAATTCCCTTACACTCTTAACTTATAAATAGCCATCTTACAAGATTTCTTGTGCATGGTTAAAGATTCTCTAAATTAGAGTGATTCAGTGACATCAATCATACATTGGCAGTGAGGTTTATGAATTTTTCTGGTTATCCTTTGCCAGTTCAGCACATTTATGCAGCAAAGAATGTGAGTGGCTAACATTCATTATGAATGAAACTATAGAAATTTCACAAGGTGTTCAGTCAAAATAATACGAAGCAAATGTGGAAATGTAATACATACACACTTTAACACATAGCTTGCACATGTCATACCCTAAAATATACTTTCATTACATTTTCACAACACATTCAGTATTGTTCAAAATACAAAGTTAGGAATGTAAGTTAGTTCAGAGAGTAAGATATTACCTTTTTAGGAGGTAAAAAAATCTACAGAGTTCAGTGGTAGCACAATACTCAGTGTCATGTCTAGCTTCATAGTTTGTTTAATTACTGGAGCTTTTAGAGAGTTAAGAACAATAAATGCATATCTTTCTATGCTATTAGCAATGATTCAGTCCCAGTAACTTAATTTCAAACAAATTTTTTTTCCTAAAGATTGACAGTATTGAAGGTATACAACAGAAGTTTAATGAATTTTTCTTATTTAGCTGAAATTGTGGGCAACATGTTGCTATGCCACTCAGCAATATAAATTAGTTATTAGTGGAAATATAAAAGAGCATGCAATGTCAAATTAACTCCAGTTTTGTGTCTTTACAAACCTACCTCCAGAACCCGTTTTTTATTTCACAAACTCAATATATATAGCAAGTGGACACAATATACATAACAAGTTTCTCTGTCTTTGCCTTCTGAAGCAGAGTTTAGTATTCAATGAGTTTCCTGGCAAAGAAAGTAAGTTTTGCTGACTAAGATCTAAGCAGGAGTCTGCGACTCTAATACTAAGCAAACACTTGGACAGTGTCAATGGATGCTGCTCCATTGCAAGGGGGCATGAGAGCTTGATGAGGAAATTATTTGATGAAGAGTGAGGGTGCCAGAGAAAAGCAGCGGAAACAAGAAGAATGAAAGTTGTCAGTGACAACACATCAAAACCAAGCAAACTGTTGCTAGCAGTGCTTGTTCTTGAGGTGAAAGCAAGTTTTTCAGGGAGGTTTGCTGGCTCAAAATTGACTTTTTTACTAAATACAAGCTTGTCTTCTCTCTTGGATTTCCCTGTTAATCAATGACACAGGAGCCAGAAACACAAATTTTAAAGCAACAGCGACATAAAGAAATATTTTGCTCCACCCTTGTTTCCTAACTGAAGCAACCCCTGAAGCAACTCAAATAGAGTTTAGTAAGAGTGGGATCAATTAGTACCAATTGGGTACCAGTAACATAGCTTACTGGTACTAAATCTGCTATTTTTTCAGATTGTTCCTAAAAATTCAACATGAATAATATTGACATCCAGTGTTTTCACAAATAATCACAGAATGGTGTATATTAAGTTTCTTTGCATGAGGCTTCTATACTGAACAAGAGCATACCTTAATGCACTGCACCTTTAAAACCACCACCACATGAGGATCCCATTTTTTAATTTTCTCCATTGTAATTGAAATTATGAATTGTGGTGGGTAAACAATGATAAGATTATAATGATGAAAAGTAGTTACTACCAAGCATGCACAGCTGCAGGAAAAAAAACAACCCCCAAACATACAAAATAAGAAGCCACAGAGAGAACAACCCCTTCAATCCTCCTCAAACACATCTATTCCAAGAAGTGCATAATGTTAAAATCCACCCTTTAACTATGCTAGTGTGGTTTTGTGGTTTAATATACTATAGAACGTGAAAGGTGAAATAGAGCTATAGCAAATATTTGTCTGTATGCCTACAAAAAGTTAAACGTATCTAAATATAACTGCTACAGTAATTCTTGCCAAAGCCCATCATCAAAAAAATACTGGATGATGAGCTCACTCACAAATGAGCTTTTATACATACATATATCTGTGTAAATAAAAATCCCCCTTTTCCCCTTCCCCGTTTGGACTCTGTAAGAACAAAAAGTTAATGTGCAAGCAATGTGTGAGCAGTGCCCACACTTGCTGTGAAGTAGCACATACATCTGTGACTAATATCCAGATCATTCCATTTGTTGGACCCAAGACAATAAAAACGGTGGATGAAGTTTAAAGACTTTTGTTAAAGATTTGTGGGTGGCCAGGCAGTATGACTATGATACAGGCATTTTCTAACAGCTTCAAATAGACTTCAGTCTGACTGGTCAGAGTCCCCTGTGGTCAGTATGGAAAAAGTGGAAACCACAAAAAAAAACCCCAACACAACCCACTGGATTTTAAACATGTTCCTGCATAGCTTACTCTTGATAACCTTTCTTCTCAAAGTCATACAGCCAAAAGGGTGGAGAGCAGAAATGTCTGCAGGTTTTTTTACTGAATTACTGTCCAAGATTGCTAGGAAATGGAAGGGAATTCAGAGGGAAAAAAAAAGGCAAAAGTTGCAAAGGAGACAGAAATGTTAAGAGAAAAAGGTAAGCCTGTATCGTTGCTATCTGAAAAATGCATGAATAATTTAGAGTTCTAAGAAATATTAGCTACAAAAATCTAAGAAAGCATAAGATAAGAGGGCCATTAGAAAACTGAGTATTGATAAGGCATCACTGATTTATTAAGGAGAGTGAGAACTCAAGAAAGAAGAAGGGAGACATCTACAATATAAAGTTAAAAAAATACCAAACCCCAAATACAAAGAAACAGCAGAATAATAAAGAACCATCCTGAACATAGAAAGCCCAGCAGTATGATATGTCACCCCAACAGTGTTGTAAGATAAAGTTGGCATTTGAGGCAGAGCTATCCTGAGATCAGCAGAAAGCTCAAACTGATTCTCCCCATGTACTGTTTAATACTTCAGCTGCTCTGCCACTACATCCTGGAGGCGTATTTGAAATCACACATGAAAACCAACGTAGGCATATTTTAGTTGTTTTAAATTTACATGACGATGTAAATAGTCAGGTCTATGTAACCCAGATTACTTTCAGATACCACAGTTCTAATATTAACAGATCCATTCTGTGTCTTGAAAGTGAGGGAAATTCATAACATGAGATTGGTAGATACTGATGTTTGCATATCTTGCAGCTGTGATCCAATAGTTCTTCACATACCTGTGGAGTGGAATAATCTACATATCAGTGTAACCTCTTCTCTTTGGGGGTCGTAAGGATTGGATTCCACCTGTCTCTTTACATGTTGGCCTGCAGCAAAGATGAGACTATGACGGGGTACCTGCTCTAAAAACAAACATTACTCTTCAGATTACTCTGCAACTGTACTTTGTAACCTTAACTGCATATAAATTTCCATGCAGTCTAAGAACAGTCAGATTTAGTAAACTCCTGAAATGAAACAGAACAACCAGAACTGATTTGAGAGAACTGCTAAAAGGATAGGGTCATAACCAGTATATAATTTATTGCCAAATCAAAAGCAATGATTTGAACGAGGATGAGAATATAGCCTTAAAAACATTCACACAATCCACCCACATTAAGATGATTTTGCTGCAAGACACGTTGCAGGTTGAGGTTTGGGCAGATATGACCAATTTAGGCAAAGGAAGAAAGGATGAACACAGCTTCTGAGGACTCGGAAAAGGAAAAACTGACTAAGAGCCAAGACTTCCTTGCTATGCAAGAGGCTATACCAAAAAGCCTAAAGTGGACATGACTACCCACTTCCTCAAATGTGTCAGCTGGTAGCTTTTGATCTTATGATTTAATACACTTTATTACAAGTAAGTGGTCTTCTGCTAAGTGAATACCTCTCATTTATTTTTCCAGCTTACTCTGAAAACTACCACAGCAGACTACACGTGGTAAAAATGGTAAAAATAGCAGCTAGATTGTAGGATTTATATAAAATCATGTTCTCCCTGTGCACACTAAGAAGCTCTTTGCCTATAAATAAGCAATAGCTTCACAAAATGCTCTCATCTGTCCTAACCTGTTTTCCTGTCATTCCTTCTACAGCAGCTCACTGCTGATCTGCTTGACCAGCTTCTTAGTGATACTGTACTACCACATTGTACATCCTACCAATCCTTTTTATTGTCAAGCAAATCACTGTTGGCACTTTTTGACATATCTACTCAAACTTAAATGACAAGTTTCTCTTTGAGCAGACCACAAACCAATTTTATGAAGTGGGGTTGGGGATTAATGTCTTATAATACACAAAAACTATGGCATAGAATCTCTCTAAAGAGTATTAACAATATAAGAACTTGCATACTGAAATTGTGTTACTTCAATTGCAAGATACTCCCCTCAAGAAATGCATTGCATTGTTGTAATTTTACAGATTTCATGAGGGATATAAATTCAGATATGTAGATGCATAAGGTATAATGGACATGCTATGGGATGAAGTTTTCTTTAAATTACTCCAAAATAGATTATGACATCCTCCCCTAAAACTTAGAAAACCTCAGTAAGACCTAGAAAACATTGGTAGATTGTTAAACTCTGGTCAGCCCTCCATGCATCTTAAATTTTCAAGTACCTTGTCATAAACTCTTGAGGACTTCTGTCTTCAAGTCATGTTGAACTAGCAATACCTTTTTTAATCTCAGTTTGCCTATGAGTGTTAAAAATGCACTGTCTGTTCTCCCTTTCTCAAAATTCTTACCAAGGAGCTATTATCAGCTGCAGACAAACTGACCTGCACTAAAACAGTAACCCACAAGAATCAGTCAGAAATCAGCCTCCTAGGGATTATGTACGTAAGTCACTTCATCAAAGATCAAAAAGCATATGAAAGCGACATGTCTTTTCTAGACTCTTGCACTACTGAGAAATGGCTACATGACATCCTAAGGATGAAGAGAAAATGGTTAAGACTAGTAATTCATGGTAGTTATTTTCTCACCTTACACAGAATCCACATATAACTGGTTTACTCTCTAGCATGGTTTATGTCTTTATCGTGGTTTTATATCTTTATTTGGGGTAGTACAGCAGCTTCACTTAGCCAAATGTTAGAGAATTACGCTATCAAGTGGTAGCAGTCCATTATGTCTACTACTGCCTCCTGCCTATAAAAGAGCACAGAACTATTTATTTGACATTAGGAAAACCAGTAGCTTCTGTAAGTCTTTAGACTTGTTGTTGTGTACTTTCTGTCCTGAACTGTGCCTTGCTGGGATGGAGTTAAGTCTCTTCATTGCATCCCGTTGTGCTTTTGATTTGTAACTAAAACTGTGTTGATAACACATCAATGTTTTGACTGTTGCTGAGCAGCATTGAGGTTTTCCCCCTCATCATTCCCCCATCTCCCCAGTGAGTAGGGTGGGGGTTTTCAAGAAACTGGGAGCAGATGCTTGGCTCAAATTGGCCAACGGGATATTCCATACTATGTGATATCATGCTCAGAAATAAAAGCTCAGGAAAAGGGGGAGAAAGGGAGGGACAGTCATGATTATGGCATTTGTCTTGCAAAGTAATTGTTATGCATGCTGAAGCCCTGCTTTACAGAAGTGTCTAAACATCTGACAGCTGGTGGGAACTAGTGAAGAAATCCATTATTTTTATTCAGCGTGTTGTCCTAGAATACTGCCTGTTTCTTTCCTAAACAAGGAGGTCTCACCATATTATTCATGTTTCAGAAGTTTTAATGTCTTGTTTTTTTCCTCTCTTAAAAGTAGCACAGGTTACTAAAACTGGATTGAAGGCTGATAAGTCATGTTATAGCAGCACCGTCTTAAAATTAAGTCACATACCTAACTGCTTCAGCAGATGTCGGCACTGAAAGTTTTAACACTCTGCCATCAGACTGAGTGACAGTTCGTACACTGTGATGCCTGCTTCTGAATTAGCTGGGAAGAACACTGCTCTGCAATTCTAAGGTGAGCTTGTGCAGATTTTCAGCAAAGGAAATTTTGTTATCCTGAATTTTTTGCAGCTGCTGTTGGTCACTTCAGCTGTGTGACATGACAACCTTGTTCCTATCTGTTTGTCTCACAAGCTCAGGAAAAAAAGGTCTCTAAAGCATAAAAAATCACCCCCAAACCTCCAAAAGCAAGTGGTCTATGTAACTGGTTCCTTCTCCAATGCTAAATTCATTGTCCACAGTACTGCCAAAACTTATGTGGAATTCCCTAATTCCCTAACAGGACCTTAGTTTGCAGAGCTAATGTCAGAAAGTAGTAAGCTGTCAAATACATCTTCTCAAGCCATGTCATTACACACGTATTATTTCTTTATCCCATTGAAATGGTGTGTAGGCTTTCACAAAAGAGATGACTACTGGGATGGTGATAGAAGAACCATGGGAGATTTGGTGCAATTGCAGAAGCTGGAGACTGCAGTCAGGTTTTACTACCTTTTATGATATATCCCAAAGTGCAGCAACACCAAAGCCCTAGTCCTGCAGTGGGACAAAGAGGTACAAGAATGCTCAGGTGATGCTGAACACTTCATACGGGCATCATGCCACAGAGGACACAACCATTGCCATAGAGGACACAGCCGTAAGAACATAATAAAAAGACATACCTGTGTGGACAATGCCTAACCCACAGCCTTCATCTCATTGCTAATTAAGATTATCCCCAATATCCTCCTTGTATCTATCCAGTCCTGCCCTGCTGGATGGCAGGTAGATGTTAGAAATACCTTTCAACATACCAGGAATGGAAGGCAGGAATCCTCAAATTCAAGGGCAGAGAGAAATAGGCTCTCAACTAAGTAAGTAGTTCTTATTAGCTTTGGGAAATAGATTTAAAATACTTTTGTTATAATTGGTTCCATGCTTTTGGGGGACCTTAGAAAGAGAGAAATTCATAATAGAAGATGCAAATTGTCTTTAAAAAATATGTCTCCTTGAATTTTCAAGTTGGCCTTAAAGTTTCATACAAATAGAAAAGTACTAATAGGGTTAGAAATGGATTCCTTATTTCAGCATATAACATGTGCTAATGCTTAAGTGACTCACACCAGCCACAGCTTCTCTCCCAGGACAGGTGCAGGTACATTCAGAACTGCATGTCAGATGTTCCACAGAATAGTGCAGCCCACGCATAAAAAGCACAGCAAAAATATGCTTAGAACATTGTTTAAAATGCTTTGCTTTCTCCTGCATTATTTCCTCTAGCTTATTATACCAATCACCTGGAGCATAAATCTGTCTTCACCGTCTGTTCTTTCTTCTGAAACAGCTCCCCATTGCCCTTGACTGTTGCTCTTATATACAATTCTTTATCAAACCTAATTGGAAACAGCATTGAAACCAACACTTACATCTTCCCAGGCATGCTGCTTAACCCTTCTGCATCCAGAACAATGTCAAATGTTTACATCAAGGCTCAATCCTTTGAAAAACAAAGGATTTTCTTTCCAGTGCTGAACCAGAGAAGCCCTCCTCATTATTTAGGCTACAAGGTTATTTAGATGTCCATTGAGAAAACAGGCTTAGAATTTCAGAATTGTGAGGCCTACAGTTATGAACAGAGACAGAAACATCCTGCTGTATGAGGTCTTACAGAGCTGAAAAAGAAAGTAGAATGTGGTCCCTTATGCCACCTGTATGCATCACAGTCACCTATTGCAAGTAGGTTTGGGGGTTATGGAAAGAGTTATACATCAGGAATAAAATAGGCTCAGCCAGTAGGACCCACAGAGCCCAGTTCATGCACACAATCCCTCCTCCCTTTCTAATTCTAGCATTAGTTATGTCAGTGTTCTAGGGAAAACAAAGTGTGGATTTGCTGGTTTAGTTTGGAACAAATAAAATTATATATTTAAAATAAAACCCCCAAAAAAACAAAACCAAAAAATTTAGGTTAATGTTTGGAAAGTGAAAGATTCAAAGAGTGCTCTGCAGGACACAGAGGAATCACAAAGCCTTTCATTTCCAGGCATCATTTGTTTGCTTTAATTTGCTCTAGATTATATATCTAAATCTTTATGAGCTTTGGATTTTGAACAACTGAAGCATTAAATACTACATTTAAAGAAGCTTCATATGCCTTTAAAGCAGATATTTCATGGTGGAAATAGAATAAAGTGGGTTTCTGCACAAAACACACTTGCATCTTTTTAAATGAAACAACACAAACGTGTTAAAGCCTTGATTGGTTTAAACGTGAGACTGTATATCATCACTGTGTCTTCATCTAGAGGGTATATGACTATCAAGTACATAGAAATTCAACCTTTGAAATGTCATAATTTAAAAATGAAGTGTTTTGGGGCTACATCATCATCTGCCATAGTAAATAACTTATTTGCTAAAGAAAGCAAAAAAAAATCTATAAAATTTGAATTCACTTTCATATGGTTATGAAGTGCCTTAAAAGTGACTCATAGAAACCAACTGCTTTACAAAATCAAGATTAGATGTATTCCTAAACCACAAGTGTGGATAAGTCTATGACAGTATCCTTCAGCAATTTATCATTTCCCTCAACTCATTCATTACATCAGCTCTAAGATATTCCTATGTAAGTGTAAAGTGTAACTGATGACCAGAAAACTTTATTCACTTTCTCCAAATCACTTATTTTTTCCTCAAATTCTAAATGCCAGATATTCAGATTGACAAAAATATTATTTCAATCAAAGCAAATATGTTAAAATTAGAGCTACTGTGGGTCCAGCTTCCATAGTACTTTCAGGTTGGACCCCTTCCTTTTTGATGGAGATTTGAGCACTAAGAGCATACAGGTTGAAGTTAAATCTCCTATGATGTCCCTGATTAATAGAGTGGACACCTGTATACTGAGCTTAGTACTGAGAGGTACTAAGAGCTATAACTGCTGTAGATATGTAATGTCTTGCTGCCTGAAATGAGTCAGAGAATGGAAGATAGCACAAATATCCAATTCCTTACCTCAGAGCTCCAATCATTAGGCTATTCTTTAAGGATAACTTCATAAAATCACCAGTTATACCTGAAGCACAACTTTGACAGCTCCTCCTGAAATAATTCCTTTCGCAAATGTTTGAATATTCGTTTTTAGATAGTTAATGTAAGATCTTTAATTCTGCTCAGAAACTTGTAGGACACATCTTCTTGTGTCTCTACTTGCATGTATTCATATATATACCCATATCTATATATGAATAAACATAAACATCAATAAATATTTAAATTATTCTTCTAAAGAACTGTTTTCACACACCTGGCTTGTTCTTTACTTGATATATAATTAATAATTGATGCAAGACAACCAGTGGTAATCCTGTTCACTTTTAGCTGAATACACAAATTTGACTTTTAAACCACATTCATGCAGGCAGCAATTTATTTAACTAAACTTTCACTTTACTTACTGTGCCCAGGTTTCTACTGTGTTTTCAGAATGCAGCTGTCTTACTTCCTACAGCAGTCATATGATTTTCATAGAAGTGCAAGTGTCATGTCTGTTTCCATGTGTTTTATGATTGTTAGAATGACTTTTGAGTCTAAATGGGCTCCAAAAAACACTGAACAGTTTCCATAGGTTCTCTCCAAACTCAGTGACTGGCCTAATTCAATGCTCTTGGTAAAAGCTTGTATTTCCCAAAATTATTCTGTATACCTCTGTTTCTTTACCCAATCCAAATGCCTTTCATAAAGAAACAAAATCCAAACCAGAAATTGCTATAAAAAAAAGAATTTCAGGTATACTTAGGTGTATTATTGAAACCATGAATACTATTTAACAAATAATAACATAGACTAATTAGTAGATTTGCATTAGTGATTTACATTCATCAATTAGAGGATCTGATTTTATTCTACACAGCAAATTATAGAAACACAACAAACTATAGAAACATCTACATGAGGCCCTTTAACTCTTAGTTGCTTGATTCCCATTCTGTTAGCAAGATTTTCTTTGGTATACTTTGAGGTTTTGTTTTCCAATTTTCCAAATTCAGATCTATAGAAACTTAGTCATATTCTTAGCATTTAAGAAAACAGCTGTGTGTGCAGACAGGTAAAAAAAGGCAAGCAAGAAGCATTACACTAGTCTCTAAAGTTGTCTTATTTTAGTAGCATTTTCCATGTTTCTTCAGTGTGTGAGCTGCTTAGGTGAAAAGCACTTTTGGACAACGGTTTTACCTCTTTCCTAGTTAAAACTTGCTATAATACTTTTTAAGCTTGATAAATAATGCATAGCAAAGCAAGTTTATGATGGGTGAATATTAATGGCAGGAATTAGAACACAGAAACTAATCTAGTCAGAGAACACTGAAGCACGGAGTACTAAGCTACATAAGTAGGCTAATTGGATGCTTCATACAGCAACTGCCTTTCTGCACACATTAGATTCAGCTGACAGATTTACTCGATGACTCCTGGCATGAGAAACAGGAAATGTTTTTCTTGTGTCAAAGTAACAGATCTGTGTCTTACATCAAGGGGGATAAAAAAAAAATTGAGAAAAAAAAAAAAGATGCACCCAGTACCTTAATGCTACATTATTTTTCTTCCTCACTTATTTCAAAAGTCAAAAATCATTCTTCTTACTCTCCTCACAACCTTTTTCCCATCCTTGACAAAGGCAACTGAAATGCTATCCCATTCTGACTAAAAACATACAGAAGTTCTTCCCAACTACCTTGCATAGCAGTGTCTTGATCAATATCTGCACATGCTCTAAACGTCCTAGTTCAAGATAGCTGCCCTCATACTCACAAAGGCTGAAATCAGTTTTGACTTGTAGATTTTTTTGGTCATCATTAATTTATTTTTTTAAGAAGTTGACAGCCATAAGCCTTTCTCAGCCCAAGGCACCACAGAAGTGTAGATCCATGCTAGTTAGCAGCCCAGTTTACAAATAACTATTACAATCTGAGTGTCTCTGGCCTGAATGGTAACCTGGTAGAGCACTCAAATCCCACCCAGCAAGGAGTAGAGAGCAAGAGAGGAAAACAAGTAGCAAGAGTCTACCCAGAGTATTTCCTAACTGAAGGTGAGAAATATCTTCATCACCATCTGACATGTAGTGAAGGTTATCTGACACAACCTGTTAAAAGGCTCACCTGATCAAAATCCAAGATGAGTCATCAAAAAAGCTTTGAGGGAAGACTTAAGTAATGAAATGTCAACATAAGGAACTGCCAAGAGTAAGCCCACTCTGTACTACAGCCCTGTCAAATTTAAAATTCACTAATTTTATGTTTGATAGAACTCATAAATAACATGACTGGCAAATGCATAAAATCCAGAAAATTATAGAATTATATTTAATAGCTTCAAACCACCAACTCCCAATCACACGCATAGTTATATCTTCTATAGCATTCAAGGCTGTTCAGTTGTCAACAGCTATTATAGAGGGAATGGAGAGTGTGCAAGTCATGTAGAATATTACTGGTGCTTCTGGAGTCTCTTTTTAAAGTCCAAATTAAAACAGGAAGGCAAAGTTGAGGCACAAAGCCAGCTCAGACTTGATTTATGAACAAAGTAGCCGTGTTGGCAAGTGCATTCATTTACTGAAAAAATTTCTGGATAACGAAGCTTGATTTTCAGTTACTTACACGTAGGCTTCTACTCCTCTTTCAGGTGCCAAAAAGTCTCTGAAACTGTCCAGAGATTACTTTTGTCCTTTCTGGACCAGCAGTCCTTCTGGTAAGGTAACATATCTGTGGCACCTCCTAGTATATGATTAAGATCAAGCTGTTTTCATTGATAGAAAGTCAAGGCATAAACCTGGAGTACCAGAGAGCTGGCCAAAAAATATTACCCTAATTTATACCAGTTTCTAGCAAGATATACATAATTACACTTGTGTGACCTTGCTGATGCCAATAGAGCTCTCAGCTAGTGACTATAAGGTCAAATAAAGCTGAATAACTGCAGTAGCATTAGAAGGATCTAAACAGAGTTTAAACACCATGAATAAGTTATCCAGACCTGCTCTGCAAAACTGATTAGAAACCTTTTGACAGGACTTTACCACAGGGAAGCTATATGTACAGTAAATAAAACCAGGAGCAAAACTGCAAGTACTTTAAATATACTACACAGAGAATGAATAGCTACCTCATTGCTCCTGCATCCATTGATATGGATTGCGATACATTGTCTAACCATCCTTCAAAAAGCACATCTTTTTTAAGTAGTACATAAACAGTACCGCATTTCAAAGATTCCTTTGCATTACAAAGGTCTAAAGAATGTGTCTCACTTTGTATAAATACATGTATCAGAACTGTCATATACGTAACAAAGTTAATCCCAGAATTTTTGAGGGAAATATATTGCTATCTGAATTTTTAGCTGCATACTTTTCTATGCCAATGTTTGCATTGTGAAAACAAACTAGATATCTAAATATGTTTGTGTATTTATGTGTTCTTTAAATAGCACACAATTTGTTCCACATCTGACAACACACTGACTTTTACTTCTATATAATACACAACCATACATAAAGTTTGGGATGCAAGTAGCTCATTGCAGACCTAAGTGATGTTCTGAAATGAACTTGGGTGTTAAGACAGGTCTAGCTCCTTATCAACACTATTTCCTGTTTAAAGTTTCAACTGATAACTGATAAAGCAAAGTGTTTATTAAACAGCTATAGTATACCAAAATTTCAGTAAGTGAAGGGATATGGATGAAATGTTGTTTTCTAGATTTAACATAACTGAGCCCTCAAAACCACATGAAGCAAAGCCGATCTGCCTGTCAATACTATTTGGCACATGTTCAGATACCATTGTACACAATGAACCACAACTTGTCTAAGTCAATCGAGAAAAGGTCCTTGGCTTGAAAAGTGAAACTAGGGCTGCCGAGCTGCTCAGTGGCTGTAATTTCTGTGGTTCATGGTTGCCACTGAGACACTTCCCCTCTGTCCTCAACTTGAAGAGTCATTCAGATACCTCTGCATTAAAATTGTATCCCTAGATTTGGGCACAGCTTCACACCTATTACTGATAATGACATTATCTACTTCTTCAGTTCATCAACCAAAACTGAGCTAAAGCACAGAGTGATACTGTTACCCCATGCCAAACTTCTATCCAGCTTCTCATAACATAGATAGGTGAATGGACTACTGGCAGTTATCACCCCGTTTTAATTTTGCATTTCACTGGGTCCTGATTGTTACCACATTTGAACATGGGGTAATGACTTTATTTATGCTTCTGCAGCTAAACAGCATTTTTTTTCTGAATCTGTATTTCCCTACTTTCCCCAGTCCAAAACAATGTTAAATCCAGACTTTCAGGATGGCTGCTGAGGAGAAGAGGTGAGAAGATATAGAAACATAGAATACTTTGGGTTGGAAGGGACCTCCAAAGATCATCTAGTCCAACCCCCCTGCAATGGGCAGGTGGACCTTCCACTAGATCCAGTTGCTCAGAGCCAGAACTGGCAGATATGGGCTCCTACTAAGAACAAGTGGGTGTGCAGGGACAGCAGTCAAAAATGAAATAAATTCTGATCACTGTGTCCCCCAGAGATGGAGCAGTTGGAGTAAGTGCAAGAAAAGCAACTGTCTTTCTAGTTCTTTTGAGATATGGATGATCACCTGAACATCAGTTACTAGTAATAATTACTTCCTAGGATTCTAAGACACTAGTATTACTAGCAATAAGTCCTTACTAGGATTCTAGTAAGAGTCTAGATCTCATTACATAGCCTTGTCCTCACCATCAATAAAGTAATTTATGCT
This sequence comes from Melopsittacus undulatus, assembly GCF_012275295.1. NCBI lineage: Eukaryota > Metazoa > Chordata > Aves > Psittaciformes > Psittaculidae > Melopsittacus > Melopsittacus undulatus. Next base: position 29,754,374 of record NC_047533.1, read on the forward strand.
GTATGTAGGTGGTTATGCAAATACATAAAAAAATTCTACTTCAACAAAATTAAACTGTGTTATATTTCCTCATACAGTGATGTGGGGAGTAAGCAGTATCTGAAACATGGAATATATTTCATAAATTGAGATGTTTCCCAGCACTCAGGCTATTAGAATCTGTGATAAGACGAACATTATAAGTGCAGGTTAAAAGATTTTTAGTCACTTATGGTTACAAATAGGTACATCATATTGACAACTTAAATCTCCAACGTATAAATGTCAAAGAACCTTGCCCTGCCTAAAAGCATCTTGCTGGATAAAACTAGGGAATTTCAATTAAGGATAAATGTGCAATTACTTTAAGGAAGAATAAAACCAAGCTTTCCATTAGGAATATATGAGCAGCACTTTAGAAAAAAGAAATAAAAAATACTGTCCATTCATTCAATTAACTCCTAACCTTGAAGGTCACAGATCATTTCATTTGTCACCACATCAATTAGACTGCCCTACATTTTGAGAGCATTTTCGATGCCATTAGATTATTAGATCCAGCTAATTCATTTTTCTGGAATTACATTAATATTTAATACATTAGCTAATGAAGAAAGTTAGAAGATTTTATCACACCCTATCTATAAGTACAGCAAATTGCTATTATCAAAACTGATTCAGAGACAAAGTATGCACCCTTATTCAAGATATAACATGCAACAGACAAGACTTTGAAACTAAAATTGTCATTTACTTGTTGCTATGAAATTGCAAGATAAGGAAACAATGTTAAACTACAAACAAATCCTAAATATCATCTACCAAAATCATAATTAATTTAATCTTTGAAGTACAAAAGCCCTGTAACTGCTATATTTAAATGTTTTGGGATTATATTTCCTCTCCAAAGAGTAAAGCAATCTTTACATATATGACTTGGTTGAATGGGAACACAATAACCGTAATAAGATACTCTAAGCCTGCCTCTGTAAAAGTATTTAAAAGTTCACTGTTTTTTAAATATTAATTGAACTGATACTTCAATATCAAAGGAATCTTATTTACAGTAAAAAAATAAAATGCTTCCTTATTTTGTCATGAGATATATATAGAAGAAAGCATTTGCCTACCTTTGTCAAAGATGCTTGCTTCTGTGTGACTGAAACAATTTTACTTTCATCCTAGTAAACTCTTGAGCAGCAATCCTATTAAGTGTCTACAGTGGTTTCATGGGGGTGGGACTTCTGTGTAATAATGAATTCACCAGGGAATCTTCCCTTTCAAAGAATGCTGCTGCAGACAAGGAAACCACTTTACGTTTATTGTCACAAGCTTTTGGATGATTAGTTTAAGATGCAGGGGTTAAGCACATGTACATACGTAGGCATGGATTAAAATATTTCCTATATGCTAAAGCTCTGAGAAATAGGCTGAAAACTGCAGCATGCTATGCAGGGAAAGACTATGTTTATATGTCTACATATGCAATATGTATATAAATATATATACATATATATTAAAAAGGAGAATCATAAAATGTAAATAGGAGAAAACTGCTTGTCTATACAGGTGTGGTAAAATAGTGTGGCTGGGTCAATTACTGAATCTAAGCAATTAATCTGAGAAGCAGAAACTCAAAGTCAAGCATACCGATCCTTACCTAAAAATAAAATAAATAAATAAAAAAAAAGAGGAAGCATTTTTTAATCCAAAATGGTAAGCTGCATAAAGAGCAGATGCACATCTGCCCCACAGGCAATTACCAATTTCCCCAGTACAGCAGCAGCACAGATTTAATGAAGAAGCTCTGTAATATGTTAACCCAATAACATTAAAAAATAGCTTCCTACAGGCTCTTCGGCAAAGAGCAGTGATGGTTGTAGTGATTAAGATTTATGAGCAAAACACTTTGGAGAGTATGTGTGGTCACTTCAAATATAGACAACGAAAGAGAGAGCAAATATCAAATTAGGTTGGCTGAGAGAGACACATCTGGCAAGGTTACAGCAGTGAATGTGACAAAAGGTGGAGAAGCATTCCAGTATTCGACATTTTAGTGGAGCTATAAGGAAGATGGTCACATACACAGATCCCATTACTGGACTAAGTGAGCCTATCAGCCTTTATTAAATCATCCTGCACTTCCCTCATCTCATTTATAGATAAAAAGCAAAACAAAGCAAAATTTATGTCTAGATCTAAGAAAAATGCAAAACTGGCAAGTTAAAAATAGGACTTTGATACATTATAGATACTCAAACTAAAAGCACCTCTCCCAAGTCTCAGGTAATGTCTAAATGAGGAAAACCTCTACAGGAATCAACAAAACAGATAAAAATAAAGTTCCCTACCTGCCTCTAGATTCACTTCTGTACGTACTCATGGGTGTTCAATCAAGGGCAAAGTTATGAATTTTTCCATCTTGTACTTTTAAGGTGCAAAAGTGGGCCAAGAAATTGATGTTCTTTTCCTTCAAGTGGGTCTATTTATCTGGCACTCATAGCTTTCTTTTTACCTACCTCACAGCAAATTGCTATTATCAAAGCACAAACAATAATACCTTTCTTCTCTATAAATTCCAGCATTCATCCAGGGTGTGGAAAAAATTCAGCTCCCTTCCCTTCACATGCAATGTGTGTTTTCCAACTCATGCAAGTGCCCAACCAGGAAGTCATGAAGTGGTCTGTGTGCTTACCACAGCTCGTTTTGAAACTGTCCCATCAAGGATACAACACCCAAGAATCTGAGCTACTCAAAAGACAAACAAAAGAATAAACATCACCGTAGAAAGTTCAAATGTGAGCATAACCTGAATAGCAGCTAACAACCTTATCTAGAGTAGAATTTCAGGATATTATTTCAAAAGAAATGAAAAGTATTTGTGGTTGCTTAACTCAAAGGGCAGAAGGTGAAGGAAGAACAGCAAAGGAAGAGAAATAAAAGAAAAAAGAAAATAAATACAACACTAGTTTCTTTCTTCAATTTTAATTAAGTTTTACACATATGCTTGCTTTCTCCATTCAAAAGCCTTTACCATTCACTTTAGAGCAAATAAAAATACAGACTATTTATCTAAATTAACCTTGTTTCTTTCTCAGCTTGATACAAAAATTTGGAGTACTTAAATCTGCTTTTCATAGCTGTAAGAATAAAACCTCTGTATCAGGTGCACTAGACTTCTCCAAATACTTTGATTCTGCTCTTTGTATGAAGTAATTCCATCCTGGTAGATCTTCGAACTTAATTATTCTGACCTAACAGCCTAATTATACTTAAGACCTTCTTTTATTGATCTAATGTACAGTTGAAATCCTATTTCACCTTCTGGCTTGTGTATTGCTCATATTAAATTACTAACTAATTTTCATCTACTTTAAAGATTACTTTGTGGAAAGTCACACTAGAGAGCAAAGGTATTGTCTTTTAAGTAACTAAATTGAATGTAAACCCTTTTGCTGCTGTCAGATACCCAAACCTGCAGTTACACTTCTGCTATTTGATAGCTATTACTAGTCTGTAATAACTACAAGTTCTTTATACAGCTGTTTTTTAATTACATTAAATTGTAGCATTTTGTAAATGGAAAATTTCCTTTGATAAAAGAAATTAAATTCCATAAAATACCATCTTTATTCAAACACTGATTTGATTTACCGGTATTGTGTTGGAGAACTGTAACCAGTGCTTAGCAATACCTGCACATCAAACTGATTAGTGTTTCAGAAAAAGACACAAAGCACTTTAGTTATTGGAAAGTGCATTTCATCTACAAGCTGTAAACAGAGACTCCATCTGTCAGAAACAAATCTGAGCAGAATCAGAGTTCAGTGGCACTTAACAATACTAAGATAAAAATCTTATGACATCAGTATTTTCTATTCTTTTCCCCTTCCAGCCAAAAAAGCTCAACGTGCATCTCTAGAAAACATAAAATATTTGATGATTTTCTTTACTTTTCCATGCTCAAGTACAGCTCATGTGGCCAACTCACATGGAGCTCCCACAGATTCTATATTTCAATAGAATATTGATGATATGTGGTGTCTTATCACTTTTTGTTCTGATGATATGCAGGATTCTGTGTGGAATCAGTTCTCCTGACCAGCAGGAAAACAACAGATCTATCACCATCCCTCCACGGTAAAAAGTACCACCACTAGCATTCGTTAGGAGCCCACTTCACATTTCTTTGGCTGTCAAAACACAACTTGACACAGCCCACTTCAGAGTCACCTTGGTGTATCTAAGTAAAGAGATTGCAGAAATGAACTTAAAAGGTATTTTTAGGAAAGCCTAAAAAAAATGCCCTCCTCTATCATAACATAAATACCATGAAAAAAAATTTTCATTTCAGAAATCTGGCTATAAGGATGCTAGCCTAACTAATAAAGTGTCAAAGGCTAGATTAACCATTTGCCAAAAATCTACTTCCCATAAAAACTGGAATTTTGCATAGTCATATAATTATAGGAAAGAAGATGAAAATGAAAATAAAAAAAGTACAAGACAAATCTATACACTACAACAGTCCTGAAGTACGTCAAACAGTATCCCCCTCGAAAACAGTTAAATACTCCTCTGCATATTTGCTCTATTAAAGAGTTGCAGGTGGGGAGGAATATATTTAACATATATATGTATTCCTCTGCTGCTGTGATGAGCTTAATTTATGAAACAAAGGCTGCAGTGAGAAAAAGTTCTGTAAGCTGCTCTAGAGAAAGCTGGCAAAAAACTTAAGCATTTTCCAGTTGACTCACACTACTGTGTGTGATTGTTAGCTAATGCCAGTTCTTAGAAACTTCAAGGGAAAGACCAGTTTTGCTTTCTTCAGTTTTTCTGGAGATGCGTCACTGCTCTAGTGCACTACTTAACATACTTAATAAAATGCTTTCCAAACTTTTACTAAGCACACAGCTTCTAAGTCCATGTGCTGTTAACGGTGTTTATGTCAGTACAATTCCTAATGTATTCCTGTTGCTAGGACAAGTTTGTTTACAGCTTGTGGATGAAGTAATTCTCATACATTTTTCTGAAGATCCCATTTTTTTCATTGACTAAATAGTTACATCTAACCTCCTTGCCCTTTCTGCGTGGGCAGTGCTTCCTCTCTTTGGATCATGTGCAGCACTTCAATGGCAAAGTCAGCTCTTGCCAGCACAAAGAGCATTGCACTGGTGTCCTATTTATACTGCAAGCAAAAATAATCACATCTCTTCTGAGAACTAGGCACTGAAACGGAAGCAACCCAATGTACTTTGTTGAGACTTCTTTCTAGAAAGGAATTCAGCCTCCCATGTCACTGCAGGAAATTCAAATTAGCTTTCGCTGTGTTTAATTATAAGGTGTAATAAGGTTTAACAGTTATTAAAATGAAGAGGACTGTTTTTCTTCTTTTGAGCATCAACTGCCTTGCAAATTTTCCTTTCTTAGCAACCCAACAGAAAGCATGTTAGGTTTCAGATTGGTAGAGATATAGGGGAAACACTGGTATATCTTAAGTTCTGCTAAGAAATAATGAATTAAATAAAATATTGGAGAGTGAAAAATGTCTTCACCTCTTTATTCAGAACTCTGAATTTGGCTGGTTATGGTTATGTTACCAATTTTATTTGCATAAGGGTGACAGTTATACTGAACATTTCAACACAGAAAACTGCTTTCTTCTTGTGACACTAAGAAGGGTAACAATCATGTTCAAAATGCTAAAGCAACTTTCAGGAATGCCTCCTCACTACTTCATTCTACACAGTACAAGCTGGCAAATACCATAGTAAAGGAAAAAGAATAGTGGAATTTAAATGTCTTGTGGCTACTTGTTCTACTACTACTATTATTATTATTATTCATTAGGACATGAACCAGAACCCAGCTTAAACCTTCCAGTTTCAGATGAGTAGAAAAAATTTCTACACATTAAGTTATTATGCAATTATTTTATACAACCCCCCAATGTTATTGGAAGAAACAAACTTATTCAGAATGCTTATGAGTCTGGATATTAAAACATTTGACAATGGAAATCCAGGTTGAAAAGATCTAGTTTGGATAGGCACCAGAACTTAGGTCTCTTGTTTTTTTTCTCATCAGTGCTGACCAGCATAAGCATTAAGAATTTTTCCACACAAGAGACACTGAATGTAGTAAGACCAAAGAAGAATTTTTGTCATAGCCAAAACCTGGGGTTTGGGAAGTTCAATCTGGAATTTAGAAAACTTGTTCTTTTAAAAGGGGGACAGGACACTGGAGAAAGTTACTCAAGGACAATGCACAGCCTCCATCCTCGAAGTTTTCAAGATATCACTGGGAAGAGAACTCAGTTTTAAGCAGCAATTTCAGCTTTTTTTTTTTTTCTTTCACAGTCTGATCTTCTATATAGTTTCATTCTTCACCAAGAAAGTGAGAGAAGCTCCTAACTCCATTGAGTTTAAGACACCCATTTCCAATTATCCCTACCCTAAGCCATGGAGTTGGTCTACAGAAGAAAATTATTGTCCTCAGGTTACTTTTTCCCAGTTTATATTTCCTAGGTGACCATCACTGGAAATGTAGGTAGAGTGGGAAAGTTTTCAGGCATACATTATGTTGCAGAATGCAGATTGAAGTTCAGTAGTCTGTTGAGGTGAAACTGCAGAAAGGAGCAGGAAGAGATTTCTGACATTTTACAGACACATACAGACTGAGATTAAACTCCTGAAATCAAACTCTAGTTTTCATATGCGTATAGGCATATAACTAAGGTTGAAGAACTGATTACTGATAAAATCATTATATTGAGGAGGGGTTTATCTCTGATTTGAACAGGTTCAGATTTCAGCCATCATGCTGTGTTACAAAGTACTTGTTCTTAAATAAACTCAAAAAAACCCCAAGCAATCCCCATCTGCCCTTGTTCCTCTCCTGCCAAAAAAACCCAACCCCAAACCAACAAACTAAACCAACTAAAAACCAACCCTGCAACAAACAGGACAAACTGGAGACACAGGTGACTTGCATAATTATCTCATGGAATAAATACAAACCCTTGGCCATGTGGCAGAAGGAAAAATGGACGACAGTTTTACTATCTTCTTCCAACTTTTATAACTCTTGACACTGTAGAAGTTACTGAATTTCTCAGGAATAACTAAACAGATTATAAATACTTTCACTTTGATATTCATAGTCCGATACAAAAATATTATAACATTCCCTAAGTTTCCTGTTTCCCATGACTTCCATCTCAAATCTCTCAGTGATAACAGAGAACAAGATTTTTTTGCTCATTGAAAATCCATGTAGCCATAAACAGAATTAAGGACAATATTTAGAGACTGTTTTGTTGGTTTTATAATAAGAGTTATAATGTGATGCCAAAGTATAAGGCCTTGATCCCACATTAGCTACAGCTCATCACAAGTAGCTACCCACAAAGGATTCATTATCCATACTATTCTCACTATTGTTTAAACAGGCAAGTAAGGATTTTAATTAAAGAAAAAAAGAAAGCCAAACCAAAGTTTAGATATCTTTCCTATATTAAGAAACCAAGCTTGGGGTTAAAAATAGCAGGTCTAGTATTTTCTCCCTAATTATTTATTGACCATAGAATTCAGGTACAATTTCAGGTACCCTATCTGACCTTGATAACAATGCGACATCTAATTCAGAGCTTGCAAGACCCAGATAAAAATGAAGCAAGCAAGATAACAGAAGTGACTGTTTAGAAAGAAAAGGAAACATTTTTTGTTTAGAGTCAAGGATTGTAATAACTTTTATTCTACATTCTGTACTTGGTCTGCATATTTTAATTATAATTCACTTAGAGATTTGTGTTGTAAATGCACATCTGGACTTTGTCCATTCAGCTGCATTGATACTTATTCTGCTGTTTGTTCCAAATTTATTTTCACACAGCTCTGTATAAGGCTTCCCCTTCCAAAGGGAGCTGTCCATACCAGATGGTATTTACATGTCCAAGTCATGCTCTGATTTCAGTAGTTTTTTCACAACTCTGTTTTCAAGTGTCAGAAATAAAGTTTAAACGTCACCGTACAGAGTTGCATTTACATTAGAAGACTCTGAAGGGGAAATATAAAATCACTAGGCAGCTTTCAAATAAGAAAGACACTATGACTACATGCTAGAGGGGGAAATTTTCTAATGTTTTGTATGACCCTCGTGATGACACTGTCAGGTCTCTCCTAGGACATAGCAGTTTTTCTGTAGCTAAAGGGGATCTCTAAGAGTCCTGAAGAGGGAATTTTTACAAGGGTATGTAGGGATAGGACAAGGCAGAACAGCTTCAAACTGAAAGAGGATAGATTTAAATTAGATATTAGGAAGAAATTATTCACTGTGAAGGTGGTGAGACACTGGCACAGGTTGACCAGAGAAGTTGTGGCTGCCCCATCCCTAGAAGTGTTCAAGGCTAGGTTGGATGGTGCTTTGAGTAATCTGGTGTATTGGAAGGTGTCCCTGCCCATGGCAATGGGGTTGGAACTATATTATTTTGGAGGTCTCTCCCAACCCAAATCATTCTATGATTATAATTATGATTCCTTCTGAGATACCTGTAATACCATGCCAGATAAAGGATTCAGGAGAAAGACAGAAAGTGCTATAATTCTATGATCTGTTCTTACTATAAAAAGGTCTTGCAGCTCAATCATAATGTATGTTCTGTGATCCCAAAACCAAAGAAATCAAACTTATGATGTTTCTTTTGAGACTAAACACATTGCCACATGGCCTGAATAAACCCTCTGTTTTTCTAAAGCTTAGAAAAGTTACAATAGATTAGAAGAATACTAATTAATGCTGTTAACACATCTTAGAGATTAGGTTCCTTGCCAAAAAGATTTAAGGTAAATATGTTTAAGACAGCTATTCCAAATCCTTTGCAAGTGTAAGTCTACAGCAAAAACATAACCCTGAAGAAGCAGAGGCACTGGTTCAGAAGAGAAGCACAAAAAGCTTTTTAGCAGTAACTTATGAGATAATTCAACTGTTGGTATTTTTGTTGGTTTTTTTTTGTCTTAAACTTTGTTTTACAAATCCTGCCAAATACCTATCTTGCATTACTTTCATGTAGCAATTAAAGAATATAAATTTATAGTTACATTAGGTATTAAAACATGCATATTAAAGTGCAGTTTCATAGGGCCCAGATCTTCAGGTCTTAGTAAAACAGAAGAGTCCAACATAAAATATTTTTATACTTTATCTTAATGTTAGCACTTCTTTCATCCAATCAGCTTATTTCTCAAGTGTCAGTCATGCCAGACACAAGAAATACCCTGTTGTTTTACTCATCTGTTAAATTCCAGTTGGATATCATTATTTTCCGGCCGAGTTTTATTTTTTTTTAATATATATATATGTACATATATATATCTACTACTATGTTAAGAGAAGGCAGACAAAACATTAACCACTTTATACTGAACACCTTAGAAAGATGTTACCAGAGTTACTGTGGCTCCTTATCTGCATTTTCATAAAACAGCTTAAATCCTCCACCATTGTATGTAATGGAAAACAAAAAATGATACCCAGTACTTAGCCACCACTCTGCAATTACTGTTTGTTGCATCAGGACACGAAGAGCATTTCCAAGACACCCACTGACACCTGACAGATAAAAATAACTGAAGTAAATGTTAGACAGTACCTGACACTCCAGCTCCCAGAAATAGATCCTGACTGCTATAACTGTTCTATGATGTTCTATGATTAAAAGCATTGCTTTTAATCACTTAATGGTCATTTTTATAACTTCCCTTTTTAAAGCATTTATGTACAGATGTTGAAAACAATTCCCATTGCAAAAGCTGTGGCAGCTTAGTGTCTCTTGTAAGTTAATACTAACAACGCACAACATGCTCTACCAGCTAACTGCCACCAGTTCATTCAACCAAAATCGGCAATTACAAAGAATCACAGAATCCCAAGGGTTGGAAGGGACCTCAAAAGATCATCTAGTCCAACCCCCCTGCAAGAGCAGGGTAACCTAGAGTACATCACACAGGCACTTGTCCAGGCGGGCCTTGAATATCTCCAACATAGGAGACTCCACAACCCCCTTGGGCAACCTGTTCCAGTGCTCTGTCACTCTTACAGTAAAGAAGTTCTTCCTGATGTTAATGTGGAACCTCCTATGCTCCAGTTTACACCCATTGTCCCTTGTCCTATCACCGGATATCACTGAAAAAAGCCTAGCTCCATCATCCTGACACCCACCCTTTACATATTTTGTAAACACTGATGAGGTCACCCCTCTGTTTCCTCTTCTCCAAGCTAAAGAGACCCAGCTCCCTCAGCCTCTACTCATAAGGGAGGTGTTCCACTCCATCATCTCTGTGGCTCTGCACCGGACTCTTTCAAGAAATTCCCTGTCCTTCTTGAACTGAGGGGCCCAGAACTGAACGCAATATTCCAGATGTGGCCTCACCAAGGCAGAGTAGAAGGGGAGGAGAACCTCTCTTGCCCTACTAAACACACCCCTTCTAATGCACCCTAGGATGCCATTTGCCTTCTTGGCCACAAGGGCACATTGCTGGCTCATGGTCATCCTCCTATCCACCAGGACCCCCAGGTCCCTTTCCTCTTCACTACTTTCCAGCAGGTCAACCCCCAACCTGTACTGGTCCATGGGGTTGTTCTTCCCCAGATGCAAGACTCTACACTTGCCCTTGTTGAATTTCATCAAGTTTCTCCCCTCCCAACTCTCCAGCCTGCCCAGGTCTCGCTGAATGGCAACACAGCCTCCTGGTGTGTCAGCCACTCCTCCCAGTTTAGTGTCATCAGCGAACTTGCTGAGGGTACACTCAGTTCCCTCATCCAGGTCGTTGATGAAAATATTAAAGAGCACTGGTCCCAGCACCAACCCCTGAGGGACTCCACTAGTCACAGGCCTCCAGCTAGATTCTGTGCCACTGACCACAGCTCTCTGCCTTCTTCCTTTCAACCAGTTCTTGATCCACCTCACTACCTGATCATCAAGCCCACACTTCTTTAGCTTATCTATGAGGATGCTGTGGGAGAAAGTATCAAATGCCTTACTGAAATCAAGAAAAACCACATCTACCACTCTACCATCATCCCTCCACCTAGTTACTTCCTCATAGAAGGCTGTAAAGTTGGTCAAACATGACTTCCCCCTGGTAAAACCATGTTGGCTGTTTTTAATGACCCCCTCATCCTTGATATGTCTAGAGGTGGAGTCAAGAATAAGTTGTTCCATCACCTTTCCAGGGACGGAGGTAAGGCTGACTGGTCTATAATTACCTGGGTCCGCCTTCTTATAGACTGGCGTGACATTTGCCATCCTCCAATCCTCAGGCACCTCTCCCATTTCCCACGACTTACCAAAGATGATGGAGAGTGGCCTAGCAATGACCTCTGCCAGCTCCCTCAGCACCCGTGGGTGTATTCCAGCAATTCTGCAAATGATAAACAACAGGTAAACAAGCAATTACTACTGTTCTGGAAAATTCCCTAGAAAAAAACACATATTTGATGAAGTCTGCAGGAATATTCAAACCAAGTTCTCCTCAGCATCTGCCACACCCCACACACTTCTTGCTTATGGCCAGTGTAGAACACCTAGTAGAAGTCAAAGCAGAGATGTGATTCTTCCTCTCCAGCACCACACTGAAGTACCATAGCTAATATGCAAGAAAGCCCTCTTTAATATAGTCACTTTATTGTTTCCTTCCATTAATAGTGTTTTCATGGGAAGACAGAAGCTGCTAGTCTTAGAGCTGTAATCAGGCCCACCTCCCTTCCCTTAACAGCTGCTGTACCTGCAGATAACATGAACTGAACACCAACTTATAACCAAAGCCAAAAATATAGGTTTTTATTTTCCATCCTTACCAGAGACAAGAGAAGTCGCTCTTACCAAGAAGAGTTTCATAGTCTTTAGAGAGAAATGATAAAGAAAAAGTCATAAATTACTTAAAATTATTTTTTTCCCTTCTAACAATGCAATACTTGTTTCTTGCCTTTCAGTTGACATCCCTTTATACTGTTGTGGTCTGCAGAACAGTAGAATCAGTTGTAGAAATGAAATGAGTCATAAACACCACGTGACTTGGGGCATGTAAGGCTGAACTGACTATATAACTTTGTCTGTATTGCCAAAAGCTGTAACAAAATCATGTTTGTTTACTTCTTGAATTTAAAATTTTGTTGTTGAGTTGAACATGCTTTTTATTTTTAAAGTAATACATGATGTAACATACAAATTTGCTTGAAACTTCACAGTTTGAAATTACTGTTTGGTTAGCTGTAATGATTTCATGATACAAGACATTGTTCATGTATTGATTAAACCTTTCATAATATGGAGATGACAAATCTGCCTGCCAGAGTAGGTAAAGATTAGTTCACTCCTCCATGTAAAACCATGTTTGCTGTTATGGCAATACAATTTCGCAATTCAAGATATATTAATCTGGAATTGCTTTTCTCCTCCTCTCCTAGAGCTCTGACCATTACATACCTGTGCAGGTGAGCAAATAGCTGGAAAGCCAATTTGTACTGCATTCCTCCCTTGCTGACCTTTCTATTATTTCAGCAAGTCACCTTGGCAAAAAAAGTTGTAACTAAATACCTCAAATATTTTTTCCTCATATGTTGTGGTTAAAAGGTTAACTAATATCTTCCAACTTTTTCTAGGCTCACTCTCCTTAAGTATCAAAGCACACACATATTATAAACTGTTCAATACATAGTGGCAACCTGAGGCATTCCTACTCATTTTAGGTACTAGACTAGAAAACCCTAACAAAAACAACCATCTCCCCTCCCCTTCCCCTTCCCCCTCCTCCTACCCCACTAATAAATCTTTTTAACTGGTAAATTCAAAACTAAATGCTCTAGATCAGGAGAAAAGAAAGGTTGAGTAGAAATTAAAATATCCAAAGTTAAGTCATATCTGTACAAATATTCCACTGGTCTTAGAGTCAAGATTTCTACCACAAATCTGTGAGCAACAGTGCTCATGACTTTCTCTCAGTACTACCTGATTATTAAAATTTTAAATTCTTAAAATCCTTCTGCGATTGACTCTAAAAAGGCTGAGGATGAGTACTGTTAAGTGATCTACCAAATGCAGGTATTCTTTATTCCTCATAGAATTACAGTATAGCACTTTGCTGTCAAAGTGGCAAATCATGGATTGTCCCATAGAAAAGCTTTTTCAGAGCAGCTCTATCAGACAAGGTTCAGCTGAATTTTAAGTTTGTACACATATTCCTCAGCTCTAGTTAGGAAGAGATAAATGTGTTGAAAAGGTGTTCTTGTGAAGTGGTACCAGAAGATGTCTGGAAATCATCTGTCATCGTCGTCATCTTATCATGCTGACAATAAGAGTGCAACAAGAATAGTGACTTCTCATATCATCAAGTTAAACTTTCATCTTCATAATCTCTTCTCATCCAAAAAAACCCAGGTTTTGAAGTTATAAAGAGTCTCGAGACTCAGATTTAACCATAGAATGATGGAGAAAACAGTTCTCCAAGGTTTTGACATGAATAAACTACTGAATGCCTTCCAGTTCAAGCTGCACAAACTGTGCTAGAGAGAGGAGGTAACCTTCAAAACTCCAGTAACTAGTTACATGCATGCTCTACCACCTATTATTTTAAACACAGTATTAGGACACTAATAAGCTAATGTGTCACATCTTGCAGGCTGGATGGTCCAGCAGAATCAGAGTGAGTTACCATAGCTCAACAGGTAGGCACTTACTAAGCTGCATTAATGCACTTTTGTAAGACTGTATGACAAGAAATAACATAGTTCTTTATGACAGTGATAATTTCAATTAATATTTTTCACGTTATCTACCATGCATGCAAGTACAAAAAGAAGTGTTGGCATTGATTACAACAAAACCTTATCCTCAAGAAATTTCCCATGAAACTAAATGACTAGAGCAAGCTAGCTGGTAAGTTAAATACATAAGTATGTATAGTCCAAAAGATCAATAAAATAGAAGATTGTTTCTACTCAAGTCTGTTTCAACACCACTTTCAGCAGACACATATAAGTACAAATATATGACTTAACTGTATTAGAAGGAAGCAAATAGTTCCAAGATGCTCCTACATTTAGGTATCCATGGAACTTGATGCTGGGCTTCATTGCATAAGTGCTTTAAAAATTTTCTTGCAATACAGCATTTTGGCCCCTAACGTGAAAAGCTTCAGAAGCCAAATGATGGCCACCTAATCATAGATTATTCTGATCAAACATTGTTACATTATTTTTTTCCACTAAGGCTCTGCAAAACCATCAAATCCGTATTTCTTTGACTGACAAAGGTACAGTCATTCATAAAACAGAGGTGGCCAGAAAAAAAAATCAGCTATAAAGAAAAATATCAACACAAAGTTATGAAGCCCTATGGTATGATTCCTTAATGAAGACTCAAGGCTTGTATTGAATGATTAGATACAGCATTGAAGTGTGGAAGCTTAAAACGTCATCTGGGAGCCTTAGTCTCTTGTTCACACACCCTACACCCTTCAAACACCACTCAGTTTCTCTGCATAGCTCTCCTCACTGCATAAGATTAGGTTAATTAAATAAGCCAAACTCTTGCTTACAAGCACCTTTATTTAAGAAATAGATGCTCAGATTTCTTCAGAAGTAGAAATGCTTCAGTTCAGAGTTCATATTTGTTTCAGTGCTCAAACATCTGTTCTAACAGCACTCTGAGAACAAGTCACTTAAACTATATTTAAATCCCAGGAAACCACGTGTGTCAGCCTCACTTTCTCTGGCTGGTAGCAGTCAATCACAAAGAGAAATGACAATCTATACTTTGTCTTGGAGCAAAGTCAGAATTGTTTCATACCACAGAATGAATCAGTAGCGGCTCCTGATTCTTCACATGGCGGGGGCAAGGGGAAAAGGACGGAAAGGAAGCTCATTTCCTGCCCTCCCAAACAGATTTACGTGTCCCTGACTTTTTTCGCAGACCACTTCAGAGTAACTAGTGTATCGTAACCGATATGGAGGCGTTTCAAGAGAGAGCTAACATGGTGTTGAACATTGAACGGGAAAGTAGAACTAACAGTGACATCGAGTGGCAAGACTGCTGCAATACACTTCTTAAAAACTCGTTAGAAGGTTCCTCAGCAGCCTATTTAAGGCCTGTGAAATTTGTAATTCTTAACTATAACCTATTAATATTTAAATACGAGTGTATAAAGCAGAAACACTACTTATTTTCTTGTTCTTCCTTGAACCTTCAATGTTTTGTTGGAAAATATTCTTCATTGAAGTTAAAAAAAGAAACAACAGACATACCTCCCAAAACCAAAGAAACAACAACAAAAACAAACAACAAATAGGGGAAAAGGGGGGAGAAGGGGAAAAGGGGGAGAAGGGGAAAAGGGGGGAGAAGGGGAAAAAAAAGGAAAGAGGAAAAAAGAGGAAAAATTAAAAGAGAAAAAATATGAAAAGAGAAGAAAAGGAAGAGAAAAAAGAAAAAAGGAAAAAAGAAAAAATAGGAAAAGGCTTCAGTAAGAGCTTGAAACAGACCAAGATTAGAACCTAGCTGGTTTCTGAATTATTTATAAAGCATTCTCTTCTAAAAAACAAAGATTCTGTTGTAAAAATGTACATGTAACCCACTTGTGTATTCTTCCAAATCCTTATGAAGCTACCAATGAGGTGAAGTTTAGGAGATTAATTATTCTATTTAAGTGTCTTACCCTTTTAGTCCTGGAGGAGAAACATCTTTGAATGACACGACTATTAACAGGACTCTACAGTTTGTGAATGTTTAGCACTGCTCTAAGCTTGGTCTTCAAACAAACACACTGAACTATTTTGCAGAAAATGTTGTGCTCTATAAACAGTTTTATCTATGAAATGAGACAGGTTTACTATTTTTATTTTTTTTTTTATTTTTATATTTATTTTCCCCAGGAAATATTCTGTAGAGTTAACTGCTTCTAGTCTTCTGTCAGATATATAGCCAGTGTGACAAGATCCAGCTTGAAATCTCCTTGGATATCATGATATTCAGATAATACCCAGGTGAGTAGTTAGTGACAGAAAAAAAGATGGTTTATACTTCCTAAGACTGCAGCATCATACTGTGCCCAAGGAATGGTAACACATAAGGGATATTTATTATTTGACAGTACAGGAGATGAAAGGGTTTTATTTATTAAGTTTACAGATCCTGAGCAAGATATTATCTGGGTAGCACACAGCATGCCCACGGCTGGATTTTGAGTGCTGAGAAAACCGTATTTGCTAGTGAGGAATTATCTTTTCTCTCTCCAGTATCACCACACTTATTAGCTGCAAGCTAAAATTTGACCTGTGCTTTCTGGAGGGCATGTGCACAAGCCATTTGAAGGAAAGAATAAAAAATGGGCTTCAACAAAATAAAGGAGTGCTGCACTGATACCTTTACAAACACCAACTGAGACAGTGGAGAAAAGTAAAAGTTGAGAAAGGTTAATGAGAATGCAACATTAGGAAACTCATGATATTTCATCAGCTTCATACTAGAAAGCTTACTTACAAATTGCTTTTTGGGATGCTATGCCTTTGCTATTTGTCAGTACAGCCCAAGACAAAGAACTGCACTCAGAAAAATCATACACAACATGAAACAAATAGAAAATTCCTATACCTAGCTCTACTAGTGTGCATTTTTTATACATACATATATATAAATTCTTTTCTTGTCTACTGTCCTATTTTCTCCTAAGAATCATAAAGCCCTTCATTGCAGTTGAATGTTTCTCATATCCCTACAATTTTCCATAAGAAAGCTAAATTAGTACTTCCCCTAGTTTGCTGCTGAGCAATGAAGTATCCCAAGTCTGACACAATGACAAGCTTCATCTAATTTCCTAATCATTCTGTTAAATTTATCTGAAGATACGCAAATAAATGAATCTTAGTTCAATCTGTTTCTCCCAGGTTTCTGTAGCCTAAGGAACTGGCAGATGAAAAACTCTAAACCAGATTATTAAAACCAGCCTGGATAGTTTTCTCTTGTCATGATAGGGAGCTGCCAAGACAGACACCACACAAAGAAGCAACAATACTCTTATTAAAATACACTTTATTCATGGAGACCTAACTTCTGAACAGCTTGTTGCTAAAATTAAATTGGTAAAAGAATACATACTGCTTCTCAACTCTAGAGTTATTTGTCTTTTCACAAGTAAAAGACTTTATGCATAAATCCTTTGGTTTTCAAATCAGCATCTATTTGAAAATGAACATTAGATGCTTGTGTTAGAATAACGTTTTCTCAATAGTAATTAAACAGATGGTTTGCATGAGATTTGTGCTAAGTACTAAAAGAAGCTAGCAGTTCTAACAAGTTAGGATCAAAGATGAACTAGATGTGCTCATTAAGCAAGTTATACCTTCTTCAAGCAAGCAATAAAATAAAATAATAATAATAAAAAAAGACCACAAAACAAACCCCCCAAAACCAAACCACTGCATAGTGACTTTCTTATAGAAGTTTTTCCAAGTACAAGGATTTTGCTTCCAGTGTAACAGTTCTTCACAAAATTAAACTGTTTTATTTCTTCTTGGGAGTTTCAATGCCTAAAGATAGAATTTGCTCATCTCTAAAATCCATGGGGATTAAAAAAAAAAAAACAAGAAAAAAACAAAAGATATTTTGTTAATAAGAATTCAGCATCAAAAGTTTTGTGCACAGGTTAGGACAATCATTGTAGACAGACCTCCTTGGTCTGTTAGTTTTTGCAAAGCAGATCCCAAACATTAGCTGTGCTATATGACCCAGCTGTCTTCTATCTGTTCTCCAATATGAAGCATTGCATAAGCATGGCAAGATTTGAACATACTGTGCATGCAGTGTTCTATTTTGTCCCAAACTTCATCCTTCTTGGAACTTTTCTCACAGCAGCCTACACAGTGGGAAGCCAGCTGGAAGCAACCAGAATTAAGTTTGACCTCCCAGCCCCTTACAGATTTCCCATGACTTTTCTGGTACACTAAAGCTTTTTTTTTCCTCTTTAGACAAACCAGCATCACTTTTGGTCAACTGTCAACAATACAGGGCCAGAACATGGCTTTTATAATAGCATTTCTGAAGTAACTTCTCTTATTACTTACAACAGTCAGAAATAGCGTAGAGAGGTGGAAAGGGAATAGATGTAGTTCAGGACTGTGGCAGATTTTTTTTCATGGCAAAATCAAAAGCTCGAGCAGAATTCAGCCCAAACTACAGGCCTTAAGATTCAATTTTCATGAACACAACTGCTTTTTAGTAAAGTATTGCATTAAAAGTAGTTCATTTCACACATGGTACACCTAAATTTACCTCCGTTACAGAACATCAATATTAGTGTAAATCAATAAAAATTCAAAATAAGAGCAATATGTTCTCAAAAACTAGGAAGAGTGATCTTGCAAATAAAAAGAAACAAATCCAAATTATCTCTTATAGTTAATTAGCTTTTAATTCTGTTTTATCCTTTTAATTAAATTAAAAACATGAACAGAATATGAAGTACAGAGGTTCTGTAATATGAACTTATTTCTAGTCTTTCAGGCACTTGTCACATGATTTTGGTGTACTGCTTCCTTCTAAGATTAGAGTTCTCCAACAGGAGTTGTGTCTACTCAGAATACTCATATTCCAATACCATGGCAGGAATTTATGTTATTAACTGCTGCTTCTCACCTTAAGAGCAGCCCTTCTCTTCTAGCTTCATCTTCTTTACAGCTACCAAAAATAGGGTGCTGCCTTATTCAAGTACTTACTGCTTTGCTACCTAGTCGAGTAACAGTTTGAAAGAGAAGGAAACTTAAATTTGCATTTCTTCTGACATCCCACCAAACAGGGTACTTAGTCCCTCAGATTTCTTAGAGGCTAATAATTTCACTAGTTTTCAGGACTAAAAATCCTACTATTTGACAGGCAGTGGAATCAGATGGATACTGCCTTTCCCATAAAAACAAATATACAGCTGTAATTTTATCCAGTCTTAACATTACCCAGAAGACTGATAACTAAAGTGAGCCATGAAAGGAAGCATCCACAGACCAGAACTCCCAGCCTTATTGCTGAAAGTATGGGGAAACATATTTAAGTGAACAGTTCTCTGAAGGTAAAAAGATTATAGTTTGGATTCATTATTTCACAATCTCTGCACATTTACAGTACAATTAAGCATCTCAGTCTTCAATATAATTGTAATACCTTTAAAAAAACCCAACACATAACTTGCAACAATTTTATCAGCTAGCACATATAGATTTGTTTAAAGAGAACTCACCATAAAGTATGCTGCAAAACAGCTGGGCACCACAAAGCCAAGCATTTCCCTTAGCAGCTACCCTTCAATAACAGTTTTCCTTCCCTTGAAGCTGGCTGAGCCATAGCTGACTTCTGACACTACAGATTTTCCACATGTAGTAAGTCTGAAATTTAACACCAGGTCTTCAGCCTGGGATTCAGACTTTAACAACTTCCTTAAACTCCCCTCTGAAAGACCTTTATGTAATTTTCCCAGTACATAACTCAGAAATAAAATACACATTTACTTTAATAACAAACCCTTTCATCTCACCTCAATACTCCTGTCTTTTAAGAAGACTCAGAGCTTTGCCTACTCCCAAAGCCCTTTATTAGTGGCTACTCACAGCTGGGACCCATTTTTAATTGGATGTGGCATCTGTCCAGGTGTAAGGACCTCACTAATTGTTTAATTGTTTTGGGGTCTGGTTAACTCTTCCAAGGTCAGGGAGGTTTGAATCCTCTTCTCCCAAGGCTTTGTAGAGAATTCTCGTGTTGTTTTCAGAATGAGTAGATGACAATTTCTGTGCAGAGAGTATATTTGTGACAATTTCATATGGTAATTACAGAAGCTTAAAACAGAAAGTATTCAGGACAGAATATAAAAAAGTAAAAAAGTCCTCAATGTTGTAATACTGACTGTGTTGAAAAAGAAAGACTACTTTGTAATCTATACCAGTATGTTCCAGAAATTAAAGCATGGTTTAAAATTCAAATCAAGCAAATAATAAAAACATTTGCGAACCAATATATAAATAATATATATGGAAAGTATTTCAAATTATGGAAACTATTTCAGAAAATATTTTTAAAGATACCATTAAAATACTAATTGGAAGTTATTTACATGAAATATGTTGCTGAGTTAATATTTGCTTTGCTTTGCTTTGGCTAATGGGCAACAACTTCTTTACAATCTGTTTTATACTACCCAATCTAGTAGATTTCAGAAGAGCTATTTTACTTTGCCTTATTCTAAATATGAGCAAAATCATTCTCTTTTCTTTCAATTTTACACGTGCCTTTTGCTGTTTTCTAGTTCTCAGCCCATTAGATCAGACATCTATTCTCACTCACAAAAAAGAAAAACAGCTGTTCAGTGGCTGATTTTCTCACTGGCAATTTAATAAGTGCTGTATCTGCATCTGTCTTGGTATAAGGAAAGGAATGGCTTTTCTGCTTACATTTCTATATTTTATCTATTCATTGCTGAATTTTCAGTACTTCTTTTTAATACAAAACTTACATGAAGTTTTGGTACCAAGCCAAGCTGAATTGTAAGTCTTTATTTTATTTTAGTTTAGTTTATTTTGTTTAGTTAACAATTTCAGTAATGGCTAATTGATTCAGTATCAGCTTTATTATTATGGTTTATATTCAACCTAGATTGAGTAGAACAAGTAAAATGAAAGCTCTAGATACCTGCCTGTAGGCACAGTGAAATAATTGAAAGCATTTAATCTGTTCTGTCATCCATCATCATCCATCAGCCTGCCTGGAATGTAATAAATAAGGCTGCTGCTTCTCCCACTGATTTTTTTTTTCCTAACTGCGGCATCTTTTCTCCCACTATATATAGTAAAAGTCCTGCTGCACCTGATCTTAGCTGAGCATAGTAGCTCTCAATTATCTTCAAAGGTACATTCAGAGATCTGTAACACTTCACTTAGATTAATGTGATACATCTACATCACTACTATTATCCTGTGTTCTACCATCAACAGTGTTAGCTTTGCAGCTTCACATGAACATGAATTTGTGCACAAGGAAGGAACACTGTCCTTGTTCTTGTCAAGTACATTTATTACCTTCTGGCATACTGTTTCAGCAAATGCAGCCTGTAATGACAGGGATCATTAGGTCTGTACTTAAATGCTGATGACATAAAATAATGGAAGCCTCAACATATCAATCTTTTAACCATACTTGGAAAGACTATAGGACCAAAAAATAAAAAAAAGGACTGATGAAGGACTTCAGTGAAGTCTAGACTTCACACTCAGGAATCCTGAATTTTTGCATTGTTTTAAAGAAATCTGAAGTAATCCCCTCAACCAGGAACTAAGTCATGTTTGGATCAGGTGATGGGATTCATCTTGGGACTGGATTCAGAAGACTGTGGGAATAATTTCAGCCAGCTGTCTGCAGCAGCAGTTCTGCCTCTTGCGGGAAAAAATGTATTTCCTTTTTTTCTTTTTCTCCTCAGGGAATCCTAAGAATTTCCCTAGATATTTACAACAGATGTTATAAATATTAACACTCTTATATCAACAGAAAGGAAAAGAAGACTACAAATATGCATGAGTATCTACAGCACTGCAAACTAAAAATCACTCAAGCACTCTCTTTCATAGAAAAGCTTTAAGAAAATACCCTATAATTCACTTTGCTGAAATTCTTATTTTGAAAAAACTTGAAGAATCCTGTAATTCTCTTCTAGATGAACCTAAATGCTTCTGTCTCTCTCAGAAATTCATACTACTTTATTTAACTTTAAAAGCTAAAAATGGCCAACCACACGTGATTGACATCTAAATCATGTTTCCTAATATATTGTCTCTATATCATTGTATTTCTGATTATGTGAGGAAGTGAAATTCAATAGTTATCTGACTAACCTCACAGGCATTACATGTCACACTTGAGTAAAAGTGAATATCAACAGGTTTGGTGACATTGAGCAGCTAGAGGAAGCCTACAACTAGGTAACAAAGCACTTATTTTGTATTTTTCAGAACATTTCTGTTGCGGTTTTGTTCTCCATAATTCTTCCTTCTTTCTGTGAAGAAAAAGATGTAAACTGTGCAGTAAATCCTCCTGAAAAAAGTTTCTTGTGAGAGAGTATGTTTATCACTGAGCTGTATCTTAGACCCTTTTGGATTCTCCTGGGCATAATTCATAGGTGATTACATTAAATTCTAGGTGAAATCCTGCAGTTTAACAACTCAAATGCTGCTGCAGAAATTTAGCCCCTTTTCGTGCTGTTCCACTTTCACGGCATATTTGTACTATTGCCTGTGTTAAGAAGGCTGTGATCAGACTGTTGATTAAAATCAGTCAAATGATACCTCTTTTAAATGGGCAGAACTCGGTTTCTACTGGAGACAGTGCTTTCTGTACCAATTTGTTTCCCTCAGTCTCTCCCAAAGAGTCCTTCCAATATCTTTGTCATCAATACCTCATTTTCTTTCCCATCATCTTGTAAAAAAGGCACCTTTTTTTTTTTTTTTTCTGGTAGAGTGCTTTCTTTATGTAACATTTCCAGTTCAGTGTCACCTGGTGATAACCTGTAATGTGATCACTCTTTTCGGAGACCAGTATACCTTAAGCTTGCTTCCCTACAGTATTTGGGCTGTCATCTTTAGAAAGGACGAACCTTGAAAGCTTGGAGAGAGCAAAGGCTTCTCTAGCCTTCCCAGCTAATGGCACAGATATTAACATAGATTCTTTCAAAGCTGTTTATGTCATTGCTGCTCATCTGTCTTTACTGCCTTGATGTTTGTTTTTCATTATCTGATGCCTTTGACTCAAATTCTGACAGCAATACTTGCCTGTAGTGAACAGATAAACTGATGGGGAATATGACATTTATAAAATTGGGATCCATAACTAGTGCATTCTTCAAACTCTCCTACGAAATTGTTTCCATAATTACAACTCAAGTCTTCTCTGCTTTTTCATTTCTTTTACATGGCAAAGTATACAAAGAGGTACTTAATTTATGTGCCTCTATCAGTTGATGTTACTTCTGCTGCCTTTATTTGTCAAATTCTTCATAATTTTGCTCTGCACAGAGTTGGAGATGTTGTTCTTCTTCTGCAAGTGCCTGAGGTTTCTGCAGTACTATTTGTTATTCTATTGACTTCACTTGTTCTTCCAGGTTGTAATATTTAAGACTTACGAGGCATTCATTCTCAGTCAAGAAGCTTTCTAAAAGTACACTGCTTTGTATAGATAAATTAATTACTACAATTAAATGCTTGTATATGTTTAGGAATGATTGTTAACTTTCCCCCCTAAGCACATTGTCTTTAATCAAAGACTGCAGAAGTGAAAATAATCAATTACTTTCTGCCTACTTCTACTAAAAATATCCTAATTTCTCGGATGGGTTAGCTGATTGACTCCGAGAGAATTTATGGTGTATACAAAAGGTAAATAGAGAAGAGCCTCAAACTCACACTGGAACAGAAGGTCTGTGCTAATTTCAGATAATGTTTCCTCAAATAAGAAAAAGAGCTAATAAAGTAAGAAATTCATAGCATTAAAGTTTGTTTATACTCCTAGATTACTAGCTGCTTTAATTTGTAACAATCACACAATGTCCCTGAATGGGACTATAATCACAACTCACAAGACGTGTCTCTGTTAACAGGTTTTTAAAGAAAAATATCAGGCTCTTTTAGTAATACCCTGAAAGGTAGATTATCTTAGGAGTTACTCTGTGCTGCTGCTGCTAGGTTGTCTGAAACTAGTGTGTAATTTCTCTAAACCACAATGTAGACATGATTTAGTATGGGAAATACCATCTGCAAATAATGTCCAGCAACAACAAAAAAAACTTTTTAATTTAATTTTAACACATAAATTATACACTAAGTGAAAAACAGACAGCAGCAGCTCTCATGGTACTGCTGGTGCAGTTTTACGAATGAGCATTGTCCCTGTAACCAAGTGTTTTAAAAAGGTCAGCAATTTCACAGACTTTAAATTTTAATGAAGACATGTTTAACAAAAGCAAAACCAACAAATCAGGGATGCAAAAAAACACATTTGCTTACATATTATTACAATTGTAAATTCAATGATAAAATAAAATGTGATTATACATCATCTATCTGTGGACTAAAGCTGCATTTGTATCTTCTGAGTGCAGAAAGAAGTTACAACAACTTCTAATTCAGGTGACAACTCTCACTGCTACCTTTTTTTTTTGGTAGGAATTACTTGGCAGCATAATATAATTCTGTTAAGTGACATTGCACCAGGGAGATGTAGTAATGTATGTCATCTTTGCCTAACACAAGTATATAGCAGTTAGCGCTAGCATACCTAGCACTAGTACGTTAACAGTTGCATGGTAATTGCTATCCATTTCCCTTTGCCCTGTACTGCTTGGTAGGAATAGGTAAGGATAATTGTAATGAAGTTGAGCCCAGAAAGGGGGGTTGTTTGTATGTGTTAAGATTTGTATTTATTTTTATTATCCTACCCTGATTTTATTGGTAATAAATGGAATTGATTTTTTTCCCCAAGTTGAGTTTGCCTATGATGGTAATTGCTGTGGAGTGCTCTACCTGTCCTTATCTAGACCCACAAGCCTTTAAACTTATTTTTCTCCCCATGTCCACCTTAGGAAGGAGAGTGGGTACCTTGCTTTCAGCCAAAGTAGACCCATCACGCTGTAGAAAAAGAGGCTCCTACATAAAGAAATGCTCACGACAGTGGAACAAAGCTGCTGCTAAAGTGAAGTCCTAACTTGGAATATTATCATAGATAGTCTAGGCACCTGAAAAAACAGATTTTGACTTCTAAGAATTTAACTTTCAAACTTTGTGACCTGAATGCCTCATGGTTCATGAAGAGAAAATTCTCAAGTTCTGTATTTCTTTTCACGTAGCAGGTCATTAATTACTTTATCTGAGATTTATTTAGAGTTTTTTTTGAAGGCTATCTTTACATACTAAGAACATTCATGGTGCCCTGGGATTAATCTAAGACTACAGTTTAAGAGCCCAATTTTCAACTCCCTGTTGAGTATGATATTCTGTCATCCTGTGAAGGATTACTTAAACAGACTAAAACTGTTGATTGCAATCAGCTTTAATACACAAAGTTTATCTTTTCTGGAAAGTGTCACTAGCAGTATGTCTATTATACATTGCAGGCTGGAAGCAGACAGTGGTGGGGTAGGGTTAGTTGGGTGGGATAGCTGGGTTTAAAATTAAAAGCTGATAGTAACAACATAGTTTTCGAAATAGTTTAAGATTCCTGCTTTTCCTACTGAACAGTAGACTGCAGAATGGGTCCCATAGGAGGAGCATGTTGGATCTCACACTGGCATCGTAGACTGCGGGGTATTGGGCAACTGGCTTCATACAATAAAAAAATTATTAAAAAAAAAATTTCTGTTCAGTAATTATGGCCATGACTCTGCAAACAGTCAAGCATGTGATAGTTTCCCTGATGCTTTGGGTATCATTGTCCACAGAGCAGCAGCTCTTTATAATACACAGTGTAACCTGTCTTTATTAACTGCTGGTATATTCTCTTGGGTAAATTTCTTGCAGTGTCATTATAATGCAGAGCTTTTGTAGATGTTAAACTGTACTGAATAATAGATGATTTTGTATATAGCTTCTTCATGCTGGTAAAAGGAAAGGAGGTTTGGGCTGTTTTGCATTTCCTTAAGGGGAAGTTACTCAGTGGTTTCAACTTTTTCTTTTTGCTGATTTAGGGAATAATAACCCTACACTCAGTAAGTTGCAGGAAGGATGCCTTTTATTTCCCTTTAAAAGTATTTCACCAGGCAGGGACATGTATGTTATATTTTCAAATCAACTATGCTTACATTCCTATATTTAGGCACCCACAGTTTATATTACCATCTGTATAAAGTTAAGACACAAACCCTACCTCCTGTAGCTCCTCTAAACTGCATTAAGAAAGAAACAAGGGCAGACCCCCAGCAGGTGGCAGCCAACTCTAAAATATGTCTAAATTAGCCCACTTCAGTGTATGAATAAAAAGATCTAGAGCATGGATCATGCAAAAATACGCAAGCAGTGTTTTAGGAGGCAATTTCACACTTTTATTGTCCTATCTTTAGGTTCTGAATCTTTCTTTTTTTTTTCTTTTACTATTTCTTTATAAATGAGGTGGCAGTTTCCCTTGGTTTTAAGTGACAAAATGCACTATTTTAACCTATGACAGTTTAATAGTGTTGTATTATCAGGAGAGCTATCATCTCTGATAACTGATGCTTCCCTTGAAAAACGTTTATAAGTTCAAAATAACATTCCTCAAGTTACTATTGATCATGTAACAAACTTGTATTTGATCAAATACGAGCATAAATACTGCCTATTTTCCCAAACCAGTGCTAAAATAATCAAACATGATTTTACATATATCTCGAGAAGCAATCTGTATGTAAGTATGTTTGAAAAAAAAATGTTCTTAAACATGAGAAAGTATCCTTATATACAGAATCAGAATTAGCACTAGTAGCAGGTCTAGTCTGAGGGAAGATGCTTTTTGCAGCTTAGCCGTTAGTGTAATGAGTAATGTCTGATTTGCTGTTAATTTATTTGTGTTGCTATATAAAAAATATTTTTCAGTGACCATCACAGGATTAAAAAATAAATTGAATTTTTCAGTTCTGAGCAGTCTACAAATTACAAGCATTATATAACATAAAAAGACAATCTGAGTCAAAATATATCTATTTGGTAAAACAATTATTGAGAGATAGCAAAAGTTCTTTTTTTGATAGACAAGATATAGCCACTCTATTGTCAGAAAGGTTGAAAGGTGCCCTCATACATGATGCTGATTGCCCAGCTAAGCGTATCAGCTAAAGGGCTGTTGTCATGGGCAAGAAAAGAGATTCCTGGTGGCAGGGCAGGAATGTATTTTCCAGCCTAGTCTGGAAAGACTGCTTCTGGGTTTGGTCAAAAAGGACTTTCAACCATCCCTACGTCTTTATCCATTTTCCAACTTCAGCCTTCTAGGCAGAGCACTCTGGGATAACCTGAGACAAAAGATAGGCTATAA
Source organism: Melopsittacus undulatus (assembly GCF_012275295.1). NCBI lineage: Eukaryota > Metazoa > Chordata > Aves > Psittaciformes > Psittaculidae > Melopsittacus > Melopsittacus undulatus. The sequence goes on from NC_047533.1 coordinate 29,781,426, forward strand.
AGCAGTCAGTTATGCAAGAGCATGATTTGGGTATACTAGATGAGTGAAAACCCATATGCTTGAGCAGGCTCTGACTGCAAAATTCTAATTGATTCCTTTAGGAAACTCACTGTTTGCCCTCCAGCTAGGGTGAGGTTGCTGTATCAGGATGTGAACAGGACTGCTTAGCTAGCAGGGTGCTTTGTATTTAGTGCTGTTGTCAGACTCCCTGCAGTGCTTAACTCTAGAGTTTGAAGATTCCTCAGTGCATATTCATATCCAAATCTTTGACCTGTATTCCCATTCTAGTTATTCACAAATATTGTTATATTAAACAAAATGGAATCACTTTACATTATTCACAAGGGGGACTTTCATGAGGGGTGTATGCTAATCTCAGGTTTGCAAGCAGAATTAAATCAAGATGCTAGATGAACAAAAGAAAGGAGCTGAAAGACTGTTATGGTTGTGGGTGTCCAGTTTTGTTAGTGTGAACTACTATCAGCTTTGGGACATTACAATCTACACATCTTGTAAAGAAGGGCAATTCAGGTTTTGCATGTGAACAGTCAGAATTTCTGTTTTGAAAGAAAAAGGATTTTTAGCTTTTTGTCTTTCAGAATGCAATGATTTTACCAAAATTTAAAGACTTAGCGATTGCAGTTTTGTTGAATCTCTGTGCTTGCACCAATGACTGAAGTAGCTTACATGTTCTGTGCCAGACCTTTTCAGTTTGTTTTATAAAAACAACCAAACTGAAAATCTTTACGTATTTTCCTGCAGTCCTTAGGACATACAAATCTGACTTATTCATAAGATGCTTTTGGAGATTTTTTTTTTCACCTGAATTTGTATATGAATATATGCCACAACAATAACAATCTGCTTTGCTCAGCGTGCCCTGCTTTTGCATACTCCTACTTAAAATGTCACAAGATCTTAAGGCAAAATAGTAAGAACAAAGAACAAGGAATCTATGAACTGTGTCCTCCCCTGATAAGACACCAGGCTTTATTACATGAATGCTTAAAATTTACTCAAATTACTTAAAAAATTTAAATATTAAAAAAGTGAAATTTGTGTTAACAATTAAAGACGACTTAATATGCAATATTTTTAATGTTACTCACTTTTTTATTTGCCAAGAACTAGTTAAAAATTATTTTCTTTTCTTTTTTTTTTTATTTGGTAGTAGCTGCCAACACTACAGCATAAGAAGACACCCCTGAGCAGACTACTGCACCTAGCTGTGAAAATGGAAAAAGCTAGCTGTACATTTAAAACAAGCATCATTTAATAATTTTCTCATGTTCTTTAAATGATTTGGGATTGTACCATTTCTCAGCTTTACAGCTCACCTTTAAAACTAACAAGTATCAAAGTATTTTGGTGCTCCTCCAGTAACTGAAATAATTTAAAGTCCCATGAGCTTTATTAATGAGCTTGCCTATCTGTACTAATGAGCTTGCCTCTCTGTACCTGTGAAGCTTCATGGTGTACAATTTTTCTGTAATATAGCTGAATCAGTTTGCTTTTTCTTTTTTCCCTTTGAATAATAAAAGAGTTATTTTTTTATGATTTAGGGCACTGAAACTTTCCAAGTCGGTTTCCTTCTTTGTAATCACTGTATGAAATTATACAGAAGGAATAGTCACTGATTTAAATTTTCAAAATCTAGGAAGTATTTTGACATACAAAACATCACATTATAATAAGATGTTAATATTTCAGATGTTATATTGGGTTTGGTTTTGCTTCCTATAAGAAAAAAAAATCCTCAGTGTTGCAGATACTACTTTTGGGTAAGTACTGACTTTTAAAACAGTAATCACTCTAAATGCATAAAATAATTTCCCAAATTGCTGAGATCACAACCCTTAGAAAGTCAGTTGAACTAGAGATGTTCAGAGAGGTCACAATGTGCATTCAGACTTTTTTGAAAATATGTAATTGATATCAATGGACACATTGATATCATTAAAATATTCCTCATGGTATTCGCATTTCCGAATTCAGAAACACACACCTGGAAAAGGCCATACAGAGGTGGGAATGTGAGTCTGTGAGTGGCAAGAGACGTGGCTACTTTTTCAGGGGGCAGTGCAGGCGAAAGTGGCTGGGAGGAGCTTCCCTGCAATCAGTCTTGTGTTTTCAGGATATAGATATTATAAAATCCACCAAAAGAGAGCTATGCTCCAAGAAACCTAGCTGCAGAGTTGCAGTCTCTGGAGCTAAACCTGCTTGGATAGTGCAATTTCTCTTCTTAACTAGAGCCAGCAAAGTTTTTATAAAATACTACATTCACTTCAGAGCTTTTCTAATTTAGTAAGAAATCGTCCTGAATCAGTTATATACACTGAATTTAATCACAGACACACTTGTTCCTACCTTAGATGATGTAAATGTCAGCTCCTAATTTCTTCTCATTTGTAGCAAGGCCCAAAATAATTCCTCCAGTGTCCAGTTGTGCTAAGTTGACAACCACTGATTACTCAGTATTTTTTATTGAGGACACATCTAAATCACTCAGTGTAGTCCAGTAGGGAGAACAGTGAGCTAGTCCTGTCAAGGCAACAAACAGATTTAGTTCATTATGAATCCTTTATTTCCCCAAACAAATCTTTGCACTTTTTTTCTTTAGAAAATTATGTTGTTCTAACCAACTTTAATCTTAGCTTTCCTAGGGGTTCAAAAGAGTTGCTTGGTTTTACAAAACAATTGGGATAAAATCAGAAAGAAGCCTGCGTATTCAAAAATCCCTAAAGGAAATGACTTTCCTGTGCTTTTCTAGTTGTGTTTGTTCTATATTCCACAAGAAAAAATTGTTAAACATGTCTGAATAATTTTCTTCCAAATTCTACCTTAATTCTCCCCATCTCTCTCATTTCTATTCATGACAAAAATGAGGTAGTGTAGAACAGAAACATACAGACAGCTTAATAATGTACTGGAAAATCTCCAAACTACCTGGATGCATTCTCAGATACAAATCTTGCAGTCTTGTTTTTTTCAGTGATATAATCTCTTCTGTGATGTAGTATATTAGGGAGGACATGAGAAAACCTATTCAAACAAGAAGTTATTATCACTAAGAAGAAGTAATGCTGATAAAAAGTAAATAACCCAAAATAGAAATAAAAGGGAAAGTTTCAAAACTGTCAAAGGTGTATTATAAAACCCCTTGTTTTAACACTGTTCTTTTCTGAATTCAAAGGCTCTGGTCTAAAGGTCAAATATGAAAAAAAATGCAAGCAACGATGCTATCATGGTACTTTCACCTTAACAAGAACAAAATTAGACAGTGACTTTTTTTGTTTCCACTCAGGTTTTTTTTCAGCAGTTGTCTTGTCTAGCAAATCACTTAATATTTTACAGTAAGAATGATGGAACAACAGGGAAGAATCTCCCCAAAATATCCAGCTCATACACATTATTCGGTGCATAATAAAATGTATCTACATAATCCCCACTGTATAGTTATCTGTTGTACTTCTTAAAAGCATCACTGAATGGAATCTTGCATCAGAGAAAGGGGACTGTTAGAATCATAGAATAGTTAGGATTGGAAAGGACAACAGTCAAGAATTTCTTCCTTATATCCAGTCTAAACCTCTGCTGTTTAAGTTTCAACCCGTTACCCCTTGTCCTATCACTACAGTCCCTAATGAATAGTCCCTCACCATCATCCCTGTAGGCCCCCTTCAGATACTGGAAGGCTGCTATGAGGTCTCCACGCAGCCTTCTCTTCTCCAGGCTGAACAGCCCAAATTTTCTCAGCCTGTCTTCATATGAAAGGTGCTCCAGTCCCCTGATCATCCTCGTGGCCCTCCTCTGGACTTGTTCCAACAGTTCCATGTCCTTTTTATGTTGAGGACACCAGAACTGCACACAATACTCCAAGTGAGATCTCACAAGAGCAGAGTAGAGGGGCAGGATCACCTCCTTCAACTGTTGCAAAGCTTGTCTTAAAAACCTAAAGAATTATTTGGTATAGGTTTTTGATACTTTAACGTAAGTTAAATTTTTCTTTTGCTTGTAATTATGACTTAGGACAAAGGAGAGCAATCTTTCATATAGTTTTATGCATTGGAAGTCTTGATACCCAGTGTCCTTTCTTAGGATTCTCTTTTGTATTTAGAATGACCAATTGAGAGAATGCTCTTCTTGGTACCAGTGACTTTGATCTTTACCATTTTTATACAGTTTGTTCACTTTGTCAAAATCATTTTGGTTTCTTATTGTCCTCCAAAGAGCTTGCAAATATTCCTAGCATGATAGCATCATTAAATTTTATGTGTACTCTGCATTCTGTGATCTAGGTTGTTAACACTAATCTTATGAAGGTGTCCTATGGAACAGTGTCAAAAGCATTATTGATATAAAGGTACAACATAACCTTGCAGCCCCTTTTACCCGCTAGGTTAGTTGCCTTGTCCATGAAAGAAATTAGAGTCATTTGACATGATTTGTTCTTGACAGATCCACACCACTTGTTTAACATTGTCTCACTATTTGCTAGATACTTACAAATGGGTTGTTTTATGATCTCGTGCTCTTTCAAAAATCAAGCTGGGGTGGCTGGAACAGATTTTTCCAGAATGTCCTCCTCTCACCCTTGTTACTTTTCAGAGAAAAGTGCTGTATTTACCTACCTACCTCTTTCTTCCTGTACTGCTAATAATAAATGTCTTAGCACAGCATAGCTAAACAGATGTAACTAGTTTCCCTGGTAGTATCAAATAAATTTATCAGGCCTTCTGATCATCTAAATATCCTCCAGACTTCTATTTCCTTTTATTTGATCCAAACTTCTGTTTTTAAAATCTATAATTTTAATGATTAATAATTTTTATGAAAAGAGGAAAAGACTTTGACTATTTTACTCTTCTCAGTTTCTTAAATCCATCATTTACAATTCTGTCTTTCTAAGCATAGGATTGATGCATTTCTTTTCATTCTCCCCAGTGTAGTTATGTACATCTGTGTGTGTAAACACAGGTAAAATTTCTTGTTTCTATGTTCTTTGCTAATGGTAAGTCATCTTGCAGCTTCACCTCTTTGATTTTTCTCTGTGTAATATTTTTGTGCTAATCCTGTTGTTGTGTTCTCTACTTGGAGGTCATTAAAGGCCTTATAACACAGACGTGTTTGTCTGTTTCTAAATTTTTCCTGCATATTGTGCTTTTTAGCATTTCATATGTAATGTCTTCTTTAGGATCAATCAGGTACCTGAGTCTGTTGAACTGGTTTTTGAAGTCTGTTTTTCTCATAATGCTTCTATTTCTGTAAAACTTATCTCTTAATAAATCACAAAGACTGCTTAGTGTCTTCAAAATACCACCTTCCTCTTCCATATTCATAAAAATAAAATTTCTGATTCTTTTCCAGTGTGCCAGGAATATTTCAAGAAGTTTTGGATGGTTCTATCCTATTTCCCTGTATAACTTCAAGAGCAAACAATTATTATTACCATGTGAAACCCTCTGGAAGTTTTATTTTTTATTTGCTTTTAAATATCCTTATCTGCAATTCTCCTTATAACAAGATGCCTACAGTAAATTCTTATTATGTTATGCTTTTCTCTTTTATTCATTCATAAGCACAATGAAATGTTCTTTCACTTATTCCTTTCCCTCAAATTCCAGTTCAGACTTTAATTGTACAACATGAACAGATTTATATTAAACAAATTATTGAATCAGAATGTAGATCCCACTAATGCAGCCACATAAGAAAAGAGTTTATGAAAGATTATACCTTGCTTATTGTAGGCTTTGGGAGGAAGCTAAATGATACAGCCAAATTTTATGGCAAGGGTTTAAAGTCAGAAATGATAGAGCAGGAAAGAGTCAAAAGAAAATGTCGACTTCTACAAGGCAGAGGAAGGAAAAAAAAATTTCTAGATAAGAGATTTAATATCAGAGAACTGATATGAAGTTGATTATGAATATGTAAATCAAACTACAAATATGGTCTTTTTTAAACTACATTTTGGTTATAATTTGGTTATAATAATAACTACTAAATTACAGATTTCTGTCTTTTTGGAATGCCAGAATTGGTTGCACCTAATAACTATGCCTTTAATTAATTATCAGTTTTAAGAAGATTGAGAAATTTGGAAATTAAAACAAAAACAAAAACAAACCAAAACCCAACAAAATAAAACAAAACAGAAAAGAACAAAAATAACAAATCTATTTTGGGAAATGTTACCTCTGTCTTCAAATTTAGTTTGTAAGACATGCATGTGCTTTGCCTGTGGTTTCCAGCAAGGATTTTTAAAGTGGTCCCATGGTGCTATACCTAAGAAAACCCATGTTTTTATCTTAGGAAACAGCAATGATACTTCTTTGATTTAGTTTTACAGTGAACCAGGAGATTATTTACCTTCTCTGAGTAACCTTTATCTATCTGCCAAGTTATAGCTGTGTGGTTGTAATAATCCCCACAGAGTTTTTCTCTCTGAATGTTCCTGACCATGCTGGAGTACAGACTTAATAGCACCTTTGGAGAATAGCTGCTGAAAGGCTTTCCTATGCACCTTGTTAGAATGGAGTATGAATTCAGCATGCGGTGTACACTGGGTAGTCTATAAACTCTTGTTTGTGGAATCATAGGTGGACAACTTATACTTCTTTCCCTGCTATATTTACATTTTGTGTCGAAAACAAAGGGGTGTATGGAGTGGGCTATATGGCTTGGCTCATTCCATCCATTGTTTTTTTAAACCTATCCCCATGTTCTCACTTTTTGGAGTCTGCTTCCTTCCGAAAGATTAGCCACACTGCATTGTGAATGGAGTTGCAATTTTCTGAAAAAGCACCTCCAGAAAAGTACTTCAATGCAGCAGTATGAAGCAGAAGATGTCCTGTCTCCTGTCACAGCAGTCTCCATAGCCTGGGGTTAAAGATCACAGCTCTGACATACGATATCTAAAGAGGTTCAACCATCAGAATGGTCTTAATAATGAACTACCTAAAGTAATTCAAAGAAACAATAAAGTGATAGTATTTTACAACTCTGCTTTTGTGAACACTACAGCCTGGATTTTGTCCTGAGGCCTCCAAGCTCAGTTATTGAAACACAAAGAACCAGTCACTGATCTCTTTCCAGACATTATTTTGGAGACACCATTCTTTACTTTATTGAAAGAACTAAAACATTCATTGAAATAATATAGATTATATATATTTGAAGCTATTAAGGAACTTTTGCATGTTATTGTATTAGAGCATTATTACACCTTTATGAAATGTAGAAGTCACTCCTAACTGCTATAAATTTTTTAGGCACCTTCAAGCAGAACACTTTCCTCAATATCCTGTTTCTGTAACATTTCACTCTTCAGGAGGCCAAGACAAAATGAACAACTTAGTGTTGTTGAAAGAATAATATGTCTACATCCATACTAGCATGCAATTTAGCACAACTGGAGAAGATCACTAGATTGGGGCAGCTGCATTTGGAAGACTTGCAGCCAATCTCTATGTAGTTTTGGGACTTGGGATTAGATTTAGTTGGATCCTCTGAGCTAAATATCCTCCCTATGGGCATGTTGTGAAGCTGACTAGTCTCTAGTTCAACACTTCATGTAGTCCCCTGGGGATCAAATAAAGTGTATGCCTGTTGTGCACCTAAGATCTAGTTTCCTCAGAAAGGAGCCTAACAGCTAGTGGATGCCAACACCATCCTATCAATAGAGCCAGTACACAGTAAATGAGGATGCCTGCATCAACTATGCAAGTGAGTAAGTATAAACATATACAAATTGTTAATATAGAAATATATATTTATATACATATGGTGAATTAGCATTTGCTGTAGCTTTAACAGCTGTTTCCACAAGCCTTTTGTATTGTCAGAAAATGAAACCTTAGGGAGATTATGATGTATTCCCATTTTTTAAATTTATATTATGTTTACAGTACATCTATGGTTGGTGATTATTCATTTAAGGTTCATGAAAAGGTTCCTGGTTGTAATTTGACACATTTTTACTGTTTACCAACAGAAATCTGGCAGTGTGTACCCAGCTGGATATTGCTGTCTTGTGAGGGATCTCCATGTTCATAACATCATTTATGGAGCACCCGCACTCTCCACATGTACATACCCTAGAGCACTCAAGCTTTTATGGTATCTCTCCCGTTCAAGTATAATAACCACGGATGGCTCCAGATGCTGCAGCAGCAGATACACTCATTATGACAATCAGCAGGAAACAGACCTTTTTGTTCGAGTTTGAGGAGAGAATGGTACCTTGAAGTTTGTTACCCTTCTGCTTGGATTGAAATGCTGAACTACTTGGGTTTGTAGGACAAGTGTGAAGGAACCTACAAAGAGCCAACAGCTGCTTCTCTAAATGGTGTGAGATCCTTCAAGTTGTGATCAGGCGTGGGCTCCCTGGACTTTCCTGGCAGCCAGTGGTCTTTTTCCCCACACGGAGACTTCACTAACAGATCACCTAAGGCGGGCTCCACCTGGAAGACTGAAGAAACAGGAAAGAGGTATCAGAAGGAGGTTGAAAATGTGTGTGGTAGACAACTAGCAAGACATCTGATGTGGGTAGGAAAATAAACGAGAACATGAAATAATGAGCTGCAAGGAACTACTGTGAACAAAAAATCGACATTCCTTATAGTATATAAAAGGAACTACAAGAACAAAAAAAAACTCGTGTAATTTAATTTGGTGAACAAAACCTGATTCTTAATTAGTATGTGAAACAGATTGTGGGGTTTTATTTCATTTTATTTTTTTATTTCTGGAGTTCATTATTGTGTACACTGAATGAGTATGAATAGGTGACCAGAGGGCAATACTCACCTTTGCTGAACCTGTTGTTTCTACAAGTTGTAAAGATAATTTAGAAGTTTGTCTCTACCTTGAAAATCACATAATTGCAGAACTTTTCAGAAGAGTTTTCTCAAGAGTAGTCTCATATTTTTAAACCTCTCTGTACCATATCCAGTTTTAGTGAGAAGTTATTTACATTTCTGACTAAATAAGTTTTGCAAGTTTTACTCTTCAGACATCCATGCTCAGATTTGTAAAGTTAAACTGGTATAATGTGGGAAGAAATATTAATATGGCCCAGATAGTTCACCTCACTTAAGAACCTCCTGTTCCTTTCAGATCAATGGAAACAATAAGTAATTCATTTATATATGATATGCAACTTAGCATGGCAGGACAAGGAGGTTGAGACATGATGAAGTTAACAAAGCAAGTAGTGGCAGAAAAATATATGAGAATAAGGACACAGTCACTTCTACACACAGCCCAGGATGATGTCACCAACAGTGGTTGTATATAAATGCTACACAAATAAAATGAATAAAAGTATGACTAGCATATAAACAATGTCCTTCCCTTTTATAGTACAATTTCTTAATTTCTTAGAAGTCATTGTAAACAAACCATCTCAAGTCTATCTTTTAAAGATAACTTTTACACTTTAGCCTGTCATGGATGGTAAGGCCTTCAGCTTTGTAGGTCTGCAGCTCCCCCTTGAAACTCTTGCATTTGTGACTTTCATACCATCTTTCAATTTATAGTTACCAAAAAGCTTTTTGAAGATGTTACAAATGTTAGAGTAACTTAGCTATTTCATCCCTCAGTTCTTCTACTGCATGAGTTCTATATGTCCCTGGTGATTTTTAATTTTTCATTGTGTCAGTAAATTCCCTAATCTGTTCTACAATTCATAATCTGTCACGTTAACTTCAGATAAATCATTCAATAAATACCTCATAAAAAATAAGTTTCAGTATTGGAATTTTCCTAGGTTTTGCTACCACGAGCAAATGACAAACATAGAGGGCAAGAGAAATTTAAACAGTCACATGGATTGTTAGGAGATAATTTATTTTCATCAATTTGAGAAGTTCACGATGTAGTTATCACATGAAAATGCAGATCAAATGAAGCTGTGCTCATCTCAATGCAAAGTAAAATTCATCAGTATAGGCCAAGGTTCAGTGGTCCCTGGGTCCAAAGGGCAATGTAACTGAAACACTTGGAGGGGAAAATATTCTTGGTGCATTTTTTTCTGTATTGGGTGATCACCTTAACACAAAATGTAAATATCTGAAATTTTCTTTCATGGAAAAAATCAGAATGTGCTCTTTTATTCTGGAACACCAAAGGTTTTTTTTGAGAATTTCCATCAGGAAGTAAATTTCAACTGCAGACAAATATTTTACTATCATTATTAATTTAATACTTTTTTTTATAATCTTATTTCAACTTTATGTGCATGTTTTCTGACAACATGCAGTTGCCTTTATCAAACTTCATGTCCCTACTTCAGTGAACAAGTTGGTCATAATACTGAGGCTTGTTGTATAGCACTTGTCCTCTCTTTCTCTCTCAAAAAATTTTCTTTTAGAAGTGCCATTTGTCTTTGGTTGAACTCCCTTGGATGACACCTTACTGCTGACCCTGTGGATTCATCTTTGACACAGTGATGTATTTCACTCTCAGAACCTAGGTATTTTAAATTTACTCTCGTCAGTTCTATTTTCAATTCCTTTAAAGAAAAAAACCTGGCATGTTTCTTAAGACATGACATTTCTTTCAAAGTCATACAGAATATCTTTTAGCTCTTCTCTGTCCATGCTGTCATCTTTTTGATTCACTATCTTAATCCTCCCTCCTTGCCTTTCCAGATGGAAAGACAATAGTGTCCTCTTTGATAAGGTCAGGTTATGGTCATCCCTTTCCTCATTACTTGTTTCTCTTGATGAAGACCTCTAACGGTTTATTTTTATGGAAATTTGCCATTTTTTGCCAGTCCCTGTTCTCACAACACTCTCCTGCCTCTAAATGGTGACATCTATGGGGCCTCCTTCTTATATCTGCCTTTGACTGAGATCCCACCTCAGCTATTACTTCTGCTCTTAGGTCATGAGGCTGTTTTCCACACATGGGACAACTTGTAGGCGGTAAATCAGGTAGGAGCATGAAAAATTCATGGGGTGTTCTGTGATTGAAGCTTGTATTAATAACTTGGAAATTAACTGAAAATATCAGCACTTGTTGGAGTACCACAAGACTTATATTAACTTCTACATTTTTTCCCCATCAGAATTCTTCTCATATTGCAACCATTTTAGAATCAATTTTTAATTGCTATAAATTTTTTATTTTAATCCATTTTTAACCTGACTTAAAATCTGAAACATAATTGTTTTTTCTGTGGAAGACAAGCAAACTTATACAAACCTGCTGAGAGACAATTTACAATCCATACTCATTCTATGTAATTCTTAAAATACTGCTCTACTTTCTCAGTTTAATGTTACATACATTTTAATAACCTGATTTTTTAACTTTGCATTGACTGCTTCTTTTAATTTGGAAAAGGGGGGTGTTCTGCTCTGTATTTTGATTATTTTTTTTACCTTTCATTCTGTAATCAGTCAAGTGATACTGGAAATGGAAAATTAAAATATACTTGAAGAATGGTTTTACTTGCCTAAACCATAGTTTTCACATTCAACAAAGGGGAATACTTTGACCTGAAGGCCTATCCTACGGCAGTAGAGGAAGACATATATCACTTAGAGTTTAGAAAAAAATGAAAAAAAAAACCACCAGTTTTAATGGAAGCAAGATATAGAATTTAGGAGTTATGAAGTACAGAGAATTGGCATTCAAATATGTCCATGGCCCAAACACAAATGTTTAAAGAGAAGAATGTGTTTAACTTCTGAAGAGAGGACTGAAAGAACTACCTACAGCATATCACTTTGGAGGAAGAAGGAACGGTCTAAGCAAATGCCTGGCTTTTCTTTCTAAGGAACAAGAACAAGCTGCTGAAACCTGAAACTGGAGGAATTCAGGAACATTTTTTTTTTGTCTGAATAAAGCAGGAATGCTTCTACTGTTAGAATGAGCTGCCAATAAATTTGGTTTCTTCATCTCTTCAGCTTGGCTGCTCTTCTGAGAGATCATTTCTGTCAAGTACAAAAAAATTCTTGAGCTTTAAAATATCTTGTTAAATGTAAGCTGTCTAAGATACACAAATCCAGATTGGTTGATCTAATGAACATTTCCAGTCTTAATCTCACTGCACCTGTGATTGTAGCATTGGAACTAGAATGTGGCAGAAGAGAGGGAAAATGCAAAACATACCTTCCTACTTAGCTAGCCTCAAAGCTTAGCCATGGGGAAAATCCTGCTGGCTCCTTTTGTGCCCTGGACTCAGAACATTGTCAAGGCATGGCCATGGGCACACCATGAAAGAGAAATGATTTGGCACAGGGGAGCTTTTGGAAAGTCTTGCTCATGTTTCCTTTCTCAGTTACACAGCACCTGATCTGCTTCCCACCTCCTGGCATTGGATTCCTAGTTTTGGGGCTGACATTCTGCTTTCTAGTGTAATTGCTTTGTTTCCCTGATGAATTTTAGAACTGCTTACATTTCAAGCAAGGCTTCCTTGTCTTAATGACTTTGTCCTTCCTTTGTCAAGTCAGCCCTGCTTGACAAGTCAAGACGAAACAAATTTTCTTTCCTCTCATTCCCAGCAAATCAGTTTCTCTTCCCTTTTCTTTCTTCCTCTTCCTCCATGTGGGATTAAACCTCTTTTGGCACAGAGTTGTGTGACACATGACACAGAGCATGAGGGCATGTGAAAACTGCAAACACCTTGGCACTCATCCGGTTACAGTAGAAATAAGTACCTTAATTTAAATTACCCAGGAATTACAGGGGATCCAGTGTATTATTTTAAATAAAAAAAAATTACAAATGTGAACTTAAAATTGCCTCTCAGCACAAAAGTAATTTTTAGGAGCTATTCCAATCATAAAAGTTGAGATGCATATTAATCTAGATCTATTCTACCCAATCTAAAGTAGGTGCTCTAATACAAACTAGGGAAACAGCCTCTGAGTGCATTTGAAGCAAAAATAGATAAGCTCCATTCTGAGTCCACCTCTCTAATATGTGAGACAATGTTCTCTGATAGCACCAACTCAAAGACTGAGTCATGACTCTGTCTTTTTATACTGTTTTACCATGTTGAAACACTTTTGCTATTACTAAAAGCCTTTTGAAATTATTTTTGCTCTTTCTTGTTTCAATCAGATAACCTCTTTGTACTAACATTCAAAAGCCATTGCCAGAAGTTTCAGAGGAAATTTAGCAACCATGAAAGTTGTGGTCTCTTCATTATCATTTTAGACATGAGGTTTGTTTCTCATATGACAAGGTGAATCATATTTTTTAGCTTAAAATATATTCCTCTTATTCATACATTAATTTTACCAAACATTTAGTTTAGAATAGCTTTTAGAGTTAGAGTCCTTCCCCTTTTCAAGTCCCTCTGCATAACAGAATTTCAAAGAAATTATTTGATCCTTTTTATATACCATTTTTACAAACCATAAAATCTATTTCCATATTGATTATTTAATCTCCCTAGGAAATTGGTTGTTGGCTGCACCTGAGGTTAGACAGTCTGTAAATCCTTGTAATCTATAACTTTTAAAATGCCTATATTTCTTAGTGTCAATAACATCAATATTATTTTATCTCGGACTATGTTTAGTATAACACTAGTTTACTGAAGAGTTTATCTTTGAATCAAAATCAGACTGTCTCATACATACATGAAAAGAAAGAATGGTAAGAAGATAAAAGAATGTGAGGAAGAAGCCACACAATGAGATTGCTCTGACCTCAGTCATTTTGTTCGTTTGAGAATATCTCTCAGTACAAATGAGATCTGTCTTACAGAGAAAGACAGCAGAAGGATGCAAAGTTTCCACAGAAATTTTCGTAAAACTTTTTCTTGGAAGGCACTCTCAAATGTAGCACAGAAGTTGTTACAGATGTTCTGTGGAAATACACAAAAGCCTGTTGCAATGGGATTAGTCATGTAACCTTGCAAGTATGCATTCTTTGTCTTGCTGTAAAATGTAACTTTTTTAATATTCTGTTCCAAATATTGCCATGAAGCATTTACAGTCTTTATAAAGGGAAAATTATTCTACAGACTGAAGTATTTCTATAATACTGAGAATCCGTTGTAGAGAATAAATCATTAAACTGACTTCATTGCTCTATGTACAAATTCAGTCTGCTTCCTAAATTTTGTTTTGGTTTGCAGGTGGATATGGATACTTATACTCAACTCTTGTATGTTTCTATGGCTGTTTCAATGTGGATCTCTAGATCAAAAAGTGTTCACTTTATTCAAAACATTTGATTTAATCATCAACTGATACGTATGACTAACACAACTTGAAAGAAAGAGGAATACTTATTTCATAGCTGTGGTCATATACTGAATCACCCAGGTATGGTAGTGGGATGAAGTACCATCAGTAATAGACTGTTGATTGATACTTAAAGTGTTGATAAATACTTAAAACCTCTTGTTCCCTCTTATTAGCCTTTTGACATATATAAGACCATTGACAAGTTGCCTCTCAGTTTAAGATTTAAGGTTTGATTTAACAACATGTGAATCAAATTGTAATTTGAATTGATTCCACTTCCATTCAGTTTCTGGATGGACATTTCAATTTCAGACTGACTTGCAAAAGTCCCACATATGATGCAAACTGGCTGAAGCAAAGACTTCTCATCTCTGAAAACTGAACTCCTAGTTTCCAACATCTCAAAATATGAAGTTTCCAAGATTTTCCTGCCTTTAAACAAGGAGAAACCACAATTTGTGAAATACAACTTTAAATAACTTTAATTTTCCTTTTACCCTCAGCTTGTCAGATCTTCTGCTAAATTTATGTTACATTTCCTCTAGGACTCCAGAACTCTAAGTACAATACCTGCAGAAGTCTTAAATGCTGCTGATCTGACTAGGGAATATTCGGATCTGCACAGTTTCATGATAGAATGTGATTCTAGTGCTGAGTGAACTTCTGCTGTTTCAAACATGTATCAGCACTTTAAATATAGTAAACAAGTGCAAAACCATGTGACATATCTGTGTGATGTGTCTCAGAGAAGGGCTGCTCTCCTCCTATACCTTTCCTTACTCACCCAGGCACACTTACTCCCTGTATCACACTCTATGTCCTCTTAGAAGCTCCCATCTCCTTATTTGAGCATTGATGCTAATTTAAGCTATTCTTGACAAGCTATTTCCCACAACAAATGGGTACCAAGCATGACTGTTCCCTACTTTAGATCCCATTCATGGGGACTTCTCTCTACTTTTTAAAGTTATATATGAGTTTTAAATGCTCTACATAAATCTTATTTTATTTCCTAAATACAAAGAAGGTATTATTATTTATTTAATGATGTGCCCACACTAGAAAATAATAGTCACGATTTGTGAATAAAGAAGAATCTCTCCCAAATTTACAGTTTAATTTGGCGTTTCTGCATACCTGTGGATTATTTTTGTTTGTTTTTCTTTGTTTGTTTTTGTTTAAGATCCAAGAATGAAATGTAATGGTTATTTCTGCGTTTCTTCCAGATCTTTAAAGAGCATGTTAAGTATGATTTAAGCTAACAGTAATAGTAAAAACAATCCACAAAATTTACACGTCATCATAACTATATATGCTGATACTTGTCTTTAATGCAGTCCAACAATTTGAAATTCTGTAACTCTAAAAAAGGGTACAGATTCCATCCTTGCTGCAGAAAAAAAAAAAAGCTAAGCTTTACATTTAAAATTATCAGATATTTATAACTTTTTATTTGATGATATAATTACTCCTATAACATGAAAATCAGAATGCTGCTTTCAGATCTGTATGCTTTTAGGCCAAGGTAGAAAAGTTGTCTAAATCTTTCATTTTATTATGAATAGGAAGTGAGAAAAGGAATTAGGAAATCTTTCTTGTATAAAAATATGCAGTTTAGTTTGGTATTCTGTGACTGAAATTATAGTAACTTGAACATGTTTTTCTGATTTATATGAAATGACCCAAATTCATGTAATAAAGCCTAAACAGTAGTATGTAATGTAAATGTACCCATGAGATATACTACTGTCATTATACTGTCATTATGTAATAACATATTTTATGCAGTAGTCTGAATACTACAAGGTAAGATAACCTCCATTAAAAATCTGTTCTTTATCTTTGATCTGTTTTTGATTGGAAGAAAACATTTTACCATATTTATTTAATTGTTTACTGTCACATTCCTTCTGTAAAATATTCCTGTCCCATTAAAGCCAAGGTCTTGGCAACAGAAACATTAAAGACACACCCAAGCTAGAAAAGCGTTATATTATTTCAACCTGATTTATCTAAAACCAGCATTTACCTCTATCCCCATAGGTTTTTTGAAAGCTTATTCTGTTCACTTTGAGTTTTTCTGAAATTATATTTATCTTTACATGGGAAGTTTTACTATGGTTTTTTTTCCTGCGTTTATTGCACAGGTTATTAACTTCTATTGAATACTGTTTGACATTGCAAACCTGCACCAATACACATCACAAACTAATCAGTTACATTGCTGCAATTGGTCTGTAGCATAGGTCTCTATTGTACTGACAGAAGAGCCAACATACTTTATCCCCTGTCACTATCTGTCAGTATTCTGTATGCTATCATTGACTGACTTGGGAGAAAAGTTTTTGAGGAAACACAGCTGCATGCAAGTGAGTGTGTGCATGTGCGTAAGAACAGGTAGGAAGTTCTTTTGAATACAAACAAAAGCATACATGAAAGACAAAGTAATTTTAAGAAAAATCTTTAAGATACAATGTTAAAATGTTCTGTACATCTAAAAATACTAAGTACTTTTCTTGGAACCGCATCTATTAAATTGAATAGATAGTTTCACTCAGATAGTTGTAAACCCAGATCATGTGCAATGCTAGATTTGATCTCCTTTCATTTCCAGATATTTTATTAAAATACAGCAACTTGTTTCCAGTGAAGGAAAAACAGAAATATAGCACTATTGATTTGAATATTCTTAATTTGCAGCAGCCTAATGAAGAATCTTTAGATTCTTTACTGTTAGAATCTTTAAAATACTTTTACACACACTTTTCACTTGGCCATTTAATGCAAACAGGTGTGTTAAATCGTCTTCATAATCTAGCAAGGGATGGTTCAAGTTATCATCACAAATTAAACAGAATAGAAGGATATTTAATTTTTTATTCTGTGCTGGATAACAGTTGTTCATCTGCTTTAGAGATCCTCTCAAATTACCCATCACTAGTCATGTTCCTAAGTCAAGACAATATTTCTGCTTCCTACCTCAACTCATCTCTCCTCACTTTTTTGTTTTTTTAATAACCCACTCAGAATAACACCTGTGTTAGTAAGGTTCAACTTCCTGGGTAACCTTGACTTGATCTTAAAAGATTGCTTTTTATTCTCTTTTTAAAAATCACAAAAAATCGAGCAATTTAATTTCACTTTGATGTACTTCCTATGTAGTCATCAAACCTAATGCAAAGCAGATATCATTAATTGCTTTTCATTTTGGACAATGAAAAGGTCACAATAAAGCTGTTCTCTCTTTTTGGGGTTATATAAAAATAAATTTACTGACTTAGATTTGAAAATGTAAACTCCCCCAAATAACACATTAAATTATCAAGTCTTCTTGCCTAACATCAATCTATAAGCTTTACATCAGGCTGATGGCAGACCTAAAGCTTGCACTTAAATATTACTTGAGCAAAGGCTGCAGTCCTAATTTTGGGTTCCAAATGCACTCAGACATTTTTAAATCCTGAAGTATTTTTCTGGATCAACCAATTCTTAGAGTACAGGTTTACCATCACTGTCTTCAGCAGTCAGATCTGCCCTGCTCCATTTTCCCCTTCCAGCTGGCTGGGCATCCATAAACTCCAATCCAAACCCACTGGTCTCCCGGCAGAGATTATGGTATTAGCTCAGGAACACTGCCTTCAAATCAGTGCTGGCATTCATCCATTTACTGTGAAGTCCAGGTGGAGCAAGCACAGGTCAGTCCCCAAAGACCATGGAGATACATAGTAAGCTGCAGAAAGATGTAAGCCTCTGCAAAGGGCCATAATCCCAGCCTGGAAGAGAAAGAGAAAATTGAAAGAGAAAAGTTCTGACAATAACAGCACTCATTTGAGAGTAAATACCTATTGTCTGCCTTTGCTTATGTGTGGATGCATGTGCATGTTTTGCAATGGAACAAGAATGCTGAGTTTTGAAAGCAGTTTATCCCGTCCCCCTGGAATATGAAACACTTAAATATTGTGCTTGTTTTATTGTCAAGCTGTCAGGCATGATGTCTAGAAGTACCTGCTGCAACCTATCTTGTTACATTTCACTAGTCAAGATGCACCCCTGAGGGGACCACCAACCTGTATTTAAGAAGCATTATAAATAATGGTGTTCTGTATATTACACCAGGAACCTCTTTAAAAGCAACATCACAACATCTGTTAAAAAGCTTTCTGGGAATATCAAATACTTACATGATGATTTTACTATCTTATTACACTTCTATTACAGCCATGCGACACCACTACTTTTATTTTCAATGAAGTTATGGCTGTATAAAATCCAAGAAAGACAGAAATGAAAGCTAGGCCAGTGTTCACAAAGGACAAACCTTAACCTTCACTCAACACAATGACTGCTGTTTTAGTTGTCAGTTACTACTGAATAATTAAAGCAAATAATAAGGAATGCATAGTATTTCCTTGCCAAAATATAGAATAACTTTAATAAAATTCACAGATAATTGTTTCATCTGTTAAAAGAAAAGCTTTATTTTATAATAGTCATTAAGAGGGAAAATAAACCCACAAAAACGTACTAAAATGAAAAAAGAAAGCCACATCCAAATTCTGTATACAACAGACTGAAATCAAAGGAAGACTTTATAATCGGTTTATGATTAATCATAGTTGCTGGAATTCAAATGCTGAATGTACATAATGGTTATCTGCTAAAACACCCCCAAGGTAAGTCAGCGTAGTTCTCTCTGAGGCTGCAGGAGTGTGGACCTCCAGGGAAAGAACACCTGTTGGGTGACCTTGTCCCATCTATCTGCAGTTTTAAGAAAGCTTTACACTGTCAGACTTTATGCTCAGCTACTATTTATGCCTTGCCTACACAAAATTATAAACTATTCAAATTAAAGCAAAACCAAGTATTTATAATTTAGAAAATATCAGTATTACAATACCCATATCCATTGCAGTTCTGCCTTAATGCATGTCTGTTCCATGCACTGAAGTAAAATGGATCATGTCAATGACACCATGTTGAAATAATGCTAATTTTTTATTAACATTATTTCATATATAATATTTTTTTCATATATAAATATTTTTTTAGCAAATAATAATATTTTTTTCACAAAGAATTTTCTAGCAACCCCTCACAGTCTATCAATCTGTTATGCAACTCCATTATTGTGTTTTTTTTCAATTATTTTTAAGGTCTGGGGGGAGGAAGAAATAGGAGTTATATCAAAAAAGTGTTTTATTTTTTTCCAGTCAAAGTTTCTGAATATGTCATTTTTTTTTTTACTTAGCATTACATCTTGGTTTGTACAGCAATTTCTTCATTAAAGTAAGCACACATATAGCCATGAAAGTCATATTCAATTTAGTGGTATCTCTTATAATGGAACAGTTTAGCCAATGAATTAAAACATGGAGCTAACTGTTGGATTGGCACATCATTTCAATTTAAACAATTTGTCAAACCCTAGAATTATTTTTATTTTTAATCTTTTCTTCCAATTCACATCCTCTTAATATTTATTAGATATTTAGAAGCTGAAATTACAGAGAAAAAATATTACTTTAAGCATAATTTCTGGTTTGGTAACACCTACTTTACTGCCACTATCAGATTATTGCTTTTTTGGTTTTGAATGCATTCTCTGTCATCTTTTATCTGGTTTAAGATTGTCTTTCATTCAGCCTGACCTGGGATGCATTTAGGCAGCAAAAAATAAAATAAAGTGAAAAAGCTAGTGGAAGCAAAGGGGATAGACAAGGAGAAAAAGACATAAGAAAACTATTCCCTTTTCCTTTAAAAAAAATGCTGCACTATAATTTATTTCATCCATAAATTATCCTCCTGTAATGATTTACATCTCATCACTGATAATTTAAATAATCTATATTCAAGGTCAATTTTAACATGTCACAAAATAATCTAAAGCTTTTAGTCACCAGATCTTTATTTGCACCTTAAAATGAAATTCTATGTTGCATGCTGAAAAGCAATTTACTCCTTTTTTTCCCCCCCCAGCTTCAAGATGCCCTTGTTTCCTGTAACGTAGTGGCACTTTAGAAGTTTGGAAACAAAAGCAAAATTGGAATGTTCAATTTACTGATCCTTAGCTTAACTTTGGTCTTACTCTAAGCCCACATTTCATGTTATTTTTAATGTCATAAAAATTAGTTTTGATACAGTCCAGCATACGGTTTGTTTTCTGAGCAGTGTGCACTTGCAGCCCAGAAAGGCACCTGTAAGCTGGCCAGCATCAAAAGAACTGTGACCAGCAGTCTGACTGATATGATTCTCTCCCTCTACTCTGCTCTTATGAAAACCCACCTGCAGTACTGCATCTGGCTCTGGGGCTTCCAACATAAGGATGTGGTCCTGTTGAAGCAAGTCCAGAGGAGCCCATGATGATGATCAGAAGGCTGGAGCACCCGGAGACAGGTTGAGAGTGTTGGGCTTGTTCAGCCTGGAGAAGACTCATGGGAGACCTTAAAGCAGCCTTCCAGTACCTAAAGGGGAGTTATAAGAAATTTTGAGAGGGATATTTTAGGGGGCAGGTAGTGACAGGGCAATGGGAATGGCTTTAAGCTGAAAAAGAGAAAATTTAGATTAGACATTAGGAAAAAAAGAATTCACTATGAGGGAGGTGAGACACCAGAACAGGTTGCCCTGTGAAGTGAATGCTTCATCCCTGGAAGTGTTCAAGGTTGGATGGGGCTTTGGGCAGCTTGATCTGGAGGAAGGTGTCCCTGCCCATGGCAGGGGGTCTCGAACTAGATGATCTTCAAGGTCCCTTTCAATCTAAACCGTTATATGATTATGATTCTAATTAAGATTCTTTCTGAGATACCTGCAACCCCACATGGGATAAAAGACTCAGGAGAAAGACAGATACTACAAAAAAAACCTCTTAGAAAAGGAGGTAAAAGGAAAGGAGATTTTGGCATCTGCACTCTAGAAAAGAGATCTCTTAGGTGTGTAGCCTCCACACATAGCATAATGTCAGACAGTGTGTTAGCCTGGGCAGAAGTGAAAATGTTAAATGTCAATTTACTGAGAAAACACTGAACCTGCCTGATCCTTGAATTCTTGTCCTCCCCAAGAGCTGAGCACCTCTTAGCACCTGCAGTGGGTAGCATGGAAACATTTCCTTCTTTCAGTACAGATGTCGTCACTCTTAACCCTTGCAAAGAGATATCAACGACAGCATATTGTCAATATATCTACTGGGCAACTGGAAACACCATCCATGTATCAACCATTAAATCAGAGTGATTCAATTATCTGTGATATTAACAGTATTTTCACAAAAGGCACAGGAGAGCTTTATATTCACTATTAGAACATAAGCTTTTAGATATTTTACTTATTTGAAACATAGGAAACAGTTGGTTTTGAGAAAAAAGAAAAGAATTGAAGTGAGCTTTTTCCTGGTTTTGGAATTAACTTTGTTTTTTTATAAAGAATGTCAATCTAATGTTAAAAATGGGCTGATTTTGTTTTTAAAAAGACAGCAAATTACTGAAATTCAGATGGTTTTCCATTCCTGTATGCCCTTGTAGATACCACAATATGTCAGTAACCTCAATAATAAATGCTACTTATCTATATCACTGCAAAGATCAGGAAAACTCTGACAGGTTATCTAGTACATAAGCAATGAAGCAACAGGTATAGAGCCAGCTACTCAGAAGTATAAATTTCTCACATATGGAACTTATGAGTTTCATTAGGCACTGTAGGCAAGTGTTTAATTTCACATTACCTTCTTTGAAAACCAGAACACAGTTTCATTTGCACTATTCTGCTTTTTGGAAGTATTTCATATTGCTACCTTTCAAATCTCAAAGCAATTTACATGTGAAGAATTATATACTTGACATGCAATTAATCTACTACAACTAACAAAGTAAGTTTGCTCTCTTACTTTTATAAGGATAATATGGACCAACACTGTGTTTCCTAGTGATAAAAAAAATAAAAAAATTAAAAAATTTGCCATTTCTACATTCTGTCACTTCCAGAAGGAACAAGTCCTACATATTAGAAACTGCAGTTATTTGATGGCATAACGCTTATCAGCTTGAATAAAACTGTGTTTGAAGGTAATTAATAAAATATTACTTTTGCTACCTTAACACAACTCTGAGAAAGTCAATTTTATTGACAAAATTTTATTACTTTGAACCTAAATTTACTTTTTTAAAAAAAAAACAAACAAAAAAGAACAGCAAAAGAACCCCATAGTTGATTCAACTATGAACTGGCCTGAGTGCACCTGTAGCAATTGACACATGAAATTTAGTTCAATTGGAACTGCCAATGCATAAAGTTATGCTAACTCTCAATAAAAGCAAGCATATATATGTACAATCATTTTATAATACCTGTTGTCCATCTGAGAGAAACGGTATATGCAGGTATATGGAACAGGGTTACTTACACAATACTGGAAACTAAATAAAAGCAGGGCCTATAACACTGTATTGTTTAATCTAGTAAAACTGGAGAAGTTCACAGAGGACTGTCTGCCATAGGAGGGGCTTCATGCTGGAACAGAGGAAGAGTACGAGGAGTCCTTTCCTGAGAGGGAAGAAGCAGTAGAGACAACATGCGATGAGCCGGCCATACCTCCCCATTCCCTGCCACCTTGTGCTGCTGGTGGGGAGCATGTAATCAGGAGTGAAGTCAAGCCCAGGAAGAATAAAGAGATGAGGATCATGCGATTTTAAGACTTGGGTTTACTTCTTATTATCCTACTATTGAATTTCCACTACTTCCCCTCCCCCCAAGTTGAGTGTTTTGCTTGTGACTTTTGAGTGATCTCCCTGTCTCTATCCCAGCCCATGAGCTTTTAGTTGTATTTTCTTTCCCCTGTCCAGCTAAGAAGGAAGTGATAGAGCAGCTTCGGTGGACACCTGTGTCCACCAGATCAACCAGGGTTAATCCAGCCAGGGCCAATTCACCACAGTGATATTGTTCTATCAGTGATAGCATAATATTTGTGAGTCATTATGTGAACAGGAAAGGAATAAAATATGCAAAGAATACTGGATTGCTTTGAAACCAGAGAAATAGATAAAAGGAAATTCAGTAACTCTGAAATAATGTGTTTAAGAAATAAGATGAGAAGGAATTCTGTCAGCAGACACTGTCTCATCAGCTGAAGATGGCAAAGGAGAAAGAGATATGTACATTATTTCTGTGACTCATTTTGAGCTGTGACATTTATTTGGTCTTTGGGTTTTGTTTCACTACAAAGCAACCCTGTGCAGTCAAAGAACAGACAGTTTCAATGTTGTGACAGTAAAGTACAAAGGAATATTTGTTACCTAGAGAAAGGTTTTGATTTTTAGTGCTGTTTCAGAGGAGATATGGCTCCAGCAATTTTTTTGGTAGTACTAATTCAAGACTGTTGTGTCAATCTTCTGTACTGTGTGAAGATAGGTTATCATTTGCAGCTTTCAAGTTTCAGATTGGTCATCTAGAAAAATGTATCTGATAATGTGTAATATTTAATACCACTGAGAGACTTCATACTTGGTTTTCCTCTAAGAGGTATACTCCTTGTCTTTTCAGATATATTATCTATCTGTATAATCTAGTAATTTCACAAATTTCACAGAAACACATTAAATATATTTTGTGTGGATAATGGTGTGATTAGAAACATAGGTCTGGAAGGTAATTCTCAGCTCATTAACAACAGCATTTTTAATATGACTCAAAAAATATTAAAGTTTCATTTTAAAAGCATTCGGTTTCTTTGCTAATAGTCAGATACTGAGGTGTTTAATCAATTGCTCTATTCTCCTGTCCAGTCTTTTCAGCCTTCTTGACCGGACTGATGTTGTGAAGAAAATTACTTTTGATTCGTGTCAGTTATTTAGGGGTAAAAAGATTAATATGTGCTTATGCAAGATTGTAATAAGCCTTATGCTAACCGCAGATAGACAATGCCTGTGCAAGCTTAGCACTGCTGCAAAGATATGGTTCGCTGCTTAAAGGTCACGGAATGAGGAAGATTGAGGAACCTTCAAGAAGGCAGAATAAGACCCCTAGCAACAGGATGGCACAGACTCAAACGATACAGGATGTGGACCGGATACAAGAGTGTATAAAAGAATGGAAACCAGGAGAACATTCATGCGTCGTTGGTGGAGTGGAGACTCCCCTGTGCACCCAGCGCTGCTTTGCTTATTGTCTCTCAAATTATTAATCATTTGTAAATAAAGTTAATTTGGATAAAGCCCTGTTTATGGGAAATGTTTATAACAATATTAAGACAAAAAAAGAAAATAAAGTAGCGAAGGATAGTTGTTTATCCTCACATCTGGTTTAAAATTTAAACCTCAAGTAAAGACCAACACTTTCTACCATTATTCTTCAAAATATGTGGGCAACTTTATAAAACTTAGAATCTGTCCAGGCAAGGATGCCGACACATAATGTCACTTCATGACTTAGTTCTCATGACTCCATAGCAGCATATCAATTTATTGTGTCATGCCAGTTACCTTTGGATTTATTTTTCAGTGTGTACCAAGTATTCCTATAACTGCTAAAGACAAGATATGTTCTGTAACATAGAGAAGAAAATTAATGCACCAAAGCACCATTTAATGAAGCAATACTTCAGTGACCTTGTGAGGCATCATATCACACCTACCAATCAGAAGTTTTCTACTGCATCATAGTGTATTTGCATTTCACGCTTTCAGTAACAGAAGGACAGAAGGTTGTGGGAGGGGGGAAGGGCTTTTTGTGTTTGGCTCTTTTTGTAATTTTATTTGGGGTGTGGCCTTGTTTTGTTTTTTTCAGGGTTATTTATTTATTTATTTATTTATTTTTGTTTGGTTGGTTTTGTTTGGTTTGTTTTTTTTAAGAACTTTGTGCCTAGCTACTACACAGCTCTTTACTGTACTGAACATTTACTCAATATGATCTCATTTATAAAACTAAATATAAATCATCCAAGAGAAAACTATTAGGGAAACTATTATAAAGGTATTGGGAAAAAAAAAAAAAAGAATTATGGTAGGACTTAACTACCTGAGATAGCCAGCCCAGACTGGTCTTTTATTTTTTTGGTAATGAAAACAACAGAATCTTTATGTAGATCTATTTCTGTCCAGGGAGATGGTGTGACACCTGTGTTTAGGGCTGAAGTACTAAGTTTTCACCTAGCTACCATCTAGGATGCCCTAGTAAGTGCTCTCTGAACGTATGTAAAGAACTGAAATAGTATGACACCTCAGCAGCAGCAGATTCATTAAAAAAAAAGCAAACAAAAACAAACCTCTGAAGACAAAACTAAGCTCAGTCTAAACTGAAACATCACACTGATAACAGTCATTTTTCTGAATATTTATAAATATTCAGACCATGCAGATAAAAGGCATCCTGAATTTTTCTCTTTTGAGTAAACTCACTAATCTCTATAGAATTAATGTTTGTCTCCCCTCTGTCTTATCAGGAATAGGGAATCTTGATTTTCTCGGGGTGGATGAGAGAGAAAAAATGAGAGATATGGAGAGATCTTAATTTTTGAAAATATATAATCTTGGCTGTAAGTAGACTTTTATATCCCAAACTAATCTAATATGCAAATTCTGGAAGAGAGAAAGAAACTGTTCATCTCAACATCCACGAAAAAAAGCCTTTTATGTATATAGAGCTTTGATACAGGAGGAGAAGGGGGTGAGTAAAATACAGTTTCTACCTCATTTATTTTTTATTAAATTATAAAAATTCTTACAGTTACCTTGGAGAATAAAAAACATGTATTGCTGTATATAAAAATATTATAACAAGTTTCTCATGTGTTGCATAAATCAGCTAACTACGAGTTCTACAATATGTTAAAGATGAATAATATTTCATTGTTTTGCTTGAAACATATATATTGATTGCCATATATATACCCCATTATTTTGTGGATAGACACATAGTTTGTTACATTGATTTAAGAAAGACCCATTTTAGAATTTGGCAATTGCAGATGTTGACTCTTGTTTGTTATACTGACATAATTTCAAATATAAATAAGTCTCAGCAATAAATGCATCCAAGACTAAGACAGCTTCTGATGTACAACAAGGTGCAAGACGAAAGTTGCAAATCAAGTGAAATATTGAGTTGTCTGAGCTTTTTACTGTTATACTGTTAATAACCTTTCATCTTTAGCGCTTTTTTTTTGCTTGAAATATTTATCTGCTTGCTTTCATTTCGTAATGTTTGCAGCTTTAAGTTTTTTGATGCGTTTTGTGTGAATAATATGATTTAAGTGTGGAGAAGGGATGGTTTTTTCTGATGACAAATACAGAAAGGGGACTATGAACATAGTAAGATTTCACCTTATGGAGCTTATTGACACTGGGAAGTAAAATTCACTGCAGTGGTATTTCATCCCTTTGCAAGAGGAAAACATACTCTAAAACTGATAGCAACATAATTCACATAATATGGTTTGATTAATGAAAGGATTTGGCCCAAAAGCAGCTGAAGTATTAATGAAATTAGAAAGAATTAGCTGCAAAGTCTGCATACTCATTGAAGTCACAATTTCAAAGGATTACACTTTCAAGTCAAGGATAGTAGAAAACTTGGGATAGTACTCACAATGAAACTTGGGTATTGCAGGTTAGAACTGCCAGTTGTGAGAACAAGAACGTGAATTTTCATTGTGTATTACTTATCTAAGGAAATAAACATTAATATGAATGCAAAAATGCAGAAGCCAAGCATATGGGGAAAACCAGAACTTCTGCTATGAGTGGAGCTACTCTAAAGGAAAGATAAATGTGTATCTCAGTCAGTCAACAGCAACTTTGAGACACTTAGAGGAGTCAGATGAGAAAGACATAATTGGATAAGGCAAAATAGATGCACACATAAAGCTCAGAACTTCAGGTAGCAATACTATGTGATGTGGATTTGAAAAAAGATAAAATATATTTGGAACAGGTGTTCTGTCTCAGAACAGAAGGCTAAAATATACTTATTTTGGCTATCCCAAAATTAATTAAGCAGCATTAAGATCAAGGGGGAAAGTTATATTTTTAAAAATAGTGTTAAGCACTAGATATGGGAAGTACTATTCAAATTCAGAAATACCCTTGATATAATAAAAAAAAGATTATGTTTTGGCAGGGTATGTATGGAAAGAAGATATTAGCTGCCACAGAACAATCAGAAATTTCTAGGACTTTAAATGTTTTCAAACACCTAAGTGGACTGAGGTAAGAATCATTATTTTCATTAAGTACTAGCAATATATAGTCTAAGGGGGTAGAAAACTAGATCTGAATATTCAAGAGGTCTCTTTCTTGTCTTAATAAACTCTTGGACCTCTAAACTTACCCCTTTCTATTTGACAACCACATGTGTTTATGAAGATCTCTGCTGAAACCGGCAATAAAGCCAGCTGAAAAGTGAAGAATGACTTGTACAGTCACTGGGCTAAGATTTACTTCGAAGTTATACTGATGATATACACATAGGTGAATCTTCAGAGAAGAGTCAGCTCATACTGATTATATTGCATATATCATGCTTTGGGACTTAAAAATGGATCTCCTGGGATCCTCTCTTGCCAATTCATACTCTGCCTTTATGAACAGCTACAAAAGCATATGTTTTATACAAATGCAGGCTACATGAGTTATTGAAAACTATCCAATTCCTGTGATTACAGAAACCTTTATATTTAAGAATACAGCAATTTATTTCCAGGGTCGAAACAAAAGTATTTACCCAGTGATCACAGGCATTATAATACTTTTGGAATATAATTACACTGTTAAAATAACTTAATGGAGTAGAAAGCTGAAAAATTATTTCAATTTCCAAAAAAAATCTAGGAACAGATTTCTGAAAAGAGATTTTTATATTTGAAAAATGGTAATTCTCTATTTTCCTAAAGAAGTATTTTTCTGGAAAAGACTTCTGCATTTTTGGGAATTAGCAAGAGAATGAAAGTTGCACACTTCAAACTAAATCTTTTTTTTAAATATCTACTACAAGACGCTGTAGAAAGTGCTTCATTACCATGGTTGTAGCAATAACAAGGATTTACTGTGTTGTTAGAATGATTTTTTTTTCTGTGTATAGTGTAGTAAGTGTATACCTGATGTTTGGAAAAGAATTGTTTGGTAATATATTGAATAAAATATTGCAAACTGTCATATATTTGTTCTTGTAGGTTTAGGAAAGTAAACCATTTCACATAAACGATTAAGGCTGTGCTTCCATATGCTTATTTAAAGTCTAAATGCTTCTTTTTCTGAACTGCTATGCTTCACTTTGGGGTATCAAAACTACATTGTATGTTTTTGTTTTCTTCAACACAATACCTCACACTTTGAGAACTAGAGTGTAATAAGATCATCTTCAGTACAGTACAGTCACACAGTACACTTGCATAATGTCAAACTCTTTTTGAAACTACTTTCTAGAGTGTAATAAGATCATCTTCAGTACAGTACAGTCACACAGTACACTTGCATCATGTCAAACTCTTTTTGAAACTACTTTCACCAGAGACACAACCTTCTTTCACCAGAGATCAGCATTCAAGTAGTCAATAATATGGAAGAACAAGATCTTCAAAGCCCATTCATTCTTCTCTTAGAAAGAAGGAGAGGTATAAACACATTGTAAATGAAATTTGTAGATGAATTTTGTAGATGTATCAGAACTCCACATTTAATGGAAAACTTCTGTATTCCTGATCTCAGGAATATAAGCAAAAGCTATATATAAGCACAGACACTTTAACTAATCCCTCAGCAATTCTAGTTCCTCTTACTCCTTCCTTCTTTCCTTTGATGTCAATATGCGAATTTTAATTCTCTTAGACTGGGATTATGACACAATTCAGTTTTTTCATATCCAGGATGCTTGATTTCAAATGGTAAAGCACTCAAGTGACAGCTCTAATCAGACCCAAGAATAAAGGCAGATTACCTAGCTTCCAGACAGAGCAATTTACACTTATGTAATGAAGACATTCAGCCTTTCACCTATTCACATACATTATCCGCTACTGAGGGAGACTTATTCTGTAATAATTGCTGTAATAAATCATACAAGTACAAAAATCAGTATCGTATCAGTATGAATAAGAAAAAAAATATAGACAGACTATCACAGATAAACAGAAAGGAGCTTGTAATGAGAGGAAGGTCAAAGGGGTTGACGTTAGCATTAGTTCATTCCTTACATCTGGTTAATCTTTTCTTTTTTTACCTTTCCCTCCCAACAAACTTGTACACTACACCATTTAACTTGATGTATATATAGATCTTTTCAGAATACACATTGCATTGTGTTTTCTGCCTATTCTGAGAGATCCTAGAAAGTTTAATTTTAAAGCATAAAGAGATTTTTCTTGGGGGAGTGTTTTTTCCCCCTTCTTTCATATTTTTTTTATGGTGGGTTGTTGGGTATGTGTTTTTTCAGATTTTTTTGTTTTGTTGGTTGTGTTTTGTTTGGGTTTGTTTGTTTGGGTTTTGGGTTTCTTTTTTTGTGTTCAGTTGGATTTTTGTTTGCTTTTTTTGTTTTTTGTTTTGTTTCTTTTTGTTTAGGGTTTGTTTGTTGGTTTTTTTTTGGAGGGGGGGGAAGTGTCTTTGTTTGTTTTAGCAGACAGCATTTCCCCAAAGCTTAGGAGAATGTCAGCATAAGCTGACAGGGAATTTTAGCAATGGCCTGTGTACCGAGCTCTTTCTTCAAGAAAGATGACTGTAGCAAAGTTTTCCACAGAACAGCACTGACTTCAATGAAATTCTCTTTTTCAGGATGAGAATTTTCCTGCCTGTAGAAAGCTTCTTTACAGCAGTGTCAGTGAGATAACTCATGTATTTAAATACAGTCAAAATAGGAACTTCAAAAGAATTATCCATAGTCCTTCAGTTGCTAACCTAGAAACGCAAATCCTCATCTGGGAAATAGAGACATAAATTACAGAGTTTTGTTTAAAGCAGACAGAACAAACTTCATTTGAGGTCTAGTTATATTCCAAATGAATACCGTAACTTAGTGGTAGTAATTACATTCAATGGAGGTATTTGTTTCTGGTTTTATTCAGAGAATCAATGCAAAACTCTTGGTCTTTACTCTGATGTGAAATTATAAAAAATACTTAAGTATCCTTAGCTTTCCTTCTGAGCCCTATGGGTCCAAATGATCCCTTCACACAGCTCCATGGTTTCTTTAGAAGGAATGCAAGAGCAACAAAAGGTTATGGCATGTGCTCCTCCATTCTTAGGGCTTTTGTCAAACAAGCTATACCAGCACTCCTTGCTCTGACAGTATAGCAGTTTCATTTCTTTTCTAGGAAGCATCATGTCTGCTGACACAGCACCAGCAGTGTATGTTCCAAGCTGACAGCTATAGTTTGGTCCATAAATGAATAGTATTTTCCAGCTACTTCTATATTTTCACAGAAATTTGTATACCTATGAAAAAAAGTTTATCTACCCAAGTACCAATTTACATATGATGATAGGCGACATATTCCAGTATCTCTGGGAAACAGTGACAAAACAGAAATAAGTCTAGTAGACAAGAGCTAAGGCTTGCATCATGGTTTAAGATCAGAAGGTAACTCAGCACCACATAGCTGTTTGCTCACACCCACTGCTTTCCCCCCTCCTGGCTTGATGGGGAGGAGAACCTAAAGAATGTAAATCCGATGGGTTGAGATAAGAACAGTTTAATAACTAAAGTACAATATACTGCTACTACTATTACTAATAATGATAAGTGAAATAACAAGGGAAGAGAATATAAAACTAAAAGGGAGAAAAAAAACAATAAACACAAGTGATACACAGTACAATTCCTTACCATCTGCTGACCAATACCCTGCCCTACCTGAACAACAATCTGCCCTTCTGTGTGACTTCCCCCAGTTTATATACTGGGCATGATGTGCTGTGGTATGGAATACCCCTTTGGCTGGTTCGGGTCAGGTGTGCCTGTCCCTGCTGCCTCATGGTTTGTGCTCCTCCTCACTGGCAGAGCATGGGAGACTGAAAAGTCCTTGATCAGAGTAAGTGCTACTTAGCAACAACTAAAGCATTGGCATGTTATCAGCGTTGTTCTCAGACTACAGCCAAAAAAACAGCACTGCACCAGCTACTAGGAAGGAGAAAAAACCAAGTAACTGTTATAGCTGAAACCAAGACAGCTTGGTAACAATGACAACTATTATGACATTCAAAAATGAAATATTCATCCTCACAACAAGGAGTATGAAAACAGCTATATAGAGGAAGTAAAATGGTAGACACAGCCCACAAAGGTGACTGTCATCAGACTCTTTTGGTTGTGCAGGTAAATGTAACTTCCTATAGCTTTATTTTAATTTAACTTTTAACAGAAATCTACCTCAAAATTCACAGGCTGTGAGTTAGAACACTTGTCAGACCTCTAGATGGATCACAATCACATTTTATTCTCTTTTTTTACATGGATAAGCATTGTTTCTCTGCTATCTTATGTTTAATTCTTTGAAATCAATTTAGAGGAGTGAAGCAAGAGTTTAACAAATTGTAGGCTTATGTACATTTTCATTGTAAGCCAAGTGCCTCTTGAAGTAGTTTTATCTCCATGGGATTTGCAGTTCCTGCAAATTTTGGAGGGACCTGACAAACTTGCAGCAACTTGTAAAACATCTATCAGGAAAATACAAAGAATTATTTAATGATACTTCACAGAAATCCAGTCAGAATTATTTTAGTTGAATTCAATTAAATGTAGGTTGTTGGTTTGTTCCCCCCCCCCCGCTCCCATTTTAAATTCAGCAGCAACAACTACATAAAAGAATTTGACACATTCCTGGAGAGAGAATGCTGAAGTTCTCCATTTCCACTTTCCTCTGGGGTTGATATCCCCAGCCATAGCACAGCTCCATCAGCCACTGCAGATACTTAGAGACTTTAAAGGCATTGAGATATCACAATGAAAATGTTTATGGTCTTCTTTTTAATATACAATTTCCTAATCAAGTATTTGCCATATCCATTTTAAAAATCAGATTGGGGTCTTTACTCATTTTCAACAGGTTTTCATAGCATTCTCCAGACCAGTCTTCTCAGAGTAAAGAGCTATCATGTTGGTCATGCATGATTCATAAATGCGCTTCACCTGGAGAAGTTTTGTTGATACGCGCAATTTGCCAGGGGATTAGATACATCCTCAAGACAAATTAATGACTCCTCCTTTTGCTTTATTTTTCCCTATCTGTAAGTTAATGAATGACATTGACCTGATTGACTGACTGTACTGAGGTAAATAACATCTCAGAATTTGATCAAAGGCTTCCTTGCCACAGAACCCAAAATGTTGGTTAGGCTAGCACATGGAAAACAGAGATGTTCAAGTGGTATTCACTGCTATTTTGAAAGTTTTAGTAGGTTAGTGCA
This sequence comes from Melopsittacus undulatus, assembly GCF_012275295.1. Lineage (NCBI taxonomy): Eukaryota > Metazoa > Chordata > Aves > Psittaciformes > Psittaculidae > Melopsittacus > Melopsittacus undulatus. The sequence continues at coordinate 29,814,016 of NC_047533.1, forward strand.
TGAATGAGTAAAACTGACTCAAATCCTTATGTGGAATACCATTGTTACTGTCTTACCTGCATTGACAATATTTATATGAGGAAAATCATAGTTACATTAGTTACAGTATATTTTTCATTATTTCCTCATTATAATATAGCTTAAATTACAATACAGCAATTTGCTGTCAAAAATGTTACCTACACACTAACCCATTACCTTGTTTTTATTATCCCATTTATATCTACCCACTGATCACTGCTCAGGTATTTTTCTCTAACAGCATGTACTTCAACAAATAAACACATCATAACAATCTGGCATTATAACTGTGCTGTCAATCAGTTATATTTGTCAGTTTATGAGTGAACATAAATTTAAAAGTCTTGTATACATATATCTGTATACAGATTTAACAGTCTTGTATACAGATAAAAAGGATGCATGTGATGATTTTTTTTAATTTTTCATCACAAGACTCAGAAGCACTCCAGAAGATGGGATTTTGATGGTATTTGATATGAAAATACTGGCAGACAAAATTCTTTAATATATCATGTTATGTATCTAAATATCAGTATTTAAAAACATATTAACCAAAGAGATACTGAACACAAATGATATAAAGCAAACTTGTAGATACTATAAAATCAACATGCAATGGGTAGCCTGTGTCACATTAAATAATCCGGCTTCTCCTAACTGTCCATACTTCCCATGTAATTATCCAAGAGGACTTAAAAGATGTTAGAATTATGAATAGTCTGGCTCATAATCATTTTAAATGTCTAGTCTCTCCCCTTTATGAGCTTGATGAAGGACTGATGACCTGAACACAGCATTAATTTAAATTGGATGGAGGGAATGATGAAGCAAACTCTGGGAAGTTAATAGGTTTTTACATGCTTTACTGACAACAGAACTTGAAGGTAAGAGGTGTAAACTAAGGACACACCTCCTCAGAGAGCCTGAGCTGTCAGAAGTAAAGAGAAAGCTAAATTATACTGCTAGATTAACTTAATCTTCTAATTCACAAGTTTGATACTACTCAGCAATACAATTATTAATGGTCCTATTTTGAATGAAGTTATTTTTTGAGTAGGACTGTACATCTTACATAGGATCAAGGTTAGAACACATGATAACTAAAAGGAGATGATCACAAATACAGTATTGGAAAACAACGGTATGCTATAGAGATGTGGCTATGAGAGAGTTTATGGACCCCAGTCCTTATAGCATATATGGCCAAGTGATAGAATAAACTCAAACTGTGAACAGTGCAGATGAAGTTTCTTCCACACATTTGTGCAGCCTAGCTCTGGCCTATCAGAAAGATATATAATGCAACAGATACCGCTGATAATAAATCCACATCAGTGTTAACAGAATCCACAAAATAGCCTGTCCCCTTCTTCCCCTTCCACCTGAATAGGCCAACCTTTATCTTATTTTTTTCTCATAGATTTAAAGAGAATTTCTATAACATAAGAAATCCTACTATGTTTTTCTATTTTTTTCCTAAAGCACATTGACACAAGACATCCATTCAGAACATAAAAATCAAGTTCAGAAGTGCTAACATACTTCTGAACTATTTTGAGGCTTACTTCTGGACTATTTTGAGGCTTACATTCTTCCCCTTCCTTTTTATTTTATATAGATTCCCAGGATTTTCAATTCATTCAGTCTTCACCCAGGGAGTCTAAAATAGAAGAACTGATTATTTTCACTTTTTACTAGACTGTGGTAAAACAGCAAAAAAGTTTGTTTAATATAGCTTGCAACAGCTCTGATTATTTTCTCTATTTTATCCCAATATGCCTGCTGATTGGAGGGTTTGGGGGTTTTTTGGTTGGTTTGGTTTTTTTCCCCATATATATAACTTCATTTGCTATTTTATTACCTTACCTCGTCTTCATATGGATTTTGAGACAAATTTAAGAAAAGAGTTCTTAAAATCCAATATTATCCAATCCGTTTCAAATCAAAATACCAGATCACATTTTACAAAACCAAATTCTAAAATAATGGCATTTTGTTTCAGGAAAAACAAAACAGACAGAAACCAAACAAGTATTAGAAGCTAAGTTTTTTATTGGTCTTTGTTTATTTAGGGTTTTTGTTTAGGTTTGGGTTGTCATCATCTTTAGAAAAACGTTTTCCAGAGAAACAGAGTTAAATTCTGTTTCTCAGTTGTGGAAGGATCTATTTTATCCTTTCAATTTAATGGTACTAAAACCAGAATATCTTTATTTTGTTATGTCTACTTACAGAGAATCATATTCAATTATATTTTAAATTTATCACCTCTTAAGGATACAAAAAACAATTAAAAACCATATATAGATATTATGAAGTCTATCTGATGTTATGTAAAGTTCTGCAAAGTTTCTTTTTCTTGTAAAGCTGGTATATCCCACCACATTGTCTTCAGTAATTTTGATGATAGGGATGAAAGCAGTTAATTCACAGTACTGCCAAGAGCTAAATTCAAAGTATTGACACTATTGGGAAACAGGAAAAAGAATATGTCCTTTTTTTGATGTAGGTCTTTCAACCTACATTTTCATATTTTCTATTTGAATATAACTTTACTCTTATGAAGTGTATCACACAAAAATTGTTTCTGATTGTTTACTGTTTCTGCAAACTATAAGAGGTAGAAGCAACCCAACAGCAAAACTGTGCAACTGAAAGAACACATCAAAAGTATTTAAAAAAAAAAGCTGGATATTGTGCTGATTTAAAGTTAACACATTCCTATGATGCTGACATTGTTACTGTATCAAAACAAAGTTAATGTGGGATCTCAAAGCCATCAAAATGGAGGTTTTATTTCCCACCTCTCCTCTCTAAATCATGAGATGCTTTAAGATCTTTACAGTATTTTGGAATTAAATTCACCTGAAGAAAAAATGTGTCTTGAATGTCTGCTTTTGGCATGAAAAAAAAAGAAGCTTTGCTGGTCATTGAAACTGTCACTGCCTCAGTCTTGCCACCTTAGATGTTGTTAAATGAAGCATGTATCTGCGTCCAAAGCACTTGGAAACCTAAGGGAAAAAACTTACGAAAAAGCAACTCTGCTACACAGATATTAGCTATACAAACACAGGTATATTTCTTTCCTTACCAAGAGCAACCACTCAGCTCATTAAAATACCTATATTGCTAGGTGATGTGTATAAAGTTTGAGGAACAGTACGTACTTCCAATTTACAACAACTTTTCTTAGCCCCTACTAATCTTTACTAGGAACTTGAGGCTGTCCAATTGCTGAGTCATTTAATGCCACTCCACCCAGCCTCCATATTTTTAAAGCAGATAGCAATCCTAAATGCTGTGATGGGTTACATTAGTGGGTTGTGCTATTTTGGGATGTCAGAAACTAAATAAGAAAAAAGAATTTTAACATTTCTGTTTAAAACTCCAGCTTCCATAAATTACCATTAACTGGCCTGTTGGTTGAGATATCCAGCACCTGCATGAGTACCTACACTTACTGTCATCCTTCAGATTAACCCTTGTCTTCTGTCCAGAATACTGATGTATATTTGGGGAAATGGTCCATATTCCATAGTTGTTTGTAGTTCTGAGGCTGTGTAATCCCTGGGGTTTCTAATTCTTCCTGTGTTTTTTCCAAAAAAGCTTCTCTCAAACACAGCTATGACTCCGAAGCAGCAATGAATGACCTAAACAATACTCCTAAGTGAAGTATCACTAAAAGCCAATTAAAGACTGGTTTAGGATTTTGTTGTGTTTTGATGCTTTTAATAGGAAAACCTGAAAAACACTGTATCACACCAGTGAAGACACGTAATGAATCTCTATTAGAATAATAATTCTGTAGCCAGGTATCTCTTTTGTAAGCAATGTTTCACCCATTCTCAAAATCTGTGCATAAAATTGCATGAATATATCACATTTGTCTTCTTGATAACATTAAATACATCTGAACTGTATATAGAAATTTCACATGAATAAAAAAACCATATTGTGGTCAACAGAGATCACTGTTGTATATGGTTAATGACTATATATTGTCAGACAATCTTCATTTCAATGTTATTTCATTGCTAATTTATTTTATAATTGAGCTTAATGGTAGCATGAAAAATTACTATTAGACAAAATGTTTGCTAAGAAATGTATTTTCTGTAAAGCTAATAAAAGAATTACTATACAGACAGCTTAATAGCTGTCAAAAAGTCAAAATAAAACAAAACCCCACAACAAAAGAAAATCCAAAACAATCCCCAAACACCAAAACCCAAACAAAAACAACTTTCTTAATGACAAAGAAAGGAAGAGACATTCTTGTCATCAAAAGAGCAACAAGTAAGAATTTCATTTGGGTAACTTCAGATTTATACTAACTTTGGGTAACTTCAGATGTATAATTAATGCCTATTATATTAATGTCTAAACTAGTCATGTCCACAAAGAAGCAAAATCAAGACCTAGGTAAATGACAGGATCTGGATGAAGAATGTATATTTCTAGTGCGTATGTAAGAAAATATTTTTTCCAGTCCCTAGTAATGTTAGAAGAAACAAATCTAACATTTGCTTCAATATTTGAAATGAACAGTGAAGTGCTATCTTAAAAAAAAAAATCATGTTTCAGAACTATTTCTCAAGAAAAGAACATTCCTCAGTCTGAAAGGTCACAATTAAAAGTAAATGAAGACTGCCAACAGCTACAGTATCATGCTGATAAGAGAAATAAAACCATTTATGGAGTTACACTTTTCACAACAAGCCTGTCAGGCTGTCACTTGTCTGACTTCAAACAACTCTTTGTATAACATCATTTTACTTTGCTTCTATTGTGACATTACCTTTTAGCATCCATTATGAACTTCCCAGTTATTGAAAAAAATGAATCAAGTTTGGGACATCTTTGACTGAGACAGTTGTTCATGTTGGTTTTCCATGTGTTGTACTGCCAATTCAAGGCTAAGGTGCTAGGCAAAATAAATAAATAAATAAATTACAGCTTTAGTAATTGATATAGATTTATGTAATTGCCAGATGCTATAAAATATTTATAACCGAAATTTTTGTTCCAGTGATCCTCAGAGAGGTTGTCAGAAAAAAAAATAAAAAGAAATCTATGAATAATGCCAGTAAATCAAGATTTCTTATTATTTTTCCACCTGAAGCTTTCACATAGCACAGATGTTCTTGGTTTCCCAGTTTCTAATACTTGCCTTTCTTCCATCTGTCTTTATTTCCAAGTGTGAATTTAGATTCTTCTATAAAATGAGATTGCTACTAAAGTGTTCCTTTTGTTACAAAAATGTCATTTTTTTTTTCCTACAAATAAAAATTCATGGCAATGCATGAGTTCTGCTTAAAAAGATAATTATACACTGGCTTCCGTAATGTGGCTTTTCTTGATGTTAAATATAAAAATTGTATTTTTTGTAGTACTTCCCTTCCTGAAGGCAGAATTTATTCTAAAGTCTTTCACTGCATGTGATGTACAGTTTTACTATAAATCATACTATGTATTGTGACATGTTATCATTAAAGCAATTATTCATTATTTAAATGAAATTTAAAATTTTATTTTCTGAAAGCCATATGAAACCTTTTCAATTTCCAACAGTTTCTCAGTCCTTATGGCAAGAACAAGTCCCTAGCAAGAACAAAGTCAAGCTTCAGGGTAAGTGATACAGTTTTAATGTTCTAGACACAAATTCAATCCTGCTGTAAGTAAACACAAGTCTATTAAAATTAATTAATTTCTATTTGTGTTGACAATAACTATATTTGTTATGCCAAGATTTAATTCTTTTTGTTGGAGTACAATTTTACTGCGTCTTAAGATGCAAGATTATTAAGGCTTTCAGAGAGAATAACTGGAAATCCATTAGAAAGCCCCTCATATTATGCTCCCCATAATGGTGTTTAAACCACAGCACACAGAGAACTAGGGGACAAGCAAAATATCTTTTACCACAAGTATCTTGCAGGAATCAGACTGCTCATTGGATCCTGGAGACAATCAAGGGTACAGAAATACCATAGGAGAAACAGACAGGAAGTGCCTATTGGCCTATTTATATATTATCTGTCCAAAAAGTGTGATTTTTAAATCAGTCTTGACTGGATAAAGAGATAAATGTATTAATTCCATTTAGATTACTAGCTAACATATCAAACACATGTTGAAACAAGGTACGATGTAAAAGAGGAGCCTGAATTTCACTCACCAAGGCACAGATAAGAGATGGAAGTACTGTTTCCTTGAATGAAGGAGCCGTGTCTAGGCTAATCAGATATTAAGCAGAGTTTGTCTGCTGTTGGATGTTAATGACTGCTAAAATCTGAAGCTCTAGAAGACAGCAGTTTCTGACAGGAAAATTGTTAGAAGCATTTGCTAAGTAATGTGTTAATAGGATGGGATAGTATGAAAAATAAATCATTTTAAGTGGAAACTCTAGGACTCCAGGAAATGGTTTTGCTACAAATACTAGTGTGTTTTAATAGGAGTGGAACCTGCCTTAGGACTACAACCAGACATGAGATACATTCAAACATCAAAACCGCTGATGAAATATGAATGATTCCAATATCCACAGCATGTCAGATGAATAAAGGACAAAAGACTTTTGGGATCTGCTCTTTGGGAAACAAGGTAAGCACAGTTATCTTTCTTTTTTAACTGCTTTGAAGATTTGCAACTGGGTTTTCCCTCTCTGTTACTGCAAAAAATCAAAGATGGTATTTATTCTTAACAAGACTTGACCCAAGCACAATTTCACAGTGATTAGCAGTGAGACTTCTTACACAAAGTTAAGGCAGATCTATAAACCTTGTTGAAGTGGCTGGGAATTCCAGCAGCCTCTGCGGCAGCTGTGCATTCCTAGTTTCTTAGCTTGCTTCACAAGGACTTGCAGAGAGAAAAATCCTGTTTTGGTGACTTGGGATAGCTAGGAGAACTCTTGACAAGCACAGGGCAGTCTGAAACATGTCTGAACTTGCAGGTGGGTTGGACTAGATGATCTTTCGAGGTCCCTTCCAACCCTTGGGACTCTGATTCTGTGAACTTTGACAGTTTTGAGGGACTTTGACACATAAGATATAAAAATGCTGCAGGGAAATAAGATACATATAGATCTCATAATAATTGGTTGACTCAGAAATTATTTTTTTTCATCAAATATTATTTAACTAATGTATGACATCAAGAGGGAGTTACCATTGTAAAACAGCTAGGGAATATTGCTAGGAATTAAAGGGCAAATTCAAACTGAATAATCCTGCCTCTGTTAGAACACCATGCCTGCCTATTTCGCTTACTTCACAAACACTTGCTTCAACATGTATTAAAGAGAGTCCTTCACTTCTTAATTTTTGTCTGAAAGTACTTATCAAACACACCTAATTGGCTATTTTTTTTTCTCTGGAATAAACTTAATTTATTAACTGAATAAGTAGCAGGGAATCTTCTTTTGAAAATACATAGATTGATAAACAGTTGTATTACCAGTTGCTGGGTAAGCTTTATGTTCTGGGCAACTATTGTCTGGTGCCCTGCTGAGACAAAAAGAGGCTTATGATCCTTCACCAGCTTTGCCTTTATCAAAAATGGATTTCAAGAGTAGAGGAAAAATAAATCAACATGTTGATTTACTTCTGTGCATCTTGGTGTTGGAACTGGTATTTTCCAGCTTCCAATTAAGTGCCGTATGGGAATACATATTCTGCAGTAAATTTTAGATGTCAAACAATACAGAGAGATAACATTTTACAGTAAAATTAATAATTATTTTAAAATAATTTACAGTTTACATTTAAAACTCAGTTCCTGGACACTTCTTTTGAGAATCTTTTATCAGAAATATTAGCAATGATGGTAAGGAATTAGGTGGTAGCCTTTAGTGTCATTTTGCTGAATAGGCTATAAGGCTTTATAGGGCTATAAATCACTTCAGAGTATTCTTTCAGATGCAGATAATGATTAACCAGGCCATTAACAACAGAGCTAGAATATCATGAAAAGACAAGTAAAAAAAAGCACTAATATACTAAGCAGTAATAATTGTAAATTATGTTACCATGTACTCCACTAATTTTTAATTATAGCTTGATCCCATTTCTAAGCAAAAAAAAACCAAAACAACCTAGCATACATGTATATATTTCTTTTTGTCTTTTTAATCTTTCTTTTTTCTGATATAAACCAGTTAAGCTCACAGAACTCATAATGTTAAAACAGAATTTTACACTCGATAGCCAGCTATTAGTATGTTCTGCAAGAACTATAAAAAACATCTTATAAAGTATAGCCAAGTCCCACAGTTTATACCGAATTGCATTACTCTGAAAATTACTGGTACTTACAATGCAGATTTTAATGCGTATTTTAGAAACAGCAATCATTTCAGCAATTTTAAAGATATGATCTTGTTACTTTTTTATTTGATGAAACAACAACTATGCTTTTACCATCATAATAAAGAGCTTATGTAGCTTTATCAGGAGTGAAAGTCATTATGATAATGTAGATAAAGATTTAATGCACTAATCTGAATTAAATAAGTAAAGCATTTTATGAGTAATTCATGGAAGTTCTGTTTAGCCGAGACGTTTAATGGTGTTTCAGAAACCGAACTCATTTTGATAGGGGATACTGGAAGCTTAAGATGTTAAAACAGCTACTGAAATTCACAACATAAGGGGGTTTGTATGAGTTGCTATATTTGTCCTTCTTTCCTTATTAATCTTTTCTGCAACTGAATCTCCAATACGTAACATTTCAAAACTGTTGTAAGGATGATCTTACAACATGACCTCACATAAAATGTTCATTTGTAATGACTTATGCAAATCTTCCCATCTTTGAGGAATCACACTCTTGAATTGTAGAGAAATATAATGTAATTTTGGTTCCTTTATCCGGCTACATAATACAGCAAATAAATATATTTGAAAAACATTTTAAGAGGAGATATGAAACTATTCACAGGTGAAGTCTTCAGGTTTTATGCACCTATCCTTTCCCCAGAAACCAAGCTTTCCCTGACAAGTTTATTTCAGGAGATAGTAAGGTTTTGAGGTTTTGTTGATGAAAAAAAACCCAAACAATAATTTTCAAGTTTCCAGAATGCTTTTATTCCAATGCAAGATGACAATGAAGCCTGAGGAAAACTTACTGACACAGAAATTTCTGTCTGGATGTAATTAACCTTCCTGGGTTATTTTTTATTAAAACAGGTGTATTAATGTGAAATAATTTATATTTAGACACACCCCTTCCTCATTAAGTGGAAACACAATTTGCAGTAATTTGTGTTTCACCAGTTTTAAATGGGGTAGGTATTACACTGAGGGGTTAGGATATATTTTTATTTTTTTAAATCAAAGCTATAGATCTACAGCATAGATTTTAGCTTTGAAGACAGGCAGTAGTTTATTTTTGAGGTGGGAGTCTGTAATGACAAAGTAGCCCAAATAATACAGGAATTAATGGGTTTAGCAAGAAAATAGGAAATCACAAGTGATACAGATTTATTTAAAAAAGTAATAGTTTCCTGTAAATTTTAGCAGAGAACAAAACTGAATTCTATTTTTCGATAGCTCCCTCTGAGATTATACCAGTTTAAAACAAAGTTTTATGCTGCTTCTCATAGCATATGCTTCTCATATCTCCAGGGAAGTGCTAATGAAGTCTGGTAACAATTGCTTTTCTTGAGCTACTGCATGACAATTTTGAATATTGTCTTGTTCATTTACTATAACTAGTAAAATTGAAGCAGTAAGCATCGTCATTTTGTCTAATAGAATTTGAAATTTGAGGATGCTAATACCTTACTTTTTCTACTGATACCTTATAAAAAGAATTTCTACATTTAAATAGCATATTTTTATTCCAATAAAGAAGCTTGAGCAACTCAATAAGTAATTTTTTTTTTCATTTTTAACTAAACAGGGTCTTACTTCTTATGTCAGTAATGACTGTACAATTAAAGAATCAAGCTGCAAACAAACCTACAATATCCTGATTTAAGACAGAATCTGTGATACCTAAAATAATAAGCAGAATGTTTTTATTTCCTGTATTTGTATCTTTGGCTCAATGCAATGTTAACAAAAAGGAAGAAAATTAAATCAATTCTACCATAGTAGAGTTGTGGGCTATAGAGAACAGCACGAAATTAGGGGTCTAAACTGCTAGGCTTGAGTTCTGCTGTGGTTAGATCACCCATCCTCATCCATTAGGACCCCACAAACACATCTGAAAACAATATTCCTTTACTACTTTTTTATTAGTCTATGGCTCTATTTGCCAAAGCCTGGAAGTAAAAGAAACACCCAGGGATCAGTTACAGCTAAAATAGCACAATGGCTAGCTTTTACTTGAGTAAAAGACAGTAATAAACTAGTGATACGGAATATTTCAAGCTCCCGAGAAAACTAGAAGTTTCAGTTTCTTAGTGCTATCCTGTGCCTGACACAGATTAAAATTTGTGTCATTTTAGATGAACAGGAATTACCGTTCCTGCAAGTCATTTTTTATGTGGCTTCACACTTGCAATTTTGTCCACAAAATTTTGCTAGCATGATGACCTGGTATCGACAAAGCAAAATTAAAAGAAAACTCCAAAAGGTAATCTCTGCTAACCTATTTTCAAGTTTAAACCACACATTAAATATCCCTCAAAATCCCCAGTACATTATCTTTCCATATACACAGTCACTTGCTTACAGTTTTATCAAAGGTATAGGAGCACTTAAGATATCAACACAACTAAGTTACTATTGCAACATTAACTTTCTATGTGATATACTGGAGAAACTAATGGAAGTACTGTATCTTTGCTTCCCATAGTCAAATCAGATTACTAGTTTCCCAGTAAAACTTAGTTTCCTTACTTTAGGCAAGTGATATAGATGTTAAACACTCGTGTGAACTAGCAGATGCAGAGTTAAGTTGGAATTCAATGTACTTAGGTTAAACTCAGTTTGCTTTTACCAAACCATTTAATCTTCACAACATATAAAATTGTTCAAACTGGCCTTGCAAATCATAGCTCATTTAAGTGGTGGGCTTACTCATTTGCTGTATGACCTTTGTAAAGTTCCATTTTTTTGTTAAGTTTTCTTCACAGGAAAAATAAAACTAATTTTTATGTTTTACTTACCTGTTTCAGGACAGAATTGGATAGGTGCAGTAAGGTTGTAGGTTACCAAAATTAAGGTCAAACACAGCAAGAAACGGCTAGTATCTCCCAAATACGAGAAAGCCTCTGCTTAATTTTCCCCCTTACTTTTTTACCAGCTTCTGCTGGTAAGGACCCTCACATCTGATAGAGGAAAAGAACAATTATTCCCTTTTCCAGCTTGATTTACAAAAGGAGACTAAATGTGTCAGCTATTTCCTGCAAATTGGAAGCTACTGGGCTCCAAGCTAGGCCAGCTGTAGCTAATTTAAGGAGCCAGGAGTCCACAAAAGTGGGAACTGCAGCTGTAAATGGTGGACATATGATTAAAGTTTCAGGCATTGAAGTAGCAGGTCTACAAGATTTTGCTGCTTAAGCAGGTGCACCCCCACTGATTTCAGAGTTATGTTTGCTTTCTCCAGTAACGAATTTGTACCAGACTGCCTGAGTGCATCTGAGCTTTATGAAACCATAAACCATGTTTATTTTTTTTATATGTTGATAAACTGCTGTTTACACCTCCTACCTCCTTTAGTCCTGACTCATCATTTTGCATGTCTGCCTCAGTTAGATGGTGACACTTTATAAGCAAGACAACTTCCCAACAGCCTTATTGCATAACAGATCAGCTTTCCAACCCAATTGCGACTTACGCTATATGAACACATCAACTTTGTGCTGTGCTTCAATATCAAAATTTAGCAGAATAAAACATACTGGTAGGCTTTTTTGCTCAGTGCTTGAATGCCAAATAAAGACTTTGTCCTTGAAAGTATGAAACTACTTTTTTCTTTTTCACCTTGCATTGGTCAGGCTGACCTTACCCCAAATTCTTCAGTTTTGTCATTTTTTAAATGACGTGATTTATAAAAAGGGCTTTCTGACAAATATTCTCATTCCTTTATTTACTTTGTTCAGACTCATTTTAAGTCACATCTAAGTTTTGAGAACCCTTTCTTTCCTTACAACCCTTAGTATAAAATAGATTTTTTACCTTGTAAGAAGCTTTCAGTCTGATTGACACCTTATTCTAGTCTCTGACCTGCAGCAAGAAAGCCTTTCTTGTAGTTCTCAGAAGTCTGACATTTCATTCTTTCATTGCCTGGTTTGCACTGACAAGCTGCTAACTGCACACAACTATGCCCTCACCAAATAAAGCTAGTGTGTTTGTAATGACAGTAAGTAGTAGAGCAGAAGGTCAGACACCAGTCTGAATTTTAGTCATGAAATGATAGTGATGAATTATTGGTTACTCAAAAATGCATTATCACTGGAATCTACAAAAGTAACCCTGACTTCAAATGACATTATTATCAATGTTCTGCTTTTGGAAGCTTGCCTGAAAAATGTGATCCAATATCTTTCCAACACATATTTCTGGACAGAGACTAGCATCAGACTCCCATGAAACAACTTTTCCATCTTGATCACTGCCAACCCTAAGTCACAAATTGGATAATACCTGGGTGAGAAGATGAAATTAACTAAAATATAAGGAAGATGATTATGAAAAATTAGAAATGACCCATAACTCCTATTAAGACAGTGTCTTCTGTTAGTCACATGCACAGAACTGAAAAGGTGTTTTTCTCCTAGGCCAACTACTGCTTTTTTCAGCCTATTTATGGCCACAGTTTAGGAATTAGAATGGTCCAGGGTGATCCTTCTCACAATCCCTTTTGGAAGGAGAGAGAATTGTGTAGGATGATTGTCACAAAATAGTTCCATCTTGTCTTTGGTTTATAAAAATATTTCTGGCATGCACTAGCTTGTGTAAGCACAGTTGCAGTGTCCACTGCAACAGCTATTTTCTTGCCAAACTTTTCCATTTACATTAATAGAAATATATAGTATAGATATTCTGGAGCATACGGCTCTTCTAGCTGGCTTCTACATGCACGTTATGGTATTGGCTATAAATATAACCCTGTGAATATCTTGGTACCATGAGGTGTTTAGAGTCAGCATCTATTCACATGAGTTACAAAAGCTATCTGAGATCCCAAGATCTTGTCCACAGCCTCAGAGTTAACACATATAATAACCATGTGATTTCACTGAGCCCTGTTCATCAGCTCTGTAGCATACGAAAAGTATAGACTGTTCATATGTCAAAGTGCTGATAAAGGTTCTTTGTGTTCATCAGTTTGAATTGTTCAGTTGCTTTGATAGTTATTTTAAGAGAATGGAAGTTCTTCTATAGTAAACAGACTTCATAACTGTGTGATCTAAATTTACCTGCTGCTAGCTTCATCCCAATAAACTCATGTGACTCAACATTCTGCTGAGAGACACTCTAACACTTTAACAGATGTTTTCCATGGACGTCTCCCATGTAGATACCAAAAATAGTCAACTATTCATTCCTGTGTGCTCGGGAGTTCACAGGTCATGGTAATATAGTTGTAGTAACCTGAGGTCTTACAAATCTAAAGGATTTCAATGTGCACATAATCCAAATTCTAGGACTGAACATGGACAACAGGGGAGTTTTAAACTGAGACAACACAAAGCTCTCTTCACTCTTCAAAGCTCTGACCTACACAGGGGTTTGTCAGACAGGAGATAAAGATTAAAAATCAAAACAATGTTTAAAACTGAGTTAGATGCTCTTAGTGACCTCTAGAAAGGTTTTAGTTAATTCTAGCAAGAGTGTTAACCAAAATTTTTATTTACATAGCATCAGTAGGTTCAATATCTTGTTTCTTTTTCATCTGCCACAAAATGACTTTGAGATGATACATATCTCCTGTTTGATGGATGTCAAGAAGACACTAACTCTGTAATCACTTCCTGGAGGAAGAGATGTCATGAATCTCTGCTCAGTTACTGTAGCTTAAGTTGAGATTCATTCTTAACTTTCAAAAACTGGACAATTGTATGAAGGCTAGTGCTATTGGTATTGCTGTGGTTGCTATGCCTGCCCTAGCTTTAGAGTATGTTTACTTCATAATGCTACAAAGCCTATTTGTCTTAATGAATAACAGATTAATTCTAAACTAACAGAAAAGGATAAAGCTATCATATGAAAATATCAAGGAACAAGTATTCTGGTTGGGGCACTAAATGGAAGTTTAACAAGTCAGTCTGTGGTACAGGTTGTAGCTGTTCTCTCTAGCAAAGCTGTGCTGCACATCTCCAGCCGCTGAGATTCCTATCCCAGAGCAGTCTGTGATGCTGATCTGAGACCACTATACTTTCCAAACCTGGCACTAGATAAATAACTCTGTCTACCACAGCTGTCTTGTCTCACTTTGATTAAAGTCTACCACATGAGGAACAAAGGCCCTCTAATATCCTGGGAAAATAAAAACAAACAAACAAAAAACTCTGAACAAACAAACAAAAAACCCACCAGATTTTTATCACTTAGACTAAACAAAATTTCTAGAATAACTGTTCCCAAAATATATGGAACCCTTTATTTATCTAAGCAGGATTTTTGAATGCCGTTTGCAGGCACCAAAAGAAAGGCTCATAATTTGTTCTATTGGGCTCTGTTAAATAGAGCACCTGCATAACTTTATATGATATATAAATCTAGCACAACACTGATTCACTGGAGAATGTATTTGGAGGCAATGGAAGTAACCTGGCAAGGGGGAATTAAAAAAAAAAAAAGTAAAAAAAAGCTCAAAGCAACAAAACAACAGAAAGAAAAGTGCTTGAAAACCGAAATGCCCCTGCATACCTGTCTGGAGACCATCTCCCTACAAAACAAAACATTCAATATTTTTTTATTTCCTTATCTACCCACCTTAATTAGAGATCAGTAAATTTCATATGACTCTGCTTGCCTTCTCCAGAAGTCTAGCCACAAGGCAGACTAAACTTAGGCTCCTCATCTCTGGTTGAGAAGCTGAGAAGTCTCTTGTTCTAGTCAGTGACAGGAAGACTTTTCAGACCTAACACTGTTGTTGCTGGAATTGCTCCTGGCATTTTCCCCCTTTACTTGCCAACTACTACTTCTGGAGGAGAGGAGACACTGAAATCATTGTGATAAAGCAAAAAAAAAAAAAATCAAAGAAAATGCTGACACTTTTTCCATCTTTCCTTCTCAACTCAATTATATACAGATATATTTTTTTTCTTTTTAGGCACTGCTAATCTCACAGGTTGAGGAGGGAGGGATACTTTTTCTCATTTCTGTGACAGACAGCCTAATCAGGCAGGTTATAGCAGAGGTGGCTGTAATTGAGCACACATAAATGAATAATGTGAATCTGCACTCTTGCATCAACCACTGAAGCTTAAATTTATAGCTATACTGAGGAAGTAATAGAAAAACAGCTCACCTCCAAAAAACAAGGACAAAAGTCATGGCCACTCTTTGTTGTAACGTTTATGTGCTAGATTTCTTCAGAGTGAATCTTGAAGATGTTCAGACCAAATACTGTAATCTTTCTACCCATCTTTATGATACAGTGATGAATGGCACAGAAAAGAGAAATGCATAGTGCTAAAACAGGGTCATAGAGCATCAAAAAGAATGAAAAATTAGTAACTGAAGCTCACCAGAGAAGTTTTAAGTCAAAATATGACCAACACACAATTCTACTCCAGCAACAAAATGTCTATTTATGTCCCATCTTACTATCACAGTAAAATATTTGCTTAACACATTCACATTAATGCATTGGAGCTCTCCTAACAGGCTGAACTGCAACTGCCAAATCAGCAATGTGACTTCCTTATGCAACACAGATTTGTTTTTGCAGGGCTGGTGTCTGACCCTGTTACCTGTATATGATTTTACCATAGCATACTTGAGGTAGCTGAGGCACTAGCTACTTGACCACCAATTAGAAAGACTAATCAGCTATAGCAGATCAAACCAAAACATCAATTTTTATTTTACTGTGGACTGGAAAATTTTGCAGGAGTACCAAAAACAGAAAAAAGGTCTGGTTTTTAAGTGTATACAGCATACATACAGCCTACATATACTTAAATAATGCTTCTGTATAAATATCAGCACTTTGTATTTTGCTGTATCTGTATGTTGTGGAGGAAGAAGCTGGAAAGAAAAACAACCCACCTTCAGAAGGGGGAAAATCACTGTAATGAAAAAGTAATATGCAGAATCCATATGGAATTCTGAAAATATTTTATGCAAATGTGTAGTCAAAATTCTTTCACTGTGCAGCAAACAGCTCTGTGATCCTGCTGCTGTTTGTGGTGCAGTAGCTCTGAACTACTGAAAACCTTACTGTCTAAAAAATTATATTTTATTCTCCCAACTGATTTTGATCATCACACCTTTCTTGAACATCCCTAAGAAGGCTAGGTCTTTTCCTCTGTATTCCTTAGACTGGTTGTTTCAGATGTTTTTCTTGAAAGGCGATATCCCTAGCATGGGCAAGAAATTGTGAAGGCATAAGTTGTGTTCCAGTTTGTGTTCAGAATGAGTACCACTTGTGTCTCTGAAAGGATAAACTATTTGCAACTACTTGTCCCAAAACAGAAAATTGCATTGTTACGAACTCATTAAAATAAATTATTGCAGCATTTCAGTGATGCTAGGGTGCCTACGAATTTTCTTCAGGACTATCTGAGATGCAATGTAGATTGTAATTGATGCAGGTGTAACCCCAGAATACTGTGCTTTTAGCTCTTGCTGGTGCAGGTTACACAATATAGTCCTTGGTTTGATCACAGCTGTATCACCTGCTGCCATTTGTCAGATGAATTCAAATTTCACTGACTTATCAAGTAGAAAATCCTTTCAAAAAGATTATCACAGTTTTCAACAACTTCTGCAGCCTATCCTCCATTTCTCACCAAGAAGAAAGAGGGCTGGGAAGTGAAATGTGAAAACTTGTTCCCAAAAAGATGTTGTTTCCTGGCAAAGCCTTTTAGAATCTCTCTGCTCTGTAAAACAGACAGTTTTGAAAATCTCTATTTAAAGCAAACCTTCCTTCCGCTCTCCTTGTCCCCCCTCCTTCAGGTCTTAGAAATGCAAAATATCTATAAATCTAGATAATTTATCTCATAGAGTACGCAGCCTCACACTGGAAAAATTACTGCAGAAAATGCAGTTCCATAGTATAAACAATATTATTTCTTGGTGAAAAATACCATTGTTACAGGTAAAATTAGTGACTACCTTGAATTTCTGCAGTTCTGTGTGGTCTCTGGTTTACTTTGTATTTGGAATCTCAAAGACTTGTCTTTTTTCTTGTATCATGTCTGTACAACTGCAACATCTCTGGAATAATTTGAGACCTTTTCTCCAGCATTCATATTTGCAGTAATTTTTAACCTGACACCTTGAACTGTTAGCTGTCTTTCGAGATCCAGTGGGTTCTCACAGGACCATTCACTGATGAGTAAAAAGCTGAACATAGATGTGACCTCTAGGCCTCTTCTTCATTTTCCAGCTTGTTAGCAGGTTGTTCTCATGCAGTTTCATACCAGACAGAAGCTACTGCTGTAGATCTATTTTATGTTATGGTTTTCTCCCCATGTGGTACCATTTATCTATTATTTATTTATTTTTTGAGGAAAAAGAAATTCTACTCTAACAGTACACAAGACGCTAAAAATTTGCTTGGAAAATTGTGTGTGAATTACACATTTTATGGAAACTCTTGCAGAAATGATATTGTCAGATAACACTTGAGAGAGGGAAAAAGAGGGAGGGGGGTCAAGATTTTCTGTACAGGTAAACTAGTGCTATTCTGATTTTTATATTTGTTGTATGTATAAATATTTTCCTATTCCTATGAAAGTACGGTGTTGTTCTTTGTCTGTTTTTTTTTTTTTTTTTTTAAATACACATTAGAAGGGGTTTGGAACTTGATGATCTTAAGGTCAGTTCCAACCCTAACTATTCCATGATTCTATGATTAGTAGTGACAAGCCTGAGATATTTTTCGGTCTGGGTTTAGAGAGAAATGAAGCCAAATGGATTTTGCCTTTGAGAGAGAAGGTAATATAGCTATGTATTGCAGTTCCTCCCATGTGGCACACATATATTTGAGTAGCAGAGTTTTTTCCCTCACTGTCTTAAATCCTAAGGTTCCAAGAATCAGAGATCAAAAATCCCAGCTCTTTATGACTGTACTGTGCAGGTAACTTTGCCTGAAGAGACCTGGGGGCTCATGTACTACATATTATTTTTGTTTTCGTTTTTTTTTAGGGTTTTTTTTTCTGATACATAAGTCAACCCTGAAGGATGCAGTAAGACTGGGCCAAGACTCACTCATGCTCTAAAATACAAGAACTATGGTTTGAAGCCCAACCGTAATCCTTCATATTTTTTTCACCCTTATTTCATTGACCTTGATAGGCTACAAAGAAAGAATTTGTGAAATCCAATTTACTTCTTCTCAACTCAAATTCTGAATCAAAGGGCCTGAAAAATACCCTTGTCTTGAAATTTGCCCCCAAACTACAGCTTGTTTCATCACAAAGACACTACCCTAACTTGACTGCAACTGCAGGTAGAATCAGATAGGGTATGTTGCATGAGAACAGGGAGATTTTATGATTTATTTAAAATTTGAAGTTTCTTTTGAGCTTGCTTCATCAGCTAGACAGTACTTCAGGAAATGTTTGGAGGTTTTAATTTTAAATCCTGATCTGGTCTTCTATATATTCAGTTATCTCCTGTAACTGAAAGCTTAGTCAAATATCTCTACATGGTAATCATTGCTTTAAATAAAGAATTGCCATCTCATTGGCTGCTTAAAATGATTAAATTCTGGTAAAATAGATTGGCAGGTAGGTAGGTAAACAGACAAGAGAAATATCTGCCTGACATACACACACATGACTTTTCTGAAATGCTAAATGCTTTCATTTCAAGTGAGTTGCAGCCATTGGTTTTTAATAGTTTCTAAAATTTTCATTTAAAAGTTTTCTCTTTATTTTTTTTAAACAAGGATAAAATGTCCATAGACAAAGCCATATAAACAGTTGCTTAGGAAAATTGTTTAAAAAAGGAAGTATCTTTCCAAAATTTGAAAATACTGTTTGTGGAGTTTGTAGCTCTTGCATTTGCCATTCTGCCTTTTTAACACTATCAAAATTCAATGTTTCTTAATATAAGCTGATTTCTTTAACTAATTTTTACTTTCATATCTAGACATTTAAAGTGTGATAAAATACACTGGGAAAAAATTCAGTAACCTTGCTTAAAGATATATTCTTCCCAAATTTCAAGCCAGTTGGACAGAGCCTTGGGTGACATGGTCTAGTGTGAGGTGTCCCTGCCCGTGGCAGGGGGGTTGGAACTAGGTGATCTTAAGGTCTTTTCCAACCCGAACCATTCTATGGTTTTATGATTCTATATTTTATGTTTTACTGGCAAATTACTTTAAACAGATTTGGTACTGGACCATTCCGGTTTCTATGTGTACTCTTATCTGTTCTCTAATTGGTAAACTGGCCTCACCCTTTACACCTGAGGTTTAAAAGTCCTCAGGTCATAGGTTTTGTAAGAGTGTCCTTCTCTTAGATGGAAGACCATACAAGGCTAGATGAGCTCCATCTGCCTGGATTTGAAGATAGGAGTTTTCCTTCTCCTATGAGGAAAGCTTGTCTTCCAACCTTGCATGCAGGTGGACCAGGGCATGGGTTGCTAGAGATTGTCCCAGGAGATGACAATCCTGATTAGACACCTCCTGATTGCCTGAGCAGCCTTTTATTCCAAACAGATTTGCCTATCCCACATGCCCTTGGTCATCATGCTTGTAGTAAGCGTAGGTAAAGCCCTTCCCAAATCTTCACTCGCGAAGCCAAGCCATCAATTGGCAAACAAAAGCAGTCACAACTCCTTCCTTAGCAAATTCCTTGCAAGAAGTTCAATGCTGTAGCAAAGGTTAATTTACTTGGCCAGGAAGGAAGAGGACCTGAGCAGCAGGAGAAGGAATCAAATAGTTAATGAAATCTCCAAGTGGCTTCCCATAAAGATCAACCTCCCATAAAGCACAAATCATTATTTACAACAATTCAGTGGCTTCACTTCTCTAGGGAGACTGGAAACTATCTAAACTCCTTCAGGTTGTCTTGATCCTGGAATTTCACTACAATATCATAGCTGAAAATTCTTGATGTAAACTTTTTCCCTTTTGTATGTCGGTGGAACTCACTATAATTTTTTGTTTATTCTGTTTTTTAAATGTTCCACAGGGGGGTTGGAACTAGATCATCTTAAGGTCCTTTCCAACCCTAACTATTCTATGATTCTATGGAAAATAATTAGGTCCCTTAGTTATGGGGTTTTCCTAAACCTTGGTAGTAGCCTGAAGTATTCTAAGCAGAAACAAAAAGTTTTTATTTAATCACTTTTAAACCAACCCGCCAAGTTTCACACAACTTTAATAGTGTTAGAGACAATCAGTTCGGTTACTTAATTTTTTTTCTTTGCACATTTCTCTTCAGCTAGGCTGCCTTATGTAGTGGCACAAATCTCAGAGGAGATCATTCACCTGCCTTTCCTGTCAAATTACATTGCAGAGCCAACAGTAGCCAGGGGAGTGTGACATTTCATACTAGTTTTTTAGTTCCTGATAAATCTGGTCAGTAGAATATCTCCTATAATTCAAAATATTTTTGGCAAATATTTAAATGCTACAAAAAGTGGTTAAAAATGTGAACTTAATGTGATCAGGGTTGGTAAGTTGTTTATACAATCAGTGAGAGTATTTCAAGACTAGATTTTAAAAATGGCCTAGTGGAAAGAAGCTGAGAATTTACAAGAAAATCTGGCAGACTTTCATCAGAAAAACACAGGTGCAATTTTCGATCACATAAGTCCTGAAATCAGTGTGTGAAAGTTCCCCTTACTGATCTATACTCCAATAAAATTACTCACGCTACCATGTACAAACTAGACTTTACCATCCCAGGCGAGATACAGCACTCTATTTTAGGTTTCTAATTCATGCCTGGGAGAGTCTGATGGTCAGGGACAAAAGACTATGCCTATCCTGTCCCCACATATCAGTCTTCTCCATAATTACTGTGTCCCAAGCCTTGTGTAACTTCCCATCTAATATGTAAACTTCCTTCATCTGTCTGTTTAGTATAAATGAAAGTAAAACTGTATATAGGCTTTATATAGATATAAATATATAAAAAATGTGTATATATATATACATATATATATACACACACACATATATATATATATATGTATATATAAAATCCACCCTTGATCAGTGCAATTCTCCTATGCTATAACTCTATTTTTCCCCCTCAGATACTGGTCAGAACGACACAAAATTTTGCCAATACAGTAATATTGCTCAAGTTATTGTGTTTCAGCTTACTATAAAATATGATCAAGGGACTCCATAGTTAGTCAAACTGCACCATAGTTGTACATCAAGTGCATTTGTTTAAGCTTAACTCTGTCCCACCACTTGGAAAGACATATATTTCTATAAATAAAATTAGTCTCCCAAATCTGAACCATGAAACCCATGACAATGGAAACTCACTCTGGACTTCAGTCAGTATAGGGTTGGGGTTTTGTGTGCATACATTGTTAATAAACAGATACTTGCATCCTGAATACAGGCATGTTAACTGGTCAGATGCATAACTTTGGTTGGTTTGTTGGTTTTGTTTTAAAAGAACAATAACATATAAACCCACGTAAAAATATGCCACCTACATCCCCAGTTTTATACTGGAAGTTGCTTCTTCCTAAAAATGTGATACTGTATTTATAATTATTTCCTTACATTAGAAAAAGGAATGGGTTGCTTGTCATTTGAAAAAAAAACATAAATAAATGCCTTCTTTTTTTCTCAGATTAGTGTGACTATAATTTTTGTAAGATGACATGCCAATAACTCCTAGTATTTCAAGCTTTTGCTTTTTGACTGAAGAAGAACAGACAGGTTTAAACTTTCTCTAGAAAGTTGGTACCTTTCATTAAGATTTAGGTTTTTGGGAAAAAAAATCAACCCTATAAATAAATAATTACCACCTTATGGAAGGAATTTCCAAATCTATAGCAAAAACAATGGTCTTGGAAATGAAGTAGGAATTAGAATATGTCTGCCTACATGCACAGAAAGGCAAAAAAATATGGAAATTCCTAGGGAACATCACAATTGCTTCAGATGACATCTACATACATTAGCCTAAGTATCAATTGAAAAACATTGCATGATCAACTAAACAGATCCATTAATGCACATATCTGAGTACATTAATAGCTTCACTATTTAGAATACTATCATATAGCATGTTTGATCAGGGTCAGTACTACAGTTTGTATAGTAATTTTATCTAAGATATAACTAGACGTTCAGGCTCTCCATATTCAGAGAATACTAATGATATTTATAAAATACATTGCATTTATTTTTAAAAAATATTATTATCAACTATTAGTTGTATAATGTTGCAAATCTATTATAGCAAAAATTAGTTTGTGGTATTTGCACAGCTACAAGTAGGCTAATTTTCAAGCACTTATAATCTATATAATTGGATTTTGTAGAGAAACTTTGTGGTTTTAATTATTATGATTTGTGACCTGACAGCTGACTACTGGGGAGGTTAATCAGTCATTACAATTGAAGTGTGCAGTAGCAAAAAACTAGAAGAAAATAATTTGGTAAGTAGGGTATTTGGAAGAGTCTAGCCTTAAATTTGGAAGAGTCTAGCCTTAAGCTAGTCCAATCAAACGCGTTTCAGCACAAATAAATTCAAGGTTGAATTCATTTATTCATGCTGACTTAAGAGGATCCTGTGGGTTTCAAAAAGTTTGACAGGCTTAGCCACTTCATTTTCTAAGACATAATTTTGAAATTCCAGAGTAGACTTCCCATGCAATGTGCCTGTACCCTAACTCGTCTACTAATCTCTTGTTGTCTTGGACTTTGAAGTGAGTATAGCCTGCAACCAGTAAAATTTGGGGACATGTCTGCATGATAATATGACTAATGCATCAAGATAACTAACTACATTTTGCATTAAATATTATATTTAGAATACACATTCGTGTTTTCTATTATCCCGTTTCAAGACGTCAGCTTCTTGAAGAAAGAGCTGTTTCATCTGTTTCCTTTGCAACGTTCCTGGTTTCTGGAGAAGTGTGCCTGGCACATGTAAGCAAAAAAGCTGAAATACATTATCATTAAATGAATGACAAATCTTACTAATCTGAAAATGTAAAAGATCTAAAAGATCAAAACATTCTGGGAGTCATTCCAACATATTCGTCAATAGAGTGAGAATTAAAAAACAGAAAGAAGAAGTCTGGGATAGGAAAACATAACTGTGATTATCTGGCAATCCAGTTGGGGAAGAACTCATCTGCAAGTGATTGCTCATTAGGGGATACTTGAGTGGATTCAAACTAGCAGAATACCCACTTTTGAAAAGATCTCCAGCAAGGGACTCCAACTCTTTGGAGTTTAACTATGTAGCGATTAGTTTGTAATGTTTTGTATGTAGCTGTTTGTCAGCTGATTTTTTCAATTTGGTTTTCCTGTGTGACAGAATGAGCTTAAACCTCATCTCCCCATGAGTACAATTTACAATATATAGCATACATGTGAATTCTAATACATACCGTACCTCATAAGTATCTGGATGTGCTTGCATGTTTGAAAAATGCTTTTTATCTATTTATTAACAAATGCTGAAAAACCTTGACCATGTTTTCTCAAAATACCTCCCAAGAGCAAGTGATACACAATGGCAGTATTGAAGCCATAGTAACTGCAGCAGGATTTGATGCAAAATCTGTAACAATTGTCAGACTGGGAGCTTTACAGTGTAATACTTCTAATTCAGTGAGGAAATTTGTTAAAAGTTGTAATTCATAAAGATAAAAAATGAACCTTGACAAAATAGGAAATAAGAAAAAGGTTATGTTTAAATGGAATGTTTTCTAGGTATTAGGACAGAGAAGTCAATCATATTGTCGTAATTAACAGCAGACTTTTACTAACTAGAAAGAAAATAAAAGACTATTGTGAGGTACAAGGTGATGAAAGAATGCAAAATAACTTTCTAATTAGGATAAAGATGTTCCAGGATAGAGACCTGATGTTAAAAGCAAACAGAAACTCTTAGCAGCTTATCTAAAGTGAAAAGAAATAAAGTAATAAGAATAAACTGTACAGTGCTTTGGGTTGGAAGGGTCCTTTAAAGATCACCTAGCCCAATCCCAAATAAGGAATCTGCATTTCTGAAGCACAGGCAAGTATATAGATGACCATTAAGAGAGGTTTACATCAAAAGCTCTGAGTCACATTCAGAGGAAAAAAAATGTATTTCCATGCCAACAAGAAGGGATGATTACACATACACAAAGGTGGTAGAATTTTTAGAAAACTATTTTCTTAATGCAGTCTATACGCAGAACATTAACAGAAGGTTTATCATCATTTGACATTATTTTATAAAGATGACATTTCAAAATAAGTCATATCAATCTGGAAATATCAAAGTTAAGATATTTACTATGCCATGTAAAAAAATAGCTTTTGAATGGCATGCCTTTGGATTGCTCAAAGGCAAGAATAAAAACAACATGGGAAGTGTTTTATGCGAAGCTTTCTTTGTACAGATTTGTAAGGATTGGCACTTTGTTTGAAAGGGTCCTACTTTCAGTAGCGTCTGCTCATTTATTTCTACCTCAGTGGACTCATCCAGCCCCCTGGTAATAATGCTACCCTTGAACTAGACTTAAGGGACAATGCTGAACTAAACCCAAGCCAATCCAGATTACACCAAACAGCTGTCACAGGTATTCTGCTCATGTAGATCCAAGAGAAAGGGTGCTGTACGGGGAGCAAGCAGCAGAAGCTGAAGAGAAAGGCAGCATGCAGCTATGTGCAATTGGAAGTGACAAGAAGATAGAGCTGTCCTCTCCTGCCAGCTCTGCCCAAAGAGCTCTGGGGAATCCCAGACAGGAAAGGGTCCCTAGCCCTGGAGTGGTAGGGGGATTAATGGACCCTGTTAGAGGCTAAGAGAATATGAAGTCACATTTAATAGCAAAAGAGATTAGAAGAGAAATTTCTCAGACAAAATCTGAAATAACAAGTACATTGACTGGATGGTCAAATGCAAATGATATACTTGACCTCCTCAGACATCATGAGAAAAAGCTGCTACCATCACATAATGCAGATTATATTTCCTGCTAGTGAAAGACAAGTTTTGGTAGGTGATTTATATTAATGTCATCTGGACAGGAAACCTGTACAATCCTGAGGTTTTGAAAGTTTAGTGTTAATTTGAGAGGGGAGAAGAAATTCAGAAACTGGAAAATTACCCAAACTGACAACGTTTTGAGGCTCAGCACAGCAGAATACTTTTTATAGAACAAATATAGAACTCTTACATTCTATTAGAAGCTTTGTTCGTGTAGGCTGCATACTCTGTATTTAAAAGGAAAATAGTTTCTAACACATTTATTTTAGCCTAGAAAATGCTGACATGTCTTTCTTAAGTTTGTTTGAAATGTGGAAAAAAAAAAAGGCAGAGAAATATGCCAAAATTTACACTTCCCTAGAAAACTGCCTATGTGGTAGAACCACAATGTGGTGCTACTTTTATGCTTGAATGCAAGCTATCAATCTGAGATTTCTTTTTTTTTAATTATGGAGGGAGAAATGAAATACTGGAAATAAAATTCCACTGCTTTCTAAGGAAATAATGATACAAAGAAACAAGCATGTTTTCCAGGTATTTTAGATGTTTCTGCTCTACTGAAACTGGTGAAATTAATCACAGCAAAAATTAAGAATAGAAAATTCTTAGAAAAGGCAACCTGTAGTGAATTGACTATTAAAGAGAGCTGTAGAGCTGGATTAGGTATATGAAAACCTGGCACACTGGCAGGTTTACAGCACATTGGAGACAAAGCAGAGCAAAAAGAAAGAAAAAAAGTCTAAGATAAGGAGCTATACCACATTTCACAGCTGAACATATTGTGGAATTTTGGAGGCAAAAGAGAGCATTTTGTTATATGTTTTGGGAAAATGACCTGAATGGGCAAAATATGATTGTTGCCACGGCAACCATTGGTATGCAAGGGATCCCACACAAAACATTTATTGAAAAAGTCTAATGAATTTGGACTTGATTACAAGGGATGGTACAGGCTTACTTCTCCAGGGAAGTATTAAATTTCAAGCATATTATTGGTGTAAAATAATTGGAACTAAAATAAAGGTATCTTTTATGTTCATTTAATATTTTACCATCTTACATGTTGTCAGTCTTTGGTATGTGCATAGGAACAGGGACTTTTACAGAGTTTTCTACATAAAATTTGTGTGGCAAAAAGAAATATCTAGCTGGTGAAGGATAGCAAGGGCAATGAGAAGATCTTAAAAAAAATAAATGTAAGGAGTGGAGTTGGACAGAAAGTTCCTGTAATTAAAATTAGCTCATTTTTAATACCTGTGAATGAACAGTTCCTGACTGTAGATTACCATTCCATGAAGATTATACAAGCTCTGTCAGAAGTCAGACCAATCAAAGAAATTGGTAGTTTTTCAGGTCATGCAACCATCTCCCTTTAAGCAGACTTTAAATTACCTTATTTCTATATGTTAGCACAGAAAATCTGACACATAGCTGATATATGATAATGAGCATGCTACCTCTTCTCTAGTAAGGCAACATTGAATAAGGTCTTCCCCAGGCCCAGAAAACTTAATCCATACTGTGTGTGATAGCTAACTGAAAGGATCTTAGTCCCAGCAATGACAGTTTGTGAGGGACAATCATGCGATACAGACTTACAGTACACAGGGTATTCTAGATTTTAATTGATGAAACAGAAAACATGAAGAAAAATGGTAACATTATAAATGACCATGAGGGAAGATACGTTTTATTGATTATAGATTGGAATTTAGATCCTGAAAAAAAAAGAAAGGTACCATCATATGAGCTTGGATGCATGGTTTTGTCTGAGAATGACAGGGACAGGACTGAGGTTCACTTGTCAGATCATGCATATATTAGAGATGGAGGAAGAAGAGGGAAGAAATGGGTGCTTCCTAAGGAGAGGTCATCAGCTCTGCCGCTGACTGGAACAGCCACAATGAGCTCTTCTGTGTCCACTGCATTAATATTAGGGTAAAGAGTCTTCAAATTATCATCTACTCATATCCTCAATTAGTATTAGGTGCTCTGACAAGCATGGTTAGTTTAGCAATATTCAGATACACTCTAACTCATATGTCTGTGATGTAATCTAAGGGACTATGTTATTCCCCGTCATGCCTAGATTTTACTACTTGCCCTAACATATCCAATTTTTAAACAAATTCATCCTGCTTATATAGCAATTACAAAATCAGGATGTTTAGATGTTTCCTGTGGTAAATACCACATGCAGACGATCTCCAGAAATAGCAGTACTGCAACTCACTGTCAAATGATTTCAGCTATTTAGAATGTGTCTTGGAGTAAGGTCAGATGTTCATTTTCTGATATTACTGCTGAGGCATAGATAAAAGTAGTAAAATTAGGAATCTCAGTGCTAGGAAGATGTTACAAACTCCTGGCAGCTTTTATCTGAAGCACAGTGGAGATAAGTGTGCCATCCCTGTGAGGTAATTGCCTTGGTGATGCAGCTGGTAGTGCTCTGCTTGTTCAGCTTGCCTTCTGACAGCATGCTGCCCTCCACACAGTGGGGATGGAAAAAAAGTTCATGAGAACTTCCCAGAGAAAGCTCTGGGGATTAGACTGAAGGGAAGCTTGCCCAGGGTACTGGCTATGCAGTGGGAGGCTGTAAAGCAACACCGAGCCTTCTTCACTCCTGTATGTGAGATATATTAAGTAAACAGAGCCCTTTTATCTCCACAAAATCAATGAAGTTGCATTCTTCCAGCTCAATCCTCCCTTATGTCTATCATTTCACTGCATGACATACTTGATCTGTAATGCTTTCTTTTAAAACAAGAAGTTCTAGCAAAAAAGAGGCTTCTGACTGAACTAAATAGATAGGCACTGACATCAAACCAGCACTGTATATGTTCCCACTTGTAATTTATATGAATAGTACCTCATTATTAAATATTACGTCAGAAACAGTCAGCTATTTCATGCAAATCAGAGGTACCTTTTATGCTTCTCATGATATAGATGCCAGCCTGACTCCTTCATTAGGTAAGAAGAAGTGTTCAGACCTTGCTCACCGTATAATCAAGTTAAAAGTTCACCACAAATAAACCTTATCAGCTAGAAAAAAGAAAGTCCTTTGGAAAAAAAATCATAAAGTAATCTCTGAAAAGCAATGTGCAGCTGGAAAACTCAAAGAGGTTTCTTATTTTCAAGAATAAAACTTGCTCCAGGAATAATTAAAAGCAAATCTCTAATGTAGGATCCTGTGAAACTATGCACTGAGCAAACAACCTTTTTGCAGAAATAGAAAAGGACTTGAGAAGGAAATGAAGTTGAGCAAATAAGCAATATCAGAATGCTACTACTAATGACAACAACATAAGCAACATTTTTTTCTTTTTCTGCAGGTTTTCCAGGTGAGGAGATTTCATGATTAAAAATATGGAATTTCTCAATACTTAGGCTATCTTGTCTTATAATGTTATACTATAGCAGCCGAAGAAAGTTTAGCTGTCTAAGTGCTTGTGAGATTTCTGGCTTAACTGGATTTTTTACATTTTAGTAGCATAATCCACAACGCTATTGGAACTGGCTCAGAAGAAAATGTAACAGAATTTAGAAAACTACTGTCAGATTTGCTACTTTAAGTAACTTATATTTTAAATCTCTAAGCTATGAACAGTGTTTTTTTCTATATAAATAATCATTTCAGAAACCATACTCAAATATGTAACATTTATATCTATTTTTGTATTATAATTTTAATCATAAAACTGTTGGCTTGATGATTTATCTCCTCATAAGCAGCAACTAATCAAATTGCACACTGAGCATTTTTACATAGAGCGTGTCCCCTGAAAAATGAAAAACATCTGAAAACAAACTGAGGGAAAGCTTGCATCTATATGGATTCAAGTGAGGATCTGGTAAAAGAAACAAGATGAGGAAAAAAGTTACATGGATGTCTCAGCAATGTACACTATAGTGAAACAGAAAGTTCTTCACTCAGTGTCACAGGCAAGATACAGCCTCTTCTCACACCTGGCATCTTACAGCCCTGCTGCCTAGGCCATGCCAGATATGCCTGATAAATTCATCCAAAAGCAATTTCTAGGCAAGAAGTGAAGGACAAATATTTTGAGTGCTGCCTCCCAGTACTTACTCTCACAAGTAAGTCCTGAGCACCATAAAAGGTTAGTGAGCATCAGTACTGACAAAAAACCCCAACAACCCACCCCAAAATCACAAAGAATCCAAAAACAAACAGCAGGATTACCTTGTGAAGAAGAAAAACCTGAACCCTGTCTACAAAGATCAAATAAAGAAGAGGCATGGTCAACACTCCCACAAATGGTATAAATAATTCATACACTTACAGACACCTTCCCTCTGAAGTTACTGGAGTTGAACTGAACCAAAGCAGTAACGTAGATCTAGAGACGACTGAAACAAAATAATAAAGTGCAAATAACTGAATTTTTCAGTCCCACCCTTACGACAATCTACCAAACAGAACAGACAGATAGATAGATACGTATGTATAAAGCTTAACCTGAGAATGAGGCTGCATTTTTAAACTTCATAAGAATGCTCAATATCTTCTGCCCTTAAACAGCAGGCAGGAGGCACAAAACAAAATGTTTCTCAATTTGAATAGGTTCTCTTTCTAACACAAGACAATATGATCTCTTAGTAGAAGGAGATTTTGATATCCTCTTCAAGCAGTGTTTTTACAGAATGCAAAGTATTAGTTATTCCCTAATCAAATTTCTGAATCTTAACAGTACCTCCTAATTAAAGATATGATGTTGTCTGCCTCCACTGAGGCTTTTAACAAGTGTCTCAAATTAAGCTTGAACCAAGCCAAAATATAAAGATTTCTCACACAAGTTTCAGGGATCGGGATCTGTGCTGAAGAGCTCAGCTCTAGGTAGGATTTGTAAAAACCTCTTCCCTGCTGTCAACGGAAGTTTGCTTTCACATAGGAAGCAGAAGAAGCTGCTCCCACTAGGAATGGAGTAGAACAAGGATTATCTGAGATAAAGGGAATAATAAAACTTATTATACTAGAATATATGCTGTGTGTGTATACATACATATACTCTCTCTTCATATGCAACATAATGTAAACAGCCTATTTTGTGCTTCACACAATTTGTTAATCTAATGAATCTTGAACAGTATGGATTTAAGGAAGCCAAGATATATATATTTGGGTCCTCAAAGCAGGTTTCAGAAAGCCTAATATCAATATTTACTGAGAGAAAATGTACTTTCTTGTTCACAGCAATATCAAGTATATGGTAGACTGGATTTTCTAGTCTCCAAAAGCTAGTCCAACATAACTGATGAATTGACTGAGTCAGTCACAGTTACAGATCACGTATGGATTGACTCTAAAAGAAAATGTTAGATAAAAGTTACCTCTCTACATAATTATGAAGATGAATTTGCTGGATCATTAGGTAATGCATACGTAATAAAATCTGACCAAAAATGCATACATTTTGTCAGTGCATACTGTATAAAATTGGAGTCCGAATTATTTGGGAAAAGAAAGGAAAAAGGAGAGGGAGAAGGAAAGAGAGAAAGGAAGCTTACTCATAAATAGTATAGCTAAGCCTTTTAGTTATTTGCATCTACAGATGCACACACCAGTACGCTTAAGACCAGAACTATGATGCAGTATGGTATTTCTAAAATTCCCTTTTCTGAAAAATAAATCAGGCAAGACATAAATAAAACTCAATGATTAAGGTTTGTCTTAAAATGAAGTCAACCACTTCCACTGTTTGTTCATAAATTATTCATAATCTCCATGGTGCCCTCTGTGAAATCTCAATAATTCTGCTTGAAAAAATAGAAAAAAAGATTTTCGATACATTTTTGAGCATCATGCAGAATTATTTATTCCCCTACCATAGAAATCTTTGCTACATGCTAATAAAATAAAGTGTTGCATATTAAGAGCAAGGAGACTAAAGAACCAACAGAGACCATTCCCCAGTGCTAGACTGAGGTGGATTCATGGTGTAAAGACAGTGTAGGGTGGAGTGCAAAGGAAGAGAAAAATGATTTATAGGCTAATTATTAAAAAGTTGTATGTCAGTTTATCTAAATGTGAAGGGCTAAGTATTTGGATAAAGATACTTCCTGTAGGGAAGTTCCAGCCCCTTTACTTATAAAGTTGTCAGTAGATAAGTACTAGTTGGACTGATGGTGGGAAGAGATTCTCATGTTCTTAAAGAAGGAGCACTGTAAAAATTGTTCATTATTGTTTTTTGTGCATGTTTTGTCCAGTGAACTTTTCCAGCTATGTTTAAATTATAAACTATTCATAAATAGCAAAGAGTGGGTGACTGCATAGCGCAGCATGTTCTCTAGCTGCAACATTCAAGCTCTTATATCATTTGACCTGCTGCTGTGACTAACATGATCTTTAAATAGACTAAAAAAAATAGAATTTCAGGAGCTTTGCCATTTAGGGTTTTTTTTGAAAGTTCAACATTATGTAAATTAAGGAAGGTGAAAAACTTGGTTATTAACAGCTGATACTATTGTTACTTCACTGAAAAAGAAAAAAAAAACTCTCTATGATGTGAAATAACCAAAAAGAACTACACAATTTTTTTTTTCAGGCAGTTTAATGTGCTGTACTGTCAAGGGCTAAGCCCTTTGGGCACCACACGAAACTGATTTTCAATCTGCCTTACTGACTAGTGCAGTTTCTTTACTACTTACATAGCAATAAAAAACACACCTTGTTTGAACATTGTGTAGCACACTGGAAGGTCAGAGCATCTGTTTTATCACAGCACTTCAGCATTAACAGCGAGCAAACTCAGACCAACAACAATAGGAAGGGCCAAACACTCAAAGAAAATTTATTGCAGCCTGCTCCATGGAGTATATTTATCCTCTAGACCATGTGCCTTTTAATGGGAATACCACATGAAAAAAATTACATGCATCTAGATTACTTTTTCTTCTACATTTTTTGCCTAACTTCTTTTCGAGCAGTTCCAGTAACTAGGTTGACAATATACCCATTCAATCTGTTTTCAGACTTGGCAACCTTTCTAGCTGAATTTTCACAATATCTAACCTTTCCTTGCTTCATTTTTCCACAAAGGAAACAAAAATATATGTCCTTGTCTTTTTTAGATACTTTTCCTGGAGAACATAATCTGCCCTTCCTTCCTTCATAGACAAAGACTTGTAGACTGAACAACCTTGTTACTTTGTGTCTTGTCTTATAGGTCGAGAATTCTGGAAATCCAATTGCCATAGTGCTATGTGAATTGCACACACTATTGTTAAATTGCGTTCATTTTCTTTACAACTCAAAATTCTTTTCACTTCTAGTTCTGTCTGCTTCTGCGCTTTTAGCTCTCTACTGCTTGATAAGTGTGGTAACGTCTCTTTCTCTTACCAGATACTGAATAATAATAATAATGATGGATTTATTATTTTTTTATTACCTTTCTTCCATCAGAATCTCAGCATTTCGCTGATCCTTGACTTAGCATAAATTTGCAGGGTGGGAATGGAGCAGAAGAAAAGTTACAAAGCACAGTACTATGAGACAAGACTTGATCAACACTATTTTCAAGAAGACATTTGAAACAGTCCAAGAAATCTGCAAAGCAGAGTTAGATTTTGTGTTAAAAGAAACTAATGCCTACTTTGATTGAATTACATTAATACAACCTCTAGCTTATAACACTGCAAAAGACAGACAGGGAGGTACGGTTTCTTTCTTTGTGTTGTTGCAGTAAAATATTATTAAGTGGGATTTCAGATGATACCAGAGGCTATGAAATGTTTAGAAACATTAGTAGGAATTTAGAAAACATGGAAAAGATTATACAGGATAAAACACCCTTGTCTACTATTTAACATATTGAAAATACATGACTTATTACAAACCTTTGTTTCCTCTGTGGAGAGGCATTTAACTGTAATGGAAACATGAACTTGACAATTTACTGGAGCAGGTAGTTACTCAGAACTCTGGTGTCAGGCTTCTTTTGCCACTCTCCTTCTATTCCCACTTCTTCCTGTTCAACTTTTATGAAATTTCTCCACCTCACTTTCTTTTTATAAGTGTTAGAACTCCTGGAACCTCTCCCAAGAGATACATCAGACTCATCATTAAAAAAAAAAATAAAAGAGGGATTTGAGTCCTGGCTGTAGATTTCTCGCAGTGAGATTTGCTTCTTTCCCCACACAAGCTGCTCTGTTAGACAATTTTCTGGTAGAAAAGGCTGCATCTGTGACCTGCTGCTTTGTTGTGAAAGACTGCAAGACTTACAATAAAAAAAACAGTCTTCCAGGAATATTTCTAACATAAAGAAGAGCGATCTTTTCCCTCACAGCTGTGATAAGGGCTGAAAAGTGGTATTTGTGGGTTTGGTGTTATTTTCCTGAGTTAGGTGGACCAAAATTTACTTACTTGAAGTGTTGCTCTTATATTCACTAACGCTGCTCAGGTACTAAAATAGAATAGGATGAATGGCACCCATAGGTACTTCTCATTCAGTGGTAGAAACCGTCAGTAGGACAAGTGGGGAAGTTCAGAACCAGTGCAGTCTGTCAGCCATAGTGCTGGCTATCCAGGAAGGCGGAAGTAAAATCTGGAACCAAAGCAAAAGTGGTTATTTGAGAATCAGAACAATTAGGATGATTGCAGTCCACAAAAATTCTGCTGAGTTTTCTTTATTATTATTATTATTTATTTATTTATAAACAATCTGGTGTAATAAACTTCTCCAGTCAAGGCAGCTCTTCTATTTAACAGCCTGTACGTTTACCTTTTTCAGTGTTTCTGTTCTTTAACTTGTACCTTCTGCAATCTTAGTAGTAGAGTATCCAGGAATCATATTCTATCTAAACACTGCTGTACTCCAAAACTTTGAGTTGAGAAATCCACCAAATGTTAATCCCTCAGAAATGTTAATTTATATAGGTATAGTATCCGCAAAGATTAAGTTATTTACAAATCAGAATAGTGATGGTCAAAAGTAAAATTGTCTTAAGGAGCATTTGCTACTACCTACCAAAAATACTCTGTTTTGCATGAAGCTCGAAATTCAAGAGATGGGAGAAAGAAGAAAAGGCAAAATAAAAGAAAAATGCATTTACATGACATTTTTTTTCTTACCACACCTCTTTCTTTCCAAATTTACTTGGCTGCTTCTTCCTGTGGTGTTACAAACCACCTGCCTTCACACCAAAGGCACTAAGTGTTACCCTTGTGTTACCCTCTAGTCTTCCAAATATTGTACTCTGGCTGAGGTTTTCTCTTTTAATTTTTTTAAGTTTTAATTCTCTATTATAGAGGCTTGCAATACATACTTCAAAACTGATAACATGGAAACTCTCCAAAATATATAGCTTTGGAAACTCATGGTATCTCCCTGTGACTAATCAGCTACCCTCAAGTCCCTATCTTCAGGCAGAATAGAAGCTGGTCTGTAGTAGATGTAGCAGTTACTAAGGAAATAACTCATTTTTTTTGGAAATGGAAGTGTGGCAGGAGGGGGCTATATTACATAATCTTCCTTTAGATTTTGGTGTTATAAAACCTTTTATTTGACTTGTTTAAACATTGCATAGCATATCTATCTATTCCACCCCAGTGGCCATAAGCTCCAACAAACACACACACATACAGAGGTAAAACATGATGCAGTTAACAGCAGTGAGTCTAAACAGAAACTAGTCCTAAGAAAATAAATTTGCTGAAGATGAACCACAAATCTAATGTACATTTTGTAAGGTCAAACAGATCAATTTTGAGACAGAATAGCAGGTGCTTACTGATAGATTAGTGGCTTTTTTTTAGAAACCAGCAAATTGAAGGTATATTGCTTAGTGTTAGATAAATTCTCATAACAAGATAGAAAAAAAAAAGTAAGGCTGCCAACTGCAATTGACTTCTTTGAGAATTCTGAGAAAAGTAATTGATGCAAGTTCCAATTTTGTGTAACATGGTAAATGCAAGCACACTGGTATGTGTCAAAATTTTAAGAAGTACATTTACCATTTGTTTGCATAACACA
The DNA here is from genome assembly GCF_012275295.1 of Melopsittacus undulatus. Classification (NCBI taxonomy): domain Eukaryota; kingdom Metazoa; phylum Chordata; class Aves; order Psittaciformes; family Psittaculidae; genus Melopsittacus; species Melopsittacus undulatus. The sequence goes on from NC_047533.1 coordinate 29,849,287, forward strand.
TATATAGGATTTAAATTTATCTCAGTGAGACACCCAGCAGTTCTGTTGGTTATGATGGCTGCAAATCTATTTCTACTGATGTTGCCTATTTTACAACGTAAAGAAGCATTGTTTCTTTAATGTACCCTTTGCCCTCCACTTCTGAGGATAAATTTTTTATCTGACTTGGTGTGTTCTGCATTCCCTAATGATATTACAAAACATTTTTTTTTATTTTCTGACAATAGTTTCTTGCTAAGTTTCATCTCTGAAACACAGTAATAGAGATATTCAAAGTAGAAGTTGGGGTAATGATTAAATTTGAGATCAAGAAGTCAGTTTTCTTTAGCCTCGTACATCCATCTAGAGAAATGAAGAAAAATGTATAGACCAATTATTGCGACCTTTAAAAGGTCACAATATCCAGCTCTTCTTTAATAAAAAAAAAAAGTCAGCACCCAATTATTCTTTTTAAAAAGTAAGGTGCTTTTTTTTCTTCAGGTTAACTTACCTTATGACTGTCTGGATTAATTCTCCATTTTCACTGCAGCAAACTACTGCAGTTTGATGAACATAATGTCATCTTGTAACACAGATCACTATATTTACAGTTTCATCAGTATTCAATAAGGCACTAGGTGTGATTCTGAATCATAACTGTTTGTATGGAAATCAATACCAATGCCACCATGTCTACCAGGACAAATAATATGAGACAAATTTTCCATTATTCATAAAGTCTAATTATTGGTATAATTCTTGAACAGTGTTTAGCTATTTAGTTTGTTGGCAGAGAGATGAGTTAGTTATGAACATCTTTAATTATATTTTCTGTCACTTGACAAAACTGATTGTTATCAAGGGAAATTACTTTCAAAAGCAATAAAAGAAAGGAGGAATCAGCTATGTCAGAGGTCTCCCACACAACAAGAATAAGTGAAAGGACTTATCAGTTGCTTTCTAATTGAGTCTGATGGGAATAAAAGATACAATATCTTTTATTAAAAGATGTGCATGCTTTAAGTGTACCTCCTGTTTTTTTTCCATCAGTGTTAAGGCATTCATTTTATCCTATTGCCCCCTAGCAACGTGGTATAGGAATACTCTTTCACTGAAATCCTTATTTTTAATCCATTATGGTTCTGAAATAAGGAGAATACCACCATGAAGGAACAACATTTTAAATTCAGTTTCAAAAACATTAGCTAAATCGAAAGTGATGAGGCTTCTTGCTCAGACTTCATGAAATTAAAATCACCATTGTTTCTTAGCAACAGCTTCATGACCAGCAGAGAAGAAACACAGACTCTGCTTAACAAACCGTTTCCTCCCTGTTTATAACAAAAAAGTAATATGTCCATCAGTAAAGAAGTAACTTTGCTGGGATCCTAAAATATCTGCAGCTGACAGCTGAATAAACTCATTAAAAGTCTACAAAAGAACAAAATATTGGGGAAAACTGAAACTTGTGCATGACCACCTGGCTGGGCCACACTTGTCTGCATCTGTCTCAAGCCAGAAGTAATTGAACTCTTTTTTCTTTAAGTTTTGTTTTTTTGCCTGGTTTTTGATTATTGTTTGCTACACCATTTCTAAGGGCAGGGAAGGAGGGACTAGGCTAGAAAAAGAGAGAGAGAAGCTTCAAAACCAAAATATTGGACTGCTGGAAAATAAAGAAAAAACAAACTTTTCTGAACCTGTGACCTTTTAATTTTTTTTTTAATTTTTTTTTTTTTTTTAGTTTAGAGTAATTTCTTAGACCTGGGGTATAATTTATGCATTTTCTACAAGTTCACACTACATTTTACAGGAAAACAGATTAATAAAGCTGTTTAAAAGCACAGATTCCAGATACAGAGTTGGTGGATAACAACAGCATGTTGCATGTCTTAATAATGTGGCAGTATGTAATGTGCTGGCACAGTATAATCAGTGGAGTCCAGAATTCAATACTGGTCAATTTTGTTCAGCAGCAACTAGGCATGTACTTTAGGGAAATCTTAGCCATAAATGCAACAACCTCCACTGTCTGCTATTGACAGTAGTCAGAGTCACCTTAGATCCTGGTGCATAAACACAGTTGATCAGGTGCTTTAATTAGGAGCTGAATCCCAGCCCTACTGACATTGTGTGATTCAGCTTATTCTGCACTTTGCAAACTAAGGGGAGGAAGAGAATATGTAGGCAGAGCGAAATGAGTCCTCAGTCTGTCTTTACTCCTGAGCTGAGAAGCCATGCAGGTTACCACCCCAACTCTATAAAGGTGAGTGCAGGAAGAGGGCAGGAGGCTAGAGGATGACATAAGCAGGGAAGCAACATGAGTCTGAACAGTACAGGACAGTGACTGAAAGCCAAACATAAAGCCCCTGGTGACAATACTGGCACCCAGTAAGTTCAATATTAACCTGTGCTTAAACAATACATTATCATGGTATCACTGCCCACCCTTTGATAATGGGAACACACCAGGGTTTGGTCTAATTGGTCTAATATATTGGCCTAATATATTTTTATCACATTTTGCCTTTGCCATCTTGTGTAGCTTCCTCAATATTATATATAACAAGATTTCATGTTCAGCTATATCATCTTATTGACACTGTTTACACTGACAAAGTAGATATAGGCCTGCTTCTATCTGAGTTGTTTTCTACTGATAACTGTAAACTTAACCAGGATTTTCCTAATCTCAGTTTCAGTAATCTCCAGATGGAAGCATCCACATGCAATGCTACAACTATATCATTAAATTCTTACTTCATAACACAAAAATTATCTTTAAAATCTCATTTTAACAAAATCTTTCTAACTTGATTCCATATAAAACCATCAAGCTTTTTTTTCATGAGACACAATTTTAATATGCAAATGACTTTTTTTGGCCTTTATTTTATTTCTTACATAGCAATACATTTTAAAAATATGTTTCCCTGCCTGAAATTATTGACACTTGCTCCTTTTAAGGCTACCTATATAGCAAGTAGTGGTCATTGCATTTCTAAGACTATGTAACTGTATATTATACTACACAGCAAATTAATTAAAAATATAAGTATGTTCAGTGTGACTAGGATAATACAGGGAGTGAAAAATTGGCTAAATATAAAAAAAACAATTATTTGAGAGGCAAAATTCCAAACAGTGTAGCAAGCTAGTGGAAAGAAAATTGGAAGGGGAGAAAGAAGGAAGGGGAAATAAAAGTCCATTTAGTGCTGAACTTACTTTGTTGGAAAGTTATACTTGTTTTTAACTTAGAACTTTTAAATCAATTTATTTTCTCTTTCAGAGGATGGTAAGACCTCAGTAGCACTGAAACAGTGATAGCAAGCAGGGATTTTTAGTTTACAGTCAGTTTCTTCCGGACCATTTAGAGGGTACAGTTTTAGCTAAGTTTGTCTCAAATCTAGGATTTACACTAATTTTCTTCAGCAGTAATAGAGGAGCTCAATGCAAACAAGGTAGCAATTACCTGCCTTGTGGCTGCTGATTTAAAATAAAGCAAATTAAGGAAGGTTATAGATACACACCAGACATGCTCTCCCTTTCCTATCCCATACTCAATGATAAAACACAATATAATTTCTTAAACTAGACTTGGAAAAGATCCTGCCAGAAATACAATGACAATTGTGTGCTGTCTGGGAGACAGGCTAGGTAAATTGGCCTTCCATGACATTATGCTCATATATAACAATAAATTAATGTTGGCAGTGCTCTTGGCTGCCTGCATTCACACTCAGATTTAGAATTCATTTAATTGGATGAATTTCAAGTAATACTGGAAACTTCTGCCATTGACCAAATTGCATCTTCCCAGAATTAGAAAGACAGACACAGACCATTCCTGCAGAGAAGTATTGAAAGGTTTGACAGCCAATTGCTGAGCTATGCTAGAATAAGTACATGTTTCTGATTGAAAGTCAAAACAAGTCAATAATGATATAAAATCTGTTTTCCTTTTCTAGTACATGTGCCTAATTAAAGAAGTGTTTCCCTTATGGTTTATAGTAACATAGGTAGCACCCTAAATGTTTCTCTCTCAAAAGAATGCTAAATTTAAGCATGACAATGGTTTTCTGTTCTGAGTTACCTACTTTATAGCCTTTTTAGTTCATGTCAGTCATACTTCTTCAGTAGCCAAAAATGATACTCTGGAGTAACAGATGCTTATATGCACTGGCTCTTCTACTATTTACCGCTATACTGGCTTGAGACAATATTTTATAAAATGAGTAATGAATTCAAGTGTTTTAAAATCACCTCCTGATCAAATTAATCTCATCTGAGTCAGATGAATTTGTCACATAAACTATTAATAATAACACTGGAGGTAGAGATATAACCTTCTTTGTCATAGTTTCTCAGCTGACAACTTATTAGTCCCATATTCTTATTGATTATCCTTAACTCTTTCTCTTTTTAGTTCAATATTTTGTGTGTTATACTTTTTTGTCCATTCACACTGTTGAATGGCAAGGGAGATAAAATAAGATGAAATGCAAGCAGTCAGAACAACTCAGTTAATACAGTACTTCAGCCACTTCACCTGGCAGATTCTGTTGGCTCTTCTCCATATGCAGAAAGTCAATGTGTTATTTACAGCGATTTCCACACCATGATTTTTCCTACTTAAATAAAACAAAGCAGAACAATATAAAGAAGCAGTAAAGAAAGAACATGTTCAGCAGGTGCTTACACCTCTACTGTCATGAAATTAAATCAAGTTATCTTTTTTTTTATTTCCTTAATGAGAACAGGTCAAATTTCTGTAGATTAAGGCAAACCACGGAAACTGTTTATGGACCATATAGTTGACATATCAGTAAAGACAAGAAGAGATTGCTGAAATGTTTCAAGGTAACATCATGTAACGCTTGTTTACAATACAGTGTTACCAGGAATGATCAACAATTGTTTTATCCCTTTTCCTTCATTACCACATATCCCCAAATAAGTCTGAATCTTATTTGATCTGCTCATGTCGATCAGTTTCAATGCTGATCAGAGCTCTGCTTCACTCTAGACAAGGAAAATTTTAAGGGACAGCTCCTTCCCCTAAGCATTTCCACAACTATTTAGATACACATTACCGGAACAGCACTGAGTATCAACTTACATATCTGAAAAAATAGAGTGTATTTACCCATATTTAGCACAGAATCGCACCACAGGCAATCTCTTTAAAATCAACAATACTGAATAGGGAATAAACCTGAGCAGGCTGGCATGCTGTGTGTATTTCACAGACAGCATCAAATTAAAATCATCTCAAGCTACCTACTCTACAACAATAACAACAGACTTTATTATTTTCCTTTTACACACATTTTTTTTGTGGTTGTTTATCTCCCACTGGAGTCCCATTTTCCTGCCATCTATTATCACCCTAACTCCTTAACGTGGCTCTTATTTTTTGTAGGTATTTTCTGTGAAATGAGAGCATGCAAAGCAGCCAGGTCAGCATGCCCTATTTTCCCCCACCCACCATAAACATCAGTACTTCAGCACAGTCTTTCTTTTCTTATTACAGGAATATTTGCTCTATGGACTTCCTGGATTCAGAATAATTTTAGAATTTAAGACATGTAGGTTGGAGAATTTAGGTCACTTGATGACCTTATTCGTAAGGACAGATGCATGAGTTTCAGTAAAGGTTTTTCTGACTTTCCTTGCTAGCTAACATGTGCCTTCAAAAGTTGAGACCTCAAAGGGAAGTGTAAATCCAATATGTATTAATAATCACATACAATAAAGCTCTGGTGTGTACTAGCTATGCATATACGCATGTGTATTTACAAGTTGCATAGGTATGACCAAACTTGAGGAAGTATCATTAAGTCCTATGTGTGCACAAGAAGGCACCTGACACAAGGTCTAAGTGTAGGTACACACACATTGTCTAGTAGAGTCAGAGACAAATAAAATAACTTCTTAAAAAAAAACCCCAACAAACCAAATGACCAATCCCCCCCAAAAATCTCAAAACCAACAAACTCTGCTCAGCGAGAAGATTGTTAATGAAAAAACACGTAAAGAACTGCATAATTACTCATTCAAATGGTGATCATTAATAAAAAGCATGGGGAAAAATTGCAGTTGTGTTCTGCTGACCCAACAAATGACATACAATGGTAAAAAACCCCACCCAAACAAAAAAAAAACAGACACAAAACCCACCAGTGCTCATGTTGAGAACAATAATCTACCTTTACAAAATAAAGAATAATTTTCAAAAATTAAGTCAGATAAACAGCCTTTTGTGGCATTCATATTTAGTTTTGTAGAGGTGGACCAAGACTGCTCAGGAAGGGACTGCACTGTGGTCAGTGGGAAGAGGCACAGGCTGCTTCCTATCTTGTTGAACAAAATGGAGATGACAGAGCAGTGTTCATTAACCAGCAAAATAGAGGAAACATATGGGCTAGTGTAAGACTGAAGAAAATATTTCCAGGGAGCTCATTAAATTTGTAACCACAATAATTCCTGTCAAGCCAGGGCTATTATTACTATATATGAGGTGATTTAGCAGTAGCTTTTTAACAAGCCGTACTGACTCCATGCAAGAAGTTATTTTTCAGAAGCATGTAACTTGAATATAAGGGAAAACTTACCTGAACAAGACCAGGGCCACATTAAATCAGTTTTGACTTTCCATTGCAACATCACGTGGTGCTGCAATGCCAGAAGACTAGTTCTCTATCAGAGAACTGATGCCTGGATAGGAATTGAAATGGAGGAGACTAGAAAGTGTTAAGGCACTTCAGCTATTTTCTAGTAGAAGTCTCTGCAGCCATGATGAAAAACTCATGATTTCTGCTTTAAGAATTTCACTAGGAAAAAAAGATTTTTCATTTGCTCATGAATTCTATAATTTTCCCTACTGTTCAGTGATATTTTCCCTTCAATATAATTCTATAGGAGAGTGTGAAATGACTAGTGATGCCTTCTGTTCCTGTCTCTCTCTACTGTCACAGAGAAAAAAGGTTTGGCTTGCTTCTTCCTTCTTTTGGCAAAAGAACTTAGTAAAGTTTGCTTTTCTTTACTTTTTTTTTTTTTTACTCTTAAATCTGATTAAAGGAGTGTAACTTTACCCGAATAAATAAATGCAGATGAGAATTTCTTTTCGCTGAGTTTTTTAAGTACCTTATTGACTAACATACATTATAGCCTTCATAGTACATTTACTCAGCTACCTTATTTGGTAATTTTTTTTTTATTTTTTAAGCAAAATTTAGTAACCAAGAAGGAGCTTCCATGGTTGTGGGCTTACCAAATGTTACATGCTCACTTCATTTCTATGAGCTGTGGCAGACATACAAAAATATAAAACCGCTTAAGGAAAGTATGCGATTTCACATTTGGTTCAAATAAAATTTACCATCTGACAACAGTCTGCTGTAAAAGTACTCCTGCTCCAAATAGTGCCAAGGCCATACAAGAATATCTTTACTCAGAGATACAAAAAGCTATCACATACTGGGAACTTGTGTGTTTATATAGAAACACCTCAAAAAATAGGGCACACAGAGAATTTATTGCTGTCTAAAATTGTGAGCTTTAGTCCAGACCTAGTTATTTCAGCAGAGCCAGCTGGAAATTGACAGAGGACAGGATGGCTTAACCGGGAAACCTGATTCTCTTGGCAGACGACATTCACTTGTTTCAAAGGCCAAGGACTTCTGCTTATTTGTTTCTTGTTTGCATTTGCAATCAATCTGAGCACTGGTTTATCAGGCAGCCCTACCCACCACAGTTTGACAGCTGAACAGCTGAAGAGGAGAAGCTGGAGAAAGGCCAAGGGACTACGCAGTGACAGAGCATAGCTGGCTCTACACAGGTAGATTAATGAGTCTACAGAAATAGGTATGCACGATTCCTATTACATATACCACCTCAGGTTAAAGGTGGGGGCAAGGAAACTTCAGTAAGCATTTTACAGGTATTACTTGGAAAATTACTGAATCCTTATCCAAGCAAAAAACCTCATTGCTGCTATGACCTTTAAAAAGAAGTTGCAGCATAATATTCTCTTGATATGTGGCTAATACTACTTAAGGATATAATCTTTTTCCTTTAGTTCTGCTAAGGTGATTAATACCACTGGTTTCATAATATTACTAGAAAATAGACACTAAGTCTTTGCCACATGAAAAGTTATGTAGAGGATAGAACAGCATGGGCAAAGTCATGTTCTTGCCCAACCACTGATTCGTCCTTCCTTAGCAACTGAGGTATATGAAATACATGTTTCAGTCGTACATGGTCAGCACAGCTGACAGGTCAAATGTCACTTAGGCTAGACACCTATATATGACCTAGCTTTTGGAATCAAAAAAATAAATCTGAAAACTTCCTCAGAGGAATATATAGAACTAGCTACACCATTAAGTAGTGTTAGAATTGAGTTAGCACCCAAATTAATAACAAGATATGAGGAGGACATTCCCTTTCCCTTAAAATACTGTTATATATACAAATTAATGGCATATACATGCATGTATATGACACATAAAATGATTGTCATGTTCTAAGCACCTGGAAAATCTCTTTCCAGGGATGATATACTGATGAAAATTGAAAATAGATTAAATTAACTTTGAAATATTTCCAGAATACATCCTTATTTTATATGAAAAATTGGTGACTGTATTCCTTCTAGATGGTAAAAAGGAAAAAAAAATCCACAGAGACATGAATGAGATTAACAACTGTAATAGGATATAAAACATACAGTAAATAAGAGCGATTCTATTGTTAAAACAGTCTTTTAACTGTCTATTTGTGTAAGCACAGATAAAGACATGACATTTCCCTTGGCAATGCTAAAGACAGAGCAATATTAAGTTTTGTAGAAAAGCTCAAGTTCTTTTAAGTCACTCTTGATATTCTTCCAGGAGTTTATAAACTATCTGCATTCATCAATTACAGGTGTAGTGATGAAAGGTAAAACCTAATATAATAACATACATTGTTTTCATTCTACTGTTTTATCTAGAGAACATTCAAAAAATAAGAAAAAAGAATGGAAGAGAAATGCTAAAGGATCTTCGACCAAAACTCAGATTTTCCTGCTTCAGTTTACAATTGCTGGAGAATTGCTAAGTTGAAGGGTATTTTAGGGCACTAGAGAACATACAGTCTCCCTTCTCAGGTGAACTTCCCACCCAACCACTCTTTTCCCCTAAATAAAATGTTTATAAATAAAATTCCATTTAAATTAAATTTAACCATAATTTGTCAAGGTGTAATATGAGTCAAATGAAATAAATGTTAAATTTGGTTGGATTTCATTCCAATCTATTAAAATTAACCCTTAGAGGTAAGAGCAATACCTTTTCTTACAAAAGAGTTTCCACAATATTTATTGTCAAAAATATGAATTTCCATGTTTTCTCTTTTTACACTGAAGGTTGTTATCAGCAACATTTTACAGTTTCAAAGAAGTAGAGAGCTTGGAGGCAACTGGATAGAATTAAAGATACTTTGAGGTAGTACCCATGTTTGTGCTTTACTTGCAAGATAGTACCTATAAAAGTAAGAAGTAACATACATTTAAAAGAAGTAGCATCATGATATTATTCTTTAGCCTTTGCAGTAGAAACAGACAGAAACAACCATGTAAAAGCACCCACCCTTTTGTAAGCAACTGTTCCAGTTTCTATTAGAACCATCGGGGCTTTTATTCTTTTCTATTTCCTCCACAGTTTAGCCTCCTTTTTATGGTTATCTAAAAAAATACCCAAAAGGTAGCTGCAAGTGACTCAGTGGCAAAAATTGTTTACAATAGGTACAAAGGACTTGAGCACCAATTTTAATCTGTGTAACAAAATTAAGATGTGGCTACTATCATATTCTTACTGAAAAATTATTTCAAAATTCAGCAGAAAAGTTCAAGATATATTAACTTATTCTTCAGTATAAGAAATAATGAAGATTTTAGTGCACTCATCCTGGCTGGACACCAGGTGCCCATGAAAGCCACTCTATCACTCCCCTCAGCTGGACTGGGGAGCAAAAATATAAGTAAAAGTTCATGGGTCGAGGTAAAACCAGGGAGAGATCTCTCACCAGGAAAAACAGGACTCAACTTGGAGAAACCAGTTTAATTCATTACAAAATAAATCAGATTAGGATAATGAGAAATAAAACTAAATCTTAAAAACAACTTCTCCCCACCTTTTCTCTTGTTGGGTTCAACGTTACTCCCAGTTTTCTCTAACTCCTTCTTACCACTGGCTCAGGGGGACAGGAAACGTGGGTTGTGGTCATTTCATCACATGTTGTCTCTGCTGCTCCTTCCTACCCACTCCTCCCCGCTCCTCTCCTGCACCAGCATGGGGTTTGTTCCATGGGAGACAATCCTCCACAAACTTCTCCAACATGAGTCCTTACCATGGGTATCAGTTCTTCATGAGCTGCTCCAGCATGGGACCCTTCCACAAGGTGCAGTCCTTCAGGAACAGGCTGCTCCAGTGTGGGTCCCACACCGTGTGGGTCACAAGTCCTGCCAGCAAACTGTCTCCAGCATGACCTCCTCTAGGGGCTGCAGGGGGACAACCTGCCCCACCATGGTCACACCACAGGCTGCAGTGGAATCTCTGCTCCAGAATCTGTAACATCTCTTCCCCTCCTTCTTTTCTGACCTTGGCACCTGTAGAGCTGTTTCTGCCACATATTCTTTCCCTTTGTTCACCTGAAGTTGCCATGTCACAACCACCACCACTGTGGCATTGGCTCTACTGGAAATATGGGAAGTTTCTAGCAGCTTCTCACAAAAGCCACTCTGCTACCTAAACCTTGCCACACACATACACAATAAAATTTACCCTTTTTGAGCATATTCTTTTGGACCTTGCAGAAAAAGTAGGAAAACAAGTATCTAAATACAGCTGAAGCTATTTCTGTGTTAGTTATTAAGCAGTTGATGAAACAGTGAATTAATAGAAACTTGTGAATCAACCCTAATCTAGCTTTTTTCAACATTTTAACAACTTTTTATTTGCACTGTTCTAATGCAAACTAAATATAGAGGTATCTTATTCTGAATATTATTTTTTCATTAATCCTGAGGGACCAGAAGTATTATGGTAGGCTTCTAAAGGGCTAATGTAACTGAAAAGATGAACTGTCATATATTACTGTGCTAGGTTCACTGCACAGAGCTAAGCTCTCTGTCTAATTTGAAAAAGCCTAGTAAAACAAGACTTGCAGAAAAAATCTACTTCCCTCAGGATAGCTAACACTCCCTGAAAGCTTCACAGTTTTGCAGTGTTGTTTTGTGCAATTTCCTCCCTCAATTTTAGTTTCTTTAGGCTTACAAGATCCAGTTAACAATGCCTCTTTACTATTATCTGGCAGGAATAAGTAACTACTCAACTGTTCAAAGATTAGCCCTCAAGATTCTCTCTAAAGATATTACAGTTTATAGAAAAAGAACTTCATACAGCATAAGGAACACAGCACTCTTATGTAGGTATCACCACAACTGAACACATACCCATAAAGAAAAGGTTGTAGGGATTTTTGTCACTGATCCCTAATCTTTCTGCAGGATAGCTGAAGCTGGACCCCACATGTTTTGTCTGCATATACTTCCATGTTATATTTTTTTCTTAGGAACTTTGGAGCCATTATGCTTGCACATTACCAGCAAGGCAAAGATCAAGGTCTATGTCTCAGAGCCTGGGGATTACTTTCTTCCACTGTACTTTAATTATCATCTCAGGAGGTGTGTGTAAGTGTTACCTCTCTTTTCCTCCAGCCTCAGCACCTCAATGCCCAGTCTTCTGACAGCTCCACAATGAGTGAAGCACTGCATCTTACATCCTGTATGTCATAACACTTTGTATTACATTCCTTAGGCTAGCAGCAAGGTAAGCCTTTCACACGAGGTGTTCAGATGGCTTCATGCCTGTGAGTCTCCCCCATTCCTGCTTCAAAACTGGGGACATTCTTCCAAATGCTGATTAGATAATGTAGTGCCATTTTCCTCCAGGAAACAAATCACCAACATTGGTAACAGCTCTCTAGACAAATACTCATTAGTTGGATGCCTACTGGCAAAGTGCTCTGAAGTGTTCTAACTGGATAAGAGAAAATTCACACATAACAGCTTGTTGAGGAGCAATTCCAAAGAATCCCTTGCTACTTTACTAGTAACTATGAGAACAAAGACATTTTATTTTAACTCTATATACAGGATCATTGAGCTGAAGGACAGCAAAAGAAGTTATTACCTAGTCTATCCCTTGTACCACCAGTTATGGAGACTCCATAACCTGCTCAGGTCACAGACTTAAAAAGTTTCCATAATTTCCTCATAGGTGCTATATTGTTGATCTCTGTTCATTTTTGTTATATTCATGTTAACTCAATCAAAATTAATACTATTAATTTCTTGAAGTGCAGCACTCAAAACTGAATACAGAATTACAACTGATACTTTGTCAGTGTTGAGCATAATATATATATGTAAATGAAAAATGTTTGAGCATTTGCAATTTAGTATGAAATGTTTAATAAATCAGCATGATTCACATGTAACCTGAACAATTACTATTTACAAATACTCAATACAGTTAACTGATTCTGAAGCTAAATGAAACAATTACCTCATGGGTAGATTTAATATAAAATCACAGAATAGTTAGGGTTGGAAATGACCTTAAAGATCATCTAGTTCCAACCTCCCTGCTATGGGCCGGGATGCCTCACCCTAGACAGTGTCTCTCGAGGCTCTGTCCAGCCTGGCCTTGAACACTGCCAAGGGTGAAGCTTTTACCACTTCTTTGGGCAACCTGTGCCAGTGCCTAACCACTCTCACACTAAAAACTTCTTCCTTATATCTAACCTGAATCTCCCCTCTTTAAGTTTTAATCCATTACCCACTGTCCTATCACTACAGTCCCTGATAAGGGTCCCTTTCTGGCATCCTTGTAGGCCCCTTCAGATTTGATAATCAAGGATATTGTCAACTTCTGCATTATGGTAGTATTTTGACAGTTTAACTTGTTTGTTTGTCCTTTGTGAATCATGTAATTAAAGGACAAAGGCATTACAGGCTGCATACTAAACTCAGATGTGCCAAAACAAATCTGAAATTTTTTGCTGAAATTTAATTATCCCAAATATAGATTAAGATGAATGAAATTAAGGTTTAGTGTTTCATTTTGTGCTTTTAAAAAGGCAAGTACATTTAAAGTAAAACATGAAAAATTTACTGAATGTTTAGAATATTTGTAATTGTATGGAAACACCAAAATGATTGTTTTTATTAACTGCTTTACTTACAGCAAAGACTCTCCTCCATAACTTCAAGAAAATCTCTCAGGAATGTGCAAAATGCAAAAAAACAATGTGTTCTGATTAAAAGCAAATCTCAATATAAGAGATGCAAAAGTAATTTGCAAATTTACATATATTGTACATATTTATCATAGCAAAAGAATTATTTAGTGGGTAAATAATTTTGCATTCAGATGAAACTTAAAAAGTATGTTTAAAGTCAGGTGTTTTAATGCATTTCCTTTACTCATGGCAAAAAAAAATTGAAACATTGCTATTTTTAATTAATTATATTTTAGTTATATATTAGTTATATTTTTTGCTCCACATTTTCATTATTTTCTATCTCAGCCATAGAAACTGAAGGAATATCGCACATCACGATCAATGGGACATAAGTCTCAGAGATCATAATTTTGAAGCTCTGCAGATGTTGACCTAAATCTCTCATAATAGTTCCCTATTAAAAAAAAAAAAAAAGTACTCCAGTCTTAATCTGGATAATTAGCTAACCCCACATGTATGAATAAAAAATGAAAAGTAAGTCATATTGCGATATGTTGTTCATTTAAGAAATAATTAAGCATGAGAACCCTTAAAAAAATAACTTTTAGTCCTAACTATAGGCAGACATTGACAAGCCTCCCTGCTCCTTAAATGAATTGTAAAAGCAGGAAAATGAAGACATAAGGCAACAGTTTAGAAGACAAACAGTTAAAACTTCTGGTACTGAAGCACTAAAACACTTCCAAGTCAGGGCTGCAAAAATCTGCTCTTAAGGGCTTTTGAGCCTCCACGTTCCTGCTGCCTAACTCTGCAGAGAGGTGGCTACAAAATATTGATGAGACATGCCATCAGCCTTTTCTTTTTAAATTTGTTCCCATCCATGACACATTAAAGCTATAATCCTTCACTGGGCATAAACGTGCTTTCTACTGTTGATCAGAATGTTCTTAACGTTTTTAAATTTCATAATTTTATGTACAGTTAGAAAAGAAATAAAAGCAATTAAAAGCTAAAAATTAGAAATAAAATACCATCATCTACTACTTATTGTACTTACAGTCATAGAATATTTGGTAGCGATTTGTTGACAGTTTTCTCTTCTAAACTTGTGTTATTCAAAATATTGTAGGTTAAACCATCAGGTGAGAAAATAATAAAGAAAATAACAAATAGTAGACAAGAAAACATGACTTTCTATTCTATGTAGCTGATATAGATCTCCTATACTAGATAGATTTTCAATTTAAAGCATCATATGCCATAAGATTTGCAGCAGCTGAAAACCTTATTATTTGTGTACCTTCACATTTTTATTTCTCTATATTATCTGTATCCATATATTTAAGAACTCAAAGTTACAGCAGCTTCTTAATTTTATTTCTGAATATGACAATAGAGACAAAACGTTATGACTGAAATATAAATAAATTGAAAGTGAATTTTATTCAAATGCTTTCAGATTCATCACTAATCACTACAAATATGCACACTTGGTAAATATCACTCTTTTACTTGGTCATCATAAACAGAAATAATAAATAATATCAGTCAAAATACCCTGCCATTGCAAGTCATTTCCTCCTTTCTAGATGGTGATGAGAATCTAAGTCACCATAGCTTAGAAATAAATTCACCATGATTTAGGATTAAACCTCGTGAGAGTCTTGGGGTTAGAGTTTGTTTCATTTCCTCTTCTGTAAGCCTGCTGCAACCCTTTCTTTCTGTTTCACTGGAGCGTCAGTCTTGCCAGCCTTGGATCCTTCCTAGTATGTGATGCACATCTTCAGACTTCTCCATTCTCCACACATAGGAGGCCATTTCAAGGACTTCCTGAATAGTACTACAGCCCAAAGTCCATACTTTGCTTGATCCTTGCTTGTATAGGTGAAAGGAGAATTTTAAACCAGATGATCTCCAATTCTATTGATCCCGGAACTGACACATACAGAAACCTGACCAAAGTATTCACAAAGCACTGCAGGGATGGTTGCATGTCAGGATAGTACTAAAGGTAGAGATATTATCACATGCACACCAGAACTTCAGACTATGTTGTTTAACAAGTTAAAGCGAAGACATATAGAATAAAATAGCTGTAAGCATTGTTTGCTGTGAATTCCTGGTTTGTGTGTAGAATGCTAAGAATAGCAGAGACTTCTGTCTAAAAAATGCTGCACCAAATGCAAATGGTTGTATTACATTACCGTGCCTGCCCTTAAAAAAAAAAAAAAAAGAAAAACAATTAAAAGTATCCAAACTATTCAAATTACCTACTTGCACATTCTGTCAGTTCTATCTCTCCAACTTCAGCATTCCCAGAAAGCTAAATGCAGCCTTCTTTGTATTTCAATCGTCCCCATCAAAAATCCTTCTCAGAGCTGTCTCATTTATTTCTGATTCCTTCAAAAGTGTATTCAGTGTATATACTCTTCAAAAAGCTTGCTAGAGCCAGAAGGTTTCCACCTTTGCTGATACTTAACAAGCAGTTCTATCAATTGCTTTCTCTACCGGGCTGCTCTCTCTCATTGTTACTGTGCTATGAAAGGCAAATCAGAGGCTGATTATTTTCTCACAACTGTCCTAGTTTATTGAAAATGGACCTTTTGAATGTCCCAGAGAATTCCCCTGATAATTTGCTAGAACAATTTTACTGTTTTTCTCCTCTATGCTAGAGGGGATTGGCAGTTTAGCTAAAAAGCTTCCATAAAATGAAGTTTGCCTGCTGCCATAGAAAAGCCTTTAATTTCCTGTACATTTGCCCTTACAGCTTGGCATATCTCAAGCAAAGAGGACAACATTAACTTGTGGAATAATAATTTCAGGTAAGTCTTACACCCCTTTATTATTTATATAATATTAGAGGCAGGCATGACTCTTTAAACATAAAAGATAACCTCTTGCCTTTGAAAGCATACATTCAAATTGGACATTAAATTTTATATATATTTATAAAAATTCCATGTATGAAGGCTGATACGAAGACTGGAGGCTAGCATAAGAAACAGACTAAGAGTAAAAAGCAACTTAATAATGATGGTTCTTCACAAGCATGCCTGTAGCCCGTCCTGCTTATTTCAGAAGGATATCATCTTGGTGAGTGCATCTCCCTCAGACAAAAGGTTTTATCTATCATGCTGTGACAGATCCAAACTGCTGTGAATTGAGTTATGAGTACTGCATATTGGCAAATACTTTCGGATGTTTACAGTGTTAATACATCAAGATACCTCAGCTGTCTGTGAAACAGGCGGGAGACAAAAAATAAAAAAGAGAAATAAATTGAAAAACTATTAAAGTACAAAGTCAGAACCTCTGGCTGAGAGAAGTATGGCTCAGCCTCTCTTATACATTCCCAGAATGAGTGTAAACCAGAACAATCACAGGCCAGAAGGAATACTCTTTCCCTTCTCAAGACAAAATAGTGTGAAAAATCAAGTATGAACACAGTGTGGTGTGCAGAGGCAACAAAATATGGTAAGAGAGACATAAGCATTTTCATAGAGTATAGATGACTTTTTCTTTGTCATAATACCATGTTAAATCTTCTACTGCAAAGTAAATAAAGCAAAGGTATTTGCAGTACAAAATAAGAAGACCCACAAAGGAATGAGGTGGAATCATTTGTCTTCAACAGCTCTTCTGTGCAACTGATTCTAAACTCCCTTATGGGGACATGCCTAAGAGCAGAACAACAACAAATCTGTCTCTTAACATATGATGGCACAGCTCTGCCATCTGAAGCTTTCTCTCAGCCCTCAGGAGTCAATTACACTGCCATCTGAATGATATGGTAACTTGGAACCATGTAAACACTATGTATGTTTTATACAGAAAATACAAAGTTGTACCTCTAAAGCCAAAAGGGGGAAGGACTAGGTAATCTTGAAAGGATACAGAGATTAGGATTTATAAACCCAAAAAGTGTTAGCTGTAAAAATCAGAGAAGTGCCAAATACAGCCAAAACACTAGTGTGCTGTTGTGTCAAGAATCCAGGTATGCTTACATCTCCTGCGCTCAGACCTAAAGCTTCTGAAAAGGTCTTGCCCATCCTGAGTAAAAGCCTTAAATCTTACATTACCTTTTTTAGTTGGTGACGGAACATCAAGTCTTAAAAGACAGTCAAGAATGAATACAGGACTGCTGGGGAAATAGAAAAGTATCCATGAACTTTGGTAGCTTGGACAAAAGAAAATTGTGGAAAAATGACTGACCACAACATGACAACACATTTATTGAAAATTAAAATTGATTAAGAGAATGCATTCACTAGCAGTCAACAATTCAACAAAATTTGTAGGACTAGAGTTCAGACTAAGCTACATTGAGTGAAAACATTCATTAAGGACTGGTAAAATTTGCTAGGGGATGTGATGGCAATGGAGATTTGAAATCAGGGTGAGTTTTTACCTCAAAAGATACAGCTTACTGGAACAGGAATTAACCAGGGCAGAACCTAGTCTGCACCCTTCTGTAGACAATGGTTATTTCTTCTGCCTAAGTAACAAATGTTAAATTTATGTTTGTAAACTGAAAATTCTGAAGGTCACATAATCTCTATATAGAATTCGGTAAAAAGCATTTGGCACTAAGCATCAGGGAACACTAAAGTCCAAATCCTTCCTAAAAGGCTCTGAAATACTGAGGCATTACATGAAGAATGACAATTACCAGAATAAATGGATACACACATATTTATATTCTCCTTGTTGATGGCCTTATTAAGCATTTAATTTTTTTTCTTGAAAATATAATTTCAGATTTAAGAAAGTAGCTTTGTGTCATAAACATGGTGAGAGACTGAAGTTAAGCAGCATATAGTCCTTACACAGCATTTCAGAATTGCATCTGTAATTTCTTTGGGGAAAGTAATAACAGAAATTAGTTACTAATCTCTAATGACTGTAATCGTCACCTTTGGTAATGCTCAAATATCAGAATAGCAGGTATATTTTGAGATCTGAAATGGAGAAAAAAAGACCAAAATTACTGGGAATGAGAAGGAAAAAAAAAGAAACTAGTGTAGGATGACCAGAAAACGACCATATTTGAAAAGCATAGACAGGAAAGTTACACAATGGAAAAAGGGACACTAAAACCAAAGTGGATTAAGACCTTCAAAGGTGAAGACTTCTAAAAAGGATTAGGAGAAACTAGGCAATTAATGAAGCAACCAGAAAAGTTCTTGAGGAAGACAATCATAAGGAAATAGATCATTTTACATACATTTGAGGAGATATAAAGTAAGAGGAGTTTTATTGTATGGTTGTTATTTTTTTTGAGACATGGAAGATTTAGTAGGAACTGGAAAAAAAAAATTACAGCTATGCTTTTTTCTATAATGTACACCTTAAATGTCTTCACAGGTAGGGTGAAGAATGGTAATGCTAAATAATAGCGGGGAAAGACAAATAATAACGTGAACACTCACAATAGTAAGTACTATATCTTTGAATTTCAGTTACCAACTATACATTAGCAAAGTGGTAGGTAGGTAAATGTTTTAACTCTACAGAGAAAGGAAAGGCCTGAGGCAAAGTTGGTATTTGAGGAGTCCTTAGAACAGAGGTTATAATCAAAGCTTTAACAGAAGTTAATGAACAGTAGGGGGAAAAAATGGCCCACGAAAGAAAATGTTCTATAGAGTTGCAGTGCCTGTCATCATCAATATCATCAAAATGTGCACATTGATGTAGACCTTAAAAACCACATATTTAGATGGAGATCTATTTCTTACTTACACAGAGAATTTGCGTGGTATTGACTGTGGAGGAAAATCAAATACATAAAGGGTAAAATCAAATACTGTTCAGACTGTGTACTGTGTGTCTCTGCAGTTTTTGATGCACCATTGTGGATGCCTTCCTACCAGTGCAAATGATGCTGTAGAAGGCAGACAGACTTTGACCATGACTGGCAATGTATGTAGTGTATTTTGACAGTAGATGAGTCTGACATTAACAAACAACTATTCTATTTAACAGATGATCCTGTTCAGAGTTATCAGTTCAGGCCTACATGTAAGCCATTTCAGAAGTGAAGGGTAGGCATTTTTTACAAGGAGAAATATTGCCTGATGTACAGAACACAGAAATGAGCATATTTTTTGCCTGTCTGTAATATTAAAAACTTAGTACAATAGTATTTCTACCATATCTTTGCCACAAAAGGATGTTCAGGCTATTACAAGATAATAGAGTTTTCTGAGTATACAGTTCTTGGGATATGTATTGATAGATATAGATACGGTAATTGAAGATACCCAGTCATGTCAGGTATCAGACAACCTGTTTAGCACTCCTTTTCCCCCATTATTAGCTCACTATTTTGATATTTATTATAATTTAATTAATCTTTACAGAAAAAAAATTGGGGCTTTATTGTTGAACCTAAACCATGGAATCCACTTAAATAATCAGTCAGTGTCATTTCATGATCAGAAACTCATCTCCTACACGTAAACTTGTCTTTCATTCAGAATCTAAACAAAAAATAGAGAATACAAGCTTCAATGAAACCTCCAAGGCCTTACTCCCAGCCCTTTTAAAAATTGACATTCCTTGTCAAAAAAAATGCATTGTGCAGTGTTTTCAAAGTTTTCGTACTTCCACAAATGTAGACTCTTTATTCATCAAATCAGTCAATGCTTTGCACACTTTCAAGGGGTCTTTGTACACCTTCATGGGGTCTTTGTACACTTTCACTAAGTCTTTGTATCCTCAGACACAAACAAGTAACAAAGTTAGACTTGATAATAAGAATATAGGGTTATATAGGGTTCGTATATTTTGGTTTGTTTATTTGTGTTTGTGTGGGGTTTTTTGTTTTGTTTGTGTTTGGTCTTTGCTTTTTTTTTGGTTGCTTATTTTTTGTTTGTGGGGGGTTTTGTGGTGGTTTTTTTTGGTGACGGGATTTTTTGTGTTTGTTTTTTGTTTGTTTTGAGGTTTTTTTTGTGATGTGTGGTTTTTTGGTTTTTGTTTTTGTTTTTTTTTTTTCTTCTCTCACTCTATCCCTCTCTGTGAACAATACATAAAAAAGAGCTGGGAAATGAGAGCCTGTCAAACATGATCATTGCAAAAAACTTCATGTGAACTTTTAGGAATGACACCTTTATTTACAAACCCACACAGGTAGTAGCAGTGCAATTTCCTAGAATGACCACATAATTATGTGCCAGCCCAATACTTACAGAATTACCCATAGAAATTAAAAGAGACTCCTTTGTCTGTCTAAAGACTTCTTGCTAAGGCTGCTGTTTCCACCCACTATTTTTGACATGTGGACACTAGTTCATTAGGGTCAATGATTCATTTTACGTAATCCAGTAAACAGCCATCTTAATGAAAATTTTTGGCTGTTAGTCCATTATAGCTGGCATAATAAACAGCTGACTCAAGTATTCCACTGTTCAGTGAACAATGATAAAAGTGTCTATTGAGGGCACGTGTCTATGCCAAACATAATCATATATAATTAGCTGCACCAGAAAAGCCTGTTGACACTCTGGAGAATATCATTAGTCAGATGATGCATCTGCTACAAGTGGCAGCTGTTCTGCTCTGGAGTGTAGACAATTAGAGATGAACATACTCCTTGGGCCTTTTGCAGCATTCACGCATGGTATTAGCTGACACCTGTATTTTTGATACCTACCCACTGTACTTATTGAAAACACAATTTAAGATATATAGGGCATGAGATTTCATAAATAATAGGGAACGTAACAGCAATGTATTTCTGAACTTTATTTTAGGTGAAGCTTTTTAAATAGTTCACAATTGGTCAGGCTAACTAAAATGATAAGCTTTTTCACAAAATCATAAATGCCAAATATCAAATGTATTTACATGTGATATATTATGATTTGATTATTGAAGTAAGAATCAATAAAATTGCAAATAAGAACACATATTTTGTGGAGAAGAAATATCAACTATGTGAACAGGACAATCAGAGAAAAGCCTCTGGGTTACAAAGAAACTGAGCATAAATCTTTGCCTTTGGTATAAATATTTATGTATGCAGTGCACTTATTGGATTTTGCTTTATTTGACTAACTATGGATTTTGCTTCATATCACTAGACCTGGTAATAAATTTGATTGGGTTATCACCCTCCTGACTTTTCTGAGGAATGATTATTTCTTTGTAGTGAGGAAATAATCCAGAGATTTATCAAATTATTATATATATGTGTATAAGGAAAATGGAGTAGTGTAGATGTCCTTTAAAAACATCAATAACAACTAGTTATTAAAAAAAGTCTTCCCTAATAATTGAGAAAAAATAACATGCCCAAACAAGTCTGGATAAATTGTGGAAGCATAGGTGAATGCTAGGGTCATGCAGATCACACTCAAATTCTTAAACTATTGAAATTTGTTCATCATTTATTGAAAGCAAAGGATGACAATGGTTTGTGTATAAAGTGCTAAGGCATACATGAATAAAGCACATACACTTAAATACTCTTAAAAATCACGACAGAAGTTTCTACTTTTTTCTTTCTCTTTCTGATAACTACTGTTGCCAGGCATGAAATAGGTATAAAAGCTTTTTCGTAAAAACTAGTCATATAAAATATTAAAAAGATAGCTCCCAAGGTACTCTAAACATGTAATGCCTTAGTTTAATAACTGTAAGAACTGCTAATTTGCTAACTGAAAATTTACTGTCTCTTGGTTTTCTGCTTTTAAAGCACAATGGGAGGCATGTTGACATCATTAGAATAACAATGTTCTCTTTAAATCTTTTGATGCTTCTGAAGATTTGAGTTTCATCTACTTTTCTTGATTTTCTTAAAAAGATAATTCGGATTAGCTCTTAAAACTGGATCTGAGGCAAAGAAATGTCTTAACCACTGCGTGCTATTTTGGTTCTTTGAATTTTGGTAAAGGTGTACAAAGTAATTTACTGATGTTTGTACTGGTCACTTAGCTGGTAACCCCGTGAGTAGTCTCATAAAACTCATTCAAGATTGTTGCCTACCAGCAGTTAAAGGCCTCATAAAATGCTAAGAGAGGGCAAAGTACTTACCATGATCCCCAGTAATGGAAAAACAAACATTTGAAAATGACTGGTTTTACCATGCAGAAAACACTAAACATTGTATTGCAATTACTTATGACAACTGGACTTCCAAGAAAATTACATGTTATAAATAAATAAATAGAAAATACTGTTTTTCATGAAAAATGGGCCAAATTTTTTTTCCTCAGAATGCCTAACTCCGGACTGCTGCACACAGGTTTTACTCAGGTCTCTGGAGAGCTCTCATCCCAAGAAGTCACCAGCCACAGAGCACCTGCTGTTAAACAATTCCCTTTCCCCCAGTGGTACTTACCACAGCACTCCACAAGTAGCACTGATAGCGTGAAGTACACCATGATGCAGAGCATGACAACTACCTCAGAAGTCAGCAGTAAAAAAGTAGCCTTGGAGCTATGAGTGGGGATTTGATCAGGAACTAGAGCCAAATGGTCAGGAGGGCTGAAGCCCAGCAGGAGAAAGAAGTCACCAGCTGCAACAACTCCAAGCACTGATTACCAGACAAATACCCAGCAAGGCCTCCTGTGGTCTTACATAGCCCTTTAAGCACTTTTTGACCTTTATAGGAATTGTTGGATAAGAGGAAAGGCTGAACAGATAAGAGTTGGAAACCTTTTCTGGAGAGACACCTTCCATGAGACTAATGGGGCTGGAAACTACACTGGATCAGTCAGAACAGGAGTATTTAATCAGGCACTTGGAAAATTAAAAATTCAGTAAGCTGTCCAAACCACAAAATTTCCCTAATATTCCCTAAATGGTTCCCCAATATTCTTCAAATGTAATGTTTTTCAAAATCCCCATTATATCTTTTGTGTCTTACTTGTTGAATGTTCAGAAAGCAACATAATCTATATGCCAGCTGAATATATGAACAAAATTTATTGCAACAAACACTTTGGGAATATAAGGCTAAGCAAACTAAAATTAGAAAAATAATTGCTAGGAAAGGAGGAACTGTGACCAGAAGTTATTTAAAGACAGATTTTGCTGAAAAATAAAATGGTCATACAAAATTCAAAATGCTGCTTCAGTGGTTTATTTTTAATACAGGTTTAAAAAGAAAAAAAAAGGAGAGCAAAAGGTCCAAGTAATGGTCTAAGAGCATTTTCTCAGCTCTTTTACAAAATCTGATTTATGTGCTTTGGGAAGGGTGGTTATATGCATCTGTAGAACCTCTAGGAACTTTGAAGTATGCATGACCCTTGCTGTCAGGAAAGATGAACAATGACAGAGGAACATGTGTACCCTTTGCAGTAACACTCTGAGAGTAATAGATTTAAAATACCCTCAGTGGTCCTATTAAGACTGCACTTTAATAGAAATGGAGCCAGTCTGCTCAAAATTAAAAAGGTTGTAGAGGAGTATTTATGCTAGGAGTTAGGTGAAAGCCAGCAGGCACATAAGAGCACCTGGTTCAGAGTGATGTGACCACTGAGAGGATGTGGTTAATGTTCAGTGTGCCTTTGAAAGGCCAGGAGGGAATAAATATCACAATCACAGTAAATGGAGTAGACAAACAAGACTGCTAGCTAGGCCAGCTGACTGGCATGTGCAATGTCAAACAGTGGAGCAAGGACAAAATTTACAAGCTTCTGTGCCAGGACTACAAGCCTAATATAGAGGACCCTGGCTGTACTGGAGCTAATCTCACACTCTATGCACTCTCTGTAGCAGAGAGGTCACAGGGGCTAGATCACTGGAGAATAAGTGCAGAAATAGGGGACCAGTGTAGGTAAGTGACATCAGTCTCCAGGAGACCAGGACAAGATGGGCTTTACCTGAGAGTTTTAGAGCATTATAAGAAACTGAAGACTGGGACTCTTCAGTTTGAAGAGGGTTGAAGGGGATGTGTTTAATATTTATGGTAGTGGATAAGGTGATCGCAGAGTTTTTATTCATCAAATAGCTGCATCTGGGGAGGTCGCACTTGATATTAGGAAACTTTTATTTTTTGAGACCTCAGTCCGCCCCAGGCCAGCCAGTTCTTAAGATGCATTTGGACAATGCCCCTAATAACATGCTTTAACTATTGGGCAGCCCAGAACTGGTCAAGCAGTTAGCGGTAGGTCCCTTCCCAACTGCATTAGTCTTGTCTAGCCTAGTCTATCTATAGCCCACAATGTCAGAACTAAGGGCACTCACTGAAATTATTTGAAGATGAGTTTAAAATAGATGTAAGAAACATCTTATTTGAGCAGCAGGTGAACCTTTGGAAGTTGTTGCCACAAAAACCAGTTGTGTCAGCAGCTTTGGCTAAAGAATACAGAAACCACGCACAACAGATCCATAAAC
This sequence comes from Melopsittacus undulatus, assembly GCF_012275295.1. NCBI lineage: Eukaryota > Metazoa > Chordata > Aves > Psittaciformes > Psittaculidae > Melopsittacus > Melopsittacus undulatus. The sequence goes on from NC_047533.1 coordinate 29,873,896, forward strand.
AAATATCAAAGGTACAAGGCAGGGAATACAACTGTGCATATTAGGGGTGTCTGTGGGGACGGGACTGTGTAAATCAACCAAACTCAGATGCTGCCCCTAAATGCCATTCCCTGCTGCTGCTACCAGATGTTGGTCTGACCTAGGCTGGGACACTGATTGGGAGTTTTCTCCAGAGCCCCAGAAGTCCAATGGGAATGCTAACAAGAAACTACGCAGAGTGTTTTCTAAGGTGTTTTATTTAGAGGGTGATTAGGATAATTTGATTTGGAATTTTAACAAGATTTTTAAACTTGGCTTATGAAGTGTTACTTAAATGCATTATTTTATTAAATTTGAAAATGCAAGGCCATTAAACTGGCAAACTTTCACAGTATTAATATTTACTAAAGACTCTTTCAGAATCAGTCCTAAAGATTTATAAGACTAATGGGTAGAAAAAGAGAAGGCATGAGCAAAGCAATCACCATGATTAAAACCACACAACTAAACATATTTTCAGAAAACTATTCTCCCCAGAGTACAGATGGCAGATAGTCAATTCTTATACAGCTGATAGCCAGATCTTCCCATCCAAAATCTTGTATTACAGGGCTGACATTTTCATGGGAGCAAGACTGTGAAACCTGTTATTTACTTCCTCCTTCCACCATACTGTGATTACTGTATTACTGATTGTTGCAGGTGTGAAGAAAATAGCATTCTCCATTTGTCTGAGCTCTTCTGTGTCCCATGACAATAAATAGTCATGCAGCTCAGTAGCATGGTACAATTTGAAAACCAATTTCTTGTTTGTTTTTTAAATTCCTCTCCAAGACTCCAGTCTTGTGGAAAAACTGGCAATATATAGTGGCCATCTGTGCTACCTTCCTCTTTTGAGAATTCAAATTCATTTTCTTCAGCCTAGCATGTGGAATTAAGGGGTGATCATTGCCTGATGATGTGCATTCACACTGTCCAGTGTTATCTGGGGAGACAATTTTAGTACGAGACCATCAGAATGAGCAAACTGAGCTGTGGCAGATGAACTCTGGAATTAAGCTCCTTTGCCCCTTATGTTCAGGGTAAAGGTTTTATCTATGTTTCAAAGCTTCAAACACAGATCATTTCTAGAGCTGTACATGTGAAACACAGCCCAATGCCACTGATTTGCTTTGCTGATTGATGGCACTGTGCCTCAAAGACACAATAGAGTATGTTCATATAAGGTCAGCATGTCTTTTTAGGACTTGCACAAAACACTTTCAACTTAATAGATTCTGATATAATTCAAATCAGAAGTAATAATGGGGATTATGGAGCCAGACAGTGGGGCATAGAAGTCACACACAGATATGAAAAGGGAAATCTTGATTAATGTATCTTCTCAAGAGTAGCTTTATTAAACTGAAGTGAAGCATTGTGGAATATTCAGAATAGTTTTCACCTTCATTATTTCATAGTAAGTAATTTTTAGACCTGCAGGGTATTGCCTTACTTTGCTTGATTTATGAAGACTGATCAGGAAAACATTTTATCATGCTCCTAACTTCAAAATTCAGAAGTTCCATTAAGTTTACTGGAATGACTCACATACTTACAGTTCAATACATATTCAGAGCTTTGAAGGAGTTTAGCCTAGATGTTAAGTGTAGTGCCAAAACTGTGTTCAGGATAAATAAATCCAAATGTTAAGCTGATATGCACTGAATAATAGAGCAAAAATATATGAACTCTGCACAAAAAAATATTCCAAACATAAAAGAGTATATCCCACTTATACAAAGGACATGTGAGACAATGGAAAACAACATAAAATATGAAAAAGATTAGCATATAGCTTAACTTGTTTTCCAGATTAATTACATTGATAGAAAAGTTCAATAAACTGAAGGTGCACATTCCACAGAAGTTTATACTAAAGAATTTTATTTACATTTAAAAATTGATATAACTTGTCATATTTCACAACATGATAATACATTATTTGCTTCTAAAAGGGAATAATACACCATTTAGAAATTTTTCTTTGGAATGTAAATACTTTGTCATTGCAGTAGTCTAAACCGAAGTGATACTTGTTAGGCAAACTCTATAAAGTGTTTAATTTAGTTAAATGTTTGCTTCTTAGGTTTCCTAAAAATAGATAGGAAAATTGCCTAAATCAACTGAAATTATACTGTTCTGTAAAACGTGAGAAAATGTGATTTAAATGTATTTTTCCCTTTCAGTTCTCAGAAACATGTGGCCATTAATAAAGTCTTAAAAAGTACATAATGTACAATAGTTAAACAAAAAGATAAACCCCACATTATATTAAAGACATGCAAGATTTTGGAAACTGGAGGTAAATAAACAAATCATTTTAGGAAGCAGCTCCAGGAATCTGGTTAATCGTGGTGACTTGCTCACAAAGATGTGCTAACATGCATGAGAAGAGGCATTTATTATCACAGCACTGTAGAAAATACTGGTACGGTGTCCTAGACTTTCCCAAACAAAAATGGAAGTGCCAGTAGTTTAATATCGGCATTTTAGTAGTCTACTGTAGTCCAGCAGTTTATGCTAGGAAACTTGAAGAGGTGGCAATAGTCATCACAGAGATTAAATAAAACTTGCACTGCATATGATCTAATTTATAAGTAGAAATATAAACTATTTCTACATATGGTGATATAAGACTCATCCTGGCTCTAAAACTGTGAAATGTGATATGGGTAGACATAAATGTATTATGTGCTTGAAAAAACTTAATGCAAACGAATGTTTGCACCAGTCCAGTTCTTTAGCTGGTGGATCTACCTTTCATAACACAGAAGCCTGTTCACTTCTATTTTTTATATATATATATATACTTTTCTTCACTGCTGTGGAATGAATCACAGTAGAAGTCAGTCTTGCTCAGGGATGCTGGGGGGAAAGGGAGGATGTGGGGATGGAAGATGGATAAGGGAAGAGGAAGAGAAATAAGAAAATACCTTACAGTCTAGACTCTTGCTTGAAAAAACAAAACAAAAGAACAGCAAATACCCTCAAAACAAAAAAAACCAAAAACCCAAACCCCAACCTATAGACTATCCTACAGACTGTACTCAATTTTCTACCTCTCGTTCCAGCATTTTTTAATTTATACTGCTTTAGACTGACGAAAGCCTCAGTGACTCCCTTATTCTTTCAGGATTGTCCTTTCTGTCTTCCATGCAGCTTCTATAGCCTAAAGGTTCCACAGCTGTGCCTCTCATCACGGCCAGAGTAGCAACAGAGTTTTCTGATATTATCTGTACTATATTTCTTATGAATAGTACATTTCTTATCTTGGAAATAATTTCTGAATCAACTGTACCCTGAAGCTTTTCCTCTACTTCCTGCACTTTGGGCATAATATATATGACAAGGCCAGAGAGCTGAAGAGAAATTTTAGCACAAAATTATTCTCTTTCCCTTTGAACTGTAAATCTCTTCTAATACCACTCTCTGATTCTTTTTTCCCCATGCCTTTATTCTCTCTCCATGCTCATTCTCTATTTAATGTTTTGGTTGTATGCTCTCTTTCTCTACCTGCATTTCAAGCCACCATAGCAAGTAACAATTATTTTGAATGGTAACCCACTCCCTGCAGCAATGAGTAAGGTCAACTTCAGTACCTGCCATCTGATTTTTCTCTCCCCTTTACACATAAAAATAGGGATTACAGTAAGTCTAAAGGTAGACTGCTCAACAAAAATCAATTCTAAACCCCAGTGGTGAAGCTCCATGTCCTTAATTTAAGTTTCCTGTGGAGGAGGGACGGGAAGCAGCATGGTCAGCAGAGTCTCTTTAAAAGTGACTGGGAAGGTCAAAAATATCTATTGCTTCCAGAAGCAGTGCAGCTTGCCCACTGTGAGGATAATACAGCCAAAGTATGAAAAGGCACTGGCAGCACATTTATTTTTTTTCTTTTAACCATTTTCTTTTATGACTCATTTTGGACATTTTGCAATTTGTTAATTTGGTTTTGACAAATGAGTGAAGATTGCACAATCATTTAGAGCTCTCCTTGTGTGGGAGTCAAAGTGGTACATGTAGCTAGAAGTAGGAACAATTTTCAAAGGGAAAATTATACTGCTAATGATGCATTTTAGAAAAACAGTTTAAAAAGTCATGGACCAAACCACAGGTTTTTTGCACAAACTTTTAATGAACATTTAAAGCCTAATGAAAGACATAGAATTTGTCAGTGTTACCTGTTGTTTTTACCAGTGATTGAAACCACCCTAGCATACTGGCCTATTTTCAGCTCTTTCTGTCATAAAAAGAGATACACGTGCAGACAGAGAGTTCACGGTCACCTTCATTTTGAGAAGTGAAAAATTTATAGCTAGATTACTGCTTTTCTCCTTTACAAGGGTGTTTTTAACAAGAATCAGGAAAAGTAAGGAAAAAGAAAGTAACTTGGATATAAAGACACAAAAATTATTAATCTCTACCTGACTTTCCATCCATTTCTTTGAGTTACTATTAGGCCTAGGGAGAAATCTAGTGACTGTTTTGCACTTAGAAAAAAAAATTAAAAATTCAGCATTCAACTATATTTCTATTGTGCACTGTTGCCACATGGCTGATTTGGATTTACTGCCTGTGCACCACTGTCCTACCCATTCTGGTGCAGACTGAAAAAAACACTGCCTTTCTGTCTCTCCAAGGTTATCGTAATGCTGTGCCTTATTCACCCTGGGGAGCATGGATCTCAAAAGCATCCTGACTGTTGTCTTCACACCAAACTACTGTAGGAGATCCTCTCCACATGAGTAAATGGCCTTTTGTTCAGTTTCACTGTAGTGTGGCAGATACTATCATAGTTGCTTCTTCCGTTACTACAAAGATACTTTTATTGCCTTTATCATCTGAGGCTCCCAATCACACAACAATCACACAAATAAAAAAAGGCATGTCATTGTAAAAGAAATCAGACTCTTAATTTACCTAGGATGAATGCCACCCATGAGCTATGGAAACAATATTTTGTTACTGGTAGGATTTTTTAATAGTAAGATTTATACTAGTTAACATTTTAGGTATTTTTTTTCCTCTTAAATTTGTAAAACAAATAAATACACTAGTAAAGAAGGACAAATAATAAGCTCAGTGATTATTTTGTATTTTCAAAAAAAATAAAACTGATAGAATAGTTTGCATATTTATTTTAAGATACTTTAAATGCATTCACTGAATAATGAAACTTATGAAAAATTAAAAATTATTAAGAATTTTATACTCCAAAAACTTTTACTGCTCATTCTGACCTCACTTGGAGTACTGTGTCCAGTTCTGGTACCCTCAACATAAAAAGGACACGGAACTGTTAGAACAAGTCCAGAGGAGACCATGAGGATGATCAGGGGACTGGAGCACCTCCCATATGAAGACAGGCTGAGAAAGTTGGGGCTGTTCAGCCTGGAGAAGAGAAGGCTGTGTGGAGACCTCATAGCAGCCTTCCAGTATCTGAAGGGGGCCTACAGGGATGGTGGTGAGAGACTATTCATTAGGGACTACAGTGATAGGACAAGAGGTAATGGGTTGAAACTTAAAGAGGGGAGGTTTAGATTGGATCTAAGGAAGAAATTCTTTACTGTTAGGGTGGTGAGGCACTGGAATGGGTTGCCCAGGGAAACTATGAACGCTCCATCCCTGGCAGTGTTCAAGACCAGGTTGGATGAAGCCTTGGGTGATATGGTTTAGTGTGAGGTGTCTCTGCCCATGGCAGGGGGGTTGGAACTGGATGATCTTAAGGTCCTTTCCAACCCTAACTATTCTATGATTCTATGATTCTAGCACATCAGACTAAAATCAGTATTTACCTGTGTTTTCCTTCTCATATAACTTCTGTTTTAACAAAGGAAATAATCTTCCTCTTCGGTAGGAACTTCCCCTTTTATACCACTCCAGTTACATGCGAAGGAGCCTTATAAAGAGATAGCTAAATTCTTTCCATTGTCTATTCTTTTATTATTTGCGAAGAAATAAGGATATGAGCGCCAACTGAAAAACCTGCTGAAGAGGCAAAAGTGGGTAGGATTTAAGGGGGAGGATTTTACTTTCACTTACTGCTGTAGTGTTTGGGATAGGAAAACAGTAAACATAAAATGATCGTTTTTTGAGTAATTTTGAAAAAATATAATTACAAATAGGTTACTGTGCTAGAATGAAGATTTCTCAGTGGGAAGAATTACTGTATTCCACCTCCCAAAATACCATAAAGCACAGAAAACAAAATGTCTTGCTTCAAGGAATGTCCCTCTAATGCTGGAGTCCATTCTTCACTGTGCTCTACATGCTGCTGGAAGCTGAACTCCCTCACAGGTCTCACAAACAAGGAGGTATATATGTGATTAAAAGGCACCTTTAGTTCTCAGGTCAAGTCATGCATTAAATGAACTTGATTAAGCCAAATGACAAGTTTTCTTTAATATAAATTACTCTCAGTGCTTTAACATATCATTATTTGAAACACTGGAAGAGCTGGGTACTCCTTAGAATGGACAACTGCCCTTAAAGATTAAAATTTTCCCAAAACTGAAGGAAACTTCCTAATTTCATTTATTTTTTTTCTTAGATAAGTAGGCTAAGCTTAACTGTGGTTAATAGACTGTAATCGTGCCAGACATACAATATATGCTTTTACCTTGGTTCTCCTGAAACTTCCTGGTCCTGGCCTGTATAAGAGCATACAAGAGATCAAATAATGCTTTCAAATTCAAACAACATATTCTGAAGATCAGTTAAAAGTTTCAGAGGAGACCCTGTATTACACAGAAAGTTTGCATTAAATTCTAGTCTCAGTATGGACTGTACTGAAACAACACAACGTTTATGCTGGACTTTTTTCACTATATCTTTTACTGTCATGAGGTTTTCCCAGATTGGACTAAACCAAGACTGAATAAAATGGACAAGAGTAAATTTTTCACTTTATTAGCTATTGCGTTTTAGTCACTTGAGACTTAGCAGGACCTACTGTTGCTTTTGTACATAAATTACAATCTTTTTGACATTACACAGATAGCTACTGTCTGGCTACTGTGGATATTGCTGAAATTGTAGCATGGCGTCAAGGAGCTCAGTGCAAAAAAGACACCCAAATGCTCACTTTGCATTTTGACAGAGTTCTGTGCAAAGCTATGTTGTTAGCAGAACTGACACTACCCAATTTAAACATAGAGAAGATTTGTTTACATTGACGGCATCCCTGCAAGACCTTTTACATGACTCTGTAATTGTCAAGTGGCTTGTGTACTGCTGCAGTTTAAACATAGACAGTTTAGCTTCTTCTGGCAAGGTACAAAGGAACTTGAGTAGTGTAATAAGCTTTTACAGTAGATGAGATGCAGCACTGCAATTTTAACTTTACTGATGCTGACATAGAAATAATTTTTTTTTAAATTGGATTTTCTAAACATAGGTATTGCATTCAAATGCAGTGTATGTTGTTTTCAAAACCATTTTTGAAATAAAACGCTGGTATACTGTATGTGAGGACAACAAAATGAAAAACAAATTAAAGCTGTTTCCATACAGCAAATGTAGACCAAAGTAAGGAAAGCAATCACACTAACAAAAAAAATATATCAAACAAAAATACAGAAAAAACCTAAACATTTCTTATCAAATATCCTACATCTTTCTCTCACCCTTAATTATTCTTGAAATGAGTTCTGATATGTTTCCTATTGTATGTATCACATTTATTTATGATTATATAGTAGCATCAGAAAAAAATGCTAAGACCAAATGAAAGTACAGAAAAGATTTCAAACTGACTGTGACTCTGTGTTAATTACATGCTGTAAAAATTCTAGCTTTCCAAGAGAAAGCAATTTCCAACTTCCAAAACCTTGCTATTATTTTCATAAAATGAAAAATACAAGGAAAATGAAATAAGAAATCTGAAAGTTCCAGTATACTACTTTTGATTAACATTATCTACAATTATAAGACAGTTCATTAAATAGAAAAAAGATATTTTTTTACATAAAGCAAGACAGTACAAAAGCACAGCTTTTGTAATTTTGGTAATATTGCAGTTTTACAAACATATTGCATAGTATGTGTAAGAAAATAGTTCCCATCTTTTTTGTATATCTATATACACAAGAAAATCATTAACATGGAGGTTACAAAGCAAAAATGGTTAGCAGACCTTTACTGAGTACTGATTGAAACAATATAACACTCAATCTTTAATCGAACTTACATGTGCATTACAATGAATCAACTGATAACAATTAATAATGTTTATGGTGTTTTGGGCTTTTTTAGATTTTTTTTTAAATTTTATTTAGACAATGATTTAGAATCTAAAACAAAAATCCCCAAACATAAAAAAGCCACCATGGTGTTAGCAACTGAATATCTTAGAATATCCTTCATTACATCCTTCTAGATATTTATGGCTATATCTTCAGTCCTGACCTACTAGCCCTCTGCATCTAGAATGGTTTGAAGTGAATTCTGTTATCCAGTCAAGCCACTGTTTTGCAAGAAAAACAGCATAACTTCAGCTGAAACAAGCAATGTCTGGGCTTGTTTTGGAATACATACTCTTTCACTTCCTTAGGAACACCAAAGATGCTTGTATGCGTGAAAAGTAATGTAAATGCACCACCTAACAAAAAATTAAAATCCTGGAAACAAGTGAACAATCTACAGCTCAAAATGCTGCACAAATCTAAACTATGTTACAATTTCATGTTGTAATTACAACTTGTCATCTTTTCATTCCAACAGAATTAGTAGAAGCAGCAGTGTTATAGTGTTAGAAGTGTCAGTCTTTGGTCTTATCACTTAATCAATGAATGAACTGAAATACAAAACCATACAGCTAACAGTGCTCAAAGGTTGGCTGACGCTTTTATTTTTCTTTTTTCTTTTTTTTTTAACAAGAAAGAGACAGTATCCTGTAATATTATGACACATGTTTTTACAGAAGATAAACCTACTGTATTAAATACATGTAGCTAATAAGGTCTTTCCATATATTTCACTGTTGTTATAAGGATACCACTGAAGAAGTTAAACAGCTGCATTACCATCTTAGAGGTTTCCATACAAACATTCTAGTACAAAAAGAAGCTTTGATACACGTATTCATATACTATAAAAAACCTCAGAGTAATATTTTAGATGCCTTTTTTTTAATTAGTGCTTAAGAATAGCCTAAGATATTTTTTTTTCCCCTACAATTGTCACAACAGAGTGATTTCTTAGTGGGAAACTCCTGCCTTAACCAGAATAAGTGACATCTCTTTTCTAAAATACACAATCAAAATATTCAGTCAGATAAACACTCTACCTAGAGAAGCATTCACTGGGGCTTAACCATAACCTGTCATATATAAATGGCCAACAAAGGCTGAAGTAATTTGGAGACAGGGCCTGGAATCTATGAGGAAGGTGAGAAAAAGAATCTGAAAATGCAAATGTCTTGTGGCTTTGTAAAAAATTACCTCAGCGTTATAAAACCATCACTGAAAAAGCACAGCTATGGCTCCATGCTTAAATATATTTGCGCTAAGATCTTCTAGTTTCCTTCCATCTGAAATGAGACTGTGGAATTATGTCATATTTTGTCATATTTCGGGGGCATACTGTAAGTGGAAGAACTCTGCTATTGAGGTTTTCTCTATTGCCAGCTCTGAACATTCAAAACCACTGGGCCTGTTTCTCCTTCCACTCAGGAATAATTCTGCTTACAGATAACTAGTGCTTTAATATTTTTAGTTCTCTAAATGCATTGAAACCACGTTTCCAGTACTCTCTGAAATCATGTGGGCTAGAAATATTCTTTAAAATAAAACCTGAGATTTTCCCTTTCTTACAGTTTGCAGTGGATTTAAAGTAAAACATCAATATTATGATATTCACCAGAATATTATGAGACATTATGAGAACTCATTATGCTATTTTGTAGGTTGATGAAGCCCTCAAATGCTTTCTACCTTAGAATGAAGGGACTCCAAGCAAGAAAATCCTGATGGTGCAGAGCTGTGTGGGACTTACTGGCTTGGTTTTGTTGAGTCTACTGTGCCACCCACACCTCTGCCCTTACTTTTCTTCATACAAAGTGGTAAATTATTCCAGCCTTTCTTTTAAAATTAATCTAGTAACAAAAGATATTTTTCCCTACCTGCCTAAGTTTGTGTAAAATTTGTAAAGGTTGTGTCTTTTCTTCCAGAGGGCAAAAACCTTTTTCATACGTAGTACAGGTGAGTAATCACACAATGTAATGAGCAAACAAATATGGAATTCTCAGCGGAAAATTTGACAAAGTATCAGCAAGCCATCCTGTGGGTTTATTTGAGGAAAGAAAAACATCCTAGTCCACTGTGTGCAATTCATAAGAAGCCACAATTTATTCACCAAATAGATTAGTCACTATAATCTGCTAATCTTTTAGGCTGCCAGTGTATGCTGATGTGCACAGAAATGAATACATATAGATGTGTCCTCATACAGATCTATATGCTTTTCTTCCTGAATACTATTTGTATATTCTATTCATATTCTATTCATTGTGTGCATTAGAAAAAGACATCTGTTTCCCTACAGTTTTGAGGGTATATTTCACAGCCCCACTTTCTAATGTTTTATTATCAGTTTCTTTGTCACATGTATCTCTTTTTGTCCCTCCTACTAAAAATCTTCAGGCTTTTAATCTATTTTCTAATATATTTTCTTTCCAAGTAGAAGAATAAAATTCTCAATGAAATAACAAATCAGCTCTTAAGAGCCTTATTTTAAAGAGATACAATAACAAATTAAAAATCTTCATTTAACTGGTAGAAACAGTAAATCCAGAGTTCTTTCTGTGGGGGGAAATTCACACCTCTGAAGAGGGCCAATGGAAAGGGAAGCACCAGTCAAGCCATGGACACATCTTGTGCTGGACCTCTGCATAGGAGTGAATTTCACCTGAAGTGAAAACAAAATCAACCTTATTAGGTGGTAATGAAATGCAAAAGTAATCACAGTATTAGTTTGCTCATTTTCATATTATTCCCTAAGATAAAAATAACCAAAAAAAAACCTGTATAGAAATACCCTTACACTGCCTGCCCTGACTTTAGAGTTACCTTGCAAAAGTCATCATTGCGTTGGTGGTCTTACAATCTGAGGCCACTAAAGTTTCATGATAGGTGATGTAGTTTGAAGGACAGAATTAAAAAGCACACTTACCTCATGTAATCAAGCCATCTTCCACAATAGGAAACATTTTTATACTGTTTTACATTCCTGGGTTCTGCAAGTTTCAAGATACTCTTGTTAATCAATGTTATGATAAATTTCCTAGCAGCATACCAAAGCATTTTTTTATAAAATTTCAATTACCAACTAAGCCAAACAAGTATGAACATTGATACAAGAAAGAAATCCCACATGCCAAAGAAGAAAGCCAGTAGTGAAATCTGAGTGCAAGCGGGGCTGCATAATTTAAACACAGACCTGATAATGCAATATCAATGTACTTTTTAATACTGAATGTCATTTAATGTGTGGTTTTATATATATTACTATTACTTTGAAAACCTTAGCAGCAGATGGTAAACAAAACAGAATAATAAATGGGAATGTCATCTCAGTTGTTAGTGCACTGCTTCTTAGCATTACACATTACATTAATACTAAGGTTTGTACTGTGTTCAAATGGCAGCAGTTAGGTGTAGCTAGAATATTTTTCTCTTGGTTTTGCATTTGCCAATTATAAATACCTTGTGAAGAGTAATACACTGTTCAACAAACATACCATCAGTATTTCTGTCTTTGCCCTGTTGTTCTTTTCCAGAAACTGTAAGTTCTACTTAAAGCAATCGCTTCACATGCAGTAGCCAACACAAATACTATATAAGGCCATTCAGATCTGACAAAAAATAGCAGATGTCTTTTTAACTTTGAAAGGTAATATTGCTGAACACGTCCCAAATGTACCTAGTGTACAAAACCCTAGAAAAAGAATAAGAACACACTTTTAAAGAAAGCAAACTCAGGGAGGGATTCTGTCTCTTTTTGTGTTAAAAACCATTTACTGAATTTAATTGTTTAGTAAAGCAAGCATCACACAATGCTTTAAAATTGTAAAATTCAGGGATAAAAATTTACATCCAAAAAGATGAATGGAAAATTGTGCTTTCAGACAGTAAAGTTATCATACAGGGGGAACCAATTCATCTCACCATCAGATTCTGGGCAAATTTGTTTATGTATCGTATATATATATATATGTGCAGTTCATATCCAGGTCCTGCAAAAATCTAAAACTATGATGTGCTTCACTTCATGTAGCAAAGGCACCTGTGTTATTCTCCCTTTTGGAAAAAAGGTGATACTATGTTCCAGGTTTCCTGATGAGGAATACATTGATTTCTGAATATCTCACTCCCATCTCTACGTTGAGTGGCAACACAAACCACAAGAGAAGGCAGCGCTGCATTCCTGCTTACACTGGAAGAAGTTGCTCTGCAGGCCGTTTGAAGCGTCAAACTTGTCACAAGGGAAACCGAGCAGAACTGTGAAGCAGAGGGATAGTAACAAAAGGCTATTCTGGTGTGAGGATAAATTGGAGTCATTCTAGCTCCACAAGCAGATGTTGCTACTGGATTGACATGTGGAGCTTGCTCCTGCTGGGGACAGGTAAAGTTTACCATTGGGACAGACGCATAGCTCATAGATAGTCTGGCGAGGAGCTGCAGAGCTGGGTGAGGAGGAGGAGGAAGAAAACGAGCCCACTGGTAGATTTCCCAGGCGGATTGTATCTGCGTTTAAAAATATCTACAAGAGGAGGGAAAAAGCAAGTAAGTAAATTTTTTTTAGCACTATGACATTTAAAAGAAGAGTTTTGATGCAGTCATGAGTATTTTAGAAATACTTAAAAAGTCACATAGAAATATTTTACTAGAAGTATTAGAAAGATTATTACAAATATTGGAAAAATATTTTTAGAAATAAAAAGTTGTCAACATTTCTTATTTTTCAGCTCTGTGTAGTTGTATCCCAACTACTACTCATTACTACAGTACATGCAATTGCTTCACCCAATAATTTATTCAGATACAAGAAGCATCATACAAAAAAGTTATGACAATATACTTCATAGAAACATAGAATCGTCTGGGTTGGAAGAGACATTAAAGATCATCTAGTTCCAAACCCATGGACAGGCACACCTTCCACTAGACCAGGTTGCTCAAAGCCCCATCCAGGGATGGGCCTGCCACAACTCCTCTGAGCAATCTGCTCTAGCGTCTCATCACCCCCACAGTATCTTTTTCCTAATATCTAATCTAAATCTACCCTCTTTCAATCGGAAGCTGTTACCCCGTGCTGTCACTACATGCCCTTGTAAAAACATCCCTCTCTTGCTGAGGTTGAATTTTCATTTGTACATTTTAAGATTACAATTTATTCACTCATGGCAATAGCATACCCTTGCTCTGGAAGAATTTGTATTTTAGTAAGTGTAAAGTGGTATGAAAGCACATTCCCCAGTGTGCTCTTGTAAGCAGCTGGAAATATGTGCTGAACTGTGCTAAAGTGTAGGGGCTTAACAACAGCTACAGCCAGAGAATAATTAAGTAAGGGTACAGAGTCATATGCACAAAATAAAAAGCTTACTTGACCTAAATTAAGAGAAGAAAATATTTCAGGTTAAAGTCTCATTAAGAAGGGCATCAAGCTATTCCCATTTGTTTCTGAATGCTGAATATGATTAAAAAATATTGTGTGGGGTTTTTTAAATCTCCTTCCATTGGAAATAACATAAGTCAATATGAAACTGTACATATTGGTAATGTTCATGAATCTGTACTGAGTTCTGTAATATTTACACTATGCTACATTTTTTGAGGTGTTCAATAAACAATGACATGAAATTTGTAACTAAAGCAGGAAACCTTCATGTCTTCCACTGGCACAAACACATGAGTCTCCGTCTGCTTAGAATTTACTTTTTATTTATGGAAGGAATAAATAAGAGACAAAGTAAGACATTTATTACCTCAAGTGCAGACTAGAAACTTCTAGCAGACAGGTAACAAATCAAAATGCCTTTAAGCCCTGCAGATAACAGTGTGAAGCTGAGGAAAGGGTGAGTTCCTTAAATACTTGTTAGTGTTATTTCATAAGGTATTGAAAATCAAGAAAGCCAGCTTGACACCATTTTATCACAGTGTTGGCAGTACACGTAAAGAACCTGTGGAGATATGGCAAGTATTGCATTTTTCTACATGAGACAAGTATTATTGTATGATAAAATCATCAGTGTATGGTAGAAAAGCAGCAAAGAAGCACAACTCAGCTTCTGCTGGAGAGAACTGAAAGAGAGCAAGCTGGGGAAAAAATTAAGGCTGCTGAAAACACTCCCATACAAGGATTGATGCACTGTCATGCTACCATTCACAGCATAAGCATTGTACATGACTGAGATCATCAAAGGAGATACAGGCTTAAAGCAATACCAAACAATACAACACCCCCCATCACTGTGAGTTCTCCAGCTCCAGAGTATGACACTGTAATAGGTGGAAACTTATATTAAAGGGGTACAAAGGGAAAATCTCAGAGGCACAGGTGATAGCTTCATGACACAGTGCCAGTTTAATTCACATCCTGACTGATAGACAAATTGATTACAAAACTGAAATGCAGCAAATTATCTTCTTTTCTGTAATTTACATGACAAAGGAAAGATTCATTTACACACACATACACACATTGCTGCTTTATAACTCCAGTATAGACCTGAAATAATTAGGAGTCAAAACCTCTTCAGAAATAATTTAGATGGAAGAAATGCAGACGGTGTTGGGAACAATTTAATAATATTCTGCTAGAATATTAACTGAAAAAGATTATGCATGTAAAAACATTCAGTTCAGCTAGGAATAAATGTGGAAGTAACTATAGCAAGCATAATAATAAAATAAAATAAAATGTGGGGAAAAAAGATTTTTTCCCCACATTTCTAGCAAACTAGAAGCTAGAAATTGGTAAAATGGAAGGAAACAGAACAAAATTGTCCAGTCAGTGCAGTGATGAGTAATAAAAAGTATTCACTTCTCATATAAAGAATAAAAGAAATGTTAACAAGTCCACTATTAATGTAGCAATGGTGGAGTTATCAATAACTTTGCATAAAAATCCAGTGGCATTCAACTGTGTTAAGTTCTATGTAAGTCTACATATATCTTTTTTAATGAATAGTGCTCAGCATAGTTCTGTACCTGGAAAAAGATCAAGTGTTGATATCAGAACATGACTGTGATAAAATATTTTCAATTTTGACAGTTACTCAGCAGAATACTAAATAGGAGCCAGTAATGTCATATACTTGTAATCAGCAGCTCTTAAAAACTTTTACCAAATAGATCTCAAAAAAAAAAAAAATCTAAATAGCCTTTGGGACTTTCAATACTGATTTTAAAATCCTGATAAGGTATCCAAGGAGATAAGACTATATTTATGCTTTTGTTTAAAAAAAAATGGAAGCAGTAGATATTAGAATGTTATATATGTGACAATAAAAGGCTCTTCAGTGTAGAATATCTGCATGTAAGAAAATCCAACTATGACATAAGATTACTTGTAGTTTTGACAGAGTGTGTGAAGGACCATTTTAACAGTTTAGCTACAGAGGTGGTTAGGAAGGATCATGAGAAATCTGTAAATCAAAAACTGAAGGGGTTCTAGAAGACATGTCTTGAATCAAACAAGAATTAGCTCAAAAATAAGAGGGAATATGTGTCAGAGATCAGTCTAGATTAGAATCTCTTGAATATCTTTTTTTTTTTTTTAGGAACTCAATATTTTTATGTTTGTTTACTTGAGAACACTTGCACTTCTGCAGCCCGTCATTGTAGATGTTCTGTAGTGTAGTGCTCTAATGCTATAATCCAGTGATTTTATTCCAGCGTGCATTACAATACAATGTAGCTCAGTTATTTTGCTCATTAAATTAAATGATCTTTATAAGCGTAGCTGTGCATGCTTTGCCACTGGTGCTTTCAAATGTCATGCTGTAATGTAGCTCAATCCAGGTCTTTCTGGTCATAATCCTGAAGGGTAGCTAAGAGGTCCTGTCCCAGCATACATCTCAGAATATCTGGTGGGCAGTGTGGATACCAGGGTATAGTGTCTTGAGAAAAATACAGGTGGTTTCTTGTGAAGGTATATTTGCTGTGATAAGTCTAACAAGCTCTATGTATGCCTTTGCAGAAAATTGGGAAGGCTGAGCAAAATAAATAGACTCCTATAAATCCCTGGGGAAGCCTGAGATGAAGAGGATTAATAAAAATAGCTTAACAACAGCATTAAAGTCTACTCTGTACATATGCTGTCAAGGCTATAAATAAAAGACTAAATTTAGAGATGCACATTGCTATCTATTACTTAAGCAGGTGTCTAACATATTTTCAAGGTAGCCCTAATATGTAAGGAGCTTCAGAGGAACATAGTCAATATTTAAAAATATACCTTCTCCCCTCCTACAATCTGCTAAAACCTGAAATTCATGCCTGGAAAGTCATGTTTAAAGAGAAGGGAAGAAGTGTCAAGACAAAAACTGAACAGTATTATGTTCCCAGGGAATACTGTTGCTAGATGACAGGAGTTACTGGAAGTTCCTATTACACCCAGTCTTTCTCTCACCTTTTGTGTGGTGAAGGGTTCAAGATAAGGCATTATCATATTCATCAAGGCCATGGGACAGTCATGCACTTTCTGAAAATCTCATACCTCAGCAGATAAATAGGCAAGAATAAACCCACAACTTTTATCCATTCTTGAGACATTGTAGGAGCCTGACTGACAATTTACAAAATGGAAAAGGCAGCAACTACTCAGATATGCTATTTCAGAGCAGAGCACTGAGCAGCATCATTCCCTCAAAATACTTAGGGTTTAGATCACTACTTTGTCTTGTGCATCTTAGTGCTGAGAAAAATAAATTAGCCCTATAACAGCTGAAAGTAGAAATGATTTCTGACTAATTAAAGTAGCAAACTAATTCAACCTCTTGGGCATGTGATAGGAATAAAAAAAAATTACTTTTTACACACATTTTTTGCTAACATAGATCTGCAAGTCAACTGTTCAACAGACTATGTTAACCTGCACAGTGAGAGGAAGATAAACCAAAATACAGATTATCTACAAATAACAACTTTCAGTGAGAAAGATATAGGCATGGGGTAAAAGATTAAATATTCCTACAAGCCATTTCATACGAAGATACAAACCTGCCATGTATAAAATTTCTCCACTAGGTCCTCGACTAAGTCTTCTCAAGAGAGGAGATGACAGGCTAAGTTAATAAAGCCAAACGGAAATTAGGAGTTATAAATATTAAAGAATTTTTCTGTATTGTGTATAGTTTGATTACACAGGTAATTCCACAGAGCTGCAAATGCATCTTTCAGGGCTAGTGTAGCTAAGAAATGGCAGAAAACTGAAGGAAATGTCAAAGAAAAGAAGGATAGTTAAAAGGTTGGTGAGAAGACAGTGTAATGACATCTCACTAAATAAACCTTTTGAATTTACTTATGGTCTTCAGAAGTAACCTGAATTATGACAACAGAAGATTTTGGCCAGTCTTTTTGCTCTTTTGCATATGCTATCAGAAGCATGCATACAGAAAGGATTATACAGATTTGGTCATTAGACTCAACTATGTAATTCTCATATGCTGGTACATTGTAACACTCAAGTTGAAGATGGACTATAGGATAAATTGCAGTTCTTTAATTCATTTTTCTTGAATTTGTTCTAACTTTTTTGTTCTAACTCATTTGTTTTAACACATATTTATGTTTCTGTCATTTATTTTAAAACTATTAATCTAAACTAGATTACATTAAATCTGAAAGATAGTTCTGAAAAAAATCATAACAGAAAATTAAAATGCTAAATTGATAACATAAATACTGTAAAATCTGAACTTAAGCTGGCACAGTATCTGGAACCATATCTGTCATAATGATTAACAGTATTGAGGAACAGTTAAACAGTGAAATTAATGTGATGACTGGGATTAAAATATACTTAAATTTCTGAGAAGACCAAAAGATCAGAGCTGCTGGTTTTTGGAGAAACTCAGAAACAGCTCTTCTGTTAATATTACTGACATCCCATCTCTATGCTATGCTTGGAATTGCTGACAACTGAAAGTGATTTGAAAACAAACACATATATATGTAAAATACAACACTGTACATTAGTTGAGTGTACAGTTCCTTCTTGAATTGGAGAAATTATGTTTTGACTCTTCAATACCAAAGTGGTGTTCATGAAAGTCATAATTCATTTTAAGTACACATTTTTGGAAATTCATGTTAAATAAGTAGAAGCATATATTGTAAATTCTGAGTTAAAACCCCAGTGCCATCTAGATTGGTGGCTACAGAAGCAAAACCTTTCTGGTGTGTTTATTCTTTCGGTTAAGGAAAGTATTTTCAGGGAAGATCAAACTGGGGTTGCTGTGAATGTTGACCAGTAGAAGCTTACAAGCTCCAATGCTTATTGAATGCCAGTGGTAGTCTTGTACACAAGAATTTCTAGAAGCATATTCTCCATTATGTTAGAAGTCTTTGCAAATTCAATCAAGGGACAGATGTGAAATCTTTGTGATTTATGTAACCAATCCAGAAAGGGAAATGCATTTGGAATATTGGTACTTATTCTACTGAATACAAAAACTAATTAATTACCATTGAAATCAAACTAGATTAAAATATGATGTTAATGGAAATATATTCTATTCACATTATAAATTATTTATTGTCACTTCTTTTTAACTTTCTAATCAAATGCCAAAAAGCTCTTCAAAATTTGCTCATGAACAAACAGTTCAAAGATGGCTGATGTTAAAACACTGCTTTTATAGTTTGGGAACACTGTATTTTGTTGCAGACTTCTACACTAAAGTGTATCTTGCTGCAAACTAACTTAAACATTAATAACAGTTTTAAGTGAAAATTATATGTTTTGTTAAAAAGTGACATGGTATTCTAATAATTTTAAGTACCTGTCAAAACATCTTAATTGAATTTTTGAAACCAATAATTAAAAAAATACATAAAAATTCCACTTCATTTCTACTAATCTCTTTCCTCCCAGACAACAGTGACAAGTCAACTGGTTAATACCATGAAAAAAGACTATGAAAACAAAATGCAGCACACATTGGTTAGACAATTTTTAGTGAATAAATAGTTGGTGTCTGAGCTTTAGAGCCTGCCATTGCTTTTTTCAGTTCATGCATGTCAAACTTTTTTTTTGCAAACCTTTAATCTCAGCAAGCATAATTCAGATGAATTGAACTAATCTACCAAATGTTGCCTTTGATCAGCCATTCCTCCATAGTGATGGCAAGCAGCTTGCAGAACAAGGTAAATCCATTTCAGTGTATTTAGCTAATTAAAAAAATTCCTCTTTTTCTTTTTTTCTATTTTTCTATTTCAGAACATAAAACCCACCACAAAACACCCACCAAAACCAAAGCTTTAAAAAGGCACTGTTGGTTGGGCTTACAACTGAAGATCATTCCAGTTTTATTAAGTATTAATCTCTGTGTTAAAGACATCTCCTTGGACTTAGAAGGAGAACCAGACAGGATTATAGAACAAATGTTAGCACTATACGCATTTGTTTGCCTCTACAAAATAATCTTGGGTACACACTTCATAAACTGTTGTGCTAAAATGGTATATATAAACTAGGCTCCTTTTCTGCTACACTGATTTTGAATAAACGGTTAAAGATCATTGCTCATTTTTAATTTGACAGCTATAGGCCTTACCAAGGGATCAGGCTCATTATACAGGAAACAACCAAATATAGCCTACAAACGGTGTTATGAAGGCATGCAATTTGACAAGGAAATACAAGGGAACAAAGACAAATAGGAAAAAGGTCAGAAAGGATGACTAATATGAATATAGTTGTAAAATTTAGAAGCTTCTGTGTGCCTTCCCCCTTTTTATTTACTTGGTCTTTGATAGTCAACAGGATGCAATGCAAGTGTAGGCTCTAGCTTCCATAGAAGCTGCTTGTAAAAATACATAGTAGCTGCACAAGACTTGTAAGAGCTGAGACTAGTTAGCAGTCTTCTTCTTCAGAGAGTGATATATTGTCAAAACCATTAAAATTAGTTGTTACATGAATAAGTGGACAATATCAACTAAACAAATCCTTTAAGCTTGTTATATGACAATGTTTCATGTTCAATTCTAACATGTTTTTATGCCTAACAAAATTTAGTACCTACAGAATTTGAAATTGATCTGTACATCTGCATTATGTTTACATGTGAAAGAAGCAGCTGTCAAATAGGAGTCATTGTGTTGAATTTCCAGAGAAGAAATGTTCTTTTTCTTCTTATATGACCAATAAATTAAGCTACTGCCTGAAGCTTCACATTTCATTTTCTTTGTAAATGATTGCTGCTTTAAACCATTGGTTATGGTTTATTTATAGAATAATACAAAGTTCACAATTAAATGCCAAGCTATAATTGAATCAAAGGATTCTGCTGATGCTTCGACTCACAAGGGTACAGTTCAAGAGCTTTATAAAGGGCAGCAGAATCTAAGTCTAAATTAAAGCCCCCAGTATTCAGTCTGCGATCACACATTATAATGTGTAATAGTGGTAAAAGGATTATTATAATACTGCAGTAAATAAAATGTATCAAAGAGCAGAATTCAGAATGCTTGCAGAAGCATTTAGTTTATGATGTAGGAGGCTAGAGATTATACTGCATGAGAAATGAGGCTAGAGGAAAAGTATCTCATAAACACATTCATTTTGTTTGTATTCTGAAGTTATTCTTAAATAAAAGGAAAATTTATGTTTCATATATTAATGCACAGTAAATTCATAATGTTCTGCTACATGGTTATAGCTGATTGCAAATGCTACATAGCTATTTCCTGCCACAATGGATCAATAATTATGCTATAGAAGGAAAATAGTAAGTTTTTGATTTTTTTGAATAAAATTAGAAACATTGAAAAGTTAAATTTAGTTAACTACAACCAGTGTGAGAATAATATTAAAAAACTTGTAATTTTTTTAGTACAAAAAAAAGTTATCACAAAAATGGTTCATAGATCCAATTCACAAAAGTAACATTCTTTATTCTTGAAAGAAACCTGACTGATAAAGCATACATTTTTAGGTCAAAAGGAGGATTAGTTTTTACCTATGTACTTTGTTTTGGTTTGGACAGTGCTTTCATAAAAATGAGTAATGATAAACCCTTTACACTTTTTCCTACACTGTCTGCTAATTTGTGGTGTATCTTTAGCACTGTAAAGCAAGGACACCAATCAATATTTTGTTATGTAGACATTTAATCCATCAGATGTTTACCCCATACCTCACACCAGTCTGTAATTAGTCCAGGAAGTCCCTAATGTGGCCACAGTAGCTTTGCACTATCTGTGATGTTGTGGAAGCTCATCGTATGCCTTCCACAGGGTTTCTGCATTTTCCTCTGACTCTCTTCAGTGTAAGAAATAAAATAGTGGGCTATAAAGACATTGGTCTAATCTTAGGATGGAATTTTTCAGTGGATTTAGAGTACAGTTCTTTACATATCTTCCTGGAATTGCAAGTATTCAAGAGTAAATTAGACACTTTGAACATTGCCAAATGAACGTTTACAGAACAGCTCTTTGGGAAAGAGTGGGGAAAGGTTGGTAGCTTGTTTTCTACCTATCTACCATATAATTGGTTTTCTACCAATCTAACATATAATGTGCAAAATCACATAGGTGCACAGTCTTACTTGACACATAAGGGAATACAGTGATTTTTAATATGAAGTTCAGGAAAGTCTGCCTCACACTGTCATTTTTTTCCCCCTACAAAGCATTTAATACTGAACTACTTTTCAATTCTGAATAATACATATGTAGTCATTATAACTTCTCTTGAGTTCCCATTCTCAAAGTTCAACTGAGGTCATAGCATATTATTTCCAAAACTGTCTTTTAAATAAGTTGTAGTAAGTACTTAAGAAAAATTAGAAGTCATGCAATAAACTCACAGTGTTGATATAAACAAAAAAGGCTGATGAATCTGCAGATTAAATATTTGTACAAAGCACCACAGAGATGCATGATACTAAATCAAGACAAAGATGCAATGTTGCTTCAGGGAGGGCATTGAGAAAAGGTAACAGTCTTTCTTTTGGTTTGGTTTTCTTCTTTTTTATTTTTCATTTGACTATTACTTGACTCTAGCAATATCATTAAGGGAAAGAACAAAGAAATACCTGGCAGGTGGAAAATTTATGTTAATAAATGCAGGAAACATACTAGATTGGGCCAGGTAGGAATTTATGGATGTGAATCGGGAAAGGTTACAACAAGCTGTAGTCCCTGCAATAAATATGTCCACAGAAAGGAGGACATACTCAAAGAGGATTAGATTGTCCTTATTGTTAGCTTGGCAACTTTAGGCAATAGTAACAAAGGCTTCATATTTAGAGAGGTGGTAATTAAACAGGAGAGATTGTGAGAAGAGCTGCTGGTTTTTGGAGAAACTCAGAAACAAGATGGGGCATGTGGGATATAAATATTAGAGGCTCTGAACTAGGAAAATATTCCGCTTTAATTACACAGCATTCATACCTGCATCAATAGAAAAATGTTATCAAAATAGGCCTTTGATGCAGTGTATTGGCCAAAAATGTTCCCATCTGCATTGTGATGCAGAGTGTGTATTGCATGGGATTATCTGATGAAGATGTCAGTGAGGGTTTTGTTTGTTGTTGCTTATTTGAACAGTTTGTAAAGTATCTGGGAACATGTGGTAGAAAATAAAAATTACAAACAGAAAACGCAAAAGACTTCTGGAGAGCTCCATTCCCAAATAGATATTTACAAAAAAATAATTTTTCCAAAAATGCTGTAAACTGGCAAATCCTAAAACAGTGTCAAAATATATCCATTTCTCCAAAGAGTCTAACAGAAATCTGAGAGCCTTTGATACTTTTGCATGACTTTTTTTCATGTTATGTCATTTTAAGGATTGAAGATGGAAAGACTCTCATATCAGAAATCTTTCATGAGTTTTTGCAATACATGGATTGCCAACTAAACCAGTGACTCAATTTAAAATTATTTTCATGGGTTTGCATGGGTTTACACATGAAGAATCCATACAAAATCATTTGATGTCAAGCTGAGCACAGACACAAGACACTGATAAAACAGCACAAAGAACGTATCATTGAAGAACTCTGTTTCTCTTATAGAGAAGGTAACAGTTTCAGGAAATAAAATATTGTAAAGCAAATCATAGAATCATAGAATAGTTAGGGATGGAAAGGACCTTAAGATCATCTAGTTCCAATCCCCTGCCATGGGCAGGGACACCTCACACTAACCATATCACCCAAGGCTTCATCCAACCTGGCCTTGAACACTGCCAGGGATGGAGCATTTATAGCTTCCCCAGGCAACCAATTCCATCGCCTCACCACCCTTACAGTAAAGAATTTCTTCCTTAGATCCAATCTAAACCTCCCCTCTTTAAGTTTCAACCCATTACCTCTTGTCCTATCACTGTAGTCCCTAATGAATAGTCCCTCACCAGCATCCTTATAAGCTGCCTTCAGATACTGGAAAGCTGCTACGAGGTCCCCATGCAGCCTTCTCTTCTCCAGGCTGAACAGCCCCAACTTTCTCAGCCTGTCTTCATACAGGAGGTGCTCCAGTCCCCTGATCACCCTCGTGGCTCTCCTCTGGACTTGTTCCAGCAGTTCCATGTCCTTTTTATATTGAGGACACCAGAACTGCACACAATACTCCAGGTGAGGTATCACAAGAGCAGAGTAGAGGGGCAGGATCACCTCCTTTGATGTGCTGGTCACGCTTCTTTTGAGGCAGACCAGAATATGGTTGACTTTCTGGGCTGTAGACACACACTGAAGCCGGCTCATGTCTATTTTCTCAACGACCAACACCCCAAAGTCCTTCTCCACAGGGCTGCTCTGAATTTCCTTTTTGCCCAACCTGTAGCTGTGCCTGGGATTGCTCCAACCCAGGTGAAGGACCTTACACTTGGCATGGTTAAACTTCATGAGGTTGGCATCAGCCCACCTCACAAGCATGTCAAGGTCCCTCTGGATGGCATTCCTTCCCTTCAGCATATCAACTAAACCACGCAGCTTGGTGTCATCAGCAAACTTGCTGAGGGTACACTCAATCCCACTGTCCATGTCACCAGGAAAGATGATTGAACAAGACCAGTCCCAACACTTATCCCTGAGGGACAGCACTCGTTACTGGTCTCCAGCTGGACATTCAGCCATTGACCACAACTCTTCATGTGTGGCCATCCAGCCAGTTCTTTGTCCACTGTGTGGTCCACCTATCAAATTGATGTCTCTCCAATTTAGAGACAAGGATGTGTCGAACGCTTTGCACAAGTCCAAGTTGATGACATCCAGTGCTCTACCCCTGTCCGTCATCTTTGTAGCCCCAGCATGGAAGGCCAACAAATTGGTTGGTCAGGATTACCCTTAGTGAAGCCATGCTGGCTGTCACCAAGCACCTTGTTGTTTTTCATGTGCCTTAGCATGCCTTCCAGGAGAATCTGCTCCCAGATTTTGCCAGGCACAGAGGTGAGACTGACTGGACTGTAATTCCCCGGGTCATCCATTTTCCCCTTCTTGAAAATGGGGGTTATATTTCCCTTTTTCAAGTCATCAGGAACTTCACCTGACTGCCATGTTTTTTCAAATACAATGGTCAGTGACTTAGCAACTCATTCACCAGATCCTTCAGGACTCTCAGAGGGATTTCATCAGGTCACAAAATCACAGAATCCCAAGGGTTGGAAGGCACCTCGAAAGATCATCTAGTCCAACCTCCCTGCAAGAGCAGGGTAACCTAGAGTACATCACACAGGAACTTGTCCAGGAGGGCCTTGAATATCTCCAATGTAGGAGACTCCACAACCTCCCTGGGCAACCAGTTCCAGTGCTCTGTCACTCTTACAGTAAAGAAGTTCTTCCTGATGTTCATATGGAACCTCCTATGCTCCAGTTTACACCCATTGCCCCTTGTCCTACCACTGGATATCACTGAAAAAAAACCTAGCTCCATCATCCTGACACCCACCTCATGGACTTGTGCACATTCAGGTTCTTAAGATGTTCTTGAACCAGATCCTTTCTTACAGTGGGCCTAGGGTCTCCATTCTCCCAGTCCCTGCGTCTGCCTTCCAAGACTTGGATGGCTAGTAAAGACTGAGGCAAAGAAGTCATTAAGAACCTCAGCCTTCTCCAAATCCTGGGTAGCCACCTCTCCTGACAACTTCTGGAGGGGGCCCACATTGTCCCTAGTCTACCTTTTATTTGCAATGTATCTATACTATCCCTTCCTATTAGCTTTCACATCCCTAGCCAAGTTGAATTCTAACTCAGCCTTTATTCATTAAACCTCTTCATCATGTTTTAATGAAGCATTCACACAAATTAATCCAAAAGTCTCTCAGTTTGTTAGATTCATAATGTTTTTTTACCACCATCACTATTTTCATCTAACATTTTCAGTGTAAATAAAACTTAGTAATTCAAATATTTGCAAAAAGCAAATGAGAATTAATAATTGAGCAAGCTAGACCAAAATTACTTTAATGTAGGCAAATGCAGAACTTTTCTTGTGATGTTTACCTTGCTACTGAATAAACTGTCCTGACATTTTTTTGCATTACTCCTGGAAGAGCTACAGAACATTGGCAGAATTTACCTCCCCTTCTGTGGACTGTAAGTGAAGTTCTTTCCTACAGGTAGCCTTTAAGTCTCCTGCAGCAGCATTGACTTGCACTCCCTTGGGTGCTTCCATCACCAAAGATCTAGTAGGAGATTCAAGTCTGAAACACAAAAGCAATCACTAAAAAATAATGCACCAAATCAAGGCACCAAAACCCACCCAGCCCCCAAACCCACACTGCATATAGAAATGAATGCATTTTGAATGGTAAAGAAGTAAAAATGAGTTATGTGTGATTCTTGCACTACGCTTTATGATCTGTAGAAAGAAAAATTTAAGTACCTGTTTAAATCTATTCCTATTTAAGACAACATTTAGGCATATGCTGATATAAGCTTATCTGTTAGTGAGGCTTTCCAGCATTAGTACCTAATTTACTTAACTATACTAATACTAAAATATAGGTATTTAAGAATCCACACATTTCCTGGAGTGTTTCTGAAGAGACAGATTAATAACTAAAGTCTGCTTAGCGTCTGGTAAGAAATGTCAACTAAATAACAGGAAAACAAAACACTTAAAAAGTTTTAAGTAATGATGTAAAACTAATCAGAATTACTCTGCCTTCACCGGCCCATTCATATTTTGGAGTAGGTGTAACTGCATTATGTATGAAGAAGAGAAGAGAATCTGTTATGTCTCTGTTATCGTGGGGATTTTGCATGCTTTTGCTGTTCTGCAAAATGTTACGCTCTTTAACCCTGTTATAATAGGATTATGACACATATAATTGGGTCTTGGTATCTGTCCTCAAAACAACTACTGTTCTTCTATTGTCAGTCTCCATTTCCCTCTACTGTGTACCTGAGATCCTCCATTACCTTTAATGTGAACTATAATACTTCCTTAACTATATGATCCCACAGCACTGTGCAGGTTTCTCTTAAAAGGGAAGTACTAATGCAAAGACTTCATAAAAGTCCAGCTCACACACTGACTAGGAAAGATGTTTGGATGAAAACCATATTGAACTAAGAAACAGAAATTTGGATTCCAGTTGTGTTCAGCTGTAGACTTACTGTATAGGCCCATTAAGAGGGAGACAAATCTTTTAATCCATTTATATCCCAAAAATATAATGACAGAACACAGTTACATTTTACCTGAACAAAGCCTTTCTGTAAGATGAAATGTATTAATGACAAAAATATCTAGAACAATTAGCTTGAAGCAAATACTGTATTTCCCTCTTCAACAAATTGTATTTTGAATGTTAGGTCACATCCATCCAAAAATATAATGAGGGGGGGGTTGGAACTAGATGATCTTGAGATCCTTTCCAATCCTAACTATTCTATGATTCTATGATATAAAGGAAAGAGCAGATTGACAAAGAATTTGCTACAGAAAAGCCAAATGAAAGATCTGCCAAACAATGGAACAAGAGAATTTTAGTGTATTCAACTATTGAATATTTTAAGTGTACAGAATAGTGATGGATTATCATTTTGAAACCAAAATGCCACATTTGCACACAGAGTAAGTCACCAAGATGGTGTCCGTAAAATATTTCTGTTTGTAACATGTCACTGAAACTCAGAAGTGGAAGGAAAGAAAATATATCTGTAGCTAAACAGTCCAAGAGAACAACTCTGACACTCTGTAGGGAGAAGTTAATAGAAGGCTTTGCAGTTCTTTGGACCAGGAAGAATCTAAGTATCATGAATTATCTGATCATGTACATCAGTGTTTTTCAGGTGCTGGTTTGTGAACTTCTGATGGCTATAAGATAGCAGAAAAAGAGCTTCCAAAACCTTTTAGAAACAATATAAACTATAAAATTTAGAAATTAGGTTTTTGAAAGTGCTGTTGCCTTAAAGAGGTTTTACCTTTAATTTAAAATGAAACTGATCCGTTTAAATGTTAAATGATTGTATACTGCCACTCCGTATTTTTCAGCAGCATCTTTTTTGCGATTTATAACCTTCTTTCCAGGAATATTAACATTTGTTAGTGCTTTCATCTGCCATTTCATAATCATGAAGACAAAAGTGCTCTTAACTACATTTATTGCTTTGAATTCATAGGTATTAGCAAAGTCACAAATATTTCTGGTTTCCTAACATCAAAACCACTCTTAGACCTGACTGAAATTTTTCAACAGGTAAACAATAAAAATCTATTTACAAATATGTTTCAAGAAACTATGATTTTGTTTGAAAAATAAACTTTCTTCTTCCTCCTGAAACATATGACAGCGTATAGCTCAAAGTTGTTTTTTCTGATGTCATCACTGTTTTTCATGAACTATAGTAACATAAATGATTTCCAGTTTGTCTGGAAGTCTAAAATAAAACACATTTGGGCAGTTAATTTCTGAACTTGAGAAGTTAATAGCAGCCTTCTACAAACTATGGAGAAGAAAATTCTTTTTCAGACAATAGATCTTTTTAGCAGCTTCCTGAAAACAAATAATGTGGTAGAAATGTTAATGAATGGCTGATTATCAGCCACCCATCAACAAGTAAAACTGAATGACTAAATCTGTTTTACAGTTACTAACTTATTTTTCTTAATATTATTCTTGGGATGATGAATAATCATCTGAAAATGACTTAGCTGCACAATCTGCATGATGCTACTGGAAATGCAAATTCTATACACACAGAGAGATTATTTCCTTAATGTTTTGAAATAAATTAGGTTTGATATGCAGTTGGTTTATAATATTTTTTGTCATATTTCTGAAAGCTTTAATCTCTACTATAAACTTATTGTAACACTCCACATTGTAATACTCATTCCTCCAAGGAAAAATGAATTATTACAATAGCTTATCAAGAATCTGCTTTCTTTTCAGATCTACTGATGACCTGTCACAGTGGCATTTGCATCTATGAATACTATTCATACAATTTATTTTTTATTTCCCAAACAATAAACAGTTATGATGGAGAAGGTAATTAGTGCTATTATTAGACAGGAACTACAACACTGTAGGAATGACAAAGAAGCTTTTAAAATGAGGTTTTCAAATAATACATAATAACTGCATGTGATGCAGACAGATGATTTATCCAGAGCTGAGAAGGGCTTTTTCTCTTTTTAATTATCAATGGTTAATTTGTGAAAAAAGATAAATTTCAGAGGATCAAAGCTATGTGACTTTCAGCTGAATTCATTAAAGAGTTATTGCTAAAAAAGGCAACTTTTCATATATCTTCAATATGTTCCTTTGAAGGTATTAACATATTTCTCATTAGAAATGCAGAAACATTTATTTTTCATTCAGTATTTCCTGTTTACAAGCTGACCTAGATTGTATTAGAGGAAAATAATATAAAAAATATGAACCAAAAGGTTTAATTTGGGGTTTTAAGAAATATTTCAGGTTTACCTCTTGTATATCCCTCATATTCACATGGGATATGATTTATCTATGTTAATTTTCCTCTGTTAGCTAGCAGAAGGTATTTCTTAAAACAGAAGGAAATAGAAGATTTCTCTGTTCAGATGTGAATAATTTATTTGCTTCTTGTCTATTTAAGTAGTGGATCCAATGCATGCTACTTAGTAAAACAGCTAATATGAACTTCCACCACTTTGGACTTTGGATTAAAAATGAGATTAAAAAATAGGCTGTCAACTAGAGATCGCACATGAAAAGCAGGTACTCATTTCCCTTTTACTGGCACCTTTACAGCTGGGGGTCAAGAAATACTTCTAAGTATTTAACTTTTATATATGATGGGCTTGCCAACGTCCATTGCTGTGGCTTTTTTTTTCAGTCAGCCCAGAAATCCTGTTATTAAAAAAGGGTTTTGCAAACATAAAACCAATGGAAAACCTACACATTAATTTGGTCACCTTTTTGCAGATTTCTATAGACTGCAATAATTGTGACATTGATCATGCTGCTTGTAGTTGAAGATTTGTGGCAGTCTGAGGCTGCAGAGATGTAAGATACACAAGGAAAAAGGAAAGCAAATGGTTTCTGCAAGCCTCGCTTTTCCCTGCTTCCTATTTCTTGCTTTTAAACAAGTACTCCCAAACACAAAACCCCATAGAAAGTAGCACTTTTTTCTTTCCACAAGTGAACAAACCATCTTGTTCCAAATTTGAATTAAGCTTTTTTTGCAAAATATAATTTTGAAAATGTTGTTTTACAGAAACACCAACAATTTTAAAAATACATTCTTTCCATTTTTATGATTATGAAAAGAATAGCTGGCTGCCCCAACACTCGAGGAAACTGATTTCAAGAGTCCTCCACTGAGACTGAGAGTCCTTTAAGGAATTCCCTGAACACTAATGGTGCTTGATAAAATTAGGGTTTTCATTTCATCCATTTCCTGGAAATCAGTCTGCAAACTCCAGTAGTATTCATAAATTCCTAAGTAATTTTATGAACATGATGACAAATACACCTGGAAGCCTTTTTTAAGATGTTATAACTATTTAAACAGAGGATTCTTTATTAGCTGCATGTGACATCACAATGGGAATGCTCTGAATATGAAATTGTTAGTCACTCATTTGAAACTCATTACTTATACTATTTGCAAGATTATACATGCACTTTTAAACATATAAAGTGACTAAAATATTATTCTGGTACATGTAAATGTATTAAAATGTGTACCTTTTTGAGATACATATGAATCATTGCCAGTATAGTTATTTCTCCTGAAGCTTGTTGCATTCTAATGCTTGTTACATTAATCAAGTGCTTATATTTTCAGGATAATTTTTTTTTTTTTTTAATGAAATGCATATGTAAATGTGCAGGCCTCATGAATCCTTAGTATTGCTCACTGATCAACAACTACTCTTCATCAAGAAGTGAATTGTCATATATTCATGTGAAGCTCTCTTTGATTTATCTGGAAATCCAAACTTTAAGGGAACAAATTGTCACTATTTTGTGACTTCATAACATGAGCCCTAAGTTAGAAAAAGTTAAATAGATATCTTAAGGAATAAGTAATAGCCTAAACCAGTAAATATTAACATGACTTTGTTTTCTCAATATCCAACTTGGCAACTCATGGACAATTTATTGACTTAAATCAGAACTGAAGATTGGGATTCATTATACCCTTTCATGTTATGTCTGTGGTCTGTGTGTCACTGACTTCGCATGTGTCAGCATGCCCTTATTGTAACTCCTGAAATTCTCATTAACCCAGAAATCACCACACTGGGCTCAAATCTGAGTTCTAATTGTCTTGTACAATGCCACTGCTTTCAGTCCAATGGGTCTGCGTTATCATGACAACACCTGAAACCACTGAATATTTTAATGTTATTTGACACAGAAAATAAATCAGAAAAACAATTTCCCCAGATAGGGAAATAAAGGATCTCTTATGAGAATATTAAAAAATATTAGTCACTGGGAGGGGGGGGAAGTAAGGAATAGAGTGTCATCGAAGAATTTTTCAGTGATGTTATTAAAGCACTTGGGAAAGTGAAGAAACATCAAGGAAAGGTGAGGAGTGCTGGAGAGATCAAGTACTTAAAGCAAGAGCTTAGCAAAATAAGCAGGTTATGTGAGGAAAATTAGAGAGAACTTAATGTCTGGTTGTTTCTTAGAGTGGGTGAGGACACAACCAGAATAGCTAAAAACAGGGAAACTACAAAAATAAAATAAATAAATAAATAAAACCCCATAAACCAAGGCTTAACTGGAATCTCAGCAAGAATTCATGCACTATGGAATGTAAAGTCCCCTAAAACTCAAACTTTTGTGAATCAAAAAACTTAGTAGAAATTTGAGGTCTAGAACATGTGCTTTTATTTCTTAGAGAAAAAAACACAACATGCTTCGAAGTCTAAATATTCAGGCTGTGAGACAAAGACCTGTGTATGAGACAATCCAAAACAGTCCCTTAAGAAAAGGTATGGGAAAAGAATTCCTCATATCTGACACCTTAGAGCTGCCCCTATTCCACCTAAAGCACTCCTCTTCCCATAATGTTCCTTACTTTTGTTCTGACCTGAAACCCCTTCTACACATGCCCTGCCACTCCACTAAACATCCTTACATAAATTTTATTTTCTTCCCAGAAATAGCTCCATTACCTGAGTTGTATTTCAGAATATATTTTCTTAAAATAGAAATCTATCTTGTCAGAGATTGAAGCAACAGGCCCACAGATAATGCTCAAGTGGCTGTCAAGAGTAAGATCTGAACATAAAGTGCCTGAGGGAGACTGAACAGCCAGACTGGATTCTTTGAACAACTGGAAATGCATGAGAACTGGTTGACATAAAATATTCTCAGTTTTGAAAACTATTAGCTTCCTGTGCTTAGGAAGCGACAGCCCAGACCACCTGTAATCCTGCAACAATGTTTTCAATATTGTTTCTCTAAAGTGCCTTAAGATTATATAATTGGATATATTTTAGCTGATCTACATCATAAGGAAACTGCATCTCATGTGGAAAATTATTCTGCTGAGATTCTTTTAACAGGTTTGCTTCAACTTCTTCAGATTAAGCCTAGTAGAGACCTTGGAATATACTCTATGATGGCTCAAATATGCGTCTGTATTTGAACAGGCCAAGAAGACAAACAGCCCATAAAAAGCAAAAACCAAACAAACCTAGGGAAAGAAGGAAAGTTTTAGTTTACTTTCAGTCACTTCTTTAGGCAAGCATCAGTTTAGAGAGAACTAGAGATGTTTTTTTTTACCTTCTGCAACACAAAATAGAGTGGTAAACTACAAAGACGCCAAATAGTTTTTTTTTTTTTTTATTTTTGGCAGTGAATTCTATCTTGAAATACTTCTGCAGTTCTCTGTATAATTACAGGCAATAGAAGGTTGTGAACAGTGGAATATAACAGTTTTACAAACTCATGTACTCCCTGTAACTATCCACTACATGGCCTTCCACCCTCTGAGCCTCCTTTTTGTTATACCCAGCCTGTCTAAGCTTCAGATCTTTTGTCTGGCTCCAACATGGTGCTAGGACAAGAACCCAAACCATGCTCTCTGTACTCACAACACTGCTAGGAACCTTATGACCTCTATGTACTATAATAATGACCTGACCGTGAAGCAAGATACGTTAGCCTGAAGCCGTATGTATACAAATAGGCAAATTTCTAATACTTTGTGATATTCTGTTAGCATCTCTAGTGAGGCACTGATTTTCTGAAAACACATAGAAACTTAAGGATCTTTTGCCTTTCTATCAAATATGGATGAAACTGCCTAGCTGTTTCACAAATTATCAGGGACATGAAGGGAGAAAATTGATAGGCAGCAAAATTAAGAAGTCCTGTTTTCTTGGCAAAGTGCCTAAAGAGTGAAAATGGAGATACCCATAGGAAGAGGAAAAACTAGAGTGAGAAAATATCTGGTGGGAAATTTAGTATAAGGAACAAAAAAGGAAATTAAATTTTGCTCAAGTGATAAAAATATAAATAGCACTTTTTGTTATTGCAGTAGTAAGCCTATTCACTTAAAATCATAAGAAAGGCAGGAAATTGAAATATTATGGATGTTGCAGCAGCATTACTTGGCTTTAATGTACAAGTTTTACAGACTACAAGTACTATATCAGATCACATTTCAACAGAGAAACTACAGCAAAAGAAGTATGCAGGTACGGTGGAACAAGAATCTATTTGGCTTCGAGTACAAAGCATTTCGGAAATGATTCCTGCTGTCACTAACATCAGCCCCTAGGCACTGAGTACTGTTGTTCAAATTCCAATTAAAAAAATAGTCAACCACCTCTACCTGGAATATCTCTGAAAATTAAATAGTTGACCAAAGCTTGTGCTTTTGTACCTAGTCCTAAGGTGGACCTACATGGAACTAGAATTTCTTGAACATGTAGCAGCAGCTTGGGTCCAAAGTGGTACAACAGCCCTGGGGCAACCTCAGATGCAACAAACCCTGCTGGAGTCAAGGGCACAACAGCAGTGTCTTTCAAGTATACAAGTATTATTATAGCCTAATGTATTTGCATTTATGTACTGCAACTCACTGTCAAACTGCAGTCACCTGTGTGAACTCCAATGTCAACTCAGTAAACTCTCTACTGTCCCATGTTAATGATAATTACAGAAGTCACAAAGCATGGGGATGCAGCATTTGGAAAAATAAATTGGTTTAGGACTGCCAGCATGGTCTAGTGGACATTTTGGCTAAGATTTTATTAAAACATTAAAAGGTGCTAGGTCCCAGGCCAGAGCCTGGTACTCATTCACATACGCAACTAAACAGCTCTTGGCATATTTGAGACTCAGTTACAACTCTGCCAAACAATTTTCAGACAGTATTTGTAGGGTAGCATGAGTCAAAGACCATTCCCACTCAGCATTTAGGATACAACTATTCTGTTTTAGAGGATACAATGATTTTACAATATCAACGTAATTTTATCAGTTGGGCCTGAGGACAGAAAATAGGTTTTGCTACTGTTTTATTTCTGTGACAGAGGTAGCTTCATAGGTCACAGGGAGATGTCACTGGTGACCTATTTATTTGGATGTACTTGGAAAATGATCCCCTAAACGACAGATCACTGCTTTCTGACAACATTTAATTAAATTAGAAAAAAAAATATTTCTGGGGAAAATTAATGTAGGGCTAGGACTTAAAAAAGATACAACAGTTTGGTTTCTTTATTTTTTTATATAATTTGAAATAAGATTAAAAGGCATATGGTAACGGGAATCTTTAAAGAAATATATATGATCTGAGTGCCTAATTTTATTTTGCTGTCAGAGAACATCACATAAACTCACAATTATTTATAGTTCTTTCAAGCTACAAGGTTAAAAAGGGTCTGCATGTTACCTTCTAGAAAGGCTCATGCGAAAACCCAAGACATCTAAGTCCTAATGGTAATTTTCATCTTTTAAAAAAGATTAAAGTAACTTCAGAGTTTTAAAAAAGAAATATCACTGAATTCTAGGTAATATATAGGAGTACACGTATACAAAATCTTGTAGAACACAATATAGGCTGAACATATTAAGAAAAATATGGCTTGCACGTAAGTTAATGCTGATCAAACAACAATGGTTTCTGTTTCATCCATTTTTTTTTTTTTAAGTCTGGGTTCGGTTCATTATTAATGAGAGGGCAGAAAGTTGAATGGAAAATTCTCATTAATTTAAGTCCACCTTGGAAAAATAAGCTGAAGAAATGATGGAGTCGGAAAACATTAAGCAACAATGGGCTTTGTGGCAATGAATAAATGCAAAAGACAAGAGAGGTGAGTGCCTGATAGGTAAGTTTCATAAGCCATGAGGTGATTTTAATCCCAATGAAATGAATCCTGAAGACACAGGGTTGTCTAGCTTACTAGACATTTACACTCTTTAATGATTATTTAAGTATTAGGAAGTAGACAAAGCTCCTTCTCTATATTCTTTTGAGTAGAACGATTTCCACCCTCTTATTCAATTTTTTGCACCCCTGAGAAAAGTTTTTGTTTCCACTTTGATTTGTGCTGAACCTCCCTTGATTAGACACCATACCACCTCAGGGGTCATCGCTAATAAACATCTTTACAACTACTCTCAACAAAGACTGACAGGAGTCTTGGCAAGGATAGGGTCTTCTGGAAGACCTCAAACCATTACATTACCTTAAAATGATTACTGTAAACAATTCAACACAGTCATTTACTTCTTACACCTCACATACAATGGTCCTATAATGATCATCCTAAGTGCCTTTACAAATATAAGGAAGGGCATTGAACAATGCTTTTCCGTGGCAATTCACTGTAACCACTGATGGGCTGATAAGGGGATAGCTATATCATAGGAATCATAGAAGAATTCAACCTATGTCTGTATGGTTTCGCACCTGTTCTGCTGAGAGGGACCTTTGATTTTCTGCAATTGTCATATATTCCCATTAATTATGTATATAAATGACAGACCAGTATTTATGAGAGCACATACATGCACTTCAAGAAAAAGCTTTCACTATAAACCTGTCTAAATTTTCTGTTTCTCATTCTAGAAATATTTTAGTAACTTTTAGACTTGTTGTTTTACTGTGTACTTGTTTCTCCACTTTTGTGACTAATCCAGAAAACTTTGGACTTTTCTGATTTACAAATCTAGCCTCACTTGGAAATGAATTTTGGAAGTGTGTGTGTGTGAGTAGTATTTTAAGAACCCAGAAATATCACTTGAAGAAAAAATTTGGGTCTGTTTACTTTAACTTGACTTACATATTCTGCAACAGCTATAAAAAAAAATCAAAATCTGGGTCTGAATCTATTAAAAAGTACTGTACTCACTTGAACTTAAAACCCTCTGACTATTCCTGTCTCTGAGGAAAACACACTTCTCAAGGATTCTGCAGCAAAAGACAAGTCATTTATAAAAAGTAATGTATTTTACATTTTCTGTGATAGAAGTTAGTGGTTTTTTTTAATAGAACAAATTTGAGTCTACCATCATTTTGGCTATGTATGAGTCATTAAGTATGTAGTATACATTACTATACAGATATTCGCTTTTAATGAAGAAAATTATTTTTGAGAATACTGGACTTACAAAAAACTTTTTGAACAACACCTACTTGAGGTCTTGGGAAGGTTCTGCTCTGATATGGGGTGTCTCCACAGAGTGACCAAACACTGCCCCTTCTGTGCCTAAAATACATAAATAAAATACAGTACAATTACTTTGGAAAATAACACATTGAAATGTATGACCACAAATTGACATTTTTAGGACAAGATGTCTGATTTAATCCTTTATTAATGATAACAAATGTTTCATCATATTAATGTTTGCATTTTTATATAAAAATCTGGATGGCTATAATGTGAAACTTTTTCTGCTCATTAGTAGATGAATTCCATATACAAATCTGAAAGCATTTATAGATCCAAACTTTTCAGCATTGACGTGCCTGAAGTCTCATTTCAACACTTGGGAGATGGATTGTTCTACAGATGAGGAAAAGAATATCATAGGTTTTCCTGATAAAACACATTCTAGAAGCATCAGTTATTTTTTGTACACGCTCATTTCATTTGCTTAAATTTGGATGGCAATCTTTCAAAGGTTTTGTAATAATAGAAATATGATATAAATTTTAGGTGGGCTTTTTTCTTTGTTTGGTTGGGGTTTTTTTTAAGAAAATCCCCAAAGAATGTAGATGTGCCCATAAGCTTTTACTTGCCTTCTCTGAAGGTGGTGTACTGGGCACTGTACTAACAAAAATAGCTAGAACAATTGTGTAAAAGTCTTTCCAACAGAGAACCACCAAAAAATGTAAAAGAACTGATTAAAAAAAAAAAGTAATGCTTTTACCTTCCATCACTAGAAGTAAGATAAAGGAAACAGTCTGGGATAATTAAAAGTGATTACTACACATTCTGGTCTAATCGCTGTGTTTCAATAGAAGTTTTCTTGTGTTCTGAGCCTCAGATTTTGAGTAAGCTTAAAAATATATCCACAATATCTCCTGCTAGCTATGTAAGTGCTCAACAGAACTGAGGCACCACCTCGTTACAATATTATAAACACAATGCTTTCAATTATATAATGTTTAAATATTTTATAAGTATGTTTAGAAATGTTGGTTTTTTTTTTTTTCATGGAGACAAGATATATAGATATTTTTACAGTTAGCCAACAACATTTAGCAAACTATCCTACCAGGATCTGAAAGCAGAATGAGGCTATAGAATATTTAATTGCTAATACCTTTTTATAGCATTAAAGAGAAAATGTCCTGAGCAAGAAGCCAAAAAAAATCTAATAAATTGTTAAAGTACTGTCAGATAGTCATCATTGTTCATCTTTTTCTAAACTCCATTTTTGTAAAAAAAATTCCTTTTTTTTATTTATATTGTAAAAATAAATTCCTTTATTGTAAAATACTCTAGTCGCATTGAGTATCCTAGGTCCTAGGTTTTTATCTCCAGAAATCTATAAACTTAACAAATATCTTGGCAAAGCATACTGAAAACAATTTCATTACAACTGCTGCTATGAAGATTTCACAAGAAAACAACTAAATCTACTTTCTATAACAAAACTTTGTGAGTGTTATGGAGAACGCCAGGAGGGGGGAAAAAAGCATTATCTCTTCACCTAAAAGTATTCACAGAAGTGCAGTGCAAAATCTGTTTTTTAAACCTGATGTTGCCTTGCAATTCTACTGCCTTTAAGTGACAGGAATAGCATGTCTATATAGCCAGGCTTCCTGTCACTCAAAGCAATTCTAACCCCCAACTATACTGGCACATAAGAAATTCTACAGGAGCTGGATCTCAGAAATCAGAGTGCTCTTCCACATCCTAATCACCTTTTTCATCAACAAAATTAAATATTTTCAAGACCAAGGGTTTTTCTACTTTTGAAGTGGCAATGGAATATTAAGACATAAACAGATGAGCAGGATGCAAAATTGCCAGCCTTTGTTTATGAGAAGACCACAGCTGTAATGTTTGAAAGAACAGAATTAATGCAAAGAGGTATAAAACATCATTGTCATACAGGTCAGACACTAAATGCATCAGAAGTGTCAAAGATAATATGAGGCAAAGACTGATAACAGAAGATAAATGACAGCTTTTCTAAGCCAGAACTGGTATTTCCTCATTTTCAACAGCAGTTTTTTTAAAAGATGAGAAAGCATTTCTTACCTAACAAAACAGAAATTTCAAAATGAAGACAAAATTTGTTCAACCAGACTGAAAATCCAGGCAGGCAGAATT
Organism: Melopsittacus undulatus; assembly: GCF_012275295.1. Taxonomy (NCBI): domain Eukaryota; kingdom Metazoa; phylum Chordata; class Aves; order Psittaciformes; family Psittaculidae; genus Melopsittacus; species Melopsittacus undulatus. The sequence goes on from NC_047533.1 coordinate 29,912,337, forward strand.
AAGGATAAACCAGTATAATTAAATAAAATACAATTAAAACTCAAAACAAACCAGTGTGTTCCTTTGGCTATTTGAAGATATAATACCACAATTTTTTTTTTCTTCTTCTTCTTGTACGGCCTTAAAAGTAAAAGTGTAACAGTTCTCACAGTAAATGCTTTATCCTCAAAAAATATTTTATCATTAACTCAAAAATATTTGCAAATTCTTTTATACTAGAAGAAAAGCAGGCACTTATATTGATTTCAGTAAGAAAGGTGAAAAATAAGAGCCATCCAGAATTTACTGATGTTTTTCCAGAGTTAAACAGCAAGATTATGAAAAATGGAAAGGAATTCTACAACAAATAGAAGACATGGATGAATATTAGTTAAAAATATAAAAGGAAAGAAAAGCTACAGGAAGATTTTCTTTATTTTTTTAATTTACTATGTGCAAATATGTAGTGTTTGGATGGGAAGTTAGATCACATAGTTCAATAATGCTTAGGAAATTGTGCTACAATCATACCTTTTTATGACTAATAAACAGAACAATATTCAAAGTGATTAGCATGGTTTTTTAATGAAAGAAATATAGTTCAGTTATTTAATGTTTTACAATGTTGAAACAATTTTTTTATAGAAATAAGACAAGGAATTATTATTAACTGTATTCCCTTACTTACAGAATCATAACCAAGACCTACTTTGAGATGAGTGAAATTCTAGGGAGAGATGAATGCACAGGAAAAAGTAATAAAAAGAAACTACTTGAACCTTCAAGTCCTTTCAAGTACAGCTCAAAAGGAAGTAGTTAGGGAACTGAATTCAAAGGAACATGAGTTAGAATGGATAGCTATAAAAAGTGAACCTTTCAGAGGAAATAAAATAGCAAGGGCACCGAGGATGTGCAAAGGATGTAAAATCAAAACTGTAAGTGTAACTGAATAAAATTACTCCCACCTCCAGTTTCCAGTGGAAGAGAATGAGTTAAGTAAAGACTTCAGTAAGAAAGAAGCATCTGTGAAGGCAAACTTCTGGTCAAAGAATACAGTCACTACAGAGGTTGCTAGAGAAAACTCAACAAATAGTATAAGCCAGGAAAAAAGACCAGAAGCCCAATTCTGTATTTATAAAGAAACCTCTTTATGCCTAACAGATTTATAAACACCAGAAAAACCAGACCTATAAAAACACTATTTTTTTGATACAGAGCAAATCAAAGTGACCCTTTTGCTCAAGCAAAAATAGTCACACTTTCTCCTGAAATTGAATATCCAGAATTCAGAGAGACCAGTGTAAACTACTGATTTCTGCTCATTTTACAGGTTCTTGAAATTCAGCCTTTGGAAAATGATGGAAGTACAATGCCAGTGTTTGGTGTCAGATTATATTTGCTTATGTATGCTCATACTAAGGAAATTTTGTCATTTATTTAACCAGCAAATGATAATTTTGTAATTTATAAATTAGCTCACATAACAACAACGGTACCTTCCAGGTGAAAAGAATGCCAGCTGAGGAGTTGATGAGCCAAGAATCAAAACCAAGTAATATATTATTTTACTGTTAAAAATAACCCAAACATTAGCATTATCCCACTCCTTAACATCTTTTTGGTAAGCAAATCACCTTAAATGTACTGACAGCAGAATTGTGTAGGATTTTGACATGTACAAATTATATGACATTGTGGCATCACAGGCACAGTTGAAATTTACTGCCCTCATCTTTCTCTAGATTTTCCAAAAATGTCAACTAACAATATGAAGTGCTAAGATTATGCAAGTATTAGGCTGTAACACCGATTTGTCAAGTGAGTTTGAGAGTTAAGGAAGAGTTTGTAAAATATTTTTGTAAATATAATTTTTGAAGGTTGTAATTGTATTTATTCTATTCTAAGTATTCTATGATTCTACGGTTCTACTTGTTTCAACCCCATTATCAAGTTAAAGCATCCACAGACTTTACAGAGAAATGTGAGTAATTAATCAAGATTGTTTTACCATTGAAGAGACCTTGAAAACATAGACTTTATGTTCTAAAAGTGTAATTGCAATAAGAAAAAAAAAGTTTTTAATTCTTTTACCATGTGTACACAGATAAAATTTAAAAGTGCCTTTGTGAGATTAGATAGCTGTTATTCAACACTAAGACCTTGGAAGAGCTGATCACTACCAGACTGAATAAAGAGAGAAATATTCAGTTACGAAGATTAACAACCATAAAAAGGCCACAGAAAATGCTTGGTGCCACTTTTGTAAAAGCCATTATTATAATTTATGTTGGGCTGATCAGAAACCCAAAGGAGTCAGAATGCAGCTTCTGGACCACATGTTCATTGTGCAGCTCAAGACTTTCAATTTAAAAAAATGGCTTGAAGTGTAATTTAGGAAGGCGCTTCTATTACAAAAAAAGCATAAATTTTTGCTATGGAACTGGATTTTGCCATGATTGGCATGACTGCTGGGATTTCAGCCTTGTGGAATCCCTCAGCAGCAAAAAACTCACCAATGTTAAATAACCAAGGTTTCAGGTATGACACAGATGTGGCCGTATTGGAAGTACAGGTAGGAATCATAGAATACTTAGAGTTGGAAAGGACCTTAAGATCAGCTAGTTCCAGCCCCACTGAAGGGACAGCAGAGGAAGCTGTATTATGGCCTGACTAGATGCAGAATCACACAATCACACAATCACAGAATCCCAAGGGTTGGGACTTCGAAAGATCATCTAGTCCAAGCCCCCTGCAAGAGCAGGGTAACCTAGAGTACATCACACAGGAACTTGTCCAGGCAGGCCTTGAATACCTCCAACGTAGAAGAGCAGCTGTTCACTTGTAAAGTAAATCACGAGCATAGAAATCTTCAGAGGCAAGCTGTTATCAAAAAGTAAATTCTAAAATGAATGATTTAGATTTGCTACCCAGAGCTGCCCAGGGAAGCTGTGAGTTTTCCATCCCTGGCAGTGTTCAAGACCAGGCTGGATGTAGTCTTGGGTGACATGGTTTAGTGTGTGGTGTCCCTGCCCACCACACAGGGGTTGGAACTAGATGATTTAAGATCCTTTCCAACCCTAACTATTCTATGATTCTATGACTAATGTTTGATACATAACTTCCATAAGGCAATCTTAACTAAAGCAAGACTTAATAAACCTTCAATTTAGAATGCGTTCCCCAATAACTAAAAATTAAGTTTCCTTGGTGTGATAAATTTTGATCAAAGCAAATCTCAGCTCCAGGAAATACTTGCAAAATCGCAACATTTAGTATTTATCTTCTTAAATATCATACTAACTTCTATTGAGTACAAACATTTGAAACATTACTTCCCAATGGTGGGCAGTGAAGAAACCTTTTGCCTTGCAATGATAATGAAACTGGAGTATGCCTATGCTTTCAGTTGCTTATCCACGGTTTGAAGGTTCACAAGCAAAATCTACTTTTGCCACTTGGTTTATTCTGCTGAAAAAGTTAATCTATTTGAAGAAAAAAAAAAGGAAAAATTGGATGAAGTTAATTAGTAATTGAAAATAGCTCTTTTAAATGCTATATTTCGGATTAAAAATGTCAATATGTTTGCATGAAACTGCTGAGAGTCACAAGAAATTTAGTTTTTTTTTCAAAATATGAAGGAAAGTGTAAAATATGTAAGAGATTTACAAATAACAAGTTTTAAAAATAATTGGTTTCATAGCACCTTTTACTTTTATCCCCAAATGATGTATGACAGATGAAGACACACAACAATAAAAATTATAACCACAACAATTTTCTGCTAGAATTGACACAGTCTCCTTGAAAAGTCACAACAGTGGCATATATATGAATAGGTTTAAAGCTTACATTTAGATTTCACAGTAAGTAATTCCTAAACCTCCTAAATCATCTTCTTTTCCTAGATACAGTCTGGATTCGCATTTTTCTTAAAAAGGTGTAAATGATTTTGGGTTTACAATAGTGGAACAAAAATTGTCCTTCCAGACTTGTTAAAAAATAGATTTTACTTGGCTTATTGTTATACTTAATAGATCAAAAATACTGTATTTTCACCCTGTTGCAGAAGATAACACTTCTCAGACTTATGCTCTAATGAATAATTAATCAGTTACAAAATAGGATCTGTTTCCTTGATAAAAAATGAATGAATCAATGAATGAGAACACTATCAAACAACAGTCAATAACTTCATAACCAGGGAACTCACCTGGGATGTAAAAGAATGGGATATGAACTTGGATATCCTGAGTATAAAACAAAGGCTAATTAAATTATCTTATAATTTTATCTTGATTCTTACTAAAACAGAGTGTCATGTATGTGTACAGAATACTATGGAAAAACAGAATCTGGAGGAGGGAGGGGGGATAACCTGAAAAGTGAGAATGAGAAAACTGTTTCTCAACTAGTTTCACAAACAACCAGTGTTAATTTCCCATTATGAAGCCTTCTGAAAACTCTGTAACACTGCTGTCTACCTACAAAACCTAGCCAGGAATGTCCATCCAATGTTCTTCAAAAAGTCCAAAAGAATTAATCACCAGATTTTTGTAAAAGGATATTTGCCCTTCAGTTAAGATATTCCATGAATAGTTTGATTTTGAGAAGTCAAAAGCTCAGAGGAATTTATCATGAGTTTCTTCATTACATTTAAAAATCTCACTAATTGCCTAAATTAGGAGTATAGATTATTTCACTTTATAACTAAAAAAAGAGAAATTGGCATCTTTAGAAGTTAGTGAACTACTGATATTGAACTGAAAGTAGAGCAACAATGCACACAACCCAAGTATCTTGAAGGTTTTTGCCTTCAAGGTTGTGGAGTCTCCTACACCAGAGATATTCAAGGCCTGCCTGGACAAGTTCCTGTGTGATGTACTCTAGGTTACCCTGCTCTTGCAGGGGGGTTGGACTAGATGATCTTTCGAGGTCCCTTCCAACCCTTGGGATTCTGTGATTGTGTAATTCAGAAGCTGACATATCTAAATTTTATATAATTTAGGAAAGCATGTTTGAAAATATAATTTCAACTATATCAGAACTCCTCTGAGCTACCCTCTGCATTAAAATTGATTAATAGAGTGCCATATATAGGCTTTAGCGGCCAGTTCTTTATGCCATACGTAAATGTGCGTTTACGTTCTTTGCCACTACTGCAGCACACTGAAAAACTGTTACAATTATGTGATAACTACTGCTGTATTCCTACAGTTTCATAAATTGATTTGTTCATGCAAAAGGAAGCCAGAAAGCAGCAGGTCTATTATTCAGATTTTTGAAATAGCTCTACTACAGCAATTTAATGTATAGGAATTAACACACCATTCATAAATTATAAATTAGTATTTAGGTAAGTGCATTTGTGCGCCCTGTAGAGGGCACCAATACACATGTAAAAAGTCTATCATATGCAAGTATATAGTATGCATTTAAAAAGTCATTGTGGAAATGCCTTCAAATACTTCTGAATTAATAAAAAAATTAAATGTGAGAAAAAAATACACATGTATTTCTACAGTGCTGAAACAGAGATATGTTGATATAATGCATTTTGGTGCCTATTAGACAAAAATGTTAGTACCTCCAATTATTGAAAGTCTTTTTTTTTTCAGATATGAGAAATAAAATGAAGCTATAATATCAGTTCCTCACAAGGCTATTAAAAGGTTTCTATTTTATATTACCACTAGTTATCTTGATTATAACCTATTATGATTGTCTTTTTATTCCCACCCTTTATTAACGTTTTGGTTTTTTCTCTAGAAGTAAATTACCCAGAAGAATACAACACATTCAAACCTGGCATTACTGCAATGGAAAAGGGCTAATGACTTAACTTAGATAAGTCTTTACCATAGTTTTAAATGGAAATTCTGCAGCTGTGAGAGAGTGAATGTTCAACAGTAATTTTATCACTTAATAGTCTTACCTTCAAGTCAGTATAGCAGTGAAGCCAGCCTTTTAAATTAGCAACAAAATGGAATGAGGTGTATTGGAAATCAGCTAACCGTAATGACTGTAAACCACCAATGGTTATGTTAGCAAACACGTGCCTACATGTGATCAATATTAATCAGGAAAGGCAGCATATTTTCTGCAAGAAAGGACAAGATACAAAAGCATACTGCAAGATGCTACAGTGGGCTGAAATACTCATCTTTTGCCAAAGACCTTGGCTATTTTTGTAGGCAAGAACCGCAAGAGAGTTGCCACGTACCTTGCAAAGGTTGTGGGAAGAGGGTTTATGGCAATAATTTACTGCTAGATCTACCACTCCATTTTCAAGATGGGACTGAGCTGGTCACAGGGCAATTTATCAATGCCATCTCAATACTCCCTTCTATGTCACCGAGGAGCTGTACCAGAACTGAGATTACAAGCACAATTCAAATTACCTGGTAAATCCCGTAACAGCCAGCTCTGCTGTGAGTCTTGTGGCCTAACACTAGTCTGGTCTTTGCTTTTTTACTGTTTGTGAGTCAGGAGAGACTCAAAAATCACACTCTTGCCACTGATGCAATAACCTATCATACATTCACCCTAAGGCTTTTAAGGTTTAAACACTTTTCATTGCTTTGCTACATACCAAGGCATATCTGGTTAAAATTAGTAAAGCAGGCTTTACTTTTGCATGAAACTTCTGTGTAGTCAGTTGCCAAAGAAACTGGTTGCTCACATCCTCTTACACTACGTTATGTTCAGGCGCTTTCAAGACAAAATACTAAACACCAGGCATTAGGATTGTCCCGTCTAAGGAACAGAATGTGGTACAATTTGACCATCATCAAGAAATTAATTATTTTGCTCTACCATTTTTCAGTTTTATGTACAGGAAGAATATATTTCCTATGTCCAGTTGTCAACAAAAGACCTTACAAGTTTTAGAGAGGTTAAGAAATGAAAAGGAAAAACTTAGTTATTCTCCTTTTTCTTCAGATCAACTATAAGAGGTATTTCTCTGTATTGTACAGTTGACAAACTGTTGTGATATTTACCAATCCAGCCTTTCAGCTTTCACTAAGACCCATCTATTCTTATATTCTTAAACCATCTAAAGGAATTTATTTCTTTTAAATTCAACCTTCCTTGTCCTTTTGTCTCCCTCCGGCCTCCAGACATCACTGTAAGTAATATAGTCTGTTTTTTTCATCAAGATACTCCCTTTGCCCCTTTGCATTAGAAGTTCCTTTTAATATCTGTACTAATATTCCACATTAATACTTTGTCAACATGAAACAGTTTTGAGTTACTGTTAGTTTTGCTGTCATGAAGGAAAAATAAAGTATTTTCATGAAGAATTCAAATTCAGAAACTCTAATTGGTCTTCTGCTTTCATCCTAAATCTAAATCAGGGAGACAAGGCAAAGTATGCCAGAAAAAAAAAGAAAAAAAAAAAGAAACTGTAACTATGAAAAGCCTGAAAAGTCCTGACAGCTAAAACATGAAACAAACTTGTTGATACTCTTTCTGCACAATATGCTTTATCTATTGCGTTTTCTCTACTCCAGACTGAGTATAGAAACAGATTAAAAAAGCAGTCCATCATTTAGTAATGCTGCCAAGATAAAACCAGCAAAACTAATACAACTGGTTTGCTTGGTATGAAAAGAAGTATTTTTTAAAAAAGGTATCCCCCTTTGACGTTTAATGAGAAAAGACTTTCAGATGTAACTACTAATCCTACCTCATGCTTTTGACTGTGAATCGGGGAAGGAATTTTTCAATTGAACCTAGAATTCAGCTACTGCCAGTATTTTGCTTTGTTGATCTTGGATACATTTTGTGTCTGAGCGTGATAGCCAGGTACTTAAAAGCTTTACATACTGCTGTGCCTAGACCTCTGACCACCACAATATACTTGCTTTGCAGAAAGTGATGCAGAAAAAAGACATGAAAAAGCACCATTCCTAGTTACACTGTAAGGGGTGTAACCTATAGAACTTGCTGTCACTTCTATCATACCTTATGTATCAAATTGGTTTAGAGTGATGATGACTTAAGGACAAGGACTCCACTTGAGCTGAACAACAGTTTGGCATTTGTAAAGCCATAAGTCTGCCTGGAAGAACTGAAAAGCATTTGTGTGTGCATGATTGTGTGCTTAGATCTATGCTATCACAGTCTTTTTCTAAGCATGCTCACAAAGTATGCTTGATATGGTTTATAAACCTGCTAACAGCCTCAATGAAAATCATGGTATTTACTAAAGAATAGCTACCATAAAAATGAATCCTAATGCTTTCTAAGTAGTGACAGCTAAACACAACCTACCATACACTTTACTGATACTAATATTGATGTAACCAATACAAGTGTCCTTCATATAACAAAACAGTAACATTTATGGTAGGAATATACACTTCAGTGGGAATTCCTTGCTATGAGGGTGTGAGACACTGGAACAAGTTGCACGGGGAAGTTGTAGATACCACAGCCCTGGAAGTGTTCAAGGCCAGGTTGGACAGGGCTTTGAGCCACCTGGTCTAGTGGTAGGTGTCCCTGCACATGGTGGCAAGATGGAACTAGATGATCTTGAAGGTCCCTTCCAAACCAGACCATTCTATGATGATGACAATTTCAAATTTAGGAACTAAAGTTTAACAAAGAGGTAAGAGGAAGAAAGGCATTAATTCCTTAAAAAAAAGAGACTAGCTGAGGTTTGGAGGAATTGAGAGAGATTTCCCAGGAAGGATGCTAGCTCTGATCTGGGACGCCCGTTTGAAAAGCTTCAGGGATAGCTTACAACAGAGGACAAAAGTAGGAGAAGTTATATGGAGGTTATGTTTCTAAGCCAGGAATAAGCACATAGGTGCTGAGACTCACAGTAAATTCAGTCAGAATTTACGGTCTATACCAATGCAATCAGCAGTTCCAAGACCACTGATGCTAGGTTGTGTTTAGTTAGATTTCAAGTAAGGGGAAAACCTGTTCTGTATCCAAATACAACATCTTATATAGATTTACATGAGATTCTTGTCTGATCATGAGATCTCAGACAAAGGAAGCTTCCCCCTGGAGAAGTGGCTGCTTGGAAAAATGGTTTAGCTGGTAGATGGAAAAATTTTGACTAGGAGTACACAATGAAGTTCTGCTCTATTCAACAAAGTTGTGCTCATCTTAATAACAGGTTTGCCAGGAAAAAAAAATATATATACATATATACATTCACAGAGTAAAGAAATAAAGCTGTTGACCAGTCATTGGTTGACAGAAATGGTCAACCCATTATTGGTCAACAGCTGTATGAAAGGAATAAGAACTCTGAAGGACTTCCCCAGGACAAGCCAGAGCAAAGGTATTAGGCATACGTGCCTGTCTCTGAAAGCATATCCTGAAAGGCAGTAGAGAAAGCCAAGAAACTAGGTGCTGGTTCAGTGGCTCTAGAAGTTCTGAGGCTGGAACTCAGAAACCTTTTGTCCTGGTTTTCGTTAAACCAGAACACATTCCTTCTATAGCAAAAGTATATTCCACCTCTTTTATAATGTCCCATTGTGCTATGACTTGCTCAGGATTTACAGAGACACTTCTAGTGGTTTCTGCTAAAGAAAAGGAAAATCTTCAGACAGGAATAAAATTATTTGTTATTGGTTTACTTTGTAAAAGAGAAAAAAAAAAAGTAGTTTACACTTGGCTTGAACAGAAACACTTTACTGCAAAAGTGAAAATGAGTGTTTTAATTGATAGGTGTCCTGAGTGGTTAGTAAGAAGTGCTAATGTATTGATATCATGGTTTTGGTCATGCTACCTGCCTCTTTTTTCTTATTAAATACCATATTATAGCTAAAAAAACCCCCCAAACTTCTTAAAGTATACAAGTAAAACTACTAGAAATAAATCTAGTCTTGCTAAGTCAAAACCTCATATAATATACAAATTTCATACTTTCTATGAGGTCTTAATAAATATTGTGCACATAAGGTTGATAAATGTAAAATGATTCTACCACAAATGTATTCTTATTTTGATAGAAAGGAACTTTTTATACTTTCTGATCTAAATTCAAGTGCCAGGTAGGGTTCCTTTAGTGACTCATTGTTCTGATAAATAAAAGCTAAAAAAAAGCCCAGGATATTAGTCATAACGTATTAAAATATAATAATAAATAATACAAAACATTTAAAACAGTTTTTAAAAATAAACAATTCAATGTGAATAATAAAGCTGCACATGACATTTAAAATACAATGAATATAGAGAAGGCTTCTTTTAAACAAGCAAGAACTTATTAAATGTGTGCCTACCTAGAGCAGAGACAGCTGCAGTGAATAGAACATTACTGTTATGGTTAGAAACAACAAATTTTATTGAATTTACATTAGCTGGCTTGTGACTAGAGATGAAAACATTCGATCTCCTGTAAGACTCATTCCTGTGATCAAAACACAAATCAAGGTCAACCAATTTATCTTCAACAGATGCTGGTATAACTTGTTCTGTAAAGAAAATTAAGGAAATTCTACATTCTCTGCAGCCAAACTGTTTTAGTTTTTCACTGTACTTTGCATTAAAGTCTTGGCTTTGGTTTTGATTTTTTCCAAACAGATAGAGAGCATCCCTTATTTTTTCAACAGGCCTCAAGACTGATATCATATCCCCTTTGATATTTTTATTTCAAGCTAAACAGCATCATCTTTTTCTCTTTTCCTGGAGAGATCATGCTTCTGCACAACTAATCAATCTCATGGCTCTTCATTCTATCCAGTTCTTTATTGAACAATGGTACACTAATCTGCAGTAAGCACTTTGGAGAGCTGTTAGACCAGAAGATCTGTAGGCTTTACTCCTGTTTACAGATTCTAACTTCCTGTTTGACTTTCTTCCATCACATAATGTTATTCAGCTTGTGATCCAAAATCATTCCTTACTCTTTTTCTGAGGGCTTCTGTGACTCTTATGAATTCTCTGAGTTTTTAAAATGGATCTCTGAAGTCCATTTGATTTTGGTTTGCTGCTGTCTTCTCTGGTAACTTTCAAACACAGTAGGTTCTCATTACATGGTGGTAGCTCTCTCTCAGACCCCCTTCACCTTCCCACTCTCAAGCTCCTCCTCGCTGATCAGCAACACCCCTTAATGTGACTTTTCCAATACTGTGTCATTCATATAATCTATAAATCTGTTGTGCAGCCTGCATCTTGACCTATTTTCCCATCCCTGTCAGTCTCCCTAGTTAAAAGAAATAAGAGGTATTCTAAAATGCTGACACCAGGACCTATGCATTAGATGATCGTTTTTGTTTTTAAAAAGCTTAATCTGTATAGTTGTCTTGGTTTGGTGGTCAACATCACCACACAGGTTCTGTTCCCTTTTATTAGCACCAATGAAGTATAAATCCATTTCCATTTTGAATCTCAGAGCAATTACACATTCTTCAGCTGCATGCATTTCTGCCTGGATATTGAAGTTTCTCTCTTCATTCCCTTTTTATTAGATGATTGTTACCATATATAATTTAGTTAATTTTACAAAATATATATTGATTTTTGCCACTCTTTTTTCTGGAATTTACACTACCCATTCTAAATTCTAATCCATTTATCCACACTTAACTTTCAAACACACAAACTCACTTCTGCTCTTTCTGAAACTTTAGCAAAACCACATGGTTATATAGAATCATAGAATAGTTAGGGTTGGAAAGGACCTTAAGATCATCTAGTTCCAACCCCCCTGCCATGGGCAGGGACACCTCACACTAACCATATCACCCAAGGCTTCATCCAACCTGGCCTTGAACACTGCCAGGGATGGAGCATTCACAACCTCCCTGGGCAACCCATTCCAGCACCTCACCACCCTAGCAGTAAAGAATTTCTTCCTTATATCCAGTCTAAACCACTGCTGTTTAAGTTTTAACCCATTACCCCTTGTCCTACCACTACAGTCCCTAATGAATAGTCCTCACCACCATCCCTGTAGGCCCCCTTCAGATACTGGAAGGCTGCTATGAGGTCTCCATGCAGCCTTCTCTTCTCCAGGCTGAACAGCCCCAACTTTCTCAGCCTGTCTTCATACAGGAGGTGCTCCAGTCCCCTGATCATCCTCATGGCCCTCCTCTGGACTTGTTCCAACAGTTCCATGTCCTCTTTATGTTGAGGACACCAGAATATACTTTTAGTTCAAACAAAAAGGCCTATATACATTGATAATATTTTTCTAGAGCCAAAATAATGGCTCTAGATCTTGGTGTGTTGAATGTAATGCTGTCAGACATTCTGAAATCTGAACTCACCATTAGCCACAATGAGGATATGAATTTAAATATGCAATGGGGGCTGAAGACTGCATGACATGTTTTTGTGGGTGATACAATCTTTTTCCTGGAGTTGCTTCCTGTGGGTGAAATTACTCCTAGCTTATAGGAGTATGCTATGAATAAGCTTGAAGAGGTATTGCAGAGTAAAAATTATTTGAATCTATGTTTTTCACAGCTTTAGCTGCATACTTGCTTTATAACTAGCTTTACAGATAACAGTGAAGTCCAAAATGCTACTGGTAGAAATCTGCTAACTTTTCCTCTGAGTAAAGATTTGTTTTGAACTGTGACTGCCATGGACTAAACCAGCTCATCCCTGTGAGGACTTCTGTATCTATTCTTTCTGGTACTTTCTGCCTAAATTTAGAGTCAGGATCTTGCTGTTGGTTCACAGAAGTTATGAAATATGATGTATGTCATGACATATTCTTGTCTAACCTCACCACACAGTTTATGGCTACTAAATAAGTTAGATTGTACTGAAAGTTGGTTAGGGTAAAAAATTTGCTGTAAGATGGGATAAAAATTAAAAAGCCTCTTTGTAGTGGTTTCACACAGGATCAAGAGGAAACAAGGTGCAGGTCTGACATCTATTATATGGCAAATAGTAAGAAGTACTTTTTTTTTTTTAAAGTCGAATGCCTGCAATATTTCCTAAAAATTTTATAACATTCCTCCTATTCTGAGGTCTTTACAAAGTAAAATCCAAACAATCTCATCATCTAGCATCTAATGAGAATTCTATTCCTGGACAAAACATGATATTTTTGGCCTATAGTATTGTCATTATAGGACAAGTATTTGGAGCCAAATGCTCTTTTCATGGAAGCAAAATCCTATAGTGCCTTACAGCTTGGCCCTTATCTCCAACAATAGAATTTTGTTTCCAGGCAGAAATAAATCACAAGCAAGTACTTTAAGGCAAAAAAGAGAAAATGGGAATGCTGGAACTCCTTTATGACTCACCTTTCCCTCCTGTGGGTAGCTATACCTTAAAAATAGAGATGGGTCTGACTGGTGTGATTTAAATGAGCATTCTCAAAACTACCAGTGCCTGAGGGCATGTAAGTGTCAGGCTTAGTTCAGGTTTTAAGAGTTCGAAATTTGTTACAAAATCTGAACACAGTTCATACCTAGTTCCTGTATCCTGCTTAGTGTCTGTTTTCTAAACTAGCTGGTTTGATTTAAGTTATCTCAGCTTACCAATCGTGGGGCAATTTTCCACTGGGCTTTTACCTTTACATAGGCCATGTAGATTTGCCCAGTATCCTCCAATCCAGACACTTCAACTGTTTCAAACTGCATCTCTGGACTCTATGCAGTCCTTCAACCAAGAATGTGGAATATGATGCAGATATTGGCAGATTTTCCTAAAAATGTTAATTCTTACATTGGTCACAAATATCCAGTAATTTAATCAATGTTTTAACCTGAAAAGCAGATTGAGTCTGGAAGTTAGAATCAGTCTCTGGATCAATACTGCCTTGCACCAGAACAGAGTAAACAGTCTCTTCCATAACTTTGGAAAGCTGCTGTGTTCTGCAAAGTAACAGCTCAGACAAGTACAGGATCAGCTCAAAAACATAAGTCCTATTTAATGGAATAAAACAGATTACATCCCAGAAGAAAAGGATTAAAATGTCTACTCTTATAATTTATTTTATGAAAAAAGGGGGGGGGAAAGTTAAATATGGAAGGAGAGGCATTCAGAAAGCATGGATCATAGAAAGGTTGACTTTCATAGAGGATGATTTTCCTTATCGAACCATCAAAAAATATTATTTTTGGTTTGGGGTTTGTTGGGTTTTTTTCCTTCCTTTTCCTTTCTCCTGACTGATGAGATGCTGGCTCCTTTTGTGTCTTTGTCTATAGAAACAACCTTGTTGAGTATTTTTTCTGTGGAATGACATTGAGCATATTTTCCTGGTCTGGCAGAACTGCTTGTACACTTGTCTGCTTTTGGGTCTACTCCTTTTTCAGGAAAACTTATTTTATCAAGCTTCCTTCTCTTTACATACATTCCTGAGACCAACCATTCTGTTCCTTGGCATGCTTTTGTTCAAGTGCCAAAAAATCAGTATCTTTCTTCTGTAAACAGTTATTATCCTTAGGTCAATGTAATTCTCCAAAATCTACACAGTCACCTGTAGGCTGATGTAAGTACACACTGTTTGCAATCTGAGCTGGCTGTATGCATTCTACCCTTAACTAGAAGATATAAATCTATTTATGCAATGTCCTGAATAAGAAATGTATTTATTTAGTCTCAGTGGTTTTACCCTGTCAATAAGACTTTGAGTTCATAAGCAGCTGGGAGTTCACATATATGTGCTTGTAATCAGCTCTATAGCAGTACCTCCAGCAAAATGCTCTGACAGGTTGCTCTGTTGCCAAGTGGTTAGACTCCTGCAATAACATTATCTTTCAACCAGAGCTCTCATACAGATCAGTCTGGACATTAAGTGCTTCCCTGAGATCTAAATAAACTTATCAGAAACTTTATTAATCCAGAACATTTTGGGGTAAATATTAATGTAGTCATTTCTGAGGAAACACAGAAATTCTATGTTTGTAACATATTTGTTACTGACAGATGATAAAAGAATACTCAGTGTTCAGGGTACTCGGAGTCTGGCATATCTACTTAAAGGTTTAACTTTTTACTAGAACTTCAAATACAGCAGTTTTACTGTGGTCATATAATTTGGCTGCATAAACCAGCTTAAAGTGATTGCTTCCTTTCATCTTGTGCCACTTCACTCTCCAAACTCCATCTGTCCTAAATGACAACTCACCAACTGAATGTGGCAAATCCAAGACCTTCTTTCCCATTCATATTGAAATTCCTATTCAGTCTCTAAAGGCACTACATATATGCCTGCTGTAATAACATACATCAAATAATCATATATTTTTCTACGTTTCAGTGCTTGTTACAAATATTTTATTTCTACTTTTCCTACCTAATTTGCAATTCATAGATATTTCCTCATATTTCTGTCATATTTCCTTTTTATAACTATAAGCTATATTTCTACTTTATCATTTCCTTTTAACAACTCTGGAAGACCTTTCTATATTTCAATTACCTGCAGACTCACAGTCCTACAGCATAATCTTAAAATCAAAACTGTGATACTGATGCACTCCTCTGCATATTAATTCTGGATATTAGACTATTATTAGAATATAAGCATGTAGGTATCTTCTTAAGTTTCTTTGATACATCAAGGCTCTCATATTTCATCTAGTGTAGTTAATGGCTTTGATCAAAGCCATGCTGAACCCTCTATAAGCATATACTTTAGTGTAATGAAAAAGATATTTGCAGCCCTTTACTGATTTTTCCTTAACACTGTTCCGGTGTCAAAGTAGATACAACCTAAACATGTCCTGCAATTAATCAGAGAAAGTTTCCATTAAAACTGAAGTATGCTATCTTCTGTCCTTCGCTGACTTCCATCTTTCTGCACAACTTTTCTATTTGACAAGCAAGACTCATAGGAAGTCATTCAGGTCTGCAAAGTTTTCATGTGTCTTCTTTTTGTTTCTACTACAAGCAAACACGTGCAAGCCTTATTACAATTGCAATTCCATGATGCAAAAATAGTCAATGAGAAGCTGTAAACCTACCTAATCTTTCAAGTTTTTATTAAGTATTTCTTACACTGCCTTATGATAGATTGCTTGTTAAAGCTGTGCATTACAAAAGCATTCTGAATTCAGGAAAAAATCATAGACCACATAAATCCCACACTGCCACAGTGGTTTATAAATGCTCATACAGTGGGCATGCTTTAGAAAATTAATTACCAAAATGAATCATTTATTGGACCCATTCACAGTGAAGTGTTTCCAAAGTGACAGTAGTCACAGCTAATCAAGACAACAAAATCAGGTTTTCATTGCAATACCACACTTCAATAACTGCATGTGGGAATTTCACCTTCAAATAATATTAATTTTTTGTTTTTTCTTCCGCAACTCCTTCCCTACGTGAGCCTAAGTCACCAACATTATCAAAACACAGGCTTGAGAAAAATACACTAAAAAAATAATTCTGGTTGATGTTTGACATTATAATGTCTTGCCAGGTTTCATCACTCATATCATATCATATTCAGTAATACAATCTGACTGGGCAACTCACAGGGACATGTTTTTGCTGAAGAATTTAAAGGTATCAAACAACCTTTGGACAGAATTCAGAGCTACTGTATGAAAAAGATTTTGTTATTTTATTTTTCCATGAAGATAGAATTATATGGTTTTCTTTTGTTTAACCCCTATGAGATGTAAAAAACCCCAAAACAAAACAACTTTATTGAGATTGCATGGATCATATAATTTTTAGTCTTCATTAGGAATTCTGTGTTAAATAATCTTAGCTTTAGACTGAAGCCAAAAGTAAAGAATAGACATCTCATTATGGCTTTATTATTTGGCTGCAGATTAGTACTCAAACTGTAAAAAGCCTTTTAGGGTTATAGAAATTGGGATATGAGGTTATTTTCTCTAAACCCTTCAAAAATACTCATTTAGAAATATAATATCTTCCCTTCTTCTGTAGGGTAAAATTTCAACTCTATGGCAAGATGATGGAATGGTTAACCTAAAACGGGCCTCAGGGATTTAAAGCATAAAATTAAAACTAGCATTTTCTAACCTTATAAGAAGTTAGTAATGAAATCTGATTTTGAGACAAGATGATTATCCAGAAATCAGAAAGAATGATCCAAACTTCATTAAATTACTTTTGAATAAACATAAAAGAAAACAATAACTTTCAAGTGATTTTTGAAAGTAAATTACTCTTTCAAATTACAACTTCAAAACACCTTGACATGTTTTTCTAAAGAAACTGCCTGAAATTCTAAGCTGTTTAATAGCACATACTTTGTATTTAACTTCATGACCTAAATGACAACACTTAGATCCTGACAAATCCTACAATAGGCAGTTTCTTTTCAATATTTAAATGCTGCTTATATCTTTCTTTTGAGTGTGTTTGTGCAAGCAATTCAAGTCAATGTTTTTATTATTTTACTCTATAAAAGAATTTTTCTAGTTCAATGAAAGAATTTATTTGAAAATTCAAGCCTCACTCTTTTTTTTCATTTTAGCCATAGAAGGAAAATAAATTACTTGTCCAAACAATTCTAGTAGTGAAATTCTCTAGTAGGACTCAACAGGTATACAGTAACTCCTTCAATTCAGAACTTTTTTCTTTTTCATTTTTTAATCCTTTTTGTTTGTTTGTTTTCTGTTTTTCATTTAATTTGCATGTGAAAGCTTAATATAAATGCACATACAGCCAGGTTTATTTCTAGAACTCAGGAGAAAATCATGTTCTTTTCACAAGGAGCAATCTCATATCCCATGCTAAGCATCACTAAAAAAAAAAAAAATTTCACTGTTGTGCTGCTTTCTGTATCACTGATATCAACAAGTGCTGTGGGAACTCACACAACTCTGAAGTTAAAGATGGTTGAACAATGCTTCACTTCTGAAGCCCAAAAAAAAAAAATTACCATGACACCTACAACTTATGATTACATTTCTTAACAGCAGATGTATTTCTCAATGCCATTTATAAGATGGTTTAATTTTTAACTTATGATAAATACTTTGAAATTTCCTATGTCAATTGTATTTTTAAGATTACCTTATTTAATATTCTGACCTCAGTATTTAATATTCTGACCAAGTTTGAACCTTAGCAGGTTTTCATATGTAATCATAGAATCATAGAGTGGTTAGGGATGGAAAAGACTTTAAGATAATCTAGTTCCAACCCCCCTGCCACAGGTAGGGACGGCTCACTCTAGATGATGCCATCCAAAGCTCTGTCCAACCTGGCCCTGAACACTGACAGGGGTGAAGTATTTATCACTTCTCTGGACAACCTGTTCCAGTGCCTCACCACCCTCACAGTAAGAACTTCTTCCTTATGTAAAATTCTTGTACAACTACTGTCTCTGAGGCATTCCTGCTGACTCAACAAACACTGATGTTTCCCTCTCCTAACCCCAAATTTGGTAACGCAGCACAATTCAGTGTATTATACTGGATACTGCAACATCACTCAACTACATTTTCTTTTGGTTTAGCAGTAATAAAGCATTGCTCAGCTAGAGAAGACAAATGTCAGATAGGAATGAAATCGGAAGAAAAATTATACCATATATACTGTCAAGCATCAGTCTTGAAGTTTATGAAGAAATTTCAGTCATATCTTGACTCTGGACTTCCCAGATATATTTTAATGCTGTATCTGGCATTACATGTTATATCTGGTTCTACATAAAAGTAGGAGTACCTTCTTTTTTTTAAAGTGGCTTAAAGTTGCTAATAATTCATTTCTTATTTTTATAGACCACAAAGGGGCAATATCATAACCATCACAAACCAGAACCACCTTATATTTTCTATATAATTGAAATTTCAAACTAATAGACTGATTTCAAACTCAGTACAGAGACATCCCCAGATATAGATTGACCTAAGCTAAACAACGCTTACTGATGAAGCAATTCAAGTTTTCTATCTTATTCTAGATTATAAATAGATAGCCCAAATCCAACCTAAGTTCAGGTGGGCCTTTTTTAATCAGTTAAATTTCAAGCATTTATCTAAAACAGAATTAGATAACCAATTCTTTTTTTATAAGCTAACACACTTCTAATATAAAATGAGTTACTAATATACATTTAACATTTAAAATAAAATGCAGTAATTTTTTCTATTTTGTTCTACTTACTGTTCAGATGATCTTCTAAAGTAGAGTACATAACCTTAATTCACATGGAAGACAGACTTGATATTATGTTTACAGAAAAAAAATTCTTAGTATATGACCCCCTTTATCATTGTGAAGGGGCATGACCTAAACAAATGGTATAGGTATCACAAAACAATGCTTAACGCTAACATATAAAAGCCAAAGCAGTGTGATAAGGGTGATTTGTACCATTGCTGGCCCTGCAGAGTTTGAATTTAAGTCTGCCTTTAGAGAAGCTGATTTTTGGAGTATGCAGTATCTTTTGGTTGGTCAAGAAGTCACTGATGATAAGACTTCCTCTCCAGTGGATGAAAATCTTTAAGAAGACTGATAAGATTAATTATTACTGAGGATATTAGAGAAGAAAAAAAAAAGAAAGAAAAGGTTTGCATTCACTTAGAAAATTTATTATTATCATACCTGTTACTTTCAGTCTGTCAGCACCAATAACAATCTCATCTTCATCTGCAGAAAACAATACTTTTCCACTTTCGGTTGCCCTCACTTCAAATCTCTTACTCTGGGCCTCCACAGCATCAGCTCCTGAAATCAAGGAAGTGAATATTTCATCTGCAATATGTTGTAAGAATATCATCAGCATATATAGAATATCCAAAACATATTGAACACATGAAGCTTTTATAAAATACTGGGCTTTCTGTGGCCTGGTAATTTGTATCATAAAATATTGTTAAATTAATTTACAGAGAAACTATTTCACTATTGCATATCAGGATAGAATTTAAACTCAAAAACATCTATTTCAGTGTTGCATGGTGTCGTTGTTTAAATCAAGTCCACAAACAACTCGTTCATTCACTCCCCCCCTTCACTCCCCCAACTCCCGGAGAGTTAGGAAGGAGAATCCAAATAATGTAGCCCCCACGGATTAAGATAAGAACGGTTTAATAGCTAAGGCACAACACGAATCACTACTGCCATTACTACTACAAATAATGATGATAAAGCCAATAACAAGTGAAGACAATACAACATCTCATCAGCCACCGACCCATAACTCACCCCACCCTGCCCGACCGAGCACCGATTGATACCAACCGATACCTCCTCCATCCCCCCAGAGCTCCAGCCCTTCCGGGTCTCTCCCGGTTACATCCTGGGTATGGCGTGCTATGGTATGGAATACCTCTTTGGCTAGCCTGGATCAGGTGTCCTGTCTCTCCTTCCTCCCGGCCTCCCCTCCTCCCTGGAAGAGCATGAGCTCAGAAGAAAAAGGCCTTGAACAAACCAAACACCCGAGCAGTAACTCAAAACATATTTGCTATCAGCAACTGTTCTCAGCCCGAAAGTCAAAACACAGCACTGCACCAGCTACCAAGAAGGAGAAAAAATGATTGCTACTGTTGAACCCATGACACATGGAAAACAGCACAAGAACTTCAAATGTACTTAAATTCTGAGATCTTGAAATGGCTATTCAGCTTAAACTGCAGGGTTTTTGCCAACAGTAAAAAAAGATAACATACCCTATTCCATAATTACCAGCAAATCAGCACACCAGAAAACTGTATTTTTTCAGTCAGTTCTACTGCAAACATGAACAACAGAATAAGAAAACATAAACAAAAAATAAAACAAAAAAGATGAACTGACATATCACAGTTTATTTCATATTCTATGAAAATTGTTTGAAAGCTCCAAAACTCTAAAGTAATCTTGAAATTAAACAAATGTATGGAATTGCATCCAATAGTACAATAAAAGAAGTCTGTAGATACCAAAACTCTGTCAAATTTACTATGCCTTTCAATTTACTGGTCTTATCCTTACTCTTCAGTGTTTCTTCCTGCTGGTTTTGAAAATTTTTATTTTATTTTATATTTTATTTTATTAAGCGACAACAAAACCTTAATTCTGAAAATCGTGTTGAAAAGCAATAAACTGCATATAGCACAACCAGCTGTAAGGCAAATTGCAGGACTTAATGGAATAATTATGTTACAATTTTCTATAATCATTGATCCCTAATTGCATTTGTAATGTACACATGGAATGACCCATAATTCTATATGGGTAAAAATTATGGGGAAAGCATTATGGATTAAGAAATCCCCGTCTTTTATTTCAGCTTATCAATTTGGCTTGTAGGTTTGTAAAAAACACTTGCTTCCATAATGTGGAAGTTTTTAGCTTAATATGCAAATGCACATTATCAAAATATATAATAATAAAAGCTGTGATAACTAATTTTGGATGAGTTATTGCCATAGCAATTTATATTTACCAAATCACCTATAAAATCAAAACAACAGTTCCTCTTACTTACAAATGAACTTATATTTCTACCATTAAAATTCTTTATAATTCATGGATGTAAGGAGAAAATGAAAGGGAATACTAAAAACATTTGCAATGCCAAATTTCCTTGAAGTTAGAAAAGTTTATTCTGTTGTAAAAGTCTAAAATGGTATTTTCTCCTTCTCTTTGTACAACTGAATTGTATTTTAAATGGGGTAGTCATATGGGTATCCTTGTTTTGAAAAATACTAAATTTCTGTAATGACAGACAGGGACATATTTCAGACAACCTAATGTTAGCCACAGGCTAAATGCTACACCTCACACACATTCGAGGATGCTCATTAATAAAACACAGTCTAATTGTCCATCAGGAGAAATGTAAACACAATATATATTCACACATAGCTGTCTTATTGAATGAATCCATTATCCTCTAAACATTTTCCATAGGTCAGCAGTTACGTTCCTCATACTGTTGCCTCCAGGCACACCAGAATTTTTTGTTTAAGATGTTAGCATTTAGCTAGTGATGCATGCTAGCAATAAAATTGTGAAGGATACTCTGTTTTGTTGCACTGACACATGTAAAGATATCTTATTTAAAAGCTTTTAAATATGTATTTATTTTTTATATGAAAACTTAATTTTTTGAAACCCAGTGAGTTGAAACCCTCTGGTGAGTTGAAAAAGTTGTTGTATATCTTTCCAGTGGCAGAAACACGAGAAAATTAGAAGGTAAATTTATCTTTTTTTTTTTTTTTTAATTCTACTTCATTTTGAGATATTTAAAAGGCAAACAATTAAAGGGCGTTAATTGAATGCAAAATGTATTAAAGTAATATTAAAATTGACTTAAAATCTATACCTTTGAGGAAAAATTGGAAGGAAAAATTTTTCCTGGTTTAGTCAGAAGTTTGCTTTCAAAAACTCAAAGCCCTTCTCCATTTGTGTATTTATTTTTCTGTACTAGTCTAGTTTTCAATCATTTTGTGAATTTCATTCTTTTCTAAGGCAAATCTCAGAAGACTTGTATTTTTAATTATTAGAAAATGTAGGCAGGAATTCTGTTAAGAAAATAAATTTCAGTTAACAAATATTAATTGTATTTCAAAACAATAAAGTTCCTAATTTCAGATTGCTTTACAACTACCATAACCTTCTACGTGAAACTATTGCATACTGGAACATAATATCAAATACAGTACTTGATAAGACTATCACTATAATCATGAAGGTCACATGCTTTAAAGTCTTTAAACACCACTATGTACAAAGCATCATATGCTTATCTCCCCCATTTTGCAGAAGGAAAAGACATTGAAAAAGACATAAGGGTACAACAAGTCCTTAAAATAAAAGGACTTCCTACTGGTAAGTGCATTCATGGTGCTCAGTATCTGGTCTCCTGCATGTGCCAGACTGGTGAGCCATCACCTGAACTGGTGTGCCACCAGGCACTCTGCCTGAGTGATTGCATTTTCTTTGGAGGGAAACTGCAGCAAGGAGGAGGAAGGAGAGCCCTTGAGTATCATTTCAACAGTCAGAAAGCATATTAGGCAATTTTGGGGTGAAACAATCTGAGGACAAAAAGCTGAAAATGCCTCCTATAATATCTAGATAAAGGTCAGTCAGGATATTTCTATGGTAACAGGTAATAAACACAGGTAGACTAAGCACATTCCACTTAATGTGAAGTAAGCAGAAGCTAGTCAGTAAGGGAAGCTAGGGACCAGGTTAGGAAAGCTAAGGTCCAGTTAGAATTAAACTTGGCTAGGGATGCGAAAGGAAGGGATTCTATAGGTATATTGCAAAAAAAAGACAGATTAGGGACAATGTGGGCCCTTCTCCAGAAGCTATCAGGAGAACTGGGCTACACAGGATTTGGAGAAGGCTGAGGATCTGAATGACTGCTCTGCCTCAGTCTTCACTGGCAAAGGCTATGACCATGTCACCCAAGTCTTGGAAGGCAGACGCAGGGACTGTGAGAATGAAGAACTTAGGCCCACTGTAGGAAAGGATCTGGTTCAAGACCATCTTAAGAACCAGAATGTGCACAAGTCCACGGGACCTGATGAAATCCATCCATGGGTCCTGAAGGAGCTGGCAAATTAAGTTGCTAAGTCACTGGCCATTGTATTTGAAAAATCATGGCAGTCAGATGAAGTTCCAAATGACTGGAAAAAGGGAAATATAACCCCCATTTTCAAGAAGGGGAAAATAGGTGATCCAGGGAATTACAGACCAGTCAGTCTCACCTCTGCTTGGCAAAATCTTGGAACAGATTCTCCTGAAAGGCATGCTAAGGCACATGAAAAACAACAAGGTGCTTGGTGACAGCCAGCATGGCTTCACTAAGGACAAATGCTGCCTGACCAATTTGGTGGCATTCCATGATGGGTCTACAGAACTGATGGACAAGGGAAGAGCAGTAGATTTCATCTACCTGGACTTGTGCAAAGCATTCGACACTCTCCCACATGACATCCTTGTCTCTAAATTGGAAAGACATCAGTTTGATAGGTGGACCATTCGGTGGATAAAGAACTGTCTGGATGGCTGCACACAAAGAGTTGTGGTCAATGGCTGAATGTCCGCCTAGAGATCAGTAACAAGTGGTGTCCCTCAGGGACTGGTGTTGGGACAGGTCTTGCTCAACATCATTGCTGGTGGCATGGACAGTGGGATTGAGTGCACCCTCAGCCAGTTTGCTGATGACACCAAACTGTGTGGTTTGTTTGATACGCTGGAGGGAAGGAATGCCATCCAGAGGGACCTTGACATGCTTGTGAGGTCGGCTGATGCCAACCTCATGAAGTTTAACCATGACAAGTGCAACGTCCTACACCTGGGTCGGATCAATCCCAGGCACAGATACAGGTTGGGCAGAGAAGAGATTCAGAGCAGAGTGGAGAAGGACTTTGGGGTGTTGGTCAATGAGATAATGAACATGAGCCAGCAGTGTGCACTCACAGCCCAGAAAGCCAACCGTATTCTGGGCTGCATCAAAAGGAGAGTGACCAGCAGGTCAAAGGAGGAGATCCTCCTCCTCTACTCTGCTCTCATGAGACCTCACTTGGAGTATTGTGTGCAGTTCTGGTGTCCTCAACATAAAAAGGACATGGAACTGTTGGAACAAGTCCAGAGGAGGGCCATGAGGATGATCAGGGGACTGGAGCACCTCCCATATGAAGGCAGGCTGAGAAAGTTGGAGCTGTTCAGCCTGGAGAAGAGAAGGCTGCATGGAGACCTCATAGCAGCCTTCCAGTATCTGAAGGGGGCCTACAGGGATGCTGGGGAGGGACTAGTTATTAGGGACTACAGTGATAGGACAAGGGGTAATGGATTAAAACTTAAACAGGGGAGGTTTAAATTGGATATAAGAAGAAATTCTTTACTGTTAGGGTGGTGAGGTACTGGAATGGGTTGCCCAAGGAGGCTGTGAATGCTCCATCCCTGTCAGTGTTCAAGGCCAGGTTTGACAGAGCGTTAGGTGATATGGTTTAGTGTGAGGTGTCTCTGCCCATGGCAGGGGATTGGAATTTGATGATCTTAACGTCCTTTCCAACCCTAGCTATTCTATGATTCTAAGTACTCTCTGGAGAGCTGTTTGTAAAAATACTCTGCTCATTTATGCAGTGAGGTAACAAGAACATGAAAAAAGCGACAATCTTTTTAGTAGGGCCTTTTGTGGTGGGATGATGGGTAATGGTTTGAAACTAAAAGAAGACAGGTTTAGATTAGCTATTAGGAAAGAGTTCTTCAGTGTGAGGGTGGTGGGGCAGTGGAACAGCTTGCATAGAAAGGTGATAGATACCCCATTCCCAGAAACAATCAAGGCCAGGGTGGACTAGTCTCTGAGCAACCTTGTCTAGTTGAAGATGTTCTCACTCAACAGCATGTGGTGTTTGACTGCATGACATTTAGAAGTCCCTTCCAACCCAAAGCATTCTGTGATTCTTTGAAATCAAAAATACTCCACTCTGATGATAAGAATAAAAAAAACCCAAACAAAAAACAAACAAGCAAACAATAAAAAAAAAACAAACAGAAAAAATAAACAAGTAACCCAGAAACAAGCAAAAAAGAATATAATCAGTATTTATTGTCATGGCCCAGGAGATTTGTTTTTTAACAGTTCTGGGTTGCAGAGCAAGGAGTCCACCAGAGTCCACTGCCTGCCTGATAACAGCATCCTGCAGGGACAGGAAAGCAAAGCTGATGGAAGGTTGGACCTATCCTTGTTCTGCAAGCATAGTTATTGGTCAGGAAATCAAGGGACACTAACAAATAATACTAATTAGATTCAACTTTTTTTAAGAGTTGATGATTGCTTAGCTACCTAAAAGAAAGTGGCCTTATAAGTACTGTGATGCTGTTAATTTACATGCATAAAAGTTGTTAGTTTGGTAAAGAAAATGGATTAACAGAAAATGTGAGAGAAATCAAAGAGAAAAAAGATCTGTCACATTCTTATTCATTATATATCACTTCTAGTGACAGCCCATGTTTCAATAACTGCTTTTTAATACTTGTGATGATTTAGGATAATAGAGCTTTCTGTCTTGTTTTAACCCCAGCTGGCAAATAAGCACCGCACAGCCGCTTACTTACTCCCCCTGGTGAGATGGGGAAAGCATCAGAAAGGTAAAAGTGAGAAAACTCATGGGTTGAGATAGACAGTTCACCAGGCTAAGCAAAAGCTACATACACAAGCAGAACAAACCAAGAAATTAATTCACTGCTTCCCACTGCAGGCAATGTTCAGCCATCTCCAGGAAAGCAGGGCTACTTCACACATAACAGTTACTTGGAAAGACAAATGCCATCACTCTGAATGTCCTCCCTTCCTTCTTCTTCCTGCAGTTTTATTTGCTGAACATGATGACATATGGCATGTAATATCCCTTTTGTCACCTGGGCTCAGCTGTCCCAGCTGAGTCCCCTCCCAGCTTCTTGTGTACCCCCAGCCTACTTGCTGGGGGGGGGAGAGGAGTTTGAGGAGCAGAAAAGGTCTTGACTCTGTGTAAGCATTGCTCAGCAGTAACTAGGACATAGAATCATAGTAGCATAGAATAGTTAGGGTTGGAAAGGACTGCAAGATCATCCAAGTTCCAGCCCCCCTGCCATGGGCAGGGACACCACACACTAAACCATGTCACCCAAGACACCATCCAACCTGGCCTTGACGCTGCTAGAGATGGTGCATGCACATCTTTGGGCAACCCATTCCAGTGCCTCATCACACTCACAGTTGTCATGGTTTAAGCCCAGCTGGTAACCCAGAATGACACTGCCACCCACTCACTCCACCCCTTTTCCTCCCCCTGCTCCCGGAGGGATGAGGAGGAGAATCGAAATATGTGACTTCCACGGGTTAAAATAAGAACAGTCCAGTAACTAAGGTATAACACAAATCATTGCTGCTACCACCAATAATAATAATGATAAGAGAAATAACAAGGGGAGAGAATATAATCACCGACCACCTGCCAAATGACACCCAGCCCAACCCGAGCAGTGATCTCATATGCCTCTGGGTAACTGCACCCAGTTTACATTCTGGGCATGACGTGCTGTGCTATGAAATACCCCTTTGGTTAGTTTGGGTCAGGTGTCCTGTCTCTTCTTCCTCCTGGCTTCTCCTCCCTGGCAGACCATGAGACTCACAAAGTCCTTGGTCAGAGTAAACTTTACTTAGCAACAACTAAAAACACTGGTGTTATCAGTGTTGTTCCCAGGCTGAAATTCAAAAGCACAGCACTACACCAGTTACTAAGACAGAGAAAAATGACTGCTACTGCTGAACCCAAGACAACAGTAAAGAACTTTTTCCTTATATCTAACTCCAAGTTCCCCTAAGTTTAAACCCATTACCCTCTGTCCTGTCACTATACTACCTAATGAAGAGTCCCTCCCCAGCATCCTTATAGGCCCCCTTCAGATACTGGAACATCCCTGTTATCAACACTGTTTCCTGCACAAATCCAAAACATAGCCTCATACCAGCTACCATGAAGAAAATTTAACTCTAGCCCAGCCAAACAAATTAACTATAGCGCAGCAGAACGCATTACAGAACAATGATCTGGAGGTTCTAGAAAGAAATGCATATATTTTAGATACTCATCATTTGTGCTTCTTCAGTAACACGTTAAGTAAAAGTACCCCTAGAATTCAGCTACTCCAAAATATCACTACAGGATATAACTCTACTTTTTATACTAAAATAAATAGGCTTTTCCTTTATGTTGCACTCAGGATTTAAAAGCACATCACTTAGTATTACTCACCTATTGCTGAAAGAGTGGTTAGCGTATTCAAGCCACTCGAGAGATTACTAACAAAACATGGTAAGTTTGTCTCTTTGACGTAGACTGTTATAAAAACGGTTTTGAAAAGTTAAACTGCCTACAGGGTAATCAATGTTATCAAAATGGAATTCTGTTTCATTACATTTTCATTTCCCAGTTGAAATAAGAGTAAGCACTTGCATGTGCAATTTATTTGTGTATTATCTTCTTAGCTGTAATGCAAAGAGCTGTGTTCCAAAAACACTACAAACATACACATCTCATAATAAGTCTGAATCTGTAATAGTACTACTAACAAGAATTATGAATCATCTCTTAGAATGCTATGCATAAACAAAGCAATTGTTTTTTTTTTTATTTTTAACTGAAATCTGTACAGCAGTCTAACTATCCATTATGCCTACTTCCAGCAAATCAGATCTGCTTGAATAATGCATATTTCAGTCCAAACATGCAAGAAAATCTGTCCTCCAAATTCTGTTTGGAAAGGTACTTCTTACAAAACACATGGCTATCTGAAGAGCTCTCTAGCTTTGCTACTTTATGCTATACTACTAACCTACTTCAAACTAGAGATACTGTAAGCTTCTTAATGGATTTAATCAGGATCAAGGGATGTCAAAGACAAACTCTTGCCATCTTCTGTCTAGGAAAAATATTTACTTGTAAATTCAAATAATATGAATTAAATTATTTTCTGTGATATTCCATTAATTTAACATATATAGATGAATAATGAATATTTCTCATTCCTCCATACTACGTAACGATGGTTTATAACACATGCTTGTTGCACAGCAGTTGCATAACCAATACTATCATTAAGCCAGCTACAATTAAAACAGTAGAAAGCATAAAATTATTTATATCAGATATAGTGAAAAAGCATTAAATAAAAATGTTGGGCAGTACATACAATATGTGGGGGGAGTGAGGGTGATAAGATTTCCATGAAAAACAGTTTGGGAATGAACTTTGAGGCCTTAATGCTTAACAAGCTTTGGGGCAATAAATTGGAAGGTTGAAGGAAAGGGAAGGTAAACAAGCAAGCCTTGCGGGGATGGGCCAGGATGTAGTTGTGGCGGGAGTCTCAGCTGATGATGTGGGGGTGTGAGAGGGTCTGCAGCATTGTGATTGGACTATTTACCTGGAGGTTTTTACAGGAGCCAATGAGATTGAACGTAGGGTGTTTGTGCAGGTTGGGAAAGTACTGAACAAGGGGATAAAAAGGGGTTTGGTTGTAATAAAGTTGGGTTTGGTTAATTTGGGTGGGGATTTTTTTGGTATTACGACAAAGCTTACTGCTGTTGAAATTGCTGCTCATCCTGTAGTTTTTTTACCGCTTGGAGAGAATGACCAGTCATCATAGCCAGGAGGCCAGTTCAGATCTCCCCTACCAGCAGATTGAACCTCTTCTCAACAAATTCTGCAGTTATGCATATTTTGCTTTATAATGCACTGTATCACGTTTTTTGCTGCGGGAGAAGCTATTCAGATTGGAGTCCTTTTTTAATTCCCCTAAGTATTTTCCATAAAGTTCATCTTCCTTCCACTTTTCTGTAAAATGAGAAAATGGAGGTAATAATGCTTGTATAATACTTTTGAACGTAAGAAGTGATGTAGAAAGTCATTACAATGGAGACAAAACAGAAACTAAAAGTAAGACTATTTCCCTAGCTGAAACAGTTTCTACCCAGACATTACTTTAGACATAGCTTTTGGAATTTTACGAATATTTAAAACCGCTCATTAGTCATTTAGGACAAAAGAAAGGTTTGTGACTTTAACCCTATATATTAAGAAGCTCATACATCCTCTTGGTAGCAAAGTGCTCTACTCCCACTCCTATCAACAACGAAAGTAACACAAATATTAGAAACAAGGTGAAGCTCACATTTTCTTTGCTTTGTCTTCTGGTCTGTTTCCAGCCATCTACAGTGCAGTTTCATTCATTCTCAACTTATTGAAACATAAGTTGAGACTGAGATGCAGGAGAATAACTATAAACAATACTAAATAACAAGAAGACAGATTTTTTTCTCTTCTGTTGATAAAGATATTTTGTTTTTATCAGATGTAGGTGTACACTAGCAGTTGTGTCTAGTTTCTAAGTCACATTCCATGTCCACGTGGCAGACAACAAACTCAGAAACAGAAATACATAAGAAACCAACCACTTTAAATATAGGGCCTAGAAATCAAACAGAATTGCCATGAATTATGATCTTTTTAAATGTAAAATATAATGAAATTCTATGTACTGTCTTCTGATTTTTCAATGAAAAATTAGTTATTTAAACATTTGCCTCTGTCTTTACTCCTGCAGATTCTCCCCAGGGGCCCCAGATTCCTATAGCCCCAGAAGGAGTCAAGTCAAAGGAGAAGTTTAGTTTGGTAGATGAGGATTGGGTTAGGGATTAGCTATGCAATCTGGACATCTATAAATTGATGGGTCTGGAGAGAATACACCCACGGGTGCTGAGGGACCTGGCAGATGTCATTGCTAGGCCACTCTCCATCATCTTTGGTAAGTTGTGGGAAACAGGAGAGGTGCCTGAGGACTGGAGGATGGCAAATGTCACGCCAGTCTAGAAGAATGGCAAGAAGGAGGACCCAGGTAATTATAGACTGGTCAGCCTTATC
Source organism: Melopsittacus undulatus (assembly GCF_012275295.1). Lineage (NCBI taxonomy): Eukaryota > Metazoa > Chordata > Aves > Psittaciformes > Psittaculidae > Melopsittacus > Melopsittacus undulatus. The sequence goes on from NC_047533.1 coordinate 29,942,570, forward strand.
TCCGTCCCTGGAAAGGGGATGGAACAACTTATTCTTGACTCCATCTCTAGACATATCAAGGATGAGGGGGTCATTAACAACAGCCAACATGGTTTTACCAGGGGGAAGTCATGTTTGACCAACCTTACAGCCTTCTATGAGGAAGTGACTAGGTGGAGGGATGATGGTAGAGCGGTAGATGTGGTTTTTCTTGATTTCAGTAAGGCATTTGATACTGTCTCCCACAGAATCCTCATAGATAAGCTAAGGAAGTGTGGGCTTGATGATCAGGTAGTGAGGTGGATCAAGAACTGGTTGAAAGGAAGAAGGCAGAGAGTTGTGGTCAATGGCACAGAATTGTCGTAGTTTAAACCAAGTCCCCCTACTCCCGGAGAGTTAGGAAGGAAAATCCAAAGAATGTAGCCCCCACGGATTGAGATAAGAACGGTTTAATTGCTAAGGCACAATACAAAACCCCTACTGCCATTTATTACTACAAATAATAATGATACAGCAAACAGCAAGTGAAAAGAATACAACACCCCACCAGCCACCGACCCATAACTCACTCCACCCTGCCCGGCCGAGCACCGTGTGCTCCTTCCTCCATTTTCCTCCACAGCTCTCTCTCCCTCCAGCTTTCTTCTTCCCAGTATGCATCCTGGGCATCACGTGCTATGGTATGGAATACCTCTTTGGCTAGCCTGGGTCAGGTGTCCTGTCTCTCCTTCCTCCCGGACTCCCCTCCTCCACCTGGCTGGAAAAAACCTTGAACAAAAACACCCTCAAAAACATGCTCAAACCATGACATTATCCACCCCTTATTCCATACCATTCACGTCATGCCCAGATCCTACTTTTTTAATACACCATCACTCTTAAGTCCACCCCTCGATCATGAGACATCTCTATGTTGCATCTCTGGACTGATAGCTTGAAGTATCTGGGCCCACCAGGCTCAAAATCATTCACTGTCCCCTTCAGCAGTTCTACAGCTTGCTGCTGGGGACTCCATACAGCTGCCTTCCACCTCCAATGCTTCCAAAGCACTGGAGGGGCCCAGTGGATCAGATACCTGGCCATACTGTCCCACATGCCCTGCCACTCATGACTGTCCAGCCTTGGGAACAGTCTCCTGGTGCTCCTATATCCTTGTCTAACCCTAGACAAGACCCAGACCTGACTCTGCTTAACTTTTGGGATCAGACAAAATGGCTGTGGGTAGAACACACTCTGTGTGTGTGCCAACATGCCGACCACCATCACAATCAGCAGGCAGGTCCCAAGGGCACCCAAAAGCCATTCAAAACCATCAGAACTCTCAGGTGCTGCTGCTGCACTTGTCACTGGGGCTGATGTAGCTACCGTGCTTGCCAGCTCTCCCACTGTCAGCTTCTCTTCTCCCGAGTTCGGATCCTCCTCCTCTGCCTTGCTGGGAAGTGCTGCGTGGTCTCCTGCCTCCTGCTGGGGCTCAGCGGGCGACTTCCGGGGGACACTCTCGGCCGTCGGAGGGTCGGGAACGGCCGCGGGACTCACCTCCCCCGCTGCGTGATCCTGCTGCTCAGCTACTGCCCTGCTCCGCTCCTCCCCCGCCTGCTTCCGCTGCTCTGCCACAGCCGTTTGGCTCCCCGTGCCGCTCTCCCTGGCAGCCTCAGCTGCCGGCAGCTCCCGGGGCCGCTCCTTCCTGGCTTCACGCAGCTCCACACAGACGACGATGAGGATAAGGACAAGGACGGCGAAGAGCAGCGGGACGGCCTGGTACAAGTCCAAGTCCACGGCCACGTCCATCCCCCCCTGCTGCCAGAGCCCCACCGTATTACAAGCCTCCGACACAAACACAAACACATCCAATCCATACACAAAGTACCCGGCAAAATCCCGAAACAGCGAGATCCAGAAAAAACCTCTAAGAGCCAATAAATCAGCATTGTGACAAGAGACCATAAATCCGCTCAGATCTGTTCTTATCTCAAACCCTCAGGCCCCACGTTGGGCGCCAAAAATGTCGTAGTTTAAACCAAGTCCCCCTACTCCCGGAGAGTTAGGAAGGAAAATCCAAAGAATGTAGCCCCCACGGATTGAGATAAGAACGGTTTAATTGCTAAGGCACAACACAAAACCCCTACTGCCATTTACTACTACAAATAATAATGATACAGCAAACAGCAAGTGAAAAGAATACAACACCCCACCAGCCACCGACCCATAACTCACTCCACCCTGCCCAGCCGAGCACCATGTGCTCCTTCCTCCATTTTCCTCCACAGCTCTCTCCCTCCAGCTTTCTTCTTCCCAGTATGCATCCTGGGCATCACGTGCTATGGTATGGAATACCTCTTTGGCTAGCCTGGGTCAGGTGTCCTGTCTCTCCTTCCTCCCGGACTCCCCTCCTCCACCTGGCTGGAAAAAACCTTGAACAAAAACACCCTCAAAAACATGCTCAAACCATGACAAGAATCTAGCTGGAGGCCTGTGACTAGTGGAGTCCCTCAGGGGTTGGTGCTGGGACCAGTGCTCGTTAACATTTTCATCAGCAACCTGGATGAGGGAACTGAGTGTACCCTCAGCAAGTTCGCTGATGACACTAAACTGGGAGGAGTGGCTGACACACCAGAAGGCTGTGTTGCCATTCAGCGAGACCTGGACAGGCTGGAGAGTTGGGCGGGGAGAAACTTGATGAAATTCAACAAGGACAAGTGTAGAGTCTTGCATCTGGGGAAGAACAACCCCATGGAGCAGTACAGGTTGAGGGTTGACCTGCTGGAAAGGAGTGAAGGGGAAAGGGACCTGGGGTCCTGGTGGATAGGAGGATGACCATGAGCCAGCAGTGTGCCCTTGTGGCCAAGAAGGCAAATGGCATCCTAGGGTGCATTAGAAAGGGTGTGGTTAGTAGGGCAAGAAAGGTTCTCCTCCCCTTCTACTCTGCCTCGGTGAGACCGCATCTGGAATATTGTGTCCTGTTCTGGGCCCCTCAGTTCAAGAAGGAGAGGGAATTGCTTGAAAGAGTCCAGTGCAGAGCCACAAAGATGACTAAGGGAGTGGAACACCTCCCTTATGAGGAGAGGTTGAGGGAGCTGGGTCTCTTTAGCTTGGAGAAGAGGAGACTGAGGGGTGACCTCATCAGTGTTTACAAATATGTAAAGGGTGGGTGTCAGGATGATGGAACTAGGTTTTTTTCAGTGATATCCAGTGACAGGACAAGGGGCAATGGGTGTAAACTGGAGCATAGGAGGTTCCATGTTAGCATCAGGAGGAACTTCTTTACTGTGAGAGTGACAGAGCACTGGAACAGGTTGCCCAAGGGGGTTGTGGAGTCTCCTACGTTGGAGATATTCAAGGCCCTCCTGGACAAGTTCCTGTGTGATGTACTCTAGGTTACCCTGCTCTTGCGGGGGGTTGGACTAGATGATTTATTAAATATATGATATTTTTTGATAAACATAACTACTTTTATGAGAATGCCTTGATGCTTCTGAGATGTGAGATAAAAAAGATAAAGCATTTTTAATAAAGATTCAACCCCCCGCTGGGTCTAAAATCGGTATTTGTGAAATATACCTAGATAAAATTTTGTTAATATTCACAGGAATGTTAGATATTATATTATTTTGGCCACCAGAGGTCTCAAATTTTTTAATGAATGCAAATGCAATAATGCAAATGAAGGACTCATACCAGCTGAATAACAGCATTGAGAAATGTGAATAAAGAGATCTTTCAGCTGAAAGAAAGACATCTATACAAGCAGACATTCATGGTAATCAGAACATATTCTGTGTTCTGTTTGTTGAGGAAGGGAAGGACCCGCTTTTTTATATCAAAAAGAGGCGAAAGCAGCAATTAAAAAAAACCCTACTTGGGTCTGTCAACTACTGCTTTTAGTTGAGTCTGACCTTCAAGGATTCCCATCAGAATGATTACCTACTCAGACAAAGGAAGCAGAGCAAGTGCTAGGCCAGAAGAAGCACTGCACATATTTGTTACCTTTTTTTTATCATCAGACTACAGTGAGTAATATCAGCTGTCCACATGTATTGATAGTATAGGGATATTATTAGCTTATCATATATAACAAATATGTTTGTTATTATAACAAATGCAACATATTTATTATATACACTTATATAACAAAAATACTCATGAACAAAGAAAATTAAGTAGAACCACCTGAACTGGACAAGAGATATGGTGGTAGCATGTCTTTTCCTTCTTCATTATATATAGACCTTCTGGTATCTATAAAAGATTAGTGACATTACAGGTTTAGGACTTGGTCAAATGGGAGTTCACAGGAAAACTCTTGATTTCCCAGGCAGATTTTACTTATAGAAACTCAACAAAAAGACATGCCTAAAATATTGCCTGTCACCTTTGCAATGGATAGAATACATCCTTCCCTCTATCTGCCTTCCTGGTGCATCTTGATGATGAACTCAAGGTGTGAAAATATATATAAAAGCTGTATACAAGTTGCAGCAGACAGCACTTTCCATGCTACTTTTATATGAGGCTACAACTACACAAGAGCAAACCTGTATTTTTTTCCTATTATCCCTATCATATTGCATTTTCTACTGGAAACTTTGAGAAATTACATGGCTAAAAGACCTAGGAACTTATATAGCCATCCATAAGTTTCATCAGCTATGATCAATACACATTGATGAATGGAAGTAAAATGGGCTCCTGAAGGTTGCTTGAACTTTAAGTTAATACTAATTTTGCTTCTCTAAGGGCTAAAAGCATGTGCATTATCTGCTCCTGTAGCTCAGCTGACAGGCTATAGATTTGTGTATAGTATCTTAATCACTTATATGGGTCCTTAGATAAGGAAGCTACACAAGCCAAAGGAAGATATGCCAAGCACCTAATTGTTTGTGTAAGACTTCAGACAGTATGTTTTCTCCATTTATAATCTCATTAAATTTAATTTAGTCAAAACATGAACTAGAGAATTGAAGCTTGTGGCAAGTATAATGAGTGATTTTTCTCATAATACTATAAATATATTGTAAAAATATAAGTAATATATGATAACATATAAATACACTTACATAAGAAATACCTGTAAATGGCTAAATTTAAATTATCTAATGAAATATATTTAAACATAAGGTAAATTATGAATATACGAAATTATAAATTTATATTTTTTTATTACCAGGCATACTGCATAGTGTTTCCTGGGGATGTTTTCTTCTATTGTTCATGAATCTTTCTTTGTGACACCAGCAAATAGCTATACTATATCACATTCTACTTATAGCTATCAACTTTATCAACAAGCATAAATATCCAACTCATGCAAATTAATTCATTATAATTCTAATGTATTTTGGAGTACTCCAAAGTGTGAATAGGAATAGAAAGTTTATCAATTTTTCCTCCTCATGGTGAATGCAACCTGAATAATACTAAACCCTAAGAGAATTTTCCATGTTTTCAGCATTACCCTCAACTTTGGAATGTTTAGCTTTCTGAGATGTGATTAGCTTTTACAACTGAAATAATTCACAAAGCTGATTATATACCTTTCAGAAGCTGAGTCTTACTGAAGCAGTCTGTGCATTACATTTCCATACAAAATCAGTGAGAAAGTTGCCACTGTTTGCTAGCTGAATTAGGCTATAAGATTATTTTACATTGTTTGGCCAGTACCTGTTTAAAAAAAAACAAAGTTGTCTACTAAATAACAGAAGTATATTATTTACAGCATATTCCACTGAAAATAAGTAAGAGTTAAAAGAGAGGAAACAATACATAGTATGAGATACCTGATTAGATGCTGTGCTTAATGAAGAGCATATTACATAGATAAAACTCAAAGATAAAACAGGAATGTTGCATTTCTCCTTGGGAAACAGAATACCTTGCAGATCATAAGGTTATTTATTCACTTCTAAAACTGTTTCAATCACTCTGTGTTTCCTTTAGGTCAAGCTTTAAGTCTTTGTATTGAATGTTCTAAAAATGTCCCAAAAATTCTACTGAAAAATTCCTACTGGTTAACCTCTACTATCTCACAGGGTTTCTCTCTTAAAAAAAGATCTGATGTTTCACCTCTTTGCATCTTTTGAGACATTACCTCTCATCGGCATAATCTCTGAAATAATTGCTAATAGTGCAATAATACCTCTCTGGTGCCTGCTTTATCATTCTAAGTTGAACTGGACTGGAACTGAAACTGAATTAAGTGAAATGCATTCGTATCACCTAATGGTTGTTTACCTTTTATGTTCCTGGTTTTACCCTGTGGCCTTTTTTACTACCTGTTGTTTATCTTCCTTTGTGAAGATTTAAGAAGTAAAGCAGTTCATTTTTTTTCTTTCTTACTGGTAATATTCTCTGTAGGCACTAGACACAGTCATTCTGAAATTTGTTTCTACTCTGTATGTATTTTGAACACTTTTGGTCAGTTATCACTAAAAATTAAAAGCCAACTTAAATATTTTTACTTGTATTTTATGGCAAAATCTTGCAGCAGATTCTCCTGGAAGGCATGCTAGGGCACATGAAAAACAACAAGGTGCTTGGTGACAGCCAGCATGGCTTCACTAGGGGACAAATCCTGCCTGACCAATTTGGTGGCATTCCATGATAGGGCTATGAAGACGATGGACAGAGGAAGAGCAGTTGATGTCATCTACCTGAACTTGTGCAAAGCATTCGACACTCTCCCACATGACACCCTTGTCTCTAAATTGGAGAGACATCAATTTGATAGGTGGACCACTCGGTGGATAAAGAACTGTCTGGATGGTCGCATGCAGAGTTGTGTTCAATGGCTCAATGTCCGTCTGGAGACCAGTAATGAGTGGTGACCGTCAGGGATTGGTGTTGGGACCGACCTTGTTCAACATCTTTGTCGATGACATGGACAGTGGGATTGAGTGCGCCCTCAGCAAGTTTGCCGATGACACCAAGCTGTGTGGTTTGGTTGATATGCTGGAGGGAAGGAATGCCATCCAGAGGGACCTTGACACACTTGTGAGGTGGGCTGATGCCAACCTCATGAAGTTTAACCATGCCACATGCAAGGTCCTTCACCTGGGTTGGAGCAATCCCAGGCACAGCTACAGACTGGGCAAAAAGGAAATTCAGGGCAGCCCTGCAGAGAAAGACTTGGGGTGTTAGTCAATGAAAAAATGAACATGAGCCAGCTTCAGTGTGCACTCACAGCCAAGAAAGCCAACCGTATTCTGGGCTGCATCAAGAGGAGCATGGCCAGCAGGTCAAAGGAGGTAATCCTGCCCCTCTACTCTGCTCTCGTGAGACCTCACTTGGAGTATTGTGTGCAGTTCTGCTGTCCTCAACATAAAAAGGACATGGAACTGTTGGAACAAGTCCAGAGGAGGGCCATGAGGATGATCAGGGGACTGGAGCACCTCCCATATGAAGGCAGGCTGAGAAAGTTGGAGCTGTTCAGCCTGGAGAAGAGAAGGCTGCATGGAGACCTCTTAGCAGCCTTCCAGTATATGAAGAGGGCCTACAGGGATGCTGGGGAGGGACTAGTCATTAGGGACTACAGTGATAGGACAAGGGGTAACGGGTTAAAACTGAAACAGCAGAGGTTTAGCCTGGATATAAGAAGAAATTCTTTACTGTTAGGGTGGTGAGGTACTGGAATGGGTTGCCCAGGGAAGCTATGAATGCTCCATCCCTGTCAGTGTTCAAGACCAGGTTGGATGAAGCCTTGGGTGATATGGTTTAGTGTGAGGTGTCCCTGCCCATGGCAGGGGGGTTGGAATTAGATGATCTTAAGGTCCTTTCCAACCCTAACTATTCTATGATTCTATGATATTCACTTATAATAACTCTGCCCCCCCCCCCCGAATTTTATTAAAAATATATAAAAAGACACAAGTTGCTTTACCTGATATTTTTTGCAGTTTTCTAGGACTCCAAATATAACCTGTTCTGACTAGAATCACTGTATAATGTTATTCACAATGTACTGAATTAGACCATTAAAATTTTTCTGAATACAGATTAAACTTTTTAATGTAAATCATGGACTCATCACATTTTGAGACAAAAAGAGTGAAATAAAGGATAAGAGCTCCTAAAGTAATTAGAAGTTTTCTTAGGAAAGAAATGTATATAAAAAAAAGTTTTAAATTTAATAGAATTAATTCAATGCTGATGGCTATAACATAGGGACGACTAGAAAATCTATTTTTTCCAAAGTGACTGTTTCTCAGGTTATCTGCTTTACCTAGAGAGTACAAATATGGTGAAGTTATCTATGCAGAAGTTGTTGGCATTTCATATAATGGCACTTTATCTAAGAAAGATTCAATGAAAGAATGTACAAAATAATATTAAAAGATATACAGGATTCATCTACAAAAAGGCTACCACCAGGTACTAAAGAAGGAGTAAAAAATTATAGCCTGATGACCAGAAAATGGTAATTTTGTGCTACTTGGTAGATTACTGAACTGCATTTGCAGATTTCTGAACAAGTAGCATTCAGTATAATGATAGCAGAAGATGATGATGGCTTAGCCCAGCTCTCAGGATTTTAATATTATCCATTTAGGAAATTACTTCTCTCCTTGCCCTTGACAGTGGGACAAGGGCCAGAAAAGCTGCAGAATCAGGATACAAGCAAATCTGGGCTCTAAGCTTCTCTAAGTGTTTTTTCTAAGTTCTCAATAGAGTTTATAGTTGATTTGTAACACAGAAGATGTAATACAATTCACATATTAAGATATCTACCTTAAATTTCTACCCTGCTGACACTTAAATTCTGTCTTTACCTGACACTTTACCTGTCTTACCTGTGAATCAATTCCAGAGCGTCGACCTTTCAAATACACCACTAGGCTATACTGACAGTCTATACTGATACACTTGAGAACAGGATCTTACGGTAACAGAACAAGTTTACTATCATGAGGAAATCTGCAGTGTCTTCAAAGGAATGTGTGATTTTGTATCTAACCCAGATGCAGATGAATGTATAAATTCAGAGTCAAGACCTGCAGCATAGGTGATGTTTTTGGCTAGACTTGCTGTAAAGCTTTTTCTTTGGCAGTATGGCAAGCCAACTAGAATCACTTCACCAAAGAGAAAAACAGACATGGTAAATTGGTATCTGGCTTTATATGCAAGTTCCACACAGAAAAGTTGTTAAAACAAACAAACAAAAACTAAACACAACAACAAAACAAACCACACTCAAACCAAACAAAAACCATAAAACAGAAACCAAGCAAATGAAGACCCAGAAAACACCAAGCTAGGGACAGAAGATTAACAAATTTTCCCTTCCCTCTTAAAAGACAGGTGAGTGTCAGAACCACCTTGTTATCCTCTGCCAAGAAGCAAAATGGATAGCAATTTTTTAGTGTCTGACAACTTTAAGGCTGTAAAGAGTCCAGGTGCCCTGGCAATAGGTGTGAGAGATGACCAAACAGCTTTTCCAAATAAAACAGCCAACCAGAACATGACAAAAGGAAACTCATAAAGTTTTGGGACTTGTGGTTTAAGCCCAGTCAGCCAAGCAGCTCACTAGCTCACTGCTCCCCCTTCCTCCCCCTGCTCCCAGAGGGATGAAGAACTGAAAGAATTTGACTCCCATGGGTTAAGAACAGTCCAGTAACTAAGGTATAACACAAACCACTACTGCTACCACCAATAATAATAATAATAAGGGAAATAACAAGGGAAGAGAATACAACCGCTCACCACCCGCTGACTGATATCCAGCCCCACCCCAGCAGTGTTCTCGCCCTTCTAGGTAGCTGCCCCCAGTTTATATACCATGCATGATGTGCTATGCTATGGAATACCCCTTTGGTTACTTTGGGTCAGGTGTCCTGTTGCTGCTTCCTCCCGGCTTCCCCTCCTCCCTGGCAGAGCATGAGACTCAGAAAGTTTTTGGTCAAGAGTAAACATTACTGAGCAGCAACTAAAAACCACCAGTGTTATCAGCACTGTTCCCAGGCTGAAGTCAAAACCACAGCACTGCACCAGCTACTAAGAAGGAGAAAAAGTGACTGCTACTGCGGAACCCAGGACAGGACTCTAATGTGGGAATAACTTATTTTAAAGGCAATGTAGTCCTTAATTTTGGTTTGGAGAAAGTGCTCACTGAATTATTTTCACCTATAACTGATGCTAGTGATTCAGAGTGATAACTATTCCCAGTAACTAATTAATTTCAGATTTATGGAATGCTTTTCTTCACAGGAAGAAATCTATTCTAAATTTTAAAATATTCAGCTAATCATTAATTCGTTGCCATCTGTTCATAATTCCGCTGCAACTGCAATATTTAGTATCCTAAGAATAACCTAAGGAAAAAGAAGGTATTTTCAGAGCATATTTATGCATATAGAAATTTTTAAAATCCACATTAAACATGCCTTTAAATGTCCTGTGCATGTTTGAGAAAAATGACATCAAGACAGCTCTGCCCATCTACAAATGGCACAATTAAACATCTCTAGTATGAGTATCATATGGAATTTGAAACTCCGTACTGTTCAGAACAGAAGCAAAATAATTAAAAGGCAAATAAATGTAATGATCTCGATGAAGAAGCACAACAAACCAATTATGTTCAGGTTACGGATATTACTGGCAATTTCCCATGTGTTACCAAGCTATGTGTTATAGTTGGTTTTGGAAATGCTTATTTTTATAGGAACCAGACAAAGCAGGGCAATAAATCGAAACTTCACCATTAATGTTTTTAGAAACACACAATAATTGTAACAAAACAGTGAGATGCAATTTCTCATAGTCTGAAGATGTGTAAGAGGAAACCCTAGAAAACATAAGGGTTTTTATTATAGAATCATAGAATAAGATAGTTAGAGTTGGAAAGGACCTTAAGACCATCTAGTTCCAACCCCCTTGCCATGGGCAGGGGCACCACACACTAGACCATGTCACCCAAGACTGTCCAACCTGGCCTTACTAGTCATCTAACAGACCTTGTGATCTAAGAGGTTCATGATCTTCTATGGGCAAATAATTTTCATGGACAAACAGACAAATGTTTCCAAGCTTGCCTATTCAGAACTTGCAAAAATTTATTTCATATATAGAAACAGGTAAACTTCCCATAGCTGGGTCAGTAAGGCAGGTGATAAAACTCAGACTTTTTAAAGATAATTTAGCTGAATAAAGACTCTAAGTATACAAACAAATTACTTCTCATCCATATTTTGATAAATCTCTTTGCTGTCACTTCAACATATTTAACAGCAGCAGCATGCTATTGAGTTTCTTCTTGCAAGTATTCTCTGTAGCTCTGAAGTAAAGGAGAACATCAGAAATATCTCACTGCCTTTTTTTTATTATTATGATTATGATTTTGTGTTTGATTAAGTTAAAAGCAGCTTCTCATTTATTTGCGTTTATTTTGTCCTTCACCTAAGCCACGTCTATTAAAATAATATATTTTTACCAATATTAATAAGCTGCCTGAGCATTAGGGAAAAGAAAGAGGTAAAAATAAAATCTTAATGTCCTTCCAGGGACTTGCTAAAGGTCCAGATGCTCTAAGTAATTTAATAATGCTTAGCACCCAGCAGCAGTCTAGTGAATGTCACAACACATGAACACACCTGTTTTTGCAGTTAAATTAAATACTAGCATTGATAAAGCTAAAAACCAAAGTTAGATTCATCTCTTGAAGATGCATGCTGTATCCCTCAAATCCTACTTAAATACCTCTGAATAATGTCTATTTCTTTCACTTTTGGGATCTCTCTCCTAGAAAAGGAAATCACTTCTCCGCTTTGAACATTTGGGTAGTTATGCTGCCTATATTGGCCAACAGTGTGTGGGTAACAACAGCAGGACAGATGGCAATGGATTAATGTTTAAACACTAATGTGTCAGCACCACCATGCAAACTACTAATGACCTGCTCCCACTCAGACTCTACTTCTACAATTAAACTGAACCACTGCTTATGGTTTAGTATGGTATGGTATGGTATGGTATGGTACAGTAGGAGTGGAATATATATTTTAATATTGAGGATAAAATATTTGAAGACTTAAACAGAATTTTCTACAAATAATAGAAACACCTAGACTTGCATTTAAAATACAGTGAAGTAAAATAAAAAAGCCTATAAAACAGAAAAGTAAGCACAGGACTGCTATACTGCTGGCAAAATAGCTGCTGGTAATTGAAATCTACTTAGGTGTATATCCAGTCTCCCTACAGATGCTCTGGAATCAAAGTCAGCATTGAGATGAAATACTAAGGCACCAAGCTGAGGCTTATCAGGCATCCCTTTACACAGGGTCACCACAGCAATTTTGCTCCCCTTCTACAATCACTGATTGGAAAATACTGATTTAGCATTCCCTTTTATTCTTTTCCCATCATGTCTAAAGTGATACTGGATAAAGGACTTTAACTATTGCCTTTTCATGAGAAAAGAGCACTGCAGTTGCTGCTTTTCCAAGGGATATCCTGCAGGAAGCCATCACACAATCAATCCTCTGCTTGACTTGTTATTTGTGCCAGCACCAACTGTAAGCATCTAGGACCTGAGCTTCCAGTAGACTGGCTGAGGAAGACTTGCTATTTGTCCCTCTTCCTCCCTCTCCATGGACTTATTCTGTACCTCTTTGAAAGAACCATAGAATCACAGAATATCTCAAGTTGGAAGGGACCCATAACAATAACTGAGTACAACCTCCTGTTCCTCACAGGACTAACTGAAACTGAAGCATATGACTAAAAGCATTGTTGTCATGGTTTAAACCCAGCTGGTAACTCAGTACCACGCAGACATTTGCTTAACTCTGTCTCTCCTCCTTGGGCAGGATGGGAAGGAGAATTGAAAGATTTAAACCCTGCAGGTTGAGATAAGAACAGTTTAATAAATAAAATAAAGTAAAATATTACATTACTAATAATAATTATGATAAGGGAAATAACAAGGAACGAGGAAAGAGGATATAAAACTAAAAGGAGAAAGGAAAAAATAAACACAAGTGATGCATCATACAATTGCTCACCACCTGCCAACCAATACCCAGCCTGACTCGAGCAGTGATCTGTGCTTTCTGGGTGACTCCCACCAGTTTATATACTGGGCATGATATGCTGTAGTATGGAAAACCCCTTTGGCTAGTTTGGGTCAGGTGTCCTATCTCTGCTTCCTCCTGGCTTCTTGTGCCCCTCCTCACTGGGAGAGCATAAAACTGAAAACTCCTTGATCTGAGTAAAATGCTACTAAGCAACAACTAAAACTTCAGTGTAATTGGCATTGTTCTCAGACTAAAGCTAAAACACATCACAGCACCAGCTTGATACTGCACAGCCTTGTCACTTTCCTGGGGAACTATGTTCCAGTGATTTATACCTTTCCACATGTGAAAAAAATGTTCAATTTCAGAACAGAAACTCAATGATAAGTATGATTTATGCTGAGTATATACAACAAAATTGTTGTTACAGAAAAAAAAGCATGCTGCCCCAGCTCCTGCATATGCCTTAAAGGATTTCTAAAGTCCAAACTTAAGAACATGTATTCTGACTTTAAAAAGGCATCTTTTCCTCCATGCGCTTGTCCTTTCCAAGCCAGGTGCAGATTATGGAAAGAAAAAAATATCAAAATCAAGTATCTGACCTCAAAATTACTTCCAAACATAAATGATGAATAAACAGAAAAAGAGAGAGAAAATAATCTGCATGTATTTTGTCTATCCTACAAATATTATAGAAAGAAATAACAGATTATTTATAAAACTACAAAGTATGGTTTTCATTTGTTACAGACAGCAAAAGCTGTTCTTCTTTTGCTTCAGATATGACCTATCATGAGCCGTACCTTGTGTCCAAGGTATAAATAGTCTTCCTGAGCTCAGACTGATGAAAAGAATAAGAAAAAAACATGGATCTTTGGTAAAGTCTTAAATGTCAAAAACTTTTAGAGTTTGAAGAATGCAGAAAGAAGAAAAAAATATACTGAATGAGGAAAGAGGAAGGGTCTCAAGATCCCAGCTCTGGAAGTCCCGATGTAGTGCTTAAATAATTTAACAAGAACTGATTTTAAGATTGAAAGAAAATTATATATAACATGCTTGTGAGGATACTTAAAGGAAGGAATCTGATATCCACAGTGTAGACCTTCTTTGCTATGCTGTTTAGAACCAAGAATTCACAAGCACTTTTGCCCCTGAAATAACCCCACAGGAATTGTACAGAATTTAGATATTGTTCTACTTCTGCTTGCATTTGTATTTATTCATGGGGGAATTTTTAATTCTTGCTATATCAACTGACACTATATGTTCTTGTATTTCAGAAAAGAGATTTCAGGTTAAATAATGGCCATACCTACCACAAAGAATTACCACCTAGTCCTAATAAGTGACAGGGAAATAGCTTACTACTCTATTTTTATAGCACAGTTTTCTTGAGGCTATTCATAAAGGAGACATAAGATGTGTTTTACACCATAGAGTATGTCAAATATTAAACAGTAGTGTAGTGTTATGTCTGCACATAACATACAAAAGTATCATAAAGACATGAAAGATACGGCTTAAAAATTGAAAATGTACCTAAATGACTAAATGCATCTGAAGTACTCTGTAAAGTGTCTCTCTCTTTCAAAGGGATCTTGTTACCTAAGCACAGGTGAACTGTAAATGACTGGTGACACCAAGTATGGTTAATAATTTTATGAGTTAATAATGTAACGGATGTATAAAGAAGTATTATTTTTCTGTCCAGCTAATTAAAGGCCTAATCACAAGAGCGTAAGTTCCCCACTACTGAATGTAAAATGTACACGCGCATATTAACCCAGAGAATGATGCAACTAACTTACAAGACAAACAGAAGTAAAAACTAGAAAAGAGTTATTTGCAATTGTTTTTTACTAGTCTATTAACTACTCCTGCTTCTTGATGCGGAATCAAAGTGATCAAGTCGAAAAGATTTCTACAATTGGAAGATGAGAAATGCAGGAGAAACATGGATGAATTTCAAATAAATTAACATGATAATTCTTAAAAAGCTACTTTGACAGACCCCTCAAAGTGCTGGCAAAGAGGCTGAAGTTTTGACTCTTTTTCAGGGCTTCACATTTTCCTAATACCATACTTCAACATAATTAATTCATGTGAGTAGATTCTCATGATGGTTGAGACAAAGTCATTAAGAGTATATCAGTATATTTTGTGTGAGCTCCTATTACAAAACCTGTTATAGCACAGATGGTTTGTAAAAAGATTTTTCTAGGGACTAGACAGACAGAAACAGAGGCAACGTCACATTGCACAGTAAATTATGAGAAGGGATGAGACTCAGATTCCAGCTGGACATTTCAACTGTTATGAGCAGCATGGCATGTTTTCTGACTGCCTCTTGGCTCGTCTCATGTACTTTGCCAGGAGGAGACGTAAAGCCATATGGCCTGTCAGGCACCACTCTGTTGTACCTTCTGCAGTGTTCCTGAAGCTGAAAGACATCCTTTAACGTTGCAGTTAAGTACAAGGTAGCTAACCTGTACTAAGAAAGGGCAAGTTACCTCACATTACTGTCATTTAAAATATCCAACAATTGATCTGCACCACAGACTGGCATATGAGCTGTATTTTCACCTCCTATATAAACTGTTTATACTCATATATTTGGAAAGTGTCTAGCTTACTATAAAACTTTGGTAAGAAACATAATACTATAAAATTTGTATACTCAGAAGGTACAATATTTTGGTGTGAGAGTCATCTGAATATTCTCTGGACTGATTACTAACTAACTTAAACCAAGGAAAATATTAAACAACAGAGTAATTTTCAACAAAAAATTCCATTTAAGGTGCAAAACATCTGTAAAAAATATAAGTGAAGCAAGTAATTTAGCACAGAAATTACAGGTTACAATGACAAAAGCCTTACTAATTATAAAGTGACCCAAAAGAAGAGTTTAAGCTATTCATAGAATCATAGAATAGTTAGGGTTGGAAAGGACCTCAAGATCATCTAGTTCCAACCCCCTCTGCCATGAGCAGGGACACCCCACACTAAACCATATCACCCAAGGCTCTGTCCAACCTGGCCTTTAACACTACTAGGGATGGAGCATTCACAACCTCCCTGGGCAATCCATTCCATTGCCTCACTACCTTAACATCTGTTTTGTTAGTCTTAAATGGAATGTCTAAAAACTGAAGGCTGTGGAGTCCTTTTGGAGATCCAGATACAAATCTGGCAGTTTACTGACCATATGTCATGAATAGACCAGAGCAGAAACCAACACTTTAGCCCAACTGGTGTAGATCTCAATAGACAGCATTGCTACAGTTGTGACTTCTCTCAGTACAATTTTCAGTGTCAGTATAAACATGCTGTACTATAGTAATGAATGCAACCTTGGTTTTGTAAGACCTGGAGCCATAATTTTACTTTACACCATTCAAACATGTAACCACTGAATCATTCAGTGGTCTAAGCTATTTTTTTTACCATATTTTTTCTTCACTCCTGTTAGATTATGATGTGTTTCAAGATGTATTAATGATGTACTTTACAGAGATAACACACAATAACTCACAGAATTGAATACCTGTTATCAAGAGTGCACTGGAGGTTTTCCATCTCCCTGGGTGATCATATAGACATCTTTCTTGCAGCCTTACACCTAATTTTTACAATAAGTCTATTTTGCAGTTAAAGTTTTAATCAGATCCTCTTTAAGATGGTCTTAGTCATGCTTGGCACAATTCCACAAACCAAAAAAAGAGATTTTAGTTGACATAAAATTTGACATCAACAGCAATTTAAACAACAAAGAGACCAGCCTATTTATTGCCTTGTAACACCACACATGTCCTGTGAAATACAGATAAAATGCCAATGGTATTACATGTATAGGAAGTGAACTGTCATCCACGTAAATGTACAATCATCCTTCTTTCTTTTCAGAATGTCCCTGCCATGCATATAAATTTGTAGGGTTAGGGGTTTTTTTTGTTTTGTTTTGGGATTTTTAATTATTCATCTTTTTAAAGAAGTTAAAAGAGAAGAACATCTCAAAGTTGTTAACTAGGCATAATAATTTCCTTTTTTTTGAAGATTAAAAATTTCTTCTCGCTGCTTCTTCCATTGTTTATTTTAATCCCTTTCGCTGGGCAGACACAACTGCTTCAGCACGCAGCACTAGTGGAGGGACAAAGCACATTTTTTATCAAGTCTGGGACTTTCCAGACCATATTTACAACTAACAGGAAAAAATATTTTCTGGTATCAGCAAACGTGGTATAGGAAAGCCCCCACCACTTCTCTCAGCAGAGGTTTCCATGTTTTTAGCTAGGCAAAAATCTGTCTTTCAGTGCTCTACCTTACACAATAAAATTTTTTATAAGGGAGGGCAGGAATAATACAGGCTTAATTTCAAGAGCCTTTTAATATCCTTTATTTCCAGTAGTTCAGATTTATACTGATGCCACTGGTAGTTACGAGTACCTGTAGTAAGTAAGAAATATTAATCAGTAACAAGGAATATTTTAATATGCATTCAGTGCTGTATGAGGCATTTATAAAAAGTAAGGAAGATTTTTCTATTAATATGAGAAAGAATAAAGGCAGTACAGCCTGAAAATTAGAGGAGGGTAAAGAATAAGAAATAATGTAATTACAATATTGCAATCTAGCAAAGTTCCACTCTCCAGACACTCTGCACCAGCTGCACACCAAGAAGCTTATAGGTGTTTACCCTAATGATGGTAACATAAGAACATGTTTTCTTCAGGCCTTTTATGTTTTTAGAATATTAACCTCTAGTGTGATGTCTTTAAGTAAGTCAATCTCAATATACTCACATACATTTTCAGTGTTCAGCAGGAATGGTGTCAGCAATCAAAATACCATATCTATTTTAGTCAATGTGAATGTCTGCCATAGACACCTCACCTTTTAGCAATTACTAACCAAAGTGGAAAGTTTTAATAATAGAGCTATTAGATGAGACAGAACTGCATTCCATAAACACACTGGGCAAGTACAATATGGCTATAACAGGTGTTAGCTTAATATTCCTCATCTATCTGTATCTGCTAGCAAGTCTGGTTACCTTTGCACACTCATTTGATGTAGTCATTCAGGGAAATCAGTGCAGATGGTGTGTCACTGTATGCACTTGCCAAAGATTTTTTACAGCTTGAAGCAGCTAGCTCCAGCCACTATGAAAGCTCGGTGTAGATTACAACTAGAGTTAAATTAACACTATTTGTGAGCATAACCTCAGCACATGAGTAGGTAAAACACAGCTTAATACAGAAGTAAAAAAAAAAACAAAACAACAGAGTCTAAGGGGCATCTCCTCAAATTTATACAGATGCTGGGATCTTAGACATACCTGTTTGTATTATTTTTCATCTTATTCCAAGTCTATATATATTGTTTTCTAACATATCTAGAACATTCCTTTGTACTGAATTTCTGGCCAATATTCTTAAAAGCAATTAATATCTTCAGTACTATCCCAGTACTGAAAATATAAAAAAATATTACTTCATATTTACTAACATAGTAAGTACGATTTGTGCTAAAAAAGCAGCATAACATGCTAAACTTAATAAAAACAGGAAAAAACTCATGAAAAGAAGAACAGATAAGTACAGGATTTTTTATTTCTATTTTATTTGGAACTCTGATCTGCTGTATTTTATGTTTTGCAAAATATCAGCCACCATTTTATCCTAGGACTGGCAGTATGATCATTTTCTACTAGAATTTTGTAATGACTAGGAAAGCAGTTGGATTTTTATTTTGTTTTATTTTGTTTTTTACATTCTGCTACTCCAATTGTTTTCAATATATGCTGATGCAGCTGCACTGCAAGACTAATGGGAGCAAACCAGTTCCCACTGAAGCAATGGAAGACTGACAGAACTTGTGAGAATATGATAATTATTTTCCCACCAAAACTGTTGTTGAAACATGTTTTGCTGATTTATTTTTGTTTTAGTTTGTTTTGTTACAGCTACTTCAAAAAATATAATTTTCCATTAAACTGTTTTAAATATTTGGAAGAATTTCTATTTTCCCTGCACTCAGCTAATACTAAATCATGCTCTTCTAATCCACTCTACACATTGTACACATTGTTTTTTTTTTAGTTTGGTGATGAATTTTTTTTCTGACTATTCAGCAATAATTTATCTTAAATTTCAATTAATGAAATCTATTCATAAAGCCATACTGATGTACATAACAGTCAATAAAGAACACTCACCTACTGTCAGTTGTCCAGTTAACTGTCCCATGTGATTTCTTGCATTCACTGTTACATTTCTGTCAGACTGTATGACCAGTGGGCTATCCTGGGAAATATGTATAAGACAATAAGTGAGAGAACAAAAAACTGAGGTAGAATTAAGTTAGAACTAAATATAAACATACATGCTGAGAGAGGAGTTCTGTCAAATGTAATAGCCTTTTTAAAGATTTCACAAAGTATTTTACAGGTCAATTTTTTACATAAAAGAACAAGATTGCTGTCTTGAGCTTAAAGCCTTTGCTCATAGAATCCCTGCTTTAGAAATCAGAGCTGAACTTAATTTATACAAATAATGCTTTATTTCCTCAGGATATTACAAAGTTACAAAATAAAAAACTTTAATACAAACCTGTTTTGTTAGCCTTTTCCACATATTGCTAACATACACTCTTCTAACTACTTAGCCAACACTGTACTACATTATTCTATTAACCTGCATTACCTACAGTATTAGGATTGCACTTACTAAAACCTTACAAACACAGCCATGCATTTCTTTGAAGATAAGAGGTATCATTATTCTCAAAAAAGCAAAGAAAGAGAGCACTGGGAGGTGAGGTCATATAACAACCAACCCTGACCCACCCACAAGTAGTACCTGACAGGTGCTACTATTGATTGTCCTGGGTTCATCAGTGATCAAGCTGATGCAGAACAAAGACAAGCATGTCATGATGTTAAGTACAGTCATTTTTGGAGTCAGTTTGCAGAATGACTACACTGCTATCAGCATCCTACTATATTTAAGCATTCCAGGAATGTTTAAGTATATATGCATAAGCCTATTCTGTGTTCACAGATAGCTTAAGGAATCTCAGAAATTAAGACAGGACTGAATTTTGCTTCCTGAATAATGAGGAGCCAGATCTACCCCTCCAAGGGAAGGACAGATGCAGGGGAAAAGGGAAGAGCTTCAACAAATAGCCATGAGAAACCCAGCCTAAAAAAAAAAAAAGAGTTTACATATGCTCTCATTGGAAGGTGATGAGTGCATGAGAGGAGGAAAAAATTGGTGGTTGCTGCTGCTGCAGAGGCACTTTCCTCCATGGAATCACCTTATACCACACTGTATTTCCCCTGAAGCTTGCAGTGAGACCATGGGTACATTAATGCTTCTGGCAACTAAGCATAGGTAAAACCCCTGACAAAAACAGCCGAGAAAGTGCCTTAGCTAGGAAGGACTAAGAGCTGGGGGAAAAAAATATCTGAAAATCATTATATACTCATCTTATTCTTGGATTCTTCCCTGGGCATCCCTGCACTGAGCATATTAGGTTAGATAGGCTACTTTGCGTTTGTATGTGAATATATTGGTTCTTCCTGTTCTTGAAAGTTTTACAAGGTAAGAAAGGAGTTAAGGAGCCCTACATAAAGATTTATTTTTACCTGAATGATTCATTAGCTTTGCACTTAATTTTTCTACACCTTCAAATCCATTCCTTTGAATTCAGACCTTGCCTCTGCCAGAAACACTCTTCCCAGTTGTTTTCATTATGATTATTAACTTTAAATGATAATCAGTTCCCTGGGAAGTCTGAAATTATTCTGAGCTAATTTCTAAGAATTCAGGTGTGTTTCATCTCTCGCTGGACCATGCTACGACCTCTCTAACATCCTGCCAATTAGCTCTGCATCATGGAATCTGGCAGATGAAAATCACTTGTCCATCTCCCTATATAAGAAGCTGTAATTATCAGTGAGACACTGTGTTCAGTGTGACTGGTTTGAGCTAAACATGTGATGCAATCAAGGGAGCTTCTGGCAACAAAAGCAGCTGCTAAGGACCTTTTTCTCAACACTTGATTTGATTTTCACTTTCCTTATGGTCCTTTGAAGATCATTAGTCCAGACAACTGCTGCCCTGGGAAAGAAGGTTTTCCTGATAAGACAGCTGTATGGCCGAAATATACTTTTTAAGGAACCCTTTTCCCATTTGCTTAGCCAGTATTCTGCTAAGAGTCTTTTCAGAATAATCTCACTCTTAGCAAGGGAAGGTATTCCTATGCCTTTTTTTGCCAGCTCAGCTGTTTGGCAATTTACACTTCCAAGCACTATCCATGGTCTAATCTGAATCTTTCTTTCACCTTAGGAAAATACTTAACAAGGCTAAACATACTTAACAGGCTAAAACCTGTCTCTCAGGTTTCTTGTGCTCAGGCTCTAATTGTAAATAAAGACCTTGGATATCAAATTCTCAAGCATGGGATAATGAAAAATTAGGTGATCCAAGCCCTCTTTCTTCTCCCTTCTTTGTCTTATTTGAAGATAAAAAGAGGAATGAAAAAGTTAAGAACTGAAGTCTATATTCCTTAGTTTCCGGATGTCAAATATAAAGCTGCAATCTTAAATTACTGAAGAAAGAAAACCCAGTGGCAGAGCTCTATCAATTTAAGCAGCCCAGCATTTTATCTACACTGTTTACCTGCACTTCTATTTTCCACAGGAAGTGCCTAAGGACAGGTTCAAGATATTCAAAGGTAGTCTGCTCAGAGGAGCTAGTAACTCAGAGGATACTTAGCTAAAATCAGAGGAATTAAAGATCTGAAAGATGAGTATAAAACTGAGACAAACATCAGTCATATGAATACAAATGTATTTGTGGTATAAAAACATTGTATAATTTTGTCTCTGGATCACCAGATCTGCTACTCTTTCTGAGCATGCAATTTAATAGACTAGATAATCTTCAACATGCAATTTAATAGACTTGATAATCCACAAAGTACTTGATATAAAGAGGTCAGAAGGGAGATAGAAGTGTGTCATCACACTTTTCCTGTAAAAAGAGGGGGATTATTATGCTCTTCAAATACTGGAAGTGTTTGTAAGTAAATAACATTTGTTCTGAAGTCAGACAAGCCTAGGAACAAGCACAGTTATTTTCCTGATATAATTTTCTAGGCTGACATGACCCAATAGCTGATAAAGTACAAAAAAGCCCCAGATTGGATATTAGTGTTGTGGTTTAAACCCAGCTAGTACCACTCTGTTCCAGCTGAAACCAGGACAATTAGTTAGGATAATTTCTGTATATATACTTAAGAAAAAAGGCTTTAAGTTACACCTGACAAAAAGCCACACATTAAAAAATGGGCAAAGATCTCTTACTGCTGTTGCTGGCATTATACAGCTGTATAGCAGATCTTCCATTTAGAGGTGAGCATAAAGACCATTTCCCCATTACATGTAATAAAGTAATGTAGTGCTGTTTTTCCTTTACATGTAATAAGATAATGATAGTGCTATAAAATGAGTTCCATGTATTTCTGTAGCTGAGCATTATCAGTATCAGGAACAGACATGCTTCATATTTAGAATATAATTGTATACATGCAGTGTTAACATTAGCATGAACAACTCCAAGGAACATCCCTGAAGAGGTTCTTCATCACCTATTATCATTTCTTGATGCAGAGTTAACTTGAATGCATGAGAAAAAGAACTAAAAAGGCAGATCTATCCTGCCCATTCAAACTTTCTACCCCTGGAAAATGCCATGCCATTCTTGCAGCCCCAATCCTGTAAGCTCAGAAGCTGTTCTTGCTGCCTAAACTTGCAGGATGGGATACTTGAACAGGGAGTTTCCTGAAGTACAGAAAACTTAGACCGCTTTCAGATTATGAGTATTATTTGGTCTTGGAGCAAAGTAATCCCTAAGATCCAGCTGTAACTGGAAAGCTGACTTCTTTCATCCCCCTCTCTCTTGTGGAAATTCAGATATTGCTCCTCTTCCCTCATTTTGCATTAGCATACACACAACCATGGCTTCTTTCCCACTCTTTGTAATTCTAACTTGAACTGCAAGAATGTGTGATGAATTAAGCACAGTAGTTAGTGTGCTATATAAATTTGCTCTGAGATTGCCTGTGTTTGTTAAGCATTTTCAGGAATAGTTTAATGTCTACGGCAAAGCCAGTGAAAAATGTTGAACAAGTCATACTGTTTATGTGAAAATTTTGAGTATTCTTCACACACAGCAATGGCAGCTAGTTCCTTATTGGACAGCTTCTTTTCTCAGCTATATTGCCCATTTACAGGACAATGCAAAGCTTGCTTTGCAAACACATGCAAAACCCCCAAAAGAACAAAGAATTTCAGATAGTGAAAATATACTAGTTTTATTTTTTTTTCTAGAAATTATTTCCGAACTCAATAGGTGAACATTTTACAGCTGTGTAAAATAAAATTCTGAACAATGTCTTGAAAAGGTCTTTTTCATTAAAATCTAAAACTTTAAAAAAAAAATCATCTGTGGCAGAAGACTTTATTTGAGGGATGCTACTTTCTGTGGTTTTTCCCCATCCTTAATGAGTCATATGTAATAGAGTAAGAAGTTTTCACTACAAATATAATTTCTCCTAATTTAAATTCTGTACTGAAGTATAATCCTTTATATCTGATGCATGACACATTGACACAGAAATATCTTTGATGTTACTAATTTGTTAATTATTTCTTAAAAAAACAGATGTGATTTTATATGAAGCATAGTAGACTATAAATACACATCTTCTCATTAACAGACCACTTGAACTTTCTATTCCTGCATTGTTATGTAGATGTCGTCTTCAGAAAAGAGGTAGTAAATAATTTGTGATACCATTTCAAATATTATACCATATATAACAAAAATCAACATAGTAAGAACTTTCTTTCTTACAAGTACATAGAGCTTTTAATAATAACAAAATGTTAGCAACTGAAGTATTATAAGGGGATACTCTTAGAGCCATGAGCGCACCAGCAGCACTTACTGGCCCTGCCCAACCTCCCTGGAGCTTCCCCTGCCACTGGGGGGGGCATTTCAGTCCAGTTCCACTTGAACCCCTCCCGGCAGCATTGTTTTGGTTGACCTCTCCTTACCCCTTAGGGAGCAGCCAGCCCTTGCTGCTCCCTGACAGATATGAGGACCTAAAATGCTAGCAGAAGCTCATGAAACTCTATAACATGACTCATGTTGCAAGCCCCAAAATATTACAACTTCAGGATTTTCAGTAGTGTATTAAAGATGAAACAGATGAACATGATGTTAGTATAATATGTTTAGAACTTACAGCAGCCTTCCAGTATCTGAAGGGGGCCTATAAGGATGCTGGGAAGGGATGCTTCATTAGGGACTGTAGTGATAGGACAAGTAGTAACAAACAGGGGAAGTTTAGATTGGATATAAGGAAGAAGTTGTTTACTGTAAGGGTGGTGAGGCACGGGAATGGGTTGCCCAGGGAAGCTGTGAATGCTCCATCTCTGGCACTGTTCAAGGCCAGGTTGAATAGAGCCTTGGGTGACATGGTTTAGTGGAGGTGTCCCTGTCAATGGCAGGGGGATTGGAACTTCATGATCTTAAGGTCCCTTCCAACCCTAACTATTCTATGATTCTATAGTCACCCCTTATCTGAAACAGGTTTGCAGCTGGGATTCATGAAAGGAAAAATAAACCAAAGAATTTCAGAGATATTTTCAAAAAGCTTCTTGAATGTGAATACAGTAATAAATACCATGGATTTTTTTTTTTTTTTCCAGAAAAAATGTTTGTGGATTTTTTGTTTGGTTTAAAGGTTTTGTTTTTTTCTGAGTAAGGATAACACTGCAGTACTAAGGATTAATTTTATTTTTAGAATTAGATGAGCACCTCACTGTAGCACATGAAAGACTGATAAATTGTTTTATAAAGTAATTTGACTATAAAATAATCTGCATGAGCAATCATAGCAAAACTTTATTTTTTTTATAGATGGTTCAATTATTTTTAACATATTTTGGACAAATTTCATGATTTTTTGTACACTACTTAAACAGGCAATCCCAGCTAATTAGCTCAATTTTGGAGAGTATTGCTAAAATGCACCCTTTAAATTAGAAAAAGCTTAAATGAAGCAATTTAATTCCAGTTAGTTTAATACAACATTAGCTTACTCTAGGTAAGATGGTACATTGTATAATTAAATATAATCTCAGACTTATGCTCAGAACACTGTTAATATGATACTATCATAGACTTCAACACCCTTACAAATAGTAAGAATATGTATACCGTAGTTTATAGTGAAAGCACTAGATCTCTTATGATTCCTGTGCACAACACATCAGGTTTCTGGACCTCTACACATTCTCACTTAGATGTAAAAAGAAATACAATAGATAGGGAGTATGGGCAACTAGTATAGTTATGGCAGAATATCTCCTTACAGGGATCTTTTGACAAACTAGTGACTCAGAATGACCATGTATTTCCAAAGCTCCAGGGACTAAAAAAAACCCTCACATCCGTAAGGCTGTCAGTCTCAGAGCCAAACTTTCTACCATTAACTTTATAATTAGCACTAAACAAACTTGATGGAACTTGATTTGGAAAAAACAGACCTTCAAATGCCAACAATTGCTGAGTACTTAAAAAGACTGAACTCTCTGTTAAAACTGTTGGAAGCTTGTAAGAGCTTGGGACTGTCAAATACAAATTAAAGAATAATACTCTTCATCAGAATATTCTCAAAATACTATTTCCAAGAATACTTCAATTTCCAAGAATCTTCCCAAGGTGTCAGGACAGTAGGGTCCTCAACATAGGGATACTTCATATAGGGAGAAGTGAATAATTTATAGTTGAAGTTATTCCTGGACAATTCCAAGATGAGAAGATTTAATATACATAGATATCCAATTAAATTTGATACTTCACTATTTTCCATATTCCTGCATTTCCAAAATATATTAAAATTTAGTGTTCTTTGCTCCTGACCAATTATCCTTTCAACCTGAGAGTCACAACTGAATTACATTTAGAATCAGGAAGTTGACTGCGAAATCAGAATAAACTTTGGACTTCCGCTTCAAGGAAACATTCCATATATCTTAAAATTTGACCAATATTATTGAAAATCGGTATTTTTTTTCATACCAGTTTTACATATTATGGAGGTTTGGAAAAGTAGTCAAGTCAATGCATTTCATTTGTCCATGGCAAGACTGATTTATAGGTAACATAATTTACATACAATATTCTTTGATAATTATCATCAATGCAAGCAGGAGAAAAAAATAATCAGCATTTTTATGTAACACTAGTAAAATGAGTAGCAGATTTGACTTAATGTCAAGACTGATTTGGTGAAAATAACATAAATATTGATGTAGAGCCATATTTTCAGTGAGTTACAAACTCCATTTTTCCAAATCAAGAAGGGAAATATATCTCACTTAATTGACTCACGTAAGAAATTAAAAGCTTTGGAATACAGGTAAGCAAAGCACAAGCAAATCGTTTGAAAAAGAAATAAAAATACACTCTAGCTGATACTGAAAGAAATGTACTTGTGGGTATAAATGAGGTTTCAAGAAGCATGCTTTTTAGATATTTCTTGTTCGTCAAAGGATGGTATCCCAGTTCTCAATCTATGCTCTGTTTCCATGTCAGATTTTCTATATGCGAAAGGCGATCACAGATATCATCCAGGTTCATGACACAGCAAATCTGAACCCAAATACAGTTATAGCTACCAAAGTAATATAGGTGTAGCCAACAAGATTCAAACACAGCACTCTGGAGCCACATGAATAGGTAAAGCTGCATAGGGATCATGGCTATAACCTCCAGATAGAAATAATGTCTTTGTTTTACTTCCTTGTATAATGTACCATAAAATTTTTATTAAGGCAGAATTCACTCATGCATAGAAACACTCAGTGATAAAGCAAAAGCACATCTTTAAATAACAGACAAAAGATGTGACTTTTGTGGAATTAATTTAAGCATCAAACAATTTTTTAAATGGACTTAGATATAAACATCCCACCTGAAAATAACAGTACAAATGTACTTGCAGGAAGCTTGTTAAACACTTAAAGCTCACTCCTCAGTCATTAAGCTTGTGACACAGCAAGTAAAATTGTCTACTACTGAGCAGAAAAGCCCCCAGAAAATTTTAATTAGGACAAATGTAGAAAATCCACCTATCTTAGTTTCTACAATGTTGATATTTCCTGATAAGTCTTCCTTCAAGAAGATCCTAATTACCTTGGCAATGCTTTCTGCATTACTAGTTCTCTCTTGCTGTTCCTGTATTAAATAATCAGAAGCACACATAAGCTCAAATGAACTCTGAAACACCCTACTGAAAAGAAGGGTTATTATTATTGTTATTTTACTGAGCCTTCCCCTGCATGCACCCGTTGCTTATTATATCAATTTCAGGCTTCACTATCGCACTTGCTTGATGCAAGTGCTATTAACTCCACGGATGTTTAGCATGAGGTATAATGAGGCTTTGATCAAGGCATCAAAAGGAATCAGAATAAGAATGGCAATTACAGGAATTACAGATAATTCACTGATTATGAAGAGTATACTTTAAATTTTCATAAAACATCTTGATCATGATAGCCCAGGGCTGAGGACTTCAACACTTATCGCAGAAGTCTCAGCATGTATTTTATCTGCTGCTAAGCACAGGCATTCAGTCTAAAAATGTCTTCACAGCATTCCCTTCATGAAAGTAACATTTGTGCTGCTACTGAGAAAATTTACTTTTGGCTATATAGCTAGCAAAGTCAGGTAACTTTCCACATACTCTGGCTTTAAGAGAGAAGGAGAAGCTAATTTTTACTTCTAATTATGGAAGCATGAGTTACACCTTTCCATATTCTGTGCAGTCAGTCCCAGTCTTCTTTTCAGGACCCAAAGTATTTCTCTCATAAGAAAGGATCAGTCTCATTGTTTCTTATACTTTTCCTAATCATTACACTTGCCGAGGTGATATTGCACCTGTAAATCTCTTTTTCCTCCATCTCTCTCTGCTACACACCATTCCTGATTCTATTACAAGGGGTATTCTGAATTTTTCCAAGGGAAACAACATCTGCTGGTAACTATTCTTCCCACTTCAGGGAGGAGAGTGTGGTTATCTTACACTGTGAAATAACAAAATTGCCTATTAACAAAGACTGCTCACATAACAAGAAATTAAGATGCCTTATACCTATTTGGCTGGTACAGTCTCCTCAGCTTTTGAATAGGTATATGAACAGCTAATAAGTAAGACAGAATAGCCTTGCTTTCCAGCTCTTCAGGCAGAACCACTACAAGATATTAATCTGAATTATTATTTTTAATAAAGTATATACCTTTTATCACCATAAGTTATGAAAAATCAATAAAACCTCCTACACTATTCTGAACAAAACAGGTAGAAGAGAGTATTTCAAGATTAAAAAGCACAAACATCCCCTACACATCACGCATTCATCTTGAATTCCAACAGCTAGGAAGTGACCTTTAAAAGCTATAGCCTCAGATTTTGCTTTTGTACATTCTTTAACCTTGCAAAATATTTAATAAGGAGCTTTGCCATTACTATGACACAAACTTGGCCAATATCTGCGTTCAGAATTTGTTCTATGCTCCTCTAAAATTTGTCATCTCTAGAAAGGAGGTATTCATCCCCATCTTTATTGTAGGACTTTGTGGTTTTAATAAACTGCATTTCTGTTAGAAAATTTGCTTGGAGACTTACCAATCACAGACTAAAACAAGCCACCAGATCTGTTCTGAAGGTCAGAATTAAGGAAATAAAATTCTGTACATTTGATTATGGTTCAGGGAAAGAGACAGCACATGCCCCTTCAGGGAAACATATTATTTTCCAGTAGGAATAGCACTAGTGTCAACTTTGCAGTTGTAGATAATTGTCACCCTTTAATATGACAGATCCTTTCCAAAGGACATAATTAACAATTTTTCTTTCTTTTCTACTTTTAGCTATTCAGAATTTATTGCTGTTTCAGTAACTGGCTAACTGTTCCATAACAAATACTCTTCCACTGCAGATATTAAAATACTGGAGAAAACTTTCCTCAATTGACAGAGACTACAACAAATACAGTCCTGTGACTTTGCAGTTTTTCACAGATGACATTTAGATTAAAACAGCATGAGAAATGCCATGGACCTGGATCACTTGTGCAATCTGCAGAATTAATCAGTTAAGTCCTGAAGACTAATTTCTTTTAAAATCAAGATCATAGACAACTATGAAATATTAAAAATGGATGCATTTCCTTAGCAACAATGTTCAACTGCCAAAAAGATCTCATTCAGGCTTGCATTAGGGTTTGAGTACTTCTAAAACTTCTGCATCAAATATTGCACAAGAAATACCTACAAATTAAGAATTCCTTCTGCCTTTCTTTTTTTGCCATAATAGCTGCTTTAATATGTGGTTTATGCTGTGTTCCTGACAATTAGTCAAGCTCTCCTAAATATAAAGGGATGATCAAACAGTTCCAAGTAATTTTACTGGAATATTACAGTGATTGTCAGTACAATTATATTTAATTTTCCATTAAGATCTTATTAATATTCTCCTAAAACCTTAATGAAATCTCTGTAAAATATTTCCAGTGCACCACAGTTGTTTGCAGTGAAACATTAGACTTTAATGTGGGGTTTTTTTCCCCTCACATTCACCCTAGAGGAGAGTGAAAAATAATCTGGTTTGTTTGACGTCTGGATTTTGAGCAAAGTTAATTCACAAAATTTAGACTTGGTTCATGCTTCTCAGAGAACACTTACTCTAAAAGATAAAGCCTTTGTTTAGAACTGTCAAAGTGTTTGAGTATATGAAAATTATGCCAAAGTTGTCCAAATGCACTCTAAAATCTGTATATGCAACATTATAATAAATATAATATTTAACAGTGGACTTTTTCACAAAGTTTTTCAGGACCCTGAAATAACTTCTTTCTTCCTTGAATCTTGTCAGCTCTTTCAGGATTCTGGAGCTTTATTCTCATTAAAAAATGGTGTGACTTAAAACATTTTATTCGTAAACTAAATCCTACAATTAAAATAAAATCAAGAAAATTTGTCATGAGAACTTATATGATATTGAACTAAGCAACACTATTGTTCAGTGTATTGATTCACATTTTAATAAGTACTAGAATTAATAAAATCCCTATGCTTAGTATTGTAATTAAATCAATGTATCTTCCCATCCGATTCTAAAAGGCAATGAAAATAATTTGTTTGTCATATATTCAATTTTAATTTTGTTAAGCTGTTTTTAACACAAAACAAACAAACAAATATATCAGCTGATCTACATTCTCAGACCTAATTAGACCAAATTTCCTCAGACAACATCTTTCCTCTTGGTAACAGACTTTCTCAGAATATTTGGTGTAGGGAAGTGGCTCAGTGACTTTTTAACAGAGAATACTGCTGGGAATCAGAAGTCTGAAGAATTTTGAAGAGAAAATATAATAAAACAAATATAATATAATAGAGATAATATTAAAGATTTAAGTAGTTCTCAGAAGCTTAAAGGTGATTTAAAACATGAAAAAAATACTGAGAATGTATCAGAGGTTGGTTTTTTTTTTGTTTGCTTGCTTGTTTGGTTGGTTTTTATTCAGCTGCAGAACATGGAACTGAAATAAAAACCATATACTGAATAAGTCTGCACTGTTTTCAATGATGTAAGACTACATTTTCAGCTTCTCCAAGCCAAGACAACAACAACAAAAGGAATATTTATTTATCTTCCCTCAGGATGCATTTTGCATTATCTTTTCCTTCTCTGCAAAGAAAAAGCTTACGTTGGTCTCACCTCAAACCTTCATCCCATCACTCAAATTATCTGGTTTACCAAAGAAAAAAATAATGATAAACAAAATAGAGTTTTTTTTTTCTAAAATAATTTCATTGTTCTCTAAAACACAGCTTGACTAAAACCACCGAACTTGTAGAAGTGAAAGGGAAGTCCCGCACTAGAGAGTAAGGATACCAACTAGGAATAGCAAAGAACAGACTTTTTAAGCTATGTCTGAGAATAGAGAAATACTTCTCTGCCAAAGAATCTAATATAACACACTGCAAGTCTTCCAATATTTACACCTTTTCTGTCCAAATGATGTATGGCAAAGTCGCAGAAACTAGATCAGAACCTTTCTTTGTTCAGAAAAGGACTGTGCACTTGTCACATTTATTAAGGATTTAAACCAACTTCAGATAGCAACTGTTAAAAGTAGCAGAGACCAGCAAGAATTGACTTAAACATTTCTTTTCAGGTTACAACATACAACATTAATGTAAAACACTGATAATCCTGTGGCTTTATATCAGAGTGACGTTTATAGTTACGTCCT
The DNA here is from genome assembly GCF_012275295.1 of Melopsittacus undulatus. NCBI lineage: Eukaryota > Metazoa > Chordata > Aves > Psittaciformes > Psittaculidae > Melopsittacus > Melopsittacus undulatus. The sequence goes on from NC_047533.1 coordinate 29,973,959, forward strand.
TATAGACCCTATAAAATATAATTTTATGCAAATATAAATTTTAGCTAGTGAACTGCAAAGATTTTTGGTCTGTCTGAACTGCAACACAATCCTTTGAAAGGCAAACTGTCCTATTACCAAACTCAGTCTTGAGTCTTGTTGGATTCAAATATGTTTGTAACTGCCTCTTAACTGGTAACAGGTTATGTGATAATTCCTCTCCTGAAGAGCACATTTATTTTTACTTTATCCATTTTGCGATGGGGATTATGCAGATGGTTAACACCCAGGGTACGTGAGATTGCCGGGCAATAAGGTGGAAAGCCATTTAAAGTCAAGCTTCTAGTAACTGATTCTAACTCTACAGTTAAATATTCCTTCATGTAAAAAATTTACAAAACATCTATTTGGAACAATACTTTTGACACGTTTTTCCATGTTTGCAATGTTAAATTCTTTAAAGAGAATCCTAGTTAACTGTCAAAATTATAGTATTTCTCTTTTTCCTTTTAATCATCTTTGTTGTTGTGCTGTGTCAGTGTCATGGGGACTGGGGAGGAAGGATAAGTGTATAATTTCAAGAACACATTAACTTCTTAAATGTCAACCTAAAACCAAATTTCAGTTAATTTTAGCTGTATTTCTGCTAGCCTATAACCTTTACATAAGAAAATCTAAATTGTTCCATTTAATTCTCTGAAAATGTTATATTTATATTTTGAATTTATTAATCTCTTACCCAGGGTGATAACATTTTAAGTGAGTAATGGAAGATATCATTCTATATATAGATGATATATATATAATGGATGGATCACCTTGTATCAGGAGACCTTTGAATGAAAACACACATAATCATGCATACATCTTGAAAATTATTTTCTTTCCTCTGGTAGTCTGGCAATAAATCTACTCCAATATGACAGCGATACACTGAAAAAAATACATTTCCTTCCTATCTCTTATTCATGACTACAGTAACTGTGCAAACAATTATGAAATACAATGTTTTCACCTATCTATAATCAAAACAAATAATACTACTACTAAAAAAAAGTAGAACTATGCATCAGACATAGGAAAACCACACCAGAATTAGCTTTGCTTCATGTTGCTAATATTAGCTAGTGGATTTTCTTTTTTTCAACCAATACAATTAAAAAAGCCATAACAAAACATAATTTAATTTCCCAATATCCTGTGCTTGAATTTCATGTTGTTTCCCGCATGGCCATCAGTGCATAGTCCTACATCAGCCAAAGGCTGTGAATGCTAGTCATCTATCAGCATCTCTTTTGAGGGTCTATCATAAAACTATTTTAACAGTGTGCTCTTTCTAGGTCAGCACTTCTGAAGTGTCAAACATCCTGAGGGAAAAAGAAGAATTCTAGCTGAGAACAGTTCTACCCTGAGTAAGCATTCATGTAGCTTCTTGTGAAAAAAAGCTCAGCCAAATATTTTAAGGGAGAATGCAAAAGGAAAGGGAAAACATAACCATAACCCATATCATCATCCATATTTTCACATTTCAGAAATTATACAAAATACATTCTAGCAGTCAAAGTACAAGAACACTAATAAAAGTTTATACTGTGGGAAATGAAGATTGTCAAAATCTATGTAATATAAGACAGAGCTCCATAGTAGTTTCATTTTGACACAAAATCAAGAAGGGGTTATTCAACTTCATTATCTTTGCTTCTTTTTATATGCTATACTGATAAAAGATAATGAATATCTCATTACAAAGCCAGGAAAGCTGTATTTTCAAAACATCATCCTGCCAACAAAAGGTTCCCTGAATAGAATAATCCAATCAGGAAAAATAAAAAAATAAAAATAATAAAAAAAAAATTAAATGGTCTCCCACATAATTCTATCTCCAGTTGCTTTGATATGATGCTCCTTTTAAATGCTCCAGCTAATTTCTGAACAGTCAGGGACAGAGTTACACCTTTTAATCTTGCCATGTCTCAGCACCCCTTTGGAAGTACAAAACTTTTTTATGTCATGTGTATAGAATAAGGCAGCTGATTTACATGGCAGGCCTCATAAAACCTGGCTCCTTTCCAAGGAATCATTAAAAGCTGCCACTTCTTCCCTTGCCTAGGTATCTGGATTTCCTGCTGCTGAAGGGTGAGCAAGGAAGGACAGATGCAATTAGTTCATCTGGCTTTTATGCCAGTGTGAAGTCAAGACTCGAGAAGACCAAAATCCAAGACCTGCGGAACACTCCAAGTCCTATAGTTCATTTCTTTATCACATTTTTCTCCTGACAAACTGAGCTTCAAGGTTGCACCTCACATTTCAAGGGCAGGTTCACAAATTTGTTCCAGACTCCCAGGACATTTCTTCCCACTTTGACTCTAAAGAAAGCATATGCTTTATGCAACCTGGCACCTTTTGCACAGGGGTTCTAAAAAAGGCTAAATGCATAAAATACTCTGTCCATTTTTGCCCTATTAATCATTCTTCCGAGTGAGTAAGCTATAATTGCCACTAGGTGGATGAAGATCTTTCTAAGAGACTTAATTGTCAAGATGCATTCTTCATGGTCATGGAAGTTTCCTTATGCTTAGCCAAAAAACAATGCATTGTCTAAGGTGATTTTCACTAGTTCATTCAGCATTAAAATCAAAGTCCTTTACTGCCACCTCAGTATCAAGACTTAGGAAATGTTATCATAAAGTAAGGGTAAAGAAATGAAAAACCAAAGTCATGCTCCAGATGAAGTTCGCTGCAAGTGAGACAGAACAGAGTACAAAATCTCAAATGCTATCCACAACACAAATGTATTTCCCAAGCTGTAACTAGCTGTAACTCCAAAGAATTCACTCCCAGTGTTGCCAGGATCTAACACAAACTTTATTAGATATTAATGCAAGAGGATTAATCTGAGATTATTTCCACAGGATAAAAGAACTGAAATCTAACCCATGTAGGCAGTTTACCTTCTGCACAGCTGTCTTGTATCAACTGTTTTACCTTTTGCTTTAACTCTGTAGGAAGATTCCATAAATGTCACAGTCTCTTTTTAAAGCTGTAGTACCTCTGTCTTTTAAAGTCTCATATTTTTTTCTCAGTAATGTATTGCATAATATGTCTACCAGCACTCTTTTGTTAATACAGATCTATTTTGAGTCATTAAAGTCTACCATATTACTGGTGATTCCTGATATCTGGAGGCTCCTCTAAAGTTGTAAGTCAGAGGGCTGGTTGAATTTGGGGTGAAATTTCTTCAAGTGTTGTAGCAGAATTAAAATATAATGGAACATTTTAAAGAATTTGAAAGTAAAATCAAGTTCTGCACAATGTCACGTATTTTGAGGAAATGTACGTAATTCATATAGCGGTGTTAATGATAATGAATTAATAAAGCTTAATCTAATTTTAGATTTTAGATTGCTTGAATGAGAAGCCCAGCCACCAAGCAATAGATTACTAATAACTTAAAATTTGTTCAGCTCTTTGACATAGGTTAGATCAAAATATAATTTATCATCCCCAAAAATGGAAGAAAAAGCACTGGCTTTGCTTTGCTGATGTTAACAATACAGACACACACATCAGTTTGTCAGTTGCTGACTGAAAAAAATCTCAGAATATTTCATTAACCAGAGGTTATTTTGTGCTCAAGTATTATACCACAATTCTGATGGGTGTAACCAGCTAGAACAATTGTAGAGATGACATAGGTTTCTTTATGCTGATTCTGGTACAGCAGTCTTGTGTGCATACAGGGATTGCTATACAAGATATTTTTGATGGTCTCAGCTTACTACAAAATATCCTTTCAGTATCTGTATGCAGCAACGATCTATCTGTACTATCTACCCTTTACTGCTACTTAACATGATGAGTTCTTTCTGACAGGAAACTCTAAATACAAGATAGATGGTAGAGCCTGAATTTTTCGAACTTTCAGGAAGAGAGTACAGCAGAACAGAAAAAACAGCAATGTTTTTCTAAACAATCTTTTCCATTTTATCCCTATAGCATAAAAAACCACAAAGCCTTCTGCTCTACACTTCTGACAATGAACTTGTTCAGTTGAGCTGAGTTTTGGATCTGTGTGGCTCCTCTTACATACCAAAATCAACAATTTTTGGTTTTTAAAGACTGGGATTTTCGATACAAATATGTATTCTACATCTTTTATTGCCTGAAAACCTTAAATTACCTTTAATTTCTTCATTCAGAAGAAATTCAGAAAATTAAGAAATGTAGCAGTATCATTTTTAGTTTATTATTGAGTTAAAAAAAAAAGAAACAGGTTTGTTTTGAATAAGAATAAATAAAAATCAGCAGGGAATACTCGTGTGGCATTAGAACCAATCTGTGAAATAGTGATTTGGATGAGAAACTTGGATTCATATCTATTTTAAATTGTGAAACAGTTAAAACTGCAACCAAATATTAACTCAGTGAATAACTGACACTTTAGCTAATTAACAAATTACCATATATTTTAGTTCATTTAGAACTTTTGGGCATTCATTTTAGAATGTTCAGAGAACACGTATTTGTGTTTATGACTACAAGCATCCTGCATTTAAGAAAATGACAGGATGGACAAGACTGTAGACACAGATGTATGGACTTGAAGGAAATTAAGACAAATCCCAGAGTTCCTGGAAACTTCTCCCATAGCCCTTTTGGCCAGATCTATGCTGCCTTTAAGAATCATTCCAAGAAGGACACATAAAGGTGTCCATCTATTCTGGCATGTTTCAAGCTCTTATGATTCCCATAGGTGGCACAGTGCTTAGGACCTGTTTGGACCCCTCTGAAGTAAGTTCTTCCATTTATCCAGATGCTGACTAACCTAGGATACATGTAAAACATAATGGTTAAGTATAAAGAACTCTGCTTCTCTCCTGGAGTACTACAATTGTTTAAAATTATTTTCATTTTGTTAAGTGTCAGGGCTTGTAGAAATGTCACCAAATTAGTGAAAACATTTCATTACTCAGAAGTAGTAAAGAATTGTAACCAGACCAGTGTCCTAGAGCTGCCATTGCTCCAGCTGTTCTGTATACCCACTTGTATATGGTTTTCAAAAGGCTAAGACACAATTGTATGGCATAATGACAATTCATATTTATTCTAATTGCCACAATTTAGTAGCAAAATACTTTGGCCAACAAATCACTTTCAAGCATTCTTTCTCAAGACAAAACCAGGCTTTTTCAGAGGGCCAGCTGTCAGGCATTGTTTGTTCTTTAAAGTTGCAAACTTTGGATGTATAAAACCCAAATGTCATTGTCAGTGTAAGAGTCTTTTAGAAGAGTAAGATGAATTGATCTGTCTAACAAAGAAAATGCAAAAATAATACTGAAAGCTTCAATTCCTGATTCCTATCTGTTTTCACTTTCAAGAACTTGTTTCATTCTATACCTACTGAAATGAAACAATACACGCATTTCACATCTGCAACACACAGGATTGTATAATTTGGGACTCAAAATTGGTATTTTTACCTCATAAAATATTATCAGAAACAATAAATTATGTAGCAATTAGATTTCTTTTATCAGCTAAAGAATGGAAGTAATTTTCTCTATAGCTGATCTGTTCAGAAATTTTAAATATTGTTTCCCGATCCTCTTGCCACACTTCTAAAAAAACCAAAAGACTGTAAAACCCCTAAACAAACTGCTATCTTCTGCTGCACTAAGGAGGACATTGAATCCACACTGGCTGTCCCGCCATTTAATTTTTGAATCACTGAGCTTACAAATCATTATTGTCAAATATGTCAGAATAATTTCAAGGGACTTCAATGCTAATGTATCATACATACCATAATTTGAATGCTTTTTTGGCTTCTCTCTGGGTTATGCAATAAACATATAAATTGAAATGTTACGAATTCCTAATTTGTAAACCACAGATTTTTTTTTCTTCGTCAGGTGTGAGACTGTTCCTGAGTAAAAAACAAAACAAACCAAAAACAAACAAAAACCCCAACCAAAACCTAAAACCAAAACCAAAAAAATCCAACACCCAACAAAAAAAAAAATTTCTTTTCTTAACATTTCAGGCCCTGAAAAGTCTTCATTTTTCATCTGGGGTTGTTCCTTTTTAAGAGTTTTTTTTTTTTTTTACTTGCTCTTGGTGCTCAAATCTCTAAGGTATAACTAGCTAAAGATAGTTTTTTCATTTACTCCTAGCTTATTATTTGTAAGATCTCCTTTTAGGCCCAGATCTTCCCAAAACAATTTTGGCATTTATGATATCATTGCTGAACTGAATTTGCTCTACAGGGTGTTGAAGTTGAAACCACAACTGCAGATTGCAGCTTCCCTTCCTTTAATCCTCAGTAAACATACTGCATTAATTTTAAATTGGTTTACTCTCATCTTCTGAGCACAGTGCATGGTACTGTTATAAAACTATAAAGTTCTATATAATCTGGAGACCAAAATTAAATGTTACATAATGTAGTCTCCTCTTCTGTATGTCATAACAACAGCATGTATCACCAAAGACATCCAAGAAGAGTAAAACTATGAGTCGAAAGCTGTTAAGCAGGGAAAATAATTTCTCTCAGGAGTCTGAGACATGCCTGAGTCCAATGATATTTATGAAATTAATATCTTGCCTCTTTGGCAAGGAAAAAAAGGTTAAATTGCTATATACATAGATTTTCAAATCAGAACAATTAACTAATCTGGCTTTCAGCATAACGTAGACCACACAGCCTTAAATAAGTAACTTGCATTTGTTTCTCTCCTGCATCCCTTAGGCAAGCCAACGTGCTCTTGCCCAAATTATGAAAATTAATTATATGTCTTGAAATATAAAATGCGCCAAGATTTCCAAAAGAACTATTTTCAATATAGGAAAACAAAATGTAAGCAGTGTTGAAATACATACTTCCTTATGAAGAACTAACAAGTTATATGAATAGCAATATGTAACATTCTTGTACACCTTCAAGGATTTGTAAATTAGTGATATATTCTAAGAAGCTATAAGGTGAGAGAATCTATAGCTTTTAAGTTGAATATAACTACCATAATAGCTTGACAATAAAATTCTCAAATGAGGAAAACTTCCCCTTGCATTTAACAAGATTGCTGTATTTAGACAAACTGCATTAAGATCCCCAGATCAATTTACAGTTAAATTAATTCCTGTTGTAAGTTCAAGTTTCAATATACTAACTACAGGTACCACATATACACATAATTTTCAGTTTCTTTAGGAAGAGAACACACTTCAGGAAATATAGAAGGGCTGAAAGTACCAAAGTAATGCAGAGAAAAAAAAACAACAATTTGTAACCTTTCCTGGCTTTTCAGTCTATACTTACTAAGAACTTTAAAATAAATGCAGCAGCTGATATTGCCTTAGCTTAGGGTTTACTGTACATATTAACATTTAAAGAACTACCAAGCACTAAGTATTACCATTATTACTATTTGATGAGTACAGGGCATAGAGTCAATTTTACTGCTAAGGTGTTGCCTTTCCTGTTATTCTAATCTCCTGAATTGTATAAAGCCCTTCAATCTGTTAAATTACTCCATTATATATTACAGGTTTGTCAATTGCTACAAGAACAGTTTTTTTCTGGTTATTTTCCAAACAAGCCTGAATATTATTTCAGAAAAACACATGGACAGATGGTCTTCTCCCCTGCTGAGGTCACATTAGAAATGTGCTTGGAGAAAAATTCTGTCACCATCTCTTGGGTCATATTTTTGCCTTATTTACTTTGAAATATTATCTAATGAGGTAAAGTTCATTAATATATTTTATATTATGATTCAACATAATCTTCTTTGATAAAGAATGTTCTACATTTCTCTTTCTGCAGGAAAAAAAACCAATGCACACAACAATCTACCAATGTAAAAACTTTAGAGGAACACTAATTTATAAATATTTCTTTATCAATATTCTTGAATTTAGTTCACTTACAATAAACACACCTGTCCCTCACCCATCCCCTTACCAAGCTGTGTGGTTCGGTTGACACGCTGAAGGAAATGAATGCCATCCAGAGGGACCTTGACATGCTTGTGAGGTGGGCTGATGCCAACCTCATGAAGTTTAACCATGACAAGTGCAAGGTCCTACACCTGGGTGGGAGCAATCCCAGGCACAGCTACAGACTGGGCAAAAAGGAAATTCAGTGTAGCTCTGCGGAGAAGGACTTGGGGGTGTTGATTGATGAGAAAATGAACATGAGCCGGCAGTGTGCACTTACAGCCCAGAACGCCAACCGTATCTTGGGCTGCACCAAAAGAAGCGTGACCATCAGGTAAAAGGAGGTGATCCTGCCCCTCTACTCTGCTCTTATGAGACCTCACTTGGAGTATTGTGTCCAGTTCTGGTGTCCTCAACATAAAAAGGATGATGAGGCACTGGAATGGGTTGCCCAGGGAGGTTGTCAATGCTCCATCGCTGGCAGTGTCCAAGGCCAGGTTGGATGAAGCCTTGAGTGATATGGTTTAGTGGTCAATAGTACAGAATGCATACTCAGTAACTTTGCATATGACACAAACTGGGAGCTGTGGTTGATACACCTAACAGTTGTGCTGCCATTCAGCAGGACCTCAGCAGGTGAAGAAGGTCAACCACATGAGCTGCTTTAGGAAGATCACTAGTAGGTCAAAGAACGGAAGTTTCCTTCCTAGCCAGCTCTTGTGAAAATCATCTGGAGTGCTACAGCCAGTTCTGGGCTCCCCAATACAAATCAGACATCAACATACTGGAGCAAGTCCAAAAAAGAGTGACAAAAACGATGAAGGAACTGGAGCATCTGTCATAAGAAAAGATGCTGAAAGAACTGGGACTGTTGCCTGTATAAGTCTCAGGATAAAGGATTTTAGCACTGTCTATTCTATAAAAACCTGATGAGAAGGGCTAAGCAAACTGAGCCAGAGTCTTCTAGTAGTGTCAGTGACAGGAAAAGAGGCAACTGATGCAAACTGAGATAAAACAAATTCCATTTAGAAGCAAGGAAAAAAATACATAGTCTGAGTTTGATCAAGAACTACAACAGATTTCCCAGAGAACTTCTGGAATCTCCATCCTTGGAAATATCCAAAACCTGACTGGACTAAATCCTGGACAACCTGCTCTAGCTGACCATGTTTTCCACAGAGGAGTTGGACTAGATGACCACCAGAGGTGTCACTGTAGGAGAGGCTCTGGTTCAAGACCATCTTAAGAACCTGAACGTGCACAAGTCCATGGGACCTGATGAAATCCATCCACGGGTCCTGAAGGAGCTAGCGAATGAAGTTGCAAAGCCACTGTCCACAATATTTGAAAAATCATGGCAGTCAGGTGAAGTTCGTGATGACTGGAAAAAGGGAAATATAACCCCCATTTTCAAGAAGGGGAAAATGGATGACCCAGGGAACTACAGACCAGTCAGTCTCACCTCTGTGCCTGGCAAAATCTGGGAGCAGATTCTCCTGGAAGGCATGCTAGGGCACACAACAAACAAAGTGCTTGGTGACAGCCAGCATGGCTTCACTTGGGGGAAATCCTGCCTGACCAATTTGGTGGTCTTCTCTGATGGGGCTATGGAACTGACGGACAGGGGTAGAGCAGTTGATATTATCTACCTGGACTTATGCAAAGTGTTCGACACTGTCCCACATGACATCCTTGTCTCTAAATAGGAGAGACATAAATTTGATAGGTTGACCACTCAGTGGATAAAGAACTGGCTGGATGGCCACATGCAAAGAGCTGTGGTCAATATCTCAATGTCTAGCTGGAAACCAGTAATCAGTGGTGTCCCTCAGGGATCGGTGTTGGGATGGGTCTTGTTTAACATCTTTGTCGATGAAATGGACACTGTGATTGAGTGCACCCTCAGCAAAGTTTGCTGACGACACCAAGCTGTGTGGTTCGGTTGATGCATCTGGTGCCACCTGCCACCATCCTGATAATGGCATCAGGAATGCCATCCAGAGGGACCTTGACACACTTGTGAGGTGGGCTGATGCCAACCTTATGAAGTTTAACCATGCCAAGTGCAAGGTCCTACAGCTAGGAAGGGGCAATCCCAGGCACAGCTACAGGCTGGGCAGAGAAGAGATTCAGAATAGCTCTGCAGAGAAGGACTTGGGGGTGTTGGTCAATGAGAAAATTAACATCAGCTGGCTTCAGAGTGTGCTTGCAGCCCAGAACGCCAACTGTATCCTGGGAGCATCAAGAGGACTGTGACCAGCAGGTCAAAGGAGGAGATCCTGCCCCTCTACTCTGCTCTCATGAGACCTCACTTGGAGTATTGTGTGCAGTTCTGGTGTCCTCAACATAAAAAGGATATGGAACTGTTGGAACAAGTCCAGAGGAGGGCCACGAGGATGACCAGGGGACTGGAGTACCTCCCATATGAAGGCAGGCTGAGAAAGTTGGTGCTTTTCAGCCTGGAGAAGAGAAGGATGCATGGAGACCTCATAGCAGCCTTCCAGGATCTGAAGGGGGCCTATAAGGTTTCTGGAGAGGGACTCTTCATTAGGGACTGTAGAGACAGGACAAGGGGTAATGGGTTAAAACTTAAACAGGGGAAATTTAGATTGGATATAAGGATGAAGTTCTTCACTGTGAGGGTGATGAGGCACTGGAATGGATTGCCCAGGGTAGCTGTGAATGCTCCATCCCTGGCAGTGTTCAAGGCCAGGTTGGACAGTGCGTTAGGTGATATGGTTTAGTGTGAGGTGTCCCTGCCTATGGCAGGGGGGTTGGAACTAGATGATCTTAGGGTTCTTTCCAACCCTGTTTTGTAATTCTATGATTCTATGATTCCAGCTGTAGTGATTACACTATGAATGTATACAAGAGTGATAGTGTTGTCCTTTAGGTCCCTCCACATGACTCCCAATAAAGCTGACATAATTTTCTTTTTAAGAAATAAATTAATAAATATTATGATAAAAATCAGTCTGTATTAAGGACAATTCATTTATGTGTTTAGGCGTAAAAGCCTGCCTTTATTTGAAACCCTCTATCTCACCCTGCTCTAGTAAGAAGCTCTTCAAAAACATATGTGACCTCAGAGGGTAACGTTGAGACAAGTTTTCCTCCGGAACTGCATTAGAGACTCTCAGACAATATTTACCAGTAAAAAGAAAAACCATGATTAGACTGACATTTACAACAGCATCCAAAAAGAACAGTCAGGTTGTTCTTGAACTTGATAACTTTCACAGAAATTATCAGTAGCTTATTTAGTCTAGCTACACACATATTTTACTAATAAAAGCGTACGGTAAAAAAGCACTTTGACAAAACTTAACTGTACTTTTGTGAAGAATACATTAGCCTGGTAATTTAGAATTGTGTGTTATGTACAAGAGTACATTATTTATTAATTCTAATGAATTAACTAATATTAAAAATAACAATTTAATGTTTCTTAATTATTAATTTGTTTTAATGTTTCTGGGGTTTAAATATCAGTACCTTAATGTTGCATGTGGCTCTTCCTGAAGAATTCTAAGTAGATATAGCTGCCAAAGACTCCTCCAAAATAACTGGTATTAACATCTTGGTATCAAGAGGAAATATTCAAAGTATATTTCCCATTCAAGAATAGGGAAACAATGAGACTAATCTGAAGTGGAAATCAATTCTTCTTTGATTTTCAAACTTTGTCTCTTAGTTCCTTTCATTCTGCAGGCTATGTGAAACATTCCCAGTCTTGTTTTAAATCAGCTATGCTGTAGCTCAGCAAACTGACTGACTGAGAAGATACATTACTACACTCACTAGATGTCACCAACAAAGAGCAAAGGAGCGCTTCTGTGAACAGTCATCCAGTGGCATGGAAACTTACACACTGAGGTTGGCTACAACGTAATTTCTTGCTTTCAGTAAGGCACAAAAAGAGAAATATTTTTTAAGTAAAAATCTATGTATAAATCCATGTCAAGTTAGTCCTGGTAGGAAATGTGAACCAGGGTGACCTACAGTAAATTGCATAAATATGAGCATCTTTCAGTCAGTAGGGAGAAATCAGATCTCTACAGGTTGTAAGCAAAATCACTCGGATACTAAAGTAGCTACAAGATGTATTTGTACCTACCATATGTTTTCAGTACAGATACAAAACACAGAATTTTGTCTTATACATATTTTTCAAAACATTTATTAAAATATAAAATATTTGCTATTCTTATTTAAACATACTCTCCTATCATAACATATGACACCCAAGATGTATCACATAAAGTTTGAGTCATTACTGCGAAAAAAGCTTATACAGGAATTTGATGCATCTATGTTTCCAGCAGGGAATCAGCAGCAGAGGTTTATATGGGCTTTTACTCTTGCTGAGATATCTCTCCAGTTTTTTAGAGAAAGGTAATAGAGGCAGAAAGACTGGAACTAAAACAGACATCATGGAGAGTGAGAAAAGATAACAGAGGTTGGAAGACTGGCTATGTTCAGAATTTATTAATTTCAAGACAAATCAACTATCCTACATCTAGCAAGGAAAATACTTTGGCGGTTTTTTGTTTGTTTTGGTTTTAATTAATTTATTCATATGCCACTGATTTATTAGCAGTGATAATCCACCAAGAATTACCATGGAAGCAAGAGCTAGAAGAAATTGAGGGAGAAGTCACTTTTCCTAAGGGAGACAATTTTAATTTCTATAGGGAAAATTAGGGAATAAAATACAGTTCTGTTCTTAAAACCTCATTCAATACTTGACAATCTGTGCTCAAATTCATCTAAGGATTTCAAGGCAAGGTGCAAAAAAAGCACCAAGATATCTTATATGAAGGCTAAATTTTTAATCGAACCTATGTCATAAAAATGTATGTAATCCACTCTGGTAAATCAGTTACTTTCAGTGTTTTCCATTCCCCCCAAAAAAAGAAAAATTACTTAGATATTGATTTTTTTTGTCCTGTCCAAATACAAAAGTTACACAGTCTTGTTTGAACTAAGTTATCTAGGTACCTCTGTCCTGTCAAAAAAAATGTTGATTTTGTCACTACTGCCGCCCAGGCTTTTTAATAGTTGGTTAATAGCTACAGCATTTGCCCAAGAAGTGGGAGACATGGTCTAATTCCCTTTTTAGCCTGAGGGGATTCAAATGGCTCTCACTCTCACTTTTCCAACAATTGTGACAACCAGGTTATGAACAAGAAGATAATGATGGTGCTGTGACACTGCCACCCTAAACTAAAATAATGCTTCATTCTGAGAGGATGTGAATTGTAATTTTATAACCTAGTAATTAGAGCGATTTCCTATTTCCATTGTGTCAAGTCCTTAAGCATCCACCTGGAAATATCTATGACAATTCCAACACAATCTCCTAAAGATGCTATGCAGACAAATCATATTTAAGTAGCAGACACTTCAGAAAACACCAAATTCCTTTCTCCTTCCAAATCCAGCCGTGCTGTGCAGTACTGATGGCTTTTGATTTCCTCTGGAGACATTGTTGCTGCATATGTTTAAGACTGGCCTTCTAACCTCATCTGAAAAAATCCAGAAATGAGATTTTAAATGGTTCACTAATTTGAGTAAAGATTTTCTTATTTCATCTTAATTAATCACAAAGAGTGAATGAGTGTTTATGTATTTGTCAGTTAATTCTTTAGTTAATTGATTAATACCTAACCATAACTATTTAAGGCCTAACATTTAGAGGAGTCCTTTTTTTTGTTGTTTCTATCTAACCACTCTGATATTTAGATGTCGTAACGCATGCATACAAAATTGTAATTAGTAATATCATAGAAAGCTTTGGGTTGGAAAGGACTTTTAAAGGTCATCTAGTCTAATCCTCCTGCAATGAGTAGGGACATCTTCAACTGGATGAGGTTGCTCAGAGCCCAGTCCAGCCTGAACTTTAATATCTCCAGGGATGTGGCATCTACCACCTCTCCGGGCAAACTGTTCCCAGTGTGTAACCACCCTCATTGTAAATAAAGTCTTCCCTATGCCTAGTCTGAGTCTATCCTCTATTAGTTTAAAACTATTACCCCTTTCCCTGTTGACACTGGCCCTACTAAAAGGTTCCTCCCCATCTCTCTTATAAACCCCCTGTAAGTATTCAAAAGCCACAATATGGTCTCCCTGGAGCATGCTCTTCTCCAGGCTGAATAATCCCAAGCTTCTCAGCCTTAAATATTAATTAGTATTCCTATTAACTGCAATGCTGATATTGATTCAACAACAGTAAAGATTGAAAAGTCTCTTTGAAAGTCATGACCACAGGCTATCACAAACCATAGACTTGGTTTTCATAGCAGCTGTATGATTTAAAGACTGTTGTTACCACAAACATCAATGGTAAACTACTGCATCAAGTTCTGCTCTCTAGGGAAAAAATAAAAACAAACAACAAAAACCAAAAGGAGTCCAGTTTATGAAATAATATAAAATGAAGATTTAAAGCATTTGGATTTCTGCTTTTAGCAACATTAATGTATAAGTACCTTTAAAAAGATCTGACTTGAGTAAAGAAAAAGTTAAGAAAACAAAACAAAAAACAGACCAATGGAAAATAAACCCCATGATTACATGAGTACAAGCATGCAAACCCAGAAATCCAGCCACAATTTATAATAATCAGAACAGTGGACTGCACAATTGTCATTTGGACTTGTTAATCTGAAACACAGGAAATTCTAGGAATGCACGTTTTCATTCATTTCAATCTTTTTGCTACACAAAACTGAAAAGAAGTATTGATTTTGTCCCTGATTTATTCTTTTCTTTACATTTTTTTACTAGTATTCATACTATTATATATTTATTCAATTTCAGATCTCTAATATTTTTTGGAAATACTTAATCCAGTAGTCAGCAGTACTCACTAGCTGTCTGTTGGAGAAAAATGAGAAGTGTTAACTGGCTAAAGTCCTAGAAAAGAAGCATTGTGGTCCACCACGAATTTACATTAATTGTCTGGTTGCATTGTAGAATCAGAGAAATAATGGTTGGATGATCTTAGGAAGAAACAGGAAGGATTTCTACTGCCATGGAATGAATAAACTGCCCCCTTTAGCAAATGCACTGCAGTTCTAAATATGTGTTGACATTGATATATCAGATAAAGTTAATGTGCTTATGCTCCAAGTATCCAATAATCTTGGGATACTGTGGTGATCAGCCCAGCAGAGGCAAATTTCCCTTTTTAGTTTAGTCATTCAAATAAAAGGCCAAAAAATAGGGGAAAGCATAGACGTGCTGCTTTCACGTTCTTCTTTCTCAGCACCTATTCAAAAAGAATCAATGTCCCACTGAGGGCATTTGTGGGTTGCTCTGTGGCTTGGGATCTGTTCCAACTGATACGTGCACTGACCTGGAAGGACAGCATTTTGCAAAATATGTCATTGTGATGACTGTTCAAGTCTTCCAAGACAAGCTCAAGTACCACTGGGACAGTGTTTATACGGATTAGGAATAATATATGATTGAAATACTGATGAGACCAATCCTTTAAGGGCTGGGATTCTCAAAAAAAAATATCCTGGAGGACTTCCCCATAGATTTTTCTTACATGCAGACAAATGGAACCTATCTATAGAATAAAGCAATTTCTTGAAAGCTACTGAAGTGGTGAATGACAATGGAGCACCACTAGTTGCAAAAGCTTGCCTCATGGAGGTCACTACAACCCCTCAACATAAGCCAGTTTAGTAGACTTCTAAGTCTATACTTTGGAAGCATGGAATAGAATGAGAAAAAGAAAACTGCAAAGAAGGAAGAAGAAGGGAAATTAATACCACTATGGACATCATTAACTCTCCCTGGGAAAGCTGGGTCTGTCCATCCTGAAGAAGAGAAGGCTGCATGGAGACCTCATAGCAGCCTTCCAGTACCTGAAGGCAGCTTATAAGGATGCTGGGGAGGGACTTTGCATTAGGGACTGTAGTGATAGGACAAGGGTTAATGGGTTAAAACTTAAACAGGGGAAGGTTAGATTGGATAGAAGGGATAAATTCTTTACTGTAAAGGGTGGTGAGGCACTGGAATGGGTTGCTCAAGGAATTTGTGAATGCTCCATCCCTGTCAGTGTTCAAGGCCAGGTTGGACAGAGCCTTGGGTGACATGGTTTAGTGTGAGTTGTCCCTGCCCATGGCAGGGGGGTTGGAACTAGGTGACCTTAACATCCTTTCCAACCCTAACTATTCCATAATTCTATGATTCTAATTTCAAGCTTCAAATGATTAACCTCGTAGCTTTTCTCTTTTATAAAAAGAACTTTATTTATTTAACCAGCCAATATTTAAAACTGTGATCAATATATAAGTTATATGACAGTATAGTTCCCTACTGTTCTTGGTCATCAAAGCATACCCTTGTTTTTTGAGGAGCATGACAGATGAAAGAGTCATAATTAAAATTGCAGCAAACCACCTGCTTGCACTTCCACTCCTGGGGGAAGAAGGGTGCAGGTACATATCCAAATAAGCTAATGAACTTAGCAATGTCTGGTAAACATACATACACTATCTTTATTGTGAACTCCAAACATCGAGACATCTAGCCCGTGTTGACTAGATAATACTCTAAAATCCCTGGGTAACACTCCCATTAGCAGATGTTCTTCCACTAAGGATGTGAACAGAAGGTGTTCACCCAGGGGTTCATCTCTTGGTGTTATCAGCAGGCCCTTGGGAAAGGATAGGCAACTTAAGGAAATCTCTACTACAGTCTTCCCTCTTTTGAAAATTCTGAGGGGGAAAATTTAAAAAAAAACACCAAAAAATGAAGAAGCCCTCTACATATGTTTGGCTTTGGAATAATTGTACTGGGGAAAGAAAGAAGAAGCTGCCTGAATCAAGATTACAAAAGTAGTATTCTCATTTTGTTATTATTGAGAGAAAATATTTGAAGCTTAAGACACACAATTTCTGTTAAAATTAGCAAAAACTTGATATTACAGAAATACACAAAATAAAATCCAAAACTATCACTTACAGCAGAGTTTGGCCTGGCTGAGGAAGAAATCTGCTTCAAGGATGGATGGTACTAGAAGATGTGAGGTAACAGAGGACTTCTGACCTCTAAATACCTTCCTTCTGAAATATGAAATAGAACCCAATATTCTAGAGTCTATGTGCTACTGCAGTCATCAAACTACCAGAAAATACACTGCTATACAGCTTTTGCTATCTGTGTCTACCAGCAGGTCTACAGAAAGGTCAGAAGCTTATTACATGTATCATTTAATTCTTTTGCTCAAGCAGTAGAAATTGAACTGAGAAACTGAGCTCTACCCCTGAGAATGACCTTGTTAAATTAGGTATGATTTTGTATAATGAAATGTACAGAAATCTTTTCTCATTATGTTTTTTTTACCTATATAACTTGGAAGTCAAACTAAAAAAGTGAAATAGCATTGACATAGTGAAGTCAAAACATGATAAAGCCGTCAAATCATCATGGCTTGTGAAACTTTAAACCAACATAGAATTATAGAATCATGGAATAGTTAGGGTTGGAAAGGACCTTAAGATCATCTAGTTCCAACCCCCTTGCCATGGGGGCAGATTTTTTATGCATTTTCCTTCTCCAGAATCACACACTATTAAACCAGAAAAGACTGGATTCTAAATATATTTGCCAAAAAAATAAGAAACTTGTCTAAGATTTTTTTTTTTTTTAAATCCAAGTTTCTATATCCTCCTTTCTGTTCATCCTCCCTCAAATAAAACCTGCCAGTTCTATTCCTGACTGTACCTAGTCTGGATTTGCTTGTTTATTTGTCAGCTGAAAAAGTGGTGCTGTTCCCAAAATGCTTTGAAACCTCTGACTGCTCTGCAAAATTCAGTCCTAGAGAAAACAAACTGCTGGTTATTTAAAGTCTGTTCAGAATTTCTCAGCATAAATCCTTTACCTCACAGGACACCATACTGTGAGCAGACACTGACACAACCACAGATCTATTCTGCTTGAGACAGACTCTCTTTGCAGGGTATCAGGATGAGGCACCATTTTCATGTGGTAAGAATATACTGTTTGGGGGTTTAGGATTATGATTAGACCTACTTGCTTATTTCATATCAAAGACTGGAAACTGTATTTGGTAAGTTCAATGGCAATGTAAGGGTTTGTATGAACTGTAAAAAGACAATTATTCCTTGAAGACCCCCCATTTGTTCCCCTTCCCCCTACATATAGAAAATATGGATAAATTTTAAAAATTTTTAAGTGATACCATCTGACTCAGCTAAATAAACTACTGCTTTCTACACTTAGGAAAAGCAAACACAAATCAAATCCTTCCAGGTTGAAGCACACAAACAGTCTGTGAATAGTAGTAATTTCTCAGACAGGAGAGAATTAGCATCACTGAGGGTCATGTTTCGTACAAACAGTACAACATTCAGATGAGAAAATTTAAATATTTTCCAGTGTTACAAGGAAGCACATTTAATCACCTGAGAACCATGTCTGGAGTGAAGATGAGTCAGTCCTACACATCCTTCGTATTCTAGGGTTTCTGTCACTCTCACTAATACTGTGTATAGCCATCAACATTTCATTTTCTTTCATTTCTTTTAATTCATTAAAACAAGGACAACTTGAAAAGAACAAGACTTATGTGATAAGACAGAATTCAAAAGGACAAACTGAGATATATCAGAAAATCACTACAAAATCACAGCAGTTCTACAAAACCACTGTGTTCCACACTAGTTATTATATATAAAAGCTAGTAAAGATAAATGTTATTACTTAAGTATAAATTATGCAGACTCAAATCATTATTGGTTGCTGGACAGGTAAGACAGTAGCATTAGATGGGTGAGAAAACAGAAATGCCTACATTCTACAGCATGATATGTTGCTTTTAGACATTAAAGTCTGAAAATAACTTAAAAAGACAATTTGAAGCTAAAATATCAGGGAAAATTTGCCTTACAAAAATATGCTATTAGAATACAAAAATCCAGGATTGATCAATGTCATTCATATTAATAAAATCATAGAACCATAGAATGGTTTGGGTTGGAAGGGACCTTAAAGATAAACTGGTTCCAACCTCCCTTACATGGGCAAAGACACCGTCCACTTGATCAGGTTTCTCCAAGCCACAGCCAGGCTGGTCTTCAACTCTTCCAGGGATGGGCCACCCACAGCTTCTCTGGGCAACCTGTTCCAATATCTCACCACCCACATAATGAAGAACTTCTTATATCTTGTCTAAATCTTTCAGTTTAAAGCCATTCCCCTTTGTCCTGTCACTACATGTCCTTGTAAAAAGTCCCTCTCCAGATTTCTTGTAGGCCCCTCTTAGTTACTGGAAGGTCTCCCTAAAGCCTCATTTTTCCAAGCTGAATAAGCCTGTCTCTCTTAGTCTGTCTCATAGGAGCGGTGCTCCACCCCTTGAATAACCTTCATGATCCTCCTGTGAACTTGCTTGAGCAGGTTCACGTCTCTCTTGTGCTGTCCCCCGAGCTGAATGCAGTACTCAAGGTGGGGTCTCACAGGAAATGTTATGAACAATTTTAAAATCTCTGGTAAAGGAACCAAAAGTTACTTGCAAGTTAATGTTAATTGACTATAGTTCTTACAACAGAATTTGGTGGTTTTTTGATTGCATTTAGGTCAACTAGAGAAAAGATGTTGATGATCAGCTAGTTATCTACTATAAACACTACTTGTGCCAGCTTTGAAATACCACAAAATATTTCTGAGCATTTCTTCTATGTCAACAAAAGACAAATTCATCTTAACTGCTGTTTTGATTGTCTCTGCCATCCTTCACAAATACAGATAAAAAATAGGGAAGAAGCATTTCTAAAGACTTGGTATGTAATGTGCACTCTGCTGTGGAAACAGCAGCCCTCTGAAATTTGATTATGCTATAATAATAGAATGGTTTGGGTTAGAAAGGACCTTAAGCTTATCTAGTTGCAACCACCTTGGCAGGGATGCCACACATGTTGCCCAAGGCTCTGTCCAACCTGGTCTTAAACACTGCCAAGAATAGAACATTTGCCACTTCTTCAAGCAACCCATTCCAGTGCCTCACCACCCTCACCGTAAAGAACTTCTTACTTATGTCTTACCTGAACTTCCCTTGTTTAAGTTTAAACCCATATAATAAAGTGTATTTGCAAAAAGGCAGAGTAACTAAGTAAAATAACAGAGATAATGAGTTTGAATTACACAAATCAGACAGGTTTGGACACATTTCAACCATTTTCAAAATATGAGCTTAAATGTGTTTGAGATTCATTTTTTTTTCCTGTGATCAAAGTTAAGAAGATGCAGTATCTGAAGAAGGCTAGCATGTTTAAAGTGTACCACTTCTACAGTTCAGTAAATCTTTAAAAGCTGCTAGCTACTGACCTTGTTTCAGGTAGTATTCAACATTAAATTACTAAGGACCTAGGTAAAGCCCAGCACAATCACACAAATCTATATTATATTACTAAGTAAAGGCTGCTGGTTACAATTGCACTTTGGTGCAGCAGGTGAAATCCCATTGCAGGATATGCTATAATTAAGAATAACCTTTTCTAAATTAAATATGAAAATGCAAATTAAAATCAGAACTGTTCTTCTCAATTATTAGGCTGATAAAAAGAAAAAAAAGCTTTTTATGGTATCAGTGCACTTTCATTTTTTTCCACTGATATAAATTTTTTAACAATAAATCAGTTAGATCAGAGAAGTTGGAGAAGTTGGAGGTTGAAGCTGTTGGGCTGATAGCTGAATTTCTCATCTCCATCAGTGGAGTCGCATCTGGAATACTTTCAATCAAAATAAACCATCAAGAGAAAAAAAATATCTGACAATTTAAACTGTTGATATTACTATCAGTGTACTTCAGAGTTAACACCTTCTGATTTAGATGTGCTCTGTCAGAGTCTGATAAAAACCTAACTTATACAGAAATCCCATTTTACAGATTTAAAAACAATATTAATTAAAAACATTTTAAAACTAAACCAGTGATTTGAAACTACCTATTTCTGATGGGAGCTAAACTAAATAAACTACTGAGAGTTTTGTAGTTGATTTAAGTGGAAAAAGAATCAAGACTATAATGCATAATACACTGAAAGAATATTTGGGGTTCTCTTCCACTTCTGTTCCAATACATTAACCAAAGTTAGCTAAGAAAGCACAATGTTAACAAATTTAAAACTATTAAGATTTTGTCTGTTTGGGTTTGGATTTGGTTTTTTTTTTTTTTTTTTTTTTTTTTTTTTGCGGGGGGATGTTCAGGTGTTTTCACAAAACAAATAATTGACCTAAGAGAATTACTAGGATACACAGCAGACCACATACTTTAAGAAAGAATTAGAGATTATCACAAGGAAACAGAACACCTACTGCTTCAATAGATAATGCATTTTAAAAAAATAAACAAGTTATCTAAATCTTCATATTGTCAGTTCTGAATCAACTCATTAAATGGCAGAAATCGGGAAGACTAAAGAAGCATAATAATTAAATATTACATATATTTCAGTGACTCATTCTTAAGGTTTCTTTATTGGACAATACCAGAGAAAGAAAAATAGTACAGCAAATCAGTTATTAGCATTAACTACAATGGTAATAGTTGTGCTCAAGGGCATTGAAAGTTAATTTTATGATAATTAAATTTTTTTTGGCATCTTCCATCTGGTATTTTCTGTTAAGTTTCAAAAATTAGTTTATCCTAAACTTACATCTATCTTACATCTATGGAAAATAACTAATTTTCATTTACAAAGGATGATGCAATCCAGATCTATTATGGACTGATGTCAAAACCTAAGTACCTAATAGCAATTGTCTGTTGACCAAAATATAAGCCTTACCCTTTATTTCCTGCTTTCTCCAGAAACGCTTCTTTATTCTAAAATCCTTGAGGAACTACAGAATTAGCAAATCTACTGAAGAATGCTGTTGGTACATATTACTACTTATCAAAAGAAAAAACAAACCCAAAAAGCAATCAATCAAAAGTAACCAAACAAAACCCAACCAATAAACCCAAACCACAAGCAAAAAAAAAATCCTTAACACAAAGAAAAAAAAACCCACAAATTCCCCTATTTGCTATTTTAGTTGCATACTGTAAAACAGATATGACTGAGTAGAAATCTAATTATTAGGAGATAAACTCTAAGAATGTTTCCTAATTCCTTCCTACCAGGACATGCAACCATAAGCACAGCTAACTTCTGCAAGTCCTTAGAAAATCTGTCATATTACCAGAAACATAACACATATACTTCCACTATATTTACTGCTATGAAGTTTTAAACTGACCATATCTAGATCTGTCAGGATTTGATTGGGAGTGAGTAACATTAAATATATAAAATTAAAATATTTCAAACTGAATCCTTATTTTGTTCAAGTAAAATCAAGTTCCCAAAGATTTTAACGAAAGGACGATTTGCTATTTTATACAGTTGATATAGAAAAAACAAGATTTCTTTCTCACAAGATTTTCAACATATTTATCTGCCCCACTAGCAGAGACACCTCAGGTTTCATAGACATTTTCTAAATTGCTGATATTGTAGTTTGGTCCATTTGCTGGGCTATTTCAATTCAATTAATGCCTTTCAGCCAGAGTAAAACTAATAGCTCAAGGTTGGCACTTGATTTCCTATTCTTTTAATTGCATTTTCAGTGTGTCCTAATGGGGTAGGAAAGGGAGGAAATCATTATGAACCATGACTAGAATTTCCTGTAAGATTCTAAAGACAGGAGTTTCTCAGAATAATATGTAATTTGCACAAGATAGTAGGAGTGTGAGATACTTAAAGTTTGAGAGATGACCACTGAGCATTGAGGCTATTGAAAGAGATGAGACATGGAGCACAACAATAAATTTTTCATGAAAAAAAACTTATACTATTTTTGCTCTACTAAATTACACTTCTACTGTATTTAAATATCTCACCTGATTATACCAACCTTTATGAATAATTCAACTTTACAGATAATGTGAAGTAACCACTTAACTTCTTAACCTGAACCACAGAAGTCACTCACAAATATGTAAGTTTAGATTGATAGTTATTTCACTTACACTGTATGCACATTGGGGAATCAGACTTCAGATACTTTTAGCACTACACTTTTTAGCATACAAATTACATTGGACATTTTGTGTTCAACATTGTATCTGCTTGAAATGTCATGGATTTCACTGTCACATGGGCTTGTATGCCAATCCATTATGTTTTTTGTCAAGAATAATCATGGAAAGAGAAAATTTCCTGGAACCTGCTTTCTACTGTTGCAGAGGATAAAGATCCATTTTCATGAAGGATATAATAAAAATAACAATTCATAGAGTGGGGAAAGCAATTAACAAATTGCCTGGCTCCAGTAAATCAATGACACCTTCAGTTGCTCAGAACATGGTACGCAGAACATTCTTTATGATCAAACTTTATTCACTTTTGAAAGGGAGCAAGAAAAAAAAAATGTAGTGAGCATCAGGCCTGTGAAAATGTTATAGGATGTGATGTTGCATTTATAATAAATTTTTGTAAGAAATATTGTATTATGATTCTATAAATACTATTTGCTGAGAGTCAGAGCTCACTTGCACTGTTGTGGAAGGACACATTTGAGACTAGCAGGATGAACTGAATCTTCCTGTTTTTCAATCTTACCTTGACAGAGCTGCTGCTCTGTTTCTAGTGTTAGCACTCCTACCCTCAAAGCATCTCAAAGGATTAAGATATTTGTTAGAAACAATTCATAATAAAACTGCTTATCCTTCCTTTCCAATCAGGAGCAACAACATTATTAGTTTCATTTTTTAATGGGGAAATTTTATTGGTAACCTCATTAACAAAACAGTTTAGTAAAGAAATAAAATACTGTCAGGCTCTACTGTTTATAGCTTCTGATTAGAAAAAAACATCACATCTCATGAGCAATTTATAGCTCATCAGTCTCAAAACACACAGGAAATAAATTATAAGAGAAGGATGAGCTTAGAATGATGCCTATAAGCTTGATCTTCCAGACAGGAAGCAAAATACTAATTGCAATAGTAACTGAGGGCACTGAATATTAATGACTGATCTCAGTATGCTTGATACAGCATAAAAATGCAATACTTCTGTACTTTGTAGTAATACTATCATGCCCTGATGCTCTTATTTGCTTATATCATTTAACAACACACATGATCTTTTAAAATATCTAGCCTGTATAAACTTCTTTGAGATAGGAAAGTGTTATAAGGCCTGATTTGCAGATTGGAAATGAGGTGCAGGGACCATCTTGTCTGAAATCCTGGAAAAATCTATTGACCTCTAAAAATAAAAAAAATTATCCTGGCTATGATACTCCTAACCTTTGTATTCACTGTGGTACAAAAAACAAATGACACAAAATTAATAAAAGTCTAAATTCTAAGCACTCACGTAACTCCTAAAAATATTACTCTCTATTCTCAGAAGCTGTATGAAATATGAAGGTGCTGGGGGGAGAGAAATTGTTTGAAGCAATTTTTTACTTCTAAAGGCTTATCTCACTCTAAATAACGTAAATTTATTTACTGTCAAAGTGTCTTACCAACTTTACACTTCACCCTTGCCTTAAGGCAGAAGACCAGAACATGCAAAAGGTTAGGAAGATACTTGTTGAGTTTCCCAGCTCTGTGCAATAATAATTTATTTTTATTAACACATTTTTATTCACAAATTATAACAAAAATCGCATACAGTTTAGAATGGCATTTCTGTTTGATAGAAAACAAGGGAAAGTAAAACATTGAATTAATACAGATTCTTCCAAGATACTGAATGAAGACTGATTAAAGCTTGCTCAGGTAGAGGCCTAGCACACACAAGCACCTATAGCATATATAAGTTTAACTGCTTAGGAGGAACCATGTGAAAAAAAATAATTGCTCATATAAAACCACTGTGTCCACAAAAATAGGATTCATCATCAAAACCTAAATGAATCAAAAGGGTTCTCTCATTAGTACAATTAAAAAAAAAAAGTTAAAATTCTGAAGACATAAAGGTATTTCTGAAAATTTGTCAAAAGTCATATGCATATGGAGAACTGGATTCCAGCTCTATAGAGATTCCCTTCCCATTGAAACTTAGTTAAAATATTTTTTTATCTGCATGGGAAAGTAAAATAGGATTACAAGTAAAAAGACTAGATATTCGAAGTCTGATATAATTAAAATCTGTAAGAAACTAATGGACTTAGAGGTCAAAAACCAAAGAAACTTGTTTATCCTCAGGATGATTTCTCATTACAATTTCTCATTACATTTCTCTTACAATTTCGATTTTGAAATTTCAGTCTTTACAGATTTATCAGATTTACTTTAGTTTAACCATAGAGATCTATCCAAATGTATGTGAGAAGAATGCATTTTCTCTATCACAGCTGAAAGCATTAATTAAGCCTTCTCCTTGAACCTTCAGGTGGACTGACAAACTTGCAGGGCTCTTGGCTTCATTTTAAGGAAATGGAAGCAAAAGAAGGGAAATAGCTTGATTACTGGAACTGAAAAATTGATTATAATTACAACATGATTGAAATAGAATAGACTTTTACAATGAAACTTGCAGTGCTGAGGACCAGTTTTGCATGCTGAAAGACAATGCTATACCATGTAGCAAAAGACAGTATTTGGAGAGGATCAAGAAAGGCACTTCAAAAGCACATCTCGATGAAAACTGAAATGCTAAATGCGATATAGGGATCAGAGGAGGTTCTGTTTTAAAGAGGTAGAACTGCATATGAAAAGGACTTTAAGATGAAGATGGTATTCTGAGAGACCGGACCCAGCTGCTGAGAAAGTGAGTCATTCACCTTCATCTTCAAGAACAAACGTTAAATTGGACTATTCAAAAGAAGTAAAAAAATCATTAAAATGTTTGTTTTAATTTAAAAAAATATGACTAAATTACTATAGCAAAACTATTAAAAATCACAAATCTGTAGAACATCAAAATAATGGTAAAAATGTCTACTGAACCTTCATTCCCAATTAAAAGAAAATTATTTTTTTTTTTTTTAGCTATTTGCTCTAGGAGAGGTTTGCTTTAATGGATTAGTGACGCAACAGCAAAACTTTTGAACATGAAGTAGAATTTGAGCCAAGTGTACAATTATATGTGCCTTATCATTTCAACACAAATCCACACAGAAGAAATTGGTAATCTCAGTCTGAAGCAAGTGTCTCTATGTACCTCACAAAGGATAACTTCATTACTGTGTTAGGAGAACTGAAGAGCTTTGAAATCTTTTGCCTAGGCAGGAAGGTCTTTTCAGCCTAAAGCTAAGGTATGTGTTAGATTGTAGCTTGGACTCACTCACAGTTAAGGCTTGGTTTACATTTATTTCCTCTACTCACTGTGTTCCAAGTTTGAACTTGGTTCATTCAAATGGAAGGCAACTTAACAGCAAGGCTATATCATGCTGGATGCATTTGCCTCTCCTCTTCAGTTATGCAGTACACCTTGTGGTCCTGGCCCAATGTCATGTATACCAGGTATCTGTAGTATGTATGTACTTAGGTGTCTACTATGCAGAAACTGAGATGATACATGGGGGACAAGGAGGTGTTTTGTGCCCCCCTGCTTCTCACTGCACTGAGACACATGCAAAATAAACAGTCCCTGAACAGAAAACTGGGTGGAGAAGCTAAGTCCTACAGATGTATCCTGGGCTGCATCAAAAGGAGCGTGACCAGCACATCAAAGGAGGTGATCCAGCCCCTCTACTCTGCTCTCGTGAGACCTCACTTGGAGTATTGTGTGCAGTTCTGGTGTCCTCAACATAAAAAGGACATAGAACTGTTGGAACAAGTCCAGAGGAGGGCCACGCGGATGATCAGGGGACTGGAGCACCTCCCATATGAAGATAGGATGAGAAAGTTGGGGCTGTTCAGCCTGGAGAAGAGAAGGCTGTGTGGAGACCTCATAGCAGCCTTCCAGTACCTGAAGGCAGCTTATAAGGATGCTGGGGAGGGACTCTGCATTAGGGACTGTAGTGATAGGACAAGGGGTAATGGGTTAAAACTTAAACAAGGGAAGGTTAGATTGGATAGAAGGGATAAATTCTTTACTGTAGAGGGTGGTGAGGCACTGGAATGGGTTGCCCAAGGAAGTTGTGAATGCTCCATCCCTGTCAGTGTTCAAGGCCAGGCTGGACAGAGCCTTGGGTGACATAGAATCATAGAATCATAGAATAGTTAGGATTGGAAAGGACCTCAAGATCATCTAGTTCCAACCCCCCTGCCATGGGCAGGGACACCTCACACTAAACCATATCACCCAAGGCTTCATCCAACCTGGTCTTGAACACTGCCAGGGATGGAGCATTCACAACCTCCCTGGGCAACCCATTCCAGTACCTCACCACCCTTTACAGTAAAGAATTTATCCCTTCTATCTAATCTAACCTTCCCTTGTTTAAGTTTTAACCCATTACCCCTTGTCCTATCACTACAGTCCCTAATGCAGAGTCCCTCCCCAGCATCCTTATAAGCTGCCTTCAGGTACTGGAAGGCTGCTATGAGGTCTCCACGCAGCCTTCTCTTCTCCAGGCTGAACAGCTCCAACTTTCTCAGCCTGTCTTCATATGGGAGGTGCTCCAGTCCCCTGATCATCCGCGTGGCCCTCCTCTGGACTTGTTCTAACAGTACTATGTCCTTTTTATGTTGAGGACACCAGAACTGCACACAATACTCCAAGTGAGGTCTCACGAGAGCAGAGTAGAGGGGCAGGATCACCTCCTTTGACCTGATGGTCACACTCCTCTTGATGCTCCCCAGGATACGGTTGGCTTTCTGGGCTGTGAGTGTACACTGAAGCTGGCTCATGTTCATTTTCTCATCGACTAACACCCCCAAGTCCTTCTCCGCAGGACTACCATGAATTTCCTTTTTGCCCAACCTGTAGCTGTGCCTGGGATTGCTCCCACCCAGGTGTAGGACCTTGCACTTGTCATGGTTAAACTTCATGAGGTTGGCATCAGCCCACCTCACAAGCATGTCAAGGTCCCTCTGAATGGCATTTCTTCCCTCTAGCGTATCAACAGAACCACACAGCTTGGTGTCATCGGCAAACTAGTGTGAGGTGCCCCTGCCCATGGCAGGGGGGTTGGAACTAGATGACCTTAATGTCCTTTCCAACCCTAACTGTTCTATGATTCTGTGATTCTATGTACATAAACATCATCTTCTAATTGCTAAATTCAAGGCCAAAAAAACAGATTTATGCCTGTCACTGTTACAGAAATGTACACATGCAACAAGGAGTTCTATATAGAATGACTCATTAGATGCTGATTTATATTACTTGAATTCACCCATAAAGCATCTGTGCCATGCTTACCAGGTACATCTTCCAATTTTTTGATAGGCAATTACACCAAGTTGCTGAAATCCACAGATAAAAACCCAGACCAATAAATCATTGGAAACCTCAGAAAGTTACAAAACAAATAGCCAGAAATACACAAATCCTTACATCAACTCTATCTGTAGTTAAGAACAGTTTTCTTAATGCTCCTCTGACTCTGTGAAGTGAAATTGATAAATGCCTAAGACCAAGGTATGAAGTGAAGAAAAAAATGTAGTCTTCAATTGGAAGAATATAAACATGGCCTCTTGCAGACTCTATTGACAATATTTCAGATATTCATATCAATTTTGTGTGTTTTGTGTGTGAAAACTTCTGAAATGTTTCAAGCTATTCTTTTTCAACTTATGGCAAAAAAACTCTGAGGAAATAAAAAGGAATAGTAAGTGCCACAGCTAAGTATAAACATTATTCTCCTCCTCCTGCAACATACCTGTCTTTTCCACAAGCTTATTTTAATTTTTCCCTAGTATTCAATCACCACCATTCAATATAAGAAGCATCACTTCTTTCTTGCATCAGCAGCTTATCTGTGCAGTATAGGAATTCTACCAATTCATACACTAACACATTTTCCTCACTTTCACAAGAACAAAATTATATTGCCCTTATTCATGATGAAGAATCAATGAAGCTGCTCCCAAAATTAGTATACTATTCAATCTGAACCACAGCATTTAAAAAAAAAAAACTACTGCATGCTAATATCTATAGAGAAGCAGAATGTACATCTTAAAAGAACACTCTGTGGTATGTGTAGAATGTACAGTACTTGCTCCTGCAAAAAGCTGATCCACTTTCTGCATTTTCTGTGCATTTTGGCTCAGCTTGTCAGGAGACTTAACTGACATTCCTAAATGCCTACATTTTATTAGGATAACAACAACACCAAAAAAAAAGATATGAAGCACTTTCCTTCTGCGATTTTGTAGTTACGTAGTTTAGTCAGAAAGAGAAACCATAGATTTATAGGAATATTCTGTTTGGGTGGACAGTGATGGAGAAACTCAGAGACAAAAATGAAGCTTGCCCAAACCATGTATTTATATATTAATCTGGCAAGAGGGGTGGGGGAGAACCTTTCTAGCCATTCTGTATTCAGTGTAAACTCCAATTTTAATTTCTACTGAAACAGATTGTGGCATCCTTCATGTAAATCACAACCACAGTGGCAAGTATCAACGTATATTTCACTTTAATTAACAAGAATTATGCACAATAACTTTCTATTTTAAAAAATTACTTAGGCTTCAGAACAAAAGAAAATTCCCCATCACCAACCTAAACCCATGCCACTTACCACTTACACTTGCAAAGACTTCAGCAAGAGTATATACTGTAGTAGCTCTTGCAGAATTGTGCATGACAGATTGCCACCCTAAATTAAGAAATTTTGTGAACTACCGTTACTTCCTTAGCAGAGCAACTGATTTGAATTCAGATGAAGATATAAATGAGCCTCTGGCTGAAGCCCAGGAGCCAACTTCACTGTACATATCCAGCTGTTGTTTTACAATCATAATGCTGAAACCATAATTACTAATTCCAGTACAGGATGCTAAATTGCTCAGCTGCTTCCATTATAAGACTTTTCCTTTCCTTGTGATTTTTCTTTATCCCAATCCCATCCATGAACTCCAACATCTCCAAAGTCTGATTTGCTTGCAGTATTGAGTATTTATTTCCAACTGAATTTCTAAAAAATGAAAAATAAAACCCAAACCAAAGCCAACCAAACAAAAAAAAAATAAAACAAACAACAACAACAAAAATCCCAAAACCAAAACACTTTACCCTTAGTTTGTGTCCATGAGACATAATAATACCTCATAGAGCAATGCACTAGTTCACTGTTTTAAGGCTTTCTTTTTTGAGTTATTTATAGCTTGGAGATTTATCCCTGAAAAAAAATACAGTTATAACCTTAAAAAAATTGTTGCAGTTTAATTCTAAGCTCTAAAAGAAATAAATAAAATAAAAAATAAAAAAGCGAATCAGAAGAGTTTGATCAACACTGAGCTTCTGAAGTCTGACTTAATATAAAAGCATTTCATGTGTCTATAGCCTAGAGTGCAAATTGCTACAATGGATGAGTTTTGAAATGTAACATAGACACTGCTATGCACGCATTTCTAGGACAGAAGTAGGCCCAAAACTAATATAAAGAGGATTGCACAGAATGCCCTTTATTCAGATGTTCAGTGAGTGCACTGCATAGATATAACAAACAAGAGATACAAAAACAAACCACACACACACAAAAAAAAAAGAAAGGGATGCATCAACTAGGTCACCAATTAAAAAAAATTAGGAACAGTTATTTCAAGAAGATAAGAGACACTGATTCATCTGAACTAATCTGCATCACATATTATTAATTTAGCAAGAGAAGGTAATCCATAAAGATATTAACTGCAATTTAGTTCTGTACACTCTCAAGGAGACCATAGAAGTTTGAGGTTTTTTGAAAAAAGTGATAATATCTAATGATATAAAAAATGGTTACAATTGAACTTTTTGGCCACCTGCAAATCAGCAGAGTATGTTGATACCAAGACCCAAAGGTCTGAAAAATAAACTTAATGTCTTCAGTTTCTCATTTGTTTAGACTCACAGATTCTTAATGGGAAAACGACATTTCTAATTTCATAGCTATGTTACATGGAAAAAATGGAATGTGGAAAATGCTTTATCTACCAAAAGCAACAAACTGCACTTGAGAAAGGACAGCATAATTAGATCCAAAGTTCGAAGCAGGATTAAAGAATGGAATTCATTACTTTGGTAAAACTTTGACCTATTTTTTATTTCTAGAATGCAGCTTACTGTTTTCAGTTAATTTTTCAGTTGAAATTTTAATATCTTTAAATAAAATGAGTTCAAACAAAGTCACTGACCGTACACTTGGTAATGAAAAGAATATAAATTGTTTGGCTTTATGAAATTACCTCATGAGGATGCTCTTCATGTCAGAAAGGCCTTCAACTAATGTTAGTGTTACCACTCTTGGATGCAGGCCAGTGTCAAAACATGGTCCTTATGGAATGATTGATGCTTCCATTTTATTTTTTCAAATAATAAATTTGAAACTGCTTTGGAGTAATAATGTTTTCAAAGATTCAAGAGCATAACTCA
Source organism: Melopsittacus undulatus (assembly GCF_012275295.1). NCBI lineage: Eukaryota > Metazoa > Chordata > Aves > Psittaciformes > Psittaculidae > Melopsittacus > Melopsittacus undulatus. The sequence goes on from NC_047533.1 coordinate 30,005,386, forward strand.
TAAGATGATGAAATGTGGTACTTATTTATTTTGCATGTAAAATAGAGAATGGTTACTCCAACTACCTTTTTTTAAGGAGGGACTGAATGAACCACATATTGCAAATCTAATGTAACTGATGCTTCTTGCACTGCCTAAAAAAGGGGAAAGGATAGTTTTTATTCTAAAAATACATTACTTGTTGCACCTACAAATATTATAGCAATTCATACTAGCTTATTAAAATGTTTGTAGCGCTTCTTGCATCTAATTTCAACTTGATACTTCTTCATGACAGATAATGCTGAAGCCACATTGCTTCCTAAAACTGATGGAAGTTCAGAAAGTTTCCTGAGCAATTGATCTGGCAGCACCAAAATATGAAATTTTAGTCACTGATGGTGAGATTTCAGAACTACATAAAGTCTAAGTCACAGTACTAGATGGATAGAAAACTCTTTCAGGAATAGTAAAAAATAAACAAAAAATGCTCTGCAAAAGCATTTTCAAAACAGAAAATTTTATTGCTGGTGACAAGTTGTTTCTGCAACTAGAGGTTTATAGCATAATATATTTCTTATGACAACAAATGCTGTATAGTATAAACTCAAAAAGCATGTTTGCTATCCAGAATAAAAGACTCCAATTCTTAAGACTGCCCAGTAATTTTAAAGTGTTGTGCATGAATACGCAAATATATGAGTGTCCATTTGAAAAAAAAAACGCATGAATGTTGTTGGTTATGACACAGTAAAATCCAACTTGGTTCTTGGTGCATTTTTCTTCCTTGAGTAAGATATTTCTCTTCCTAATAGAATATAAAAATGCTGAGAACAAGAGCAGGAAACATTTCCCACCACCATTACAAACAAAAAAAGCCCAAAACTTAAAACAGATACAGGTGTTCTAAATTATATAAATAGGTAGAAAAAATATTTTTTTAACTCTCTCATCGAACTTTGGAAGTAATTTCTATAATTTCATTGCAGATATCATTAAAAGAAAAACTTTTTCAGAAAGTCTATTTGACCACTCACATATCCTTTCGCATAACAAACAGATTTGGGGTTTGAATTTTATTGGTGCTTGTTTTTTACAGATAATTAATGGCTTATCTACTGTATATAATTTGACTTAAAATGCTTTTTTAAAGTGAGAAACATCATACAAGACACAAAGTGTAGGAAACAGAAAGCTGGCCAAGTAAAAGAGGACTGTAAAAAAGACTGCAAAAACACCTGTAAAAAACTGTTAATTTCAACATAAGAAACAAATTTTCCTAAATCTAATTTTTTAAGTCAACTTACACTTCTGAAAATTATACATTAAAACTTTAGGGTGCCAACTTTTGTTTCCAAATGAATACTTTGATAATCTTTCTTCTATTAATTTTCAAAGTGTTATCTTTATAGTTCTGAATTGATTATTGCCCCTAATACTTTTGAGATTCATCTGATATGAAACAGGAAAATAAAAAAGTATTATTATTAATGAGTTGGAAATAATTTAAAATCTGAATAGTTAAAACTGCAATGCTTTCATTATTTTTCTTGTTCTCTTTAGCTTCTAGAAATTACTTGAACACCCCTCCCCCTGATTTAGTATCATATGCAAGCTTGCTAAGAGTGCACTGTGCAGGTCTAGGTCATTAATGAAGAGATTAAATAACACTGGCCTAAGTACTAAGCCCATGAGCAGACCACTAGTGACTGGCCTTCAGCTGACCTTCATGCCAATGATCACAACCCCTTGGGCCCAGCAGTTTAGCCAGTTGTCAGCACATTTCACTGTCCTTTTAGAGTGTATATCATCAGCTTGTCTAAGAGTATATGATGGGAGACTGGGTCAAAGGCCATGCTAAAGATAGGATTAATAATATTAGCTGTCTTCATTCACCAATCTAGAAGTTTTGCTGTAGAAGACTGTCGAGTTGGTCAGGCATGATCTCTCCTTCAGAAATCCATGTTAGGGACTCTAAACAGCATTAGATGTATAATTTTATTACATGTTTTTAATTTGCTGTTAATATGCTGGGTCTTTGAACATGAAGTAGATCTCCTCTTAACTTACAAATATGCTGTTTACAATGCTTTTTGGGAAAACTTGTCTTTGTCTGCCAAAGACCCACAAGTGAGGGCATTGCACTGCCCAACTTGTAAGAAATGCACTTCAAATTATCTCAGCAATCCTCAAACCAAAATACAGACTAGCCATATGTTTGAGAGATAAAATTGTATTAGCTTAACGGCTCCTATGGATAATTTCCCCTGCAATGACTCCCTTTTTTTTTTTTCCTCTCAGTTTTATCTGTGCATCCATAGTTCTAAGATTTCTACAGAGGAGCAGAAAGTAAGGTCTACCTTAGGTTTATAAAATGGAATGCAAAGGATAAATGTTTTTCTTCATGATGAAACATGAGTAAATTCCTGCATGAAAAGATTAAGGCATAGACTTTTTTCTTTTTCAAGTCTCTTTCAAGGCATCTGCTTTTACATTCATGCTTTGGATCAGATTTTCTATGGAAATTTTAATAACTATCTTTCTTAATTTTGCACATACAGGATTTCCTTAAGTAACTGCTTAGTCTCTGCACATTGCAACTACATTATTTTAAAGTTGTTCCGAGAAAAAAAAAATATAGCTATACACTTAAATCAGCTCAAATCAAATTCAGTTTGAATGAGTATTAGGATCAGGCACAAGACATGATGAACTACAAACTGAAACATGACACGGTTTCACTGAAATTTGCCCCAGTGGAATATAGATGTACTACATGAAGTAAGTACTTAGAAAAGTGAAAATGCAATTCATACTGAAAACAACAACAAACCCCAGAAAAACAGTTGCCACTTCATTAATGTCACCACATCCTTCTGAAGAAGTGTTCCCAGATCAAATTTAGCCTCTCAGACTAGTGCAAAATTGTGTGGATATAGGCCACTCATTATTTTTTTCAAGCTGTAATCAAAGTAAAAGGCTTGGCTAATATTAACTCAGAAAGTTCAGTATAAAAAGCAGAGATCCTCCTTGACTGAACAAGTCACAGTAATAATAAGAGGAATACAGGTTGACATGAAAAAATATATATTCAAAATATATGGCTGTTCAACTGCTGACCCTCATGACAGGTTTCACTGAAGCATAACAAATAAAGGAGAAAATCATGAATCATGAAAGTTTTTATCAGCTGTCAGTGAAGAGTAAGAACAGCCAACTCAATTTCAGACTGGAAGTCCCTACAGAGACCACCAACAAATATAAGAGTGACTTGTCCCTTGGCAAAGCTTGTGATTAAGAAAACCTTATATCTTGTTCATAGCCAATAAAGTGACACTGGACTTTCAGTGCATCGGAACTACATCATGTTGAGAGCCAAAATTACTTAAGGAGTCCTTTATACCATAATAATGACTTTATTCTCAGCGACAGCTGAGTGATTCAAGGGCAAGGCTGAAGAGTACGTACCAGAAGAAAAGAACTGGGGAGCATTACAGATTTTATCTGAGAATATTGAGGCATGCAGCTGCAGAAACAGGCATTGCATTTCACACTGAGCAATAAAGGTGGTTGATTCTTAGGTACATTTGTGGCTTTTTTGACAGTACAAAAAAGGTGAGAGCAATGATATTCCCTAATTGCAATTTCTCTGATACCTATATACCTCAGTAGCTGTAGGACTGCAGGATTTTCAAACTAGTTTTATTGTATGACAATGGGGTATGTTGTAGGCAGAAAAAAAAGAGAGGATATAACAAACAACTTGGCCTTGAATTTTTAGGAGAATATATTTCAGGGGAGGGTGGGGAAATGTGTTCCTCCTCAGCCCCCAAATCAACAAGTACAACATACTTGCAGGATCTTACAAGAGATTATGAACATCTTGCAAGGAGGACAGACTTTGGAAACTAACAGCCCTACAATTCCAAGGAAGATTATGGAGGAGATCCTCCTGAAAATCACTGCAAAGTACATGAAGGAAAAGAAGGCATTTAGGAAAAAAACGAGCATGAAAAAAAATGAGTCAGGTGCAAGGAGAGCCTGATTTGATCATCTTGTATAATGAGCAGACTGGCTCAAAGCACAAGAGCAGTGGATGTCCTTCCTCGACTTCAGAAAGACTTTTGATGTGATCTCCTATGCTGATTTTTTATAACCCTATCGGGGAGAGAAGCTCAACAAAGGCATGGCATTCTGTCAGAAAAAGAATGTGGGGTTCTTACAAAGGCATCTAAGCCGCAAACGTGAAGTTAAATATTTGCAATGTGGTGGCAGAAATTGACAAAGATCAATTATATGTCAATGACTGTGTACACTTAGGGACACAGTGAAAAAAGAAATCTGTTGCAGAAATGTTTTTGTCAAGATTGTTTTATTTCCAAATCCGAATCAAAGTAAAATAAAATTCGCTATATATTTAGAAGAATATTCAGCCTCCACCGGGATAATCTGGAGAGAAAGAATACCTGAGAGAAGTTCTGCTTTGAGAACTACCTACAATTTCTTAATTCTCAAGCTATCACATTTTTGAAAATTAAAGATATGCACAGAGTTCTCAAGAGTTTCGTGTTTATATGTATTTAGTGTTTCTTGTTTTCTAGACCTTTTTCTGATGACTTTTAACTGAATCATTAACTTCTGTGCACTCTAAGGATATCTCTGGCAAACACATGTTTTCTATGTTCAGTGAATATACATTTTTTACCTTGTTAGTTGTACAGAAAAAAACAAAGCAATCCCCCCAGCTTAAGGGACAATTATTTACTTATTTTATCTGAAATTGAAACAATTTAACAAAGAGAAAATTTCATTTTCTTCAGCCCTTAAGTATTGCATGTGCAAATGAAAAAGATTAATATAGCCAGAATACATTCTCAAGAAAGCATCATTAGCTGTATTTATTGTTATATAACAAACTAATAAAACTGTACCTTGATTGTTTCCATTCACAAATGCAGTAGTATAGATGCAGTAGTAGGATGATAAAAAAATCTCATCCCGAAGAACTGGAATATTGCAATTATTCAGGTTATTGCATTATGTGTTATTTGATTGCATACATCTCATTAATGGTACACTACAAAGAATATAGTTTGCATTGTTTATTTGTATGATATTAATGTAAATTATATGAACATGGAAAATGCAACATTGTCTAGATTAAACTTACTGTTTTCAGACTAGCAACTTGAACAAAAATATATTGCTAGCCCAGCCATAGTCAAAATGAAACTCTCAGAAAATTGAAGTTATAGAATATCCTTTTCTCAGGGATATAAAAGATGTCAGTTCAGAATCAAAAGAGCCCTATCTGCTCAGGTTTTGATGTATCAGTTCAAGTTCTGACAAATGGTTATGTAATTTGGTGAAAATATAGAAATACATTTTTTTACGTAAATGTGAGTTTTGTGTAGAAAACTGTGGCTTGCAGACACCACTAACTTAACAGAGTAGAAAGGGCAAAGCAAGAAAAGCAAGGTCACCATCAGCACCCTCTGAGAAGCCTTCTCATTTACACATCTACAGACAAAACAGGAGTGACTAGTCAGTTTACTGACAGAAAATTGTATACTGTCAGGAGAAAATATTACCAGACATTTTATTTCTTCTCTAACTGACTTACTCAAAGTATTACAGAATTTTCCTGCTTTCAGCTGGGACACAATTATTTTTCCTCCTAGTAGATCGTGCAGTGCTGTGTTTTGGCTTTAGTCTGAAAATAATGCTGGTAACACACTGATGTTTTAGTTCTTAGTCAGTAGCACTTACCCTGATCAAGGACTTTTCATTCTCTTGTGCTCTGTGCCCATGAGGAGGAGCACAAGGAGCTGGGAGGGAGCAGAGACAGGACTCATAACCCAAAGTAGCCAAAAAGATTCTATGATTCAATGGTAAAGGCAGTTTAAGGTCTGCATTTCACCCTGCATAAATAATTTTATTTGAGGATCCAGGTATACTGCAGGCAAAAGTGGCAATTTTAGCCTTTGTAAACATATGTGAACTTTACAGTATTAAACCTAGCCACCCTTCACATTTGAATTGCAGTAGTGGAGAGCTCAGTTCATCATAGCTACTCAACAGACTGCCTGGGACTTTTATCAGAAGTAGGTCACTATCAGAATCAGAGGTGAACCCTGACATACCAATGAACACGTTTTATCAGCTCCAGATCTAGCTAACTAAAAGATAGCTCTAGAGTATGCGTAAGAACTCCATCTGTTCCTCTTACCCATAATACAACATACCTGCTGCTGATATCACTGGACTTCCTGTCCTTCTCTGCTTTGTGCTGACTAATGGGAAAGCAGTGATGCCCTGACCTGCAGCACTGAGAGCTCTACATAGAGGTCCCCACAAGGCCATTCTACAAACCATGTCACCAGTTCAGAGGAAACAGACTCATTCCTCAATGCTATTATTTAATATGCTTCAAGATATCTCAGGAGTCAATAGAATTATGTGACTTCAATGGCTGTGTTCTTTTGCTTAAAGAGTAAACTATTATTTTAGAAAATAAATAAGCAATATGTGAAAGACTGCAAAGACATCAGCTACGAATGAGTTTGTGATTCCATGGTACATTTTAACTCCATATGTATCTAATCATTATCGCTTCAAAAGAAAAGATGTGGAAAATCATTGCTTTCTGTAGCACCCAAAGTGATACAAAATGGCTGGTGATTAGGATAGTTCTTCAGAATTCACTGTTTGCAGTGGCTAGGTCTCTGCTGACTATAATGAGAGTTCAGAAGACCTGGCCCACTCTTAAATTTCTACAGCACCAAGGTAAGTGTGACAAAACAACTAATGTCATATGGAGATGCCACAAGCCTGGGGAAACACCATGCAGAGACATCACAAATCCCTACTGTAAAGCTTAATACAGCTCCAGAGGGTTTTTTCGTCATTCCCTCATGACACACCCAACTGCATACACCACAAGTTAGTGAAACTTTATCACAACTACTGTGCAAGTTGGCAAAAGACTGGAACATGAACTTAGTTCACAAGCACTGCAAGATGAGAACCAAGTTTATATACATTCTACTTTCTTATTTAGGTAACAAGTGGTTTAATGTGACCTGTGACACCAAAAATAGTTTAGTTTAAATACTTTGTCCAGTTAATGATCAGCTCTATCTCTATTCTTCTGCTGGTTTGGGGCCGCTTACTGACAGGTCTATCTGTTTTTCATGAGCCTCACAGGACTAGCATGACCTTGCATCAGGCTTCTGCTAGACTGCATCCTGCTCCCTTACAGTAGTTACATTTCTGTGTATATTTTCCCCCAAGCAACTCTAAGTAAAATTTGGACTGTACTTGAGTCTCTCATTAACTCGCTTGAAACATGTTTACTTTAACCAGAACCAGTGTTCTGCAATACAAAGCACTGTGCAAGCAAATATCCAAAATCGTTAACTCGCACATACAGTAACAGAACAGTAACAGACACCATCCACATGCAGAAAGGAACTGAGAAAAAGATACAAACCATAACTAACCTACCCTTAAGAAATAGTATGCTCCCTGAAAGATTATACAACCTGTACATTTTACACCAATTTCATAAAGTCTGCATATTAGAATATGCATACTAAAGATGTTTATTGTTTAGGCATGGTATGTTGTAGTAGACACTAAAGTCTAACTGAACCCTTAAAATATTTATGTATAGATAAAAGACTTAATTAAAGATTTAATGAATTCTAGAGTTTCAAAATTTTAAAGAGCTTCAGAAGTGATCACACCTTTCTATGGGAAGGTGGTGCAGGAAAAAATCAACTCACAGCCAAAGTTTCCTTTCATAGATGCCTTTCTGATTTTAGAAGGAGGAATTCAGCTTTATTGATTTACTTTTGGTATCAGTGTTTGGTACTTAAAGGGTCATTTATGTACTTATGCACTGACTGTTCCACTGTTTCCATGTCCCTCAGAATGCTGATATTTGCATTTATTTAGAAATAATTAATTACTAAATGTTTTATTATAGATTTGTCTTAGTTATTAATATTTTTAGATATAATTATAAAAGCAACATCATGAACAGAATTTTGTAACCATTGCTACATATAGTGAATTGAAAAGTAAAAGAATGTCTGTTCCATAAAAAAGTCAACATTGTGGAGGATATACGGTCAATTAAATATTATAGAATTTTCCATTACTTAGGACAATATTACTACTCTGTTTTACAGAAAAAAAAGGACAAAGACTACCTCACACACTTATTAACACAAGAGTGAACTAAGATAAATGGGAAACTGTCACAATTTTATTTCTGAATATACTTGAGACTTTTTTTATATACATAAAAGACAGTTTTCAGCAGACAGAACTTTCCACAAAGGCATTTAGGATAAACATATCCTGCAGTCCTGTTAATTTTTGCAATAAAATTCTTTGCAAATGACTGACTGAAAACCATAATAACATTCCACTCTGATCATAGGTGATCACTTGCATGGTAAAAAGAACTGAAGAAATTTCCAGTATTTCTTTTAATCCATTGAAAATATTAATATAAACAGCATAACTGAATCAAAATAAATGAGTTAAAATAAGCTACATTTAATTTCTGAATGCCTAGTATCTTGATTTTCTTTCTTCCTCTGTAACAACCTAGTGCTTTATGATAAAATAATTGCACTTAAGCAATATTAAAAATGGTTCTCTTTGAAGAATTAAATCCTAAAGATACTACGCAATTTAGGAAGATAGCCTATACCTACTGAGGAAAAAAAGAAAAAAAAACCCCAATAACAAAACCCCAGAAATTGCACTAGCCAATACCAGAAAGATCTTCAGCATATACAAACCCATTCTTTATTTCCCTGCGTTTTGCACATATCACAAACCCTGTGTTTCTGGAGTTCACACCAAATAAAGAATCAAATGTTCCATTCCCAGTGCTGAGGTCATCTGAAGTATAAAATATGCATGCTTTGAATCTTCTTTCTGTAGGATGAAACATTTCTTTCCAGAGGCAAGCAAGGTTTCAAAAGAAAAAAAAAATAATTTTTGACAAGAAGGAAGCTTTCACTGTTAAGATATTCTCAAGGCAAACCTCTACTGATTGCTAATTTAGGAGGTGTAAGAATTAAACTTTGTAGTTTGAGATTGAAGAAATTAATTTATATTAGCTGTAAATTAAGAAACAAAAGATTAAAACCACATACCTTTCGGGAATGGATTTCTTTCACGTATAATGGAAGTAGAAATTCAGATATTCCTTCAAGTCGTATTCCTTTTTTAGTCACTCTCAAATTTCCCATTCCATCCTACAATCAATAATATATATAATTCACTTTAGGAAATAACCTTATCCAGAACAAGCTAAAAAGAACACAGTAGCTGGCCTAATACCTAAAACTAATGAGTATGGTCCCGCTGTTCGGAGCTCCCCTGGTGATCTTGGACAGCAGCTAGATGGGGGAGGATTTATAGGTAAAGCTTCATCTAGGATGGAGGTATTGAACTGTGCAGCCTGATGATGAACTGCATACATTATTCCTTAGCTGTACCTAATGCAAGGGCACAAATGCAGATCCTAAGTATTCCTTTGCTGAAGAGGTGAAGCTAGATCTAAAATTACAACTTCTAAATCACTAGTTAATTTTCTCTAAATATATATATATATGTAACATTAGGTAAAGCAATCTGTAATTTTTACTTAGCAAAATAATAGAAAAAATATTACGGAATTGTTAGGAAAATATCATATAGGAAGAAAGAAAAAAGGGTTTTTTTATTAGGAGTTGATCATCACTACTAGGAGCACATTGCTGGTGAAAAGAACAACTTCAAAAAAGTTGAGGGCTGTTTTCAGCTGTTATTTTTTGGTTTATCTGAATAGAAATAGGAAAGGAGCCATTGTAAAAGCCTGGCTATAACAAGCAAACCAAATGATTCAACGTTTAATATAACAGAAGCAAACAATAGTTGCATAATAAGGCTTTGGCTGTATTCTTACAGGAAAAACAATGAAACCTGCTTGATACTTAAGAAACAGGATCATTTTGCACACTGATAGAAATTCAAGACTTTTTACCCCTGGATGCTTGTTACTATAATCCTGACAGAAGATAATTCTTTACCATACAGGCAGTGGAATTCAGATAGATGCACTTAAGTGCAAAGTTACCAAATTTAACTTAACTGCTGATTAAATGTTTTGATGCCATTGCTGACTCTAATGTAGCAGAACAGTAAGAACTTGCATTTAGGTTTTGTTGGCTGAATTGTGAAACAAATAACCTCCAATCACTGGACAGTTGTAAATAGCTGGATAAAAGTGTCCCCAGCTGCTACAGCTGATGCTGGAAGAGGACGCTGAATTAAACACTATTATGCTTCTCTAAAGATGGTGTAGCCACTATATCATTATAGCTATTCCCTTTCTAAAACAAATGATGCCAGTATGGCAGATATTTGATTGACACTACTTACATCCACATCTGAAGCAAAGCTGTGAAAATGTTAATTCTTTCTGACAACAAAGAAAATTACACTTCATACAATGTAATTTAGCCGATAAAATTTCCCAAACACAGCAAGGATATGTGATAGGTAGCTTTCCACACTATAACAGATCTGTAAAGAACACACCATTAGAAATCATGCCTTCACATATGAGTTATAGGACTAGAAGCCTAGATGCTTCTGACTACAAAACCAGAAACCACCAGAGTCAGAAAATATACTGAACTCCTTTCCAAAGCAAAGAAATATGGAATAACAAAATGTAATGTTAAGGCTTTCTATAATATAGAATATCCTCATTAAAGTAATGGCATCAAGAGAAATTCACAGACTCTGCAATAGCTTATATGTTTGCCAAAACGTGTAACATTAAATAAAGCCAAGAACTGCCTTTTTGTTAGACGAAGTGCTGTTTGTATTCAAACTATATATCATGGTTTAACTTTGTCCAGCAACTAATCCCCATGTAGCTGCTCACTCATACACACACCCCACCAGTGGGATGGGGAGAAAATCAGAAGAGTAAAAGTGAGAAAACTTGTGGGTTAAGACAGTTTAATAGAGAAAGCAAAAGCTGCGCACTAGCAGAGCAAGGAATTCTGTCACTACTTCCCATCAGCAGGCAATGTTCACCCATCTCCAGGACAGCAGGGTTTCATCACATGTGCCAGCTACTTGAAAAGACAAAAGCCATCACTCTGAACATCCCCTCTTCCTCCTTCTTTCCCCAGCCTTATATGCTGAGCATGATGCCATATAATAAGGGGTATCACTTAGGTCAGTTGGGGTCAGCTGTCCTGGCTGTGTCCCTTTCCACCTTCTTGTGTACCTCCAGCCTACTCACTGTGGGGTGGTGTGAGGAGCAGAAAAGGCCTTGATTCTGTGTAAGCACTGCTCAGCAGTAACTGAAACATCCTTGTGTTGTCAACACTGTTTCCAGCACAAATCCAAACCATAGCTCCATACCAGTTAACATGAAGAAACTTAACTCTACCCCAGCCAAAACCAGCACACTATGATAGCTGAATTATCAAATGATTTTTAAAAAAGTAATGTAATATTTTAAAATGCTTTCCTTAAATCAAGATATGTGTATAAAAATTATTTGACGTATAAAACCTCAAGTATTTGTAGGCTTTCTAAGAAAGTGCAATATAAGACAGCGGTGCCTATTTTTGAAAAGGAAGACAGACTTTGCTTCTGAATGTGTAATCTGCATTATTATCCACTAATTCTCAATTTCAGCAACCCTGTTTTTCTACATATACTACAGCAATAACATATAAAATCATAATGGGAAAGAATCACCTGAGAAAAACAAAAAACAATCCCCATGCTCTATTTTTCTCAGCAAATAAATACTCAACAAGAAATAAGTACCTATTTATTGATCTTAAAAGTCTTTTCTAACCCAGTCGATTCTATGATTCTACAATTCTATGATTCTATGATTTGGATATAAACACATTTTCTAACTGAAAAGGCAAATTCAGTATGTTGTTTTATCTGCTTCTATGGAATATTTGTAACTGTCAGGCACAAAATAATACTTAGAACAAAACTGCGGTTGGGGGAAAGGCTGAAAAAATACAAAGTCAAAATTCCAGAAAACTGGAAATACTGAAATTAAGTTTGCTTAGGAAAATTATATCTGTTCCACTTTGCATGTCTGCAAACAATAAAGTCTATAGTTATACATACTGTCTACCATCGAATCCACACGAGGTTGGCTACTCGCTATTTTGCTTTGCCTCATTATTTTCTTTGCATCTATTGCACTCTGTTAAAACCATGCTTTGAAGACAGTACTGTCAGTTTCCCTCTTGGCTTCTCTTCTCATAAGTGTTTATTGCTGAAGTCACACAGTTCTTCACAACTATTAATTAATTTTCAAAATACTTGCAGTGGCTTTATATCAAGTGGTACTGTTCTTATGCTACTGAAGGGGGATTGAAGCACAGAAATTAATTTGTTCACTAATGTTTGGTACTTATCGTATTTTCTCTGTTTATTTTTAGCTGTGGCAAGTTAATTTGTATAGCATGTCGAAACTGCCAGAATCTCAGAAACAAATTAATGATAGAGCCTACTGCATCCATTAGGGCTTCACCTTTCCTGAGGGACATTTCTAAGCCCTCATTCTTTAATTCTTCAGCAAAGAGCTACTCGCCTACCAGAGCCCAAGATTTTGAATACAGACAGGCACCGGACAGACAGGAGCACTCTAGTTTCTGTAAAATTACTCAATACAAGAAGACAGACTACATTCTGGAGTGTATGCCACAACTAAGATACAGAACTGAAAGAATGTGCCTGTGACCTTAATTGCTTGACAAATGTAAGAATCTTCCAGAAAGTAACTTCCTGAAATGTGTAATGACTAAGATTGAATAGTAAAATAAACAGTCACACACATACTACGACACACTTAATGACGCTCTCCCCCTTCATAGAACCACTGTCCAGTATGTTTTCTTCATCAGTAATTCCTTACCCAGTTTAAAGAGGAGTTGGAATAAGAAAAATTTTTCATTGAGTTAGAACTATGCTGTTAGATAGAAAAATTCAAGGCTTTCCAGAAGTAACAGAACTGGATTAAAAGTTATTAGGATTGAAAAGAGTAATCAGAAGAAGGTCCAGTCTCCTGGTTCACTTAATGCATTTATGACCATGAAGATCAGTTGAACTTTGGAGTTCCCCCTGAAAGATGAAAATTAATATAGAGGAGTTTAAAAGAGAACTACAAAAGAATTCTGTCTTAAAACATATTTGCATCTTCCTCTAGATATGATTTTGATATAATATTATTAACATAATTAATTTTAGGCATTCCTTTTGCTAATCTTCAGAATAAACTGCCTAAATTACTTTAGGCTTTCCAGGCAATGGATACTCAGTTTATCATTTAGGTGTGAACTTACTTTATTCTAGGAAAAAAAACAGACTTGAAAGAACTATTCCAGTACTTTCTTATAATAATTAAATGCTAATTTCACATACTGGGACTGGGATGAAGTTAGCTTTCTTCATAGCAGCCTGTATGGTGCTGTGCTTTGGATTTTTTCTAAAACACTGTTCATAACACACTGATGCTTTGGTTATTGCTGAACTGTGCTTGCACAGCATCAAGTATTTCTCCTATTTAGTCCCCCTGTGCCCTCCAATAAGTAGAGAGAGGATGGGCAAGGTTTTGGGAGCACACAGCCAAGACAACTGACCCAAACTGGCTGAAGGAATATTTCATACATTTAACATTAGGCTCAGAAATACAAAGTGGGGGAGAAGGAGGGTTATCTTTCAAGGTGCCACTGCTCAGAGAATGACTGGGCATCAGTCTGTGGTAAGTGGTGCATGATTTTCTTTGCATCACAAGATTTTTGTTTAGGACCATATAATTGAATTTACGACCACAAGTGCAGGGAAAAGTAAACTGAAGTGATGCTTAATCTGAAGTGACTAAAACATGGATAAGTAAGGTTTTTTATTTCAGTATTGTATGGAATTCTTCCTGTTTTCCTTAATAAAATACACCAAATATTTGTTTCAGTACTTTACAACAGGAACAACAAAGTAGTTGGTGAGCCAGGAAATATATTATTATCAATAATATTCAAGTTTTTCAGAAGTTCTGCAGTTATACATGGTATTCTGCTTATTTTCTGAGTATATATTTAAACCCACATTGTGTCTCCAAAAGCTCACAGTCTGAAGAAAGAAGCACTGCACAAAACCTGGAGAAGGGAAAAAATAAAATAATAATAATGATTTTTTAAAAGTAGTGTTTAAAGATAGCACCTAAACACAGTGTCCTATAAATTAATAAGCATTCACTGCCTGTTGCCTTGTGGGCATAACAACTGAGCCTAAACATGGAAAGGATTCTGGATGATGCGGTTGTAGTGCTATGAAAGACCACAGATGAAACATCTGCAGTGTAAAAACATGCTATGAAAAAGGAGAGAAAGGTGGTTGAAGCAATGAAGCAGTGGTGAATTATACTGAAGATGGAAAAAGAATACTGAATTTTATATGAATGCACAAAAAAGCAGACTATATAGAGGAACAGTGATGGGACAATTAAGAAGATGAAAGATACTAGCAGCTACACTGTTGATAAAATGGAAAAAATACACAAAAGGTTGGGAGGAAGATTACAAGGGAAATTATCTGTATTGTGCTCACACACAAAAAGCTGGATTTCATAAGGAGAGTTGGAACATAATTCCAGCTGGAGAAAAATTGTACCTGTACATAGTTATGGATGTACAATTGAAAGAAAAACCATAGACAGCTACAGTTCTGCGTAAACAAAAAGGGTAGTGGTATCAGAAATGAAACCAGAGTGTATTTGCCTGAATTAACATGAAAGATAGCTGAAATTCAGTAGCCAAAATTAAAGGTAAAAATGATAGGAATATACCCAGTACAACACACTGGAATGGCAAAAAATCTGGATTGATGGAAACATCTGCCTTCATCCACCTGCTGAAGATAACAGCTGACCCTGTGTGGATATCAGGGAAAAGAGGGGGAAGAAGCTACTATAGTACAGTGCAGCAACATTTAAAGGGATATGAACTAAGGGGAAAAAAAATAATATATTGAATACATTCTGTACTTTAGAGTGATTTTTGAATGTGTGGAGCATGATCTGGATTCTTCAATTATAGAGGTAATCTTGAAATACATGTATGAACAGAAAACACAGACCTACCCAGACCAGACAATAAGAAAAAAATGCATTTTTCATGCTTAAATGTTTGATTTTATTCCCTGGTCTAGGTACTTCTGTTATTTTTCATTCAGACATGGATGTATCCTTTATTGTCAAGTGCAAAATGCAGAATACTATGCATTCTCATAGATTAATCTAGATTAAGGTACAAAATCTTCCTAGAATTCTTATATTTCATATTACTGTATTTTTTCCAATCATGTATAAATTGCATGTTCTTAAAGCAACCATAATAAATTATGAAAAACACAGAACCTAACTATGCAATTCTTTTACCCCGAGATATCCAACATTCTGGAATTTAAACAATAAACACAGGATTTTCAGACCCACTGAATGCGTGCATTTCTAACAGAAACTATGTGGTGAGAGGATATGTGCTTGTCATGGTTTAAGCCAAACCATAACCCAGAACCACATAGCCGTTCTCTCACACTCCACCCTTCCTCCCCCCAGCACCTGGAAGGATGGGGAAGAGAATTGAAATAATGTAACTCCCGCAGCTTGAGAGAACAGTCCAGTAACTAAGGTATAGCACAAATCACTACTGCTACTACCAATAATAATAGTGATAAGAGAATAACAAGGGAAGAGAATACAACCAGTCACCACCCGCTGACCAATACCCAGCCTGACCAAGCAGTGATCTAGCCCTTCCTCGTAACTGCCCCCAGTTTATATACCAGGCATGATGTGGTATGGAATGCCTCTTTAGCTAGTTTGGGTCAGGTGTCCTGTCTCGGCTTCCTCCCAGCTTCCCCTCCTCCCTGGCAGAGCATGAGACTCACAAAGTCCTTGGTCAGAGTAAACATTACTGAACAGCAACTGAAAACATCGGTGTTATCAGCACTGTTTCCAGGCTGAAAGTCAAAACCACAGCACTGCACCAGCTACTCAGAAGAAGTGACTGCTATTGCTGAACCGAGGGTAGTAGTCTAGACCAAACATTATAGAAGTGAACAATGTTATACCTAATATATCTTAAACTGTTGGAAACGAAACTAGTTTTTTCTTTATTTTGATACATGTTCTCTGCTTTACCATTTTAGTCAATGTTCTGTTTACATTAAAATTCTGTGATTTTGTTAATGTGTGGTCAGGACAACAAAAAATAAGTTCTATCCAATACCACCTTTTACAATCAATATTTAATGAGTCAGAAAATGTAGAACACTCCTTACAGCTCCATAGTTCATGCAGGTGGAATGGAAGTACCAAACGGAGTCAGGCAATGGTAAATCTTATTCTCTGTAAATGTTGGCAAAATTATTAAGAGCTAGTGAAGGGTTTCAGGTCTATGTAGAGTCAGTTATAGGACACCAGGAACTAGATAAAAAGAAGAAATAGAATACACAGAGAAATGAGGTAAAGAAGGTCTGTCCCTCATCTGAATGTAAACACCAAGAAGTTGTAAATCCAGAAGTATTATTCCTTCAGTCACTATCTTTCCTCCCTTTCTTTCCATATATGAAGACAAATTGATTACAGAAGATTACAAGTAATTTTGCCAATAGACTTCAGGTTTGGAAAACAAATTTGAAATGTATCTATTTCATTATGAGCTGAATATTTCACCATTTGGCTATAGCACAGACCATTGAGTGATGAAGAAAAAAAAATATATATAAAAAAGTAAAAGTAACTGAAGTGCGACCCAAGAACAAGGTGGAAGAATCCCTCACCATCAACTCCAGCTGCTGTTGGCAAAGAATGACAATGTCTCATGTTACCATTTGCAGGCAGGGCAAATCTAACACCAGAGAAAAGTCTGGATAGCAGAAGTTTTCGTATATTGCTTTTAATTTTGTCAGTACTGGGAGCAAGCTGTAATAATTGCATGCTTTGAATAACAGGTGTTAGTGTCACTGTAACTGGACTAATAACACTGTCTTGGTAAGACTGCTGATTTTTTAATTAGACCAACAATAAATTACTGGGCGTGGAAGTGTTTATTTAGTCCACATAAATTGCACAGGTTATTCAACGTGCTTCTCTGTCTTTGGGGCTTGTTTGTAATTTCAACATAGAATCTTGAAGATAATTTAGCCGTGCTGAAAAATTAATCACACATTATCCCTGTGTTTTATTATTTAAGTGGTTGCCTGACTTCAGAAAGAACAATGAAAAACTGCAAATTGCTAGCATACTGATACTGGAGGAAAATAAACAAATCATGATGACAAAAGCAGTCATCTTTGTTGATAAATCTGTAAGAAATATTTACCTATAAGAAACCATAAGAAATCTGTAGAGTCCCACTGTTTGTTGTGTATACATAAGAATTAAGGTGTTAGAGCAGCAGCTCTGCTGTTGCTCTAGGAATCTCTACAATTTTTAGGACATATCCCTCTCATGTATTCCAGCCCTTATATTGAATTAATGCTAAATTATCTAGATTTTTTAGAAGTTTAAAGATGATTTTGGTGGAAATGCCTTGTAATTCATTCAATCACACAAAATGAGTTGTGTTGATGCAGTTGCATTTGGTGTTTCTTGTGTCTGCAACCTGCCTTGTCAATGAGCGTGACAAAACCAAAATTTCAACTCTTGCTCCACTAAACTCTATATGCTTGTGCCAATTTCTGCTTAAAAATACTTCTAGAAACTAGCTAATCAGAAGGTGAGAATGAATAATCATGTAATATACCTAAACTTATCCAATGAGGCAGTTCCTCAAAATCCCCATATACTAGTTTATAAATAAAAGATAGGTTATTACAGAAAATAAGACTTCTACTGTTTCTATTTTATTCTCTGAAAAAAAAGAAAAAAAGCTGTGATAAAATATTCACCCATCCCTAATACACGTTTAACTCAAATTTCACCTCACATTTCTACTGTGCTTTCCAAGCAATTCAGGACTGCGCGTTACAAGGCTGGAAAAGTTGGGGCAGCAAAGAAAGCAAGCACTAAACAAGCATTAGCAGTCTTTCCAGCAGCATTTATTTCTATTCAAAAATGATAAAACATGTCTTGAATTGCTTGAATTCAAGTTAAGAGGTTCTACTATTGGCTTGCACTATGGCAAAATCAGCTATACCTTTACTGCTCCTGACATAATGATTTGAGTTTCTCTTGTTTTATTCTCTGAAGGTAGATTCTGTATCTTTTTTAGACAACCTACTATGTTGCCTAAATTATCTTTATAGTTCAAAGTACTTTCTTCATACATACCCTGAACCTCCAACACTATAAGGCAATTGCTTCTATTTCTTCTTTAGATACATTACTAAATAATCACAGTTCATTGTCTTTCCTTGTACATAATTTTCTATCTTAATGCTTCCTTTTTGCTCCTAATCTGCCTTTATTTGATCCACATTGCTCTAAGAAGAATTAGAAAGAAAATAAACAGAACAAATAAACAACAGTTTATGAGCACCACAGCTACGCAGAGAAAAATTAACTGACTTGTTTATTTCAGCATATCTGGGTTTTTTGCAACTTTTTTTCTGTTACTGATATATGATATGCTTAGAATCAGATAATTGTTATCATAAAAAAGTTAATTTAAAGATTGGATTCCACAAACTGGCTGAAAAATAGCTTTCTTTATGTACTCATTAGACCACTTACCCTGTATCTGATAGAGCCAACTTTTTTTTTCCTCCTTAGCCTCAGAGAAGTAGAATCTGTTGATGACTGTTAAAATTACATTACTCTAATGATTGCTCTCAGTAACAGTCCAGTTTGTATAAATAATTAAAATCATTAGAAAAAAAATTAAGTCATTTACCATCAGTACCCTTAACACCAAGATTCCTCATCTCAAGTGACATTTTAATATTACCAGAAAATCCATGCTGCTGCATCAGAAAGACTGAAGACCATTTTAAAATAAACCTTGCAAGTTAGGACTCTTACCTTCAGATTCGAGCTTTAGATTTAAAATATTCCCCGATTTAGATTTCAAAATCTAAAGAAACAGGATTCTGGTACCGCAGGTGAATAACTAGGGAAGCCGTAAAAAAAATGTTTGAAGGTACAATTTATCAATTTTAGGAGGATTCATTCATTTCAGGGTTGCTTATGATAACAACTAGGCAAAATGACCCAAAAGGTGCTTTCATATCCTGTGTTTTCTTAATATTTTACACTTGCGTAATAAGGCACATGTATCTTCCTAAATATTTTCTTATAATATGCCTGTATTTGTTACAGAGGAAGACTTAACTTGCAATGACTTATAATAACCTCATTACATGGAGGTACTGAAGTACCTACAGTAAAAAACATTCTTCAGTAACTCCCTGGACTAGCACTTCTATTCAGCAAAACATACTTTTCTTATAACAAAACATTATTAAGTAGGAGCTATTAACACTGCTTCCTTGATCACACTGTAGCAAAAAGCATTAAAGAAATCAACTTTCAAGACAGTCTAAGAAACCCATTACTGTCAAAATCGAAAGCGATTATTTTAATGTGAGGAAAGGGTTTATCAAAACCTGGTAGTTGCAGGATTTTACTTTTCAAGAGGTGTGACTATCTAACAGTCTTTAGAGTATCTATGTTTATGCACGTTACTTAGTATTCCAGTATAAACATTGCATGTTTTTCAAACAGCTAACACACATCTTTCAATAAGCAACACCTCACTCTATTGATACACTCAAAAAATTAAATGGAACTAAGAATGAAGTAGCTTGTTGCAGAGATCCATCTCTATCAGGGTAAAGGAAATGAAAGTGTAAGAAATACCACAAAGTTGCTTGAAAATAACTCCTCTTTTATCTAACAGCCTGCTTAATAGAATACTCATCTCCTGATAGCTTCAAGTTCCTTCTCTGCAGCCCAAAGGGATTAAAAATCATAACTTTCACTTTTTTGCAGAGTGTTAAACCCCACAATGATCAGGGGAACCACCTAATCTTGCAAAGCTCAGCATGACAAGACTTTCAGAACATATCAGTTATGTTGGCAAAAGGAAGAAGTCTTGTAAAGGGGATAATTTCAAGAGAAATCTCAAAAACAAATTCATTGCATCACTTTGAGGGATGATAGTGTGTTGTCACATACTTCCTATGGTATGGCTAAACTCCTGACCGTTGAAGGACAATGAAAGGTATGTATTTGTGAGTCAACAGTTCAGTATCTCATTGACTTTTGTAACAGGGCAATTTAAGACTGATTGAAAAAAGAAGTTTTAGAAAGCATGGTTTAGTATCACAGTTCAGCCTGTTAAAAGCACAGCATCAGTATCCTCTCTGTCATCAAATCTGTTTCAGACTACAGTTCTGAGGGTGAGTGGCTACCTGGAGTTGTGTCCACACAGGAACCCAGGAGGGGAATTTTTCAGTCCAGGCTCTGTGCTCAAGCCAGGGAACACAGACTTCCACACTTTTAAATACAGGAAACAGGAATGAAAGAATCCCTGCAAATATTCCCTAGGAAACTGGTAAAAGAGCCACAAGCAAAGTGAGGCAGCTCAATGCTCTTATGATCCAAAAGGATAACAATATTATGCTAAGCACGAGAGCCTCCAGTAAAAAAGCAGTTGGCCAGCTGGAAAGGCATCCAGAAGTACCAGACATGGAGGATGAACTGGACACCCTCCAGAGAAGCAGGTGATTAGGGAAGCAGCTGATGGTCCAATCCCCAATATCAACTAAAGAACCCACACCAGTGCTAGCAAAAAAGAAGCTATACATCCTTAATATCAAGAATCGTGAGTCTGACTAGAATCAAGACTAACCAGCCATCTGATTATTACTTCATGCAGCTCATTTGTAATTACAGTAATAATAAACAACTTAGGAAGAGAGAGAGATGGAAGAATTCAATGTTTGCTGTGGAAAAGCAGCAAGGGAGCATGGACTGATACACTTGTTCTAAGGTTCAGACCAAAAGGAGAAAGAACTGCTAAATCACTGAGAAATATGATTATAAATTAAAAAACAAACAAACAAACAAAAAAACAACACCAGAACAAACGAAAACCCCCACCTAACCACACAAAAACACACACACACACAAAATCCCAACAACCCAAACAAGACACAAACAAAAAAAAACTTTGCCACTTTGGGATTTTCCTTTCAGACCAGGAGGATCAAAAAGATGATGTATTTATAAAAAGTAAATCAGAGTATGGACCTCAGTGATAACACAGGTTACTGACTAATATCTTTTGTGAATGCAGCAGGACACAGGCTGAAGAGGAAGCTCCTGAAAAGCTTTCATGAAAAGAGTAATGAGGGTAAGGGCTGCTTCACATTTTCCTCTAATTAACAGAGAAGAAACAGATAAGAATGTGAAGATTAAGTGGTAATGTAGCTGAGATTGGTAACAAAAGGACAGAATTCTTGAAAGTTAGGTTAGAAGGAAAATAACTCCAACTAAAAGCAATGTATTTGAAGAAGGCAAACTTCAGTAAAAGGACTCTTAGTGAAGATTTCCTGGGAGAGTTGCCTAAGGTGAAAAAGGAATTACAGTGAAATGGTAGCTTCTTAATGAACCAATTTACCCAAAGGAGAAGAAAGGTTTCTGGTAGATACTGAAGTATATTGACATTTTTGGTGGGGTTTTTTTCCCTTTTTAATTTTCTTCTTTAGTCTAAAGGTCAACATAAATGGGTTCTCTGAATTGGTGCAGGAATGATAAAGGATTAAGATCCTGCAGAGGAAGAATGAATGCATTTATGAATACTTGTATAAACTTGGTATATTCAAGCCAGCTGAGTAAAATGAACTTCATCCTGAGGTATCCAATATCTGCAAGCGATAAATTATTAGCTAAAATGTGGCTACAACAGTGACATTGAGCAGTAGATTGCAGCAATCCCTCATTTCCCCACTTACTCCATGTTGGCTCAGACTGTGGGGCAGTTTTTCTGTATGTGAAGGGGATTCCTTTTGGATGAAATTAAATCAGAAGATCTGTTCAAAGTGCAGCAACAGTCTCTAAAAGGAACAGAAAGGTCTCAATCAATGTGTGATCTGCAGCACAAGCAAGTCCCACAGCAAGTACCAAGTGCACATGCACTGACAGAATACTCTCAAAACACAGACTTCCTGTGTTCTTGTGCTTCTTGTGCCACTTAAAAAAGCTAAAGGTCTCAAGGTCAGTAACCAGCTCATGCAGACACCCTCAGCTCCTAGCTGAAGGAATTGATTTATATTACACCAGGATATCCTATGGTTCAACATACTTTTTTCCCTTAACTTGCTGCATCCCATTTCAACGCTTTTCTGAATTGCTTGCTCAAAGTCTATGAGAGCAAGCCTGTAAAGGGTGGATCAAAGCAAACTGTAAAGGTGAAAACCAGAAAGGCAGAATTGGTATTTATCTTTTAAAAGGCAAAATAGTGGTAGTAAAGATCAACTTACCTTGAACTCTAAAAAAATATCATGAGCTATATACCAGAATAGAAAATCAAATGTATTATTTGTAGGAAGCTGGAAGAGAGATCAATGACATGCAAGGTAATGAAAAAAAGAGTAACAGGATAAGAATGAAACAATGGACAAAGCAAATAAGCATTAAATAACAATTAAAAGACCTACAAGGAGGGGCTAAACTTGGTGATGATGTTCAGACTGGAGAAATTAGGGAGACACACAGTAATATTTAGGTAGGAAAACACTTTCTTCATGCCTACTGATAATTCAACAATAAACAGTGAACTTAAAATGAAGAAACTGAGAATCAGATGGGTATTAGCAGTATATTTTGACTCTAAGGATTGGACCACAAACATTTTGCATGCTTGTGCAATATCCGTCTGTAAAGGTTTTTAAGAACTTCTGGACACACATCTCAAGAATGATGTACAGTTTAAGCCATGTTGCAGCAGAGGGTGAAACAGGTGGCTTTTGGAAAACTCTTCCTATCACTCTGTCTATAATTCTTTTCAAATTTTCATGTGGAGACTACTACACACAGAATGTGTCTTCATAAGGTACTGAACAGGATTTTTTTTCTCATCTTTGTTGAAGAAATACTTGTACAAAATACATTTAAAGATCTTTTAAGACACTTTATACACTGCAAGTATCTAAGCTACACAACTAAAGAAAAATCTAAGACACGGGAGAATACTTGTGAACCCATGCTCTTTTCATTTTTTTTTTTGCAGATTATTTTCCCCAGTTTTTACTGTATTTACTATATTTCTACACCAAGTATATTTCTAGACCAAGGAAATAAGAATGCTGCTTTCAAACAATATCTTACAGAAGCCTAAGTGCTGCATATTTTCCCAGACAGCTATTAATTAAAAAAAAATTAATAAATAAAGATTTTAAGGGATGAAGACTTAAGTACACCTGAATTTTCAGGAATTACCCCTTTCAGCTGTTGAAAGCAGCATGATTTGTCCTGACAATGCCCTTGAAGTCAAACAGAATCATTATATTTAACATATGATCTCAACTTAAACATTTATTGCTGATTTTACTTATGGGCAAAACATATGTACACTTCAGACCTAAGCAAGTGTTTTGCCTTGACTGTTTCAGAATTATGATAATATTAGCCCTGACTAGCAATAAACCCTGGTAAAGTTTTACTGAATTGCAAGAAAACAAGTTAAGAAAACTAAGGCTAGTTAGTTACTAGACTTAGTAACTAACATGGGGGGAAATGAGGGAAGAGGAAGGGAGGAGAGGAAGATTTTTGTGGCAGAAGTAGTAGAGTTATGGAACAAGCATCATTTCTTAGTGTGCAGAAAGTAGAAGTTCTGAAAATACCTACATAAGGTAGTACAATTAAGTATGCAGTAAATTTTTCACATTGACACTTTCATACATTTATTTACTCATACTTCTCATCACTCCCAGGAGAAGGTGTGCAGGATCCTTGTTTGGATATATGATGGAATATATAGGAAAGAATGTCCTGAAAACTGGGCTGATAACAGGCTGAAAACAGTAAAGATGATTTGGGATATGGTAACTCTCCAGACAGTAGTGACAGGCTTTAACTGATGAATTCAGTTAAGCAGATGCAGCATAATCTATCCAGAGAACATAGATTCAGGATAAGTGTCAGTTTTAGCAAGAAAACTGGGTTGTGTAATGATAAAATCAAAAGTACAAAAATATATCTGTGAGCACAGACCCTTAGATCAAAGTGAGAAAATGGGAGAGATTTAAAGGCAGAGGTTTTATGGGCAAACCACTCCTGCTAGTGCAGACAGGACTTGCTATAGCATCTTCAGAAGGAAAATAGCAGAGGCATTTCTCTCTCCACCTTAAGGGACAAGTATCTCATTTCATGTGCTAAGAGGCTCGGGAATGAAAAAAGAGAAGGCTGGGGTGGGCAGAGGAAGACAACAACTGACTGACTCAACCCAGCATTTCATGGAGAAAAATGTTTTGGAAATGTTATTCTTTGTATATTCTTTCCTCAATGTGAACTACCACACATTTCCTTTGATCTGTCATCATTTTTCAACTGTGACTAGAGTCACGGTTTAGTCACATTTATTTTTTTTTCAATTCCTGTGAAAAAAAATAGCTTTCATGAGGTCAGACTAAATGCTGTTATAGTAATTTCTAACTATATTTTCTGCATACAGAGGTTTCCTGAATGCAAGAAAAAAGATATACTATGAAAATCAGTATAGACGGAGAAAAAAGAGGAGGAAAAAAATGCAGTAAGGTAATCCCAAATCTCAAATATGCAATCTTCACTATCTGCAATGAAGGCATTTTGTTCTACTGATCAAAAGAAATGTAGAAGTTATTTTAAAGTGAAACTGACACTTGTTGAAACTCTAGGTAAGGACCTTGTGTCTAATAATTCACCAAAGAAAAATTGCAAAACTGAGAGAAAAGTAATCAAGCCAGTTTTGAAGCATCTAAAACTTAGCCTTTCATACCTATTTTTCAAGGCATATCATTTTAGGTATATCTTAATTTAAAAGAAGAAGCACTAACAAGTATATTTTTTCAAGGCTTAGTTCTTCAGTCTTGGTTCAAAGGAAAAATACTTCCTCAGTATAATTTTCAAAGACTTAACAAGAAAGAGAAGATCCTTAACAGCCTACAACATCTACGGCTTTGACATGTTCAACAAATACATATTTCTTGGGTTGTTTACTTTCAATTACAAGTGTCATGAAATTGCTGAATTTCATTACTAGTGGCATCCTCTATGACCACCAGTCAGACAGACTGATCTGAGATTTAATAGCCACATTTTGGTAATGCAATTTTTACTGTATTTTTGTAAGGAAAAAAGATGTCGCATGAGAAAAACAAATAAAATAATAGATTAAAAACATTAAAAGGAAGAGGTTCTTTCTGTTAACTCCATCATGTTAAATACATGATGGAACAGAACAAACGATAAATTATCCTCAAATACAGATCACAACCAGGAAATTTATCTGATGTTCTATGAAGTCAACTGGAATCCTTTTTATGGTTATATTTATAGTTCAGAAGCTATGTATGTAGAGGATCAAACATTTCAGTTCTCAGTGAAGATGAAACAATTCATCTGTTGGGACATGAAAGTTTTTGGACTGATGCATTTGCAATGCATATGAGACTACACTTGCATAATCGGTCACCAGCAAGTTGTTGATGGAAAAAGGAAAAGGAAAAAAAGGGCAACAACAAAAACAAAATAAATTTTAATACAGTCATTCTCTTTTGGTAGCACTACTTCCAGTTTAAGTGCATTTAGAGTTACTCACACTAACCTCAAAATTGCGATTCAGTGGAAAGCAGGGGGAAGAAAATTAAAGTTATGTAAGTCATCTGCATGTAAACACCGTTCTGCCCTAATTGCATGTTACATGCTTTATACCAAAAACCCCATGTACAACTTCAGGAAACAATTCGCTTTTTTTTCCCCAAAGTAAAAGAGAATGTAGTGTAAGTACAGAATTTTAAGATCTCTAACTGCTGTCCTGTAGTCAATATAGCCAATCTAATGGGCATTTCTACTTCCCTCTGCTGATTTTTCCTATTTGATGCTTTGAAAAACACAAGCAGTTTTAATCTTCAGCAGTGATAAAATTTCCCTCTCGTGCACTACTGTGACACACTGAATACTGTGACACACTGAATACTGTAAATTCATTACCAAAGTAGTAAAATTATTCCTACAGAACTAGTCTAATCTGAACTACAAATTATGATTTTTTAACTGAGGTCCAATCTAGATTGAAAGATATCTCTTTCTTTATAAAGCACCCTTTTTTATTTAAACTCTAAACATTTAATTTTATTTATAATCTAACTAACTCTAATTTGTTTGAAATTAATCTTGAAAATTTTATCCAAGTAAGGCATCTGGGAACTTAAGCCACATTACAAATATAACTCCATATAAATCTGCACCAAGTTGTTTAGAACAAGAAAAACAAAATGCTGTTGATGACATTATAACCCTTTGGCTAACAGCTCATATGTTCAAATAATTGCCTTCTCATGGACAAATGATGCTTCTGCAGAATGCTGGACAGTTTGTATACTACAGTCATCTTTAAACAAGATACAGAGTCTAAATTCTCTCTTCTGCCCCAAAATATTTTCATAATTAAAACCAAGCATGACTGACTACTGCTAATCTTTCAAAATAGGCAGTAAAAGTTTCATAACAGTGTTATTAAATACAGGAATATTTTCATAGTGATACAGATTTTTATCAGGAGGCTTCCCTGAATTCTAGTATGAGCAATCTGTTTGATTATGTTCTAGCAGAAAACTTAAATGAAATCCCAGATAGCACAAATCCAGTTGTGGGTAGTCTATCATTGTATGCACTACAAAATTAAGATATCCACTGATGCAAAAGTCTTTGTCAGATGGTAGACACATACTGGGGGTGATAATAAATGTATTAAGATTATGCCAGTCAGACATACTGCAGCTGTCAAATAACAGCAAGAATTACTCAAACACATGAAAGGGCACGAAGTTTTCAAAGACATCATGTATAATATTTGGTCTGCCTGGTATGCATACATATTGACGAATCTCATATACACCTGAAAATCAGGTCTAGAAAACATGACAACTTAGAAGTGGGTTTTGGATTACAGAATACATTTTCATACAGTATGGGTAGTGATGTTCATATTTCTTCAGTCAATTATTACAGGAAAAACAGGGGTTTAGGTGTGCTTTACATATGTTTAAAAGCTAAGGTGTTTGTCTCATTTGTTTACACAAGAAAAACAGGAAGAAAACAGAAAGTATTGTCAAGGACTCAGACTCAAAGCTGGAATATACAGAACTAACATGAACTTCTATACAAAGAAATAAGAGAGCCTTGTAGCACCTGCAAGGAGGGAAATCTTGGGTCAGGTGAATGAAACAATTTTACTATAATCAGTATTTCAGCCTATATATGCAATATAATTTTCAATATATGAGTTTTAATGTCCTAATGAAGTCATTGTTTTATAATAAAGTAGAATAAATGTGACAGAGGATGAGATCTACTGCTTTGTTTCCCCTACCTTCCGCTCTGCTCCTAGTGAATATCAACCATATAATGACAACCTGGTCAAATTTGAAACCTATTTCAAATTTCATACTGATGTAATAGAAACCCAGGAGTTATCATAATTCTTACACAGAAATGGAAACCATAGAGTACCTGAGCAGATTCCTTCAGCAATTCAATTTTACATAGTTAGCCTTACATGGAGCTTGCTTGAAACTTTGATGGTTTTCTCCCAGGTAAGTACTGACTGTAGATGCCTTGATACCAAGAAATAGGTTAGACATCATTTTTGTTGTCATACATTCACTGCACCATGCGCTTTTCTAAAAATATCCATGTAAAGATGGTACACAGTATTTCTTGAGTGGTCTGATAAATACTATATGCAGACTGAAAAGCATTCTAACACGACACTACCAAACCTATTTTTACAAATCTAAAGTCTGCAAATGTTTGGAACCACTCTACAGCATAAACAACTTGCAAAATAATGAGAGAAAGAAAACTATGTTTCTAAGCCCAAATCCCACATCCAAAGAATCCTATCTCCAAGCTCCTGACTTTCAATACCATAAATAGCTTACAGAACTCAGTTATATCAAGAACTTAGGCAGTTTTAGAAAGGCAAATCCTATCCACCATTTCCAGAATGTATTTTCGGATTTTAATTGCTAGTCTCATAGGCATAACTCAGAAATACAGCCACAGAATGCCAAGTATCTTCACAATAATACAGCACCCAGTTTAGCAACACAGACTACATTAGCTGAAGTGTCCTACATTACAAACAAGTTTTCTTGTTACCCAAGAATCCACATTTTATTTCAGGAAGGTATTTAACAATTTTACAATGAAATAGTGCTGCTACTTTTTTAGGAGGAAAAAAAACCACCCAAACTAGCTAACAAAACAAATATTAACATGTAGTAAATAAAAGGCTACATTAAAACAAGCAGCAAACTATCAGAAACCTGACTGCTCTTTTGCCCTTTAATCTCAGACTGGAAATCCATATATTTCATCTCAGAATCTGTAGGTATAAGAAAATATCAGATTTTTTTTTTTTTTTGAGAAGTGTGGTAAAATAGAATGCATGATAGAGATTAAAGTCTATGTTTACATGTCTAAGAAATTAGATCAAAGCAAGAGTAATAAAAAAGACTTAATATATATACATTATATGTCAAACATTTTCCCTTCTACATTGGCATATCAGACAACATCCAGCTTTAAGTAACAACAAAAAATGTTGGCAGGTCCATCTGTTTTATTATTCCCCTTGGCACAGGCTAAATTTATCTCACAGGCTTGAAATAGACTATATATTGTTTTATTAGATTTATTTAATTGTTCATTGGCATCAGTATATGTCAAAATTAATGGCTTTTTAATGACAGTACATGCTAATGATTAACTAGAAAAACTGAGAAAGGGTGAAGGCATGGCTTTAGAAATTATTAATATGACAAGTTTTTAAATATTACTATACATAAAACTGACACATGCACACAGAGAAAAGAAGAATGAAACTAGCTTTGTCTCCCTCTTCCTTCCATCCTGGGAATAAAAGGAGAACAATAAAGTGTAGAAACATTTGCTTATGTTTTAGCAACTCAGTAAGTACTCTGTGTAATGCCATTGTTCTCAAAATATATTTCACTGAAAACATGACAAAAACTTTTTTTAAAAGAGTGAATACCAGATCACTATGATATTATATCCACAAAAATAAAATGCATGCAAAACAAATTTCATTGCGATTCATCTTTAAACTTAGAGCACTCTTTGCTAAATTCTACCTTCAAAACAGAACAGATGCACTGTTCTCCAGTACACACCCTAGTTTCAAAAATCCAAGGAATAGGAGTTAAAAAAGAGTAAAAATATTTTCTCCTATTGTGTTTTTAAAATACTGCATTTAAAAAATAATGGAGGTCTGTAAGCTATTTGCATCAGAAGTTAAAAAAATAATTTAATTGAAAAATTTATTGAGATAAAAATATTTACCAGAAAAATATATTTTTAAAGATACATTGAGCAACGGGATTAAAAGAAGATTTCCCCAAACCTCTGCAAATGCCTAAAATGAATAATATATATTTTACTTATATACAAGTATTTACATCATGTAGTCATGTCATCTGGATTAATCAACTGCAATACATAGCCTTATAAGAAATGCTATTATGAAATGGTTGATATGAAAACCCTTCCCATAACACATTAGATCCTAACAACTAGTATAAAATATGGATTTTGAGGCATTAAGTCAGTATTTCTCACTGTTATATCCCTCTGCATTATTCTCTGCTACTAGTGTATGCACCCTCAACCCTGTCATTACATTCCTGTAACTATTTTTCCATTGAGGTATAACTTAAGAGACCCATTAGCATGTTACTGCATGGTGGACCTGCTTTCCATTAATCATTTTTATTTAGCAATGACTTTGATAAAGATTAAAAATACTAGATTATAAAAACTCTAAGTGGATTGACTTTGACTAAATTTAAGGCCTCCTACATGTAAGGGTCTCCATGAGACTTGGTACTCATGCTTCTCATTATTTTGTGGGATAAGCAATGAGTAGTTTCTAAAATAATAAAAAACTCTGCACATTCCACAACAGTTAGAATCATAGAACAGGGTTGGAAAGGACCTTAAGATCATTTAGTTCCAACCCTGCTGCCATGGGCAGAGATGCTTCACACTAAACCATGTCACCCAAGACTCCATCCAACCTGGCTTGGAGCACTGCCAGGGATGGAGCATTCACAACTTCCTTGGACCTCACTACCCTCACAGTAGAGAGCTTCTTTACATCTAACCGGAGCTTTCCCTGTTTGAGTTTTAACCCATTATGCATTGTCCTATCACTACAGTCCCTAATGAAGAGTCCCTCTCCAGCATCCTTATAGCCCCCCTTCAGATACTGGAAGGCTGCTATGAGGTCTCCACGCAGCCTTCTCTTCTCCAGGCTGAACAGCCCCAGCTTTATCAGCTTGTTTTCATACAGGAGCTGCTCCAGCCCCCTTATCATCCTCATGGCCCTCCTCTGGACTTGTTCCAACAGCTCCATGCTATTTTTATGTTGAGCGCACCAGAATTGTGCACAGTATTCCAAGTGAGGTCTCATGAGAGCAAGTTCTCTGTTAACTAGTAACATTTTCTTCTGTATTATTGCATGTTTTGAAAATTTTGTTAGAAGTAGATTATTTTTGATGTTTAATAGCAGCTTGAAATATATTCTATAGAAATTATATAACTTATAGAGCATTCAATAACAATTTACATGAACACTGAGCTATATTCAATTTCCAATCTCCCTAGGAAAACACTTCAGTTACTTTACACAGACAATAAGAGCCGAAAGTAATTTCATTGTGACTAATAATACTTGAGTCATATATGCTTGCAAAAATGGCTCAGTGAATTCAACAGCCTACATGTAAAAAGTTTCCACACTCTACATAGTCAGCAAGAGACTCTGTATGGAAATGTACGTGTATGCAGACAATGACAAACATTACTTGAGAAAAGACTTTTGACGCCACCTCCTGCCATGCTTTCCCATGATAACTGAGGAGGCATGAACAGCAAGAACCAACCACTAGTTGGGTAGAAAAAGGCAGGGCCACCAGATACATAGAGCTGTAGTCAAAGGTTTGCTAGACAGATGGTAGCCAGTTTCAAGCATAGTTCCCCAGGTATCAGTATGTTAGTCAATAGGACCCTTTGGGAAACTGCCTTCAGGGACAAGACAGCAGAACAGAGCTGGCAGATCTTTAGGAATGCTTTCCATAGAGTGCAAGATCTCATGTTCCTCCATTATAAGAAATCAGGAAAGCACAGCAAGAGACCAGCACACATGATTCAAGGCCTCCTGGTCAAACTAAAGGGCAACAAAGAAACACGCAGGGTATCCTGGGAAGAGTATAGGGACACTGCCTAGTTGTGTAGGGATGGGATTAGGAAGGCCAAAGCGCAGCTAGAGCTGAACTTGTCAAGGGACAGAAATAAGAAAGTCTTCAATAGGTGTGTCAGGCAGAAAAGGAAGGTCAAAGCATATCCCCGATGAACGGAACTAGCAAACTGTAACAGCAGATGAGAAGGCTGAGGTACTCAACGACATTTTTGCCTCAGTCTTCACTGGCAATCTCTCTTCCAATACCTCTCAAGTATCGAATATTGAATAACTGAATTCCAATACCATCTCAAGTGGATGAACTGCAAGACTGGGACTGGGGGGGCAAAGTCTCTCCCACTGTAAGAGAAGATCAATTTGTGATCACCTGAGGAACCTGAGCATACCTAAGCCTATGGGATCTGATGAGATGCATCCCAGAGTGCTGAGGTCACTGGCTGATGGAGCTGTTAAACCACTCTCCACAATATCTGAAAAGTCATGGCAGTCAGGTGAGACCCATGGTGACTGGAAAAAGAGAAACATTGCACCCATTTTTAAAAAGCACGGAAAGGGAACTGGAACTACCAACCTGACAGCCTGACTTCTGTGCCTAGGAATATCACAGCATTCTTTCCCAGAAGCCATGTTAAGGCACATGAAAGGCAGAGAGGTGATTGGAGACAGCGTGGCTTCACCAAGCACAAATCTCACCATCTAGTAGCCTAGTGAGTGCCACAGGAAACTCTTGTATGAAAATGAAAGAGAGGAGCAAAAGTTAAAATTAAAACTGGGAAAAAACCTCCTCCATCTATACAACTAAATTGTAGAACTCCATGCCACAATTCAACATTAAATCCCTGTGATTCAAAACACAAGCCCATCATTAAGTAACAGAAACTTGCAGAAGGATAAAAAGACAGCTAGAAATTCAGTAATTGCACATTCACTTAACAGACTTTCTAAAATACTTCCTGTGACCAGTACTGGCCACTGCCAGTATGCAGGGCAAGACAGTTCACTGGTGTATCTGGAAAAGGCTTTGAACAGTGGAAAGTCTCACACACACAAAAGATAGGGTTGAAGCAGCTTCTACCTTTTAAAAGGTTGACAGCACTGAAGTAGCTATGTGATGAGACCCTGGAGTCTGATCTTTCATTTTTTTCCATAATAATAAATCAAATAACAATGCAATTCATTCTACAATGCTTTTTGCAGTCCAGATGCTAAAATTATGTGCTCTTAGATCCAAAACAATACATTATTACTGCCAAGTGCTATTTATCACTTCAGATGTTAAATTCTTAGTGGTATTAATTATTTATAGGGCAAAGCCAACTCAACTATTAAAATGTAAAATAAGGACACAAAGTCTCCTTTGATGGATATCATTTGAAATTTAGAGGTGTCATAAATCTTTCAGTTGGGTATCTTTCCAGCTTAAACCTATCAAATTATATGAACTTATCAGAAATGCTTTGTGCTGTTCAGTTTAAGTAACCCACATATTCACTAGGTAATTCAACGTGCTTTGCCTCAAGATTAGACAATTTACAGAGAACATCTATAAGCAACATTATAAATCTTGGTTTGGAGTCCACTTTGCAGCAAATAGGAATAACCACCTAGACTGGTGGAAGCTTTTGCAGTGAACAGCACACTATGCTTCCACCCAAGTCAAGACAAAAAAAAAAGTATTTTCCATCAAAATGACAAGGCATCAAAATTCTCTTCATAGATACAGGAATGTCATTGCTTTAATTAAAAATTACTGGTTTCATAAACTACTGGATATTCCAAATTATGATGGAGACTGAAAAAACTGAAAAGCACCCTGGCTGTTACATTAGGCCAAGTGTAAGGTTAAAGTTTAAATAATTCTAGAGGATTTTCTCCTCTTTAAACAAGCAAAAGCATAATCAGAAAAAAAAAAAGAAAACAACCCCAGAACAAAACCAAAATTACACAGTAATAAACATTTAGCTTTAGCAGCAATTATAATCTAGAATATAATATTTTTAAAACAAGAAATCCTAGGGGAAAAAAGGCACACAAATTTATTCAAAGCCTTTTAAAATTATTACATTATATTATATACACCTTATATATTATTACATTATACTTCTGCAATTACACATGACCACATTTTAAAAATTAACTTCTAAATGTTTTTTTATTTTCTGGTTAGAAATAATTACAGAGTCAAATATATGAAAACAGACCCTGAAACAGGGGTGAATAAGTACACCCGCACCCAAACCTCCTACAAAATCAAATGGTACCACTGTATAATGTAACCCAGCAGGCTTCCTGGGAAGAACAATAAGGAAATAAGTTGATCGTGACCTATCTTTATAGAAAAAGAATGGTATTTCTGAAATTCAGTTGGAGAAAAAAAAAAAACAGTAGTGTGGGTTTTCAACCATGCAGTCATTACAACATAATGGTACATTCCCATTTTGTAACATGTCTGATCCTTCAGTATTAGGCATTTTAAGGAGTCATGTTATGCAAAGCAGGTGCTTAAATTATGTCACTTAACAGATGACAACAACAATCAAAGGAGTTTGTAGCTATGATTTCAGCTGAAGAGTGGCATCAGCAGATGGGACTGGAGACATTTACTCCTTTATACCTGAAAGCAAGGGATAAAATTTTCCCAGACTGACACTACAGCTTTTTTTAATGGGGCCATGGCTATGAGAAAACTGAGACAATAAAAAACAATTAAAGACAATAAAAGATTTCAAGACAGTATTGAGAGCTCAAGGAATTCAAATTGCTAATTTCTCAATTAAAAAGTAAAACTTTTAGGGTTGGCATAGTCAGTACATTTACAAAAGTATAGGTAGGGTTTATTTTCCCCCACATTAAAAGAACTCATATCACCCATTCATAAAAACCTCTAACAGCATTCTCAGAGCCTGCAGGGGAAAAAAAACAAAACAAAACAAAACAAAAAAAACAAACCAGAATCCCAAGGGTTGTAAGGGACCTCGAAAGATAATCTAGTCCAACCCCCCTGCAAGAGCAGGGTAACCTAGAGTACATCACACAGGCACTTGTTCAGGCGGGCCTTGAATATCTCCAACGTAGGAGACGCCACAACCCCCCTGGGCAATCTGTTCCAGTGCTCTGTCACTCTCACAGTAAAGAAGTTCCTCCTGATGCTAACATGGAATCTCCTATGCTCCAGTTTACACCCATTGCCCCTTGTCCTGTCACTGGATATCACTGAAAAAAACCTAGTTCCATCATCCTAACACCCACCCTTTACATATTTGTAAACACTGATGAGGTCACCCCTCAGTCTCCTCCAAGCTAAAGAGACCCAGCTCCCTCAGCCTCTCCTCATAAGGGAGGTGTTCCACTCCCTTCATCATCTCTGTGGCTCTGCGCTGGACTCTTTCAAGCAATTCCCTGTCTTTCTTGAACTGGGGGGCCCAGAACTGGACGCAATATTCCAGATGCGGCCTCACCAAGGCAGAGTAGAAGGGGAGGAGAACCTCTCTTGCCCTACTAACCACACCCTTTCTAATGCACCCTAGGATGCCATTTGCCTTCTTGGCCACAAGGGCACATTGCTGGCTCATGGTCAACCTCCTATCCACCAGGACCCCCAGGTCCCTTTCCCCTTCACTCCTTTCCAGCAGGTCAACCCCCAACCTGTACTGCTCCATGGGGTTGTTCTTCCCCAGATGCAAGACTCTACACTTGTCCTTGTTGAATTTCATCAAGTTTCTCCCCGCCCAACTCTCCAGCCTGTCCAGGTCTCGCTGAATGGCAACACAGCCTCCTGGTGTGTCAGCCACTCCTCCCAGTTTAGTGTCATCAGCGAACTTGCTGAGGGTACACTCAGTTCCCTGTCATGGGTTCAGCAGTAGCTCATGCTCTGCCAGGGAGGAGGGAGAGATAGGGCGCCTGGTCTGGGCTAGTCGGGGAGGTATTCCATACCACAGCACGTCCTGCTTGGGGAGGGGACTGGAAGCTGGCCAAGAGAGGTTGGCTCTCTCCTCCAGGCTGGGCTCGGAGAGGGAACTGGAAGCTGGCCAGGAGGGGAGGGGTTGGCTCTCTCTTCCGGGCTGGCCTCATGGCGGCAAGTGGTATTGTATTCTCTCTCCCTGTTTCTCTCCTCTAAATTGATTTGTTATTCGTGGCGGTAGTGATTTGTGTTATACCTTAATTGCTGGACTGATTTTACCTCAATCCGTGGGAGCTGTATTCCTCTGGCTCTCCTTCTTCCCAGGAGTGGGAAGGTGAGGGGGGGGGGGGGGGGAGGGGAAACAAAGGGGGAACTGTGCAGATTTAGTTTAAACCATGACATTCTCTCATCCAGGTCGCTGATAAAAATATTAAAGAGCACTGGTCCCAGCACCGACCCCTGAGGGACTCCACTAGTCACAGACCTCCAGCTAGATTCTGTGCCATTGACCACAACTCTCTGCCTTCTTCCTTTCAACCAGTTCTTGATCCACCTCACTACCTGATCATCAAGCCCACACTTCCTTAGCTTATCTATGAGGATGCTGTGGGAGACAGTATCAAATGCCTTACTGAAATCAAGAAAACCCACATCTACCACTCTGCCATCATCCCTCCACCTAGTTACTTCCTCATGGAAGGCTGTAAGGTTGGTCAAACATGACTTCCCCATCATAAAACCATGTTGGCTGTTGTTAATGATCCCCTCATCCTTGATATGTCTAGAGGTGGAGTCAAGAATAAGTTGTTCCATCCCCTTTCCAGGGACGGAGATAAGGCTGACCAGTCTATAATTACCTGGGTCCTCTTTCCTGCCCTTCTTACAGACTGGCATGACATTTGCCATCTTCCAATCCTCAGGCACCTCTCCCGTTTCCCACGACTTACCAAAGATGATGGAGAGTGGCCTAGCAATGACCTCTTCCAGGTCCCTCAGCACCCGTGGGTGTATTCTATCCAGAACCATTGATTTATAGATGTCCAGATTGCATAGCTAATCCCTAACCCAATCCTCATCTACCAAAGTAAACTTCTCCTTTGGCTTGACTCCTTCTGGGCTATAGGAATCTGGGGCCCCCGGGGAGAATCAGGAGCGAAGACAGAGGCAAAGAAGGCATTCAGCACCTCTGCCTTCTTTATATCCTCTGTCTCCAGGGCACCCACCTCATTCAGCAGTGGGCCTATATTGCCTCTTGTGTTAGTTTTATTCACTATATATTTGAAGAAGCCCTTTCTATTGTCTTTAACCTGACTTGCAAGATTAATTTCCAAGGAGGCCTTAGCTGTCCTAATTGCCTCCCTACATCCTTTAACAACTGTCCTATATTCCTCCCAAGTGGCCAGTCCCTCCTTTCATAGTCCATAGATTCTCTTTTTCCACATATGTTTGCCCAGCAGTTCCTTGTTTAACCATGCTGGTCTCCTAGCTCCCTTACTTGATTTCCTACCCATTGGGACA
Organism: Melopsittacus undulatus; assembly: GCF_012275295.1. Lineage (NCBI taxonomy): Eukaryota > Metazoa > Chordata > Aves > Psittaciformes > Psittaculidae > Melopsittacus > Melopsittacus undulatus. The sequence goes on from NC_047533.1 coordinate 30,042,328, forward strand.
CTCTGATCCTGAGCTTGGAAGAAGTGGTCCTTGAATGCTGACCAACAATCTTGAGCCCCTTTACCACCTAGTACCTTTTCCCATGAGACTTCCCTTAGCAACTTTTATTAATTGGTCTAGGCTTTCTTTAATTTATTCATACATTTGGCCAGCTGTGATCTTCACAGTTCATATGTTTAAAAGTAATCTGATGTAAATGTGCTTAGTGTTCTCACCCCTGATTCTGTCACTCCTTCTCTCATACATTTGAGAGCCATTCTTTATGGGAAAGTTATTCCACACTATGTTTCATTTTTCCAATATTTTTTCTTAAGATGTGATGAGAATAGTTTCACGGCATATTTTCAGTGAGAATTTGGGTACAGATAGATGGAGTAGGATAATAGCATTCTTCAGGTTTCTGGGATTTTCTTGATAAATTCCAAAAACATATAGTTTCTTATCTGGCTAGGCACTGGCCTCAAGTTTTCAGAAGTTCTAAACATATAACCTGTTAACAATATAGATCATATACTTGAAGAATACAACCTTCACCAAAATAATGAATGGAAAATAAGAGACCTTCCACTGTGAAAGAAAACGGGCTAGTTTTCATTCTTAAAATTAATAACTTTAATGGAAGCAATGTCTGGAATATAACTTTATGAATTACTATTAGTTTTCACAGACAATGTAAAACTTTAAGACATATCTTTTCCCTCTCTTTTATAAAAAAAGAAACATCCCTGGTGGTGTTCAAGGCCAGGCTGGACAGAGCATTGGATGACACGGTTTAGTGTGAGGTGTCCCTGTCCGTGGCAAAAGGTTGGAACTTGATGATCTCAAGGTCCTTTCCAACACTATTCTATGGTTCTATGATTTTATGTTTTAAAGCTCTGAATACCTTTCTTGTTTCTCCATGTGCAGAGCTTTCTAATCTTTTAATCTTTATCTGATGTTGAAGAGTTCAGCAAGATAACTTGCCCTCACATGAAACAGAAGCATATACATGTTTGAGGCTTGTAAGTCTATATTATCCAATCTCCTGTAAATAAACATTCTCACCCTATGAATACAGTGCTTAACTTTTCAAATAAATGAGGTCTTGCCATGGGAGACACTTAATGAAAATAGAAAAAAAGTTAAATTAGTCAAAGAATTAAAATAAATGTCACCTCAATAAATGTGCTTTCAAAAGAATTTCATCCTACACTGTTTAAATTTCTAATTAAATAACTTATTAAATATAATGAAAAACTACACTTTCCTTAGCAGGAGACAGATATTTGCAGACTAAACCTGAACTGCTTTTGCAGGCAGTGGCGAAGAACCATACTCCAATTTAGTAATGTACTTCAAAGGGAAATATTTTCTATTCCTGAGTTCACCTGATAATCTTCAGAAAAATATTAGTCACTGTGACACTGAAAGAGCTAGGGAAATCATCTCAGTACTTAGCATTTTCATAATTAAACTTTATAAAATTACATTAGTACTGAACTTTTTCTTTTTACAGTGGCCATACAGAAAGCTACATTGTCAGAAGAAAACTGTAGACAACTAAATTAAAACCTACTGCACTCACTAAAAAAAGGCATGGTGTATTTCATTTGAACATTCTAGATGTAAATGAAGGATGGTTATGGAATATACTGTGCTACAAGGGTGTGTGCACAATTTCAGAAAAAAACAAAAGGCACTGCTGAAGTTACCTGTATTTCTTTGGAAAACAGCTCCCTATTAGTTTTTATAGATTTCCTGCAATGTCTGTTCCAGAACTAACAGATCCAGTATTACCCAGGACACAAAAGCCTTGAGGAAAGACAGCATCATAGTTCAGCATAAGCTTTCCTAACATAATCCTTCAAGGCCTGAGAAAATCAAGTGTTCACAAAAAATATATAAATCGTGGCATCACAAAAGATTTGGGAAGCATTGTGCTTTGCATGCAAGTAAGTTTTTATTACTACAGGCTCACAATGACTTAGATTTGGGATCCATTTTGTTTGTTATATACTCGCTACATTTCAAACATTTTTACCCCACAGATTCTATTTTTCTGTAAAAGTTATAAGATTTGTGTTATATTTAGCTTTCGCTCCTTTGCTGGGACGTTGTAAGTTTTGTCTCCCACTGTAACAAGCAAAGTCCCTCAGTGTAATGCACTGTGAAAGTGAAAGCTTGAATAGTATTGCTACAGAACAAGCAACGTCACTTGTATTTAACTGAGAACTTACTATCTGCTTTCAGTTTGTTTAAATTTTTTTTCCCCTCCCAAAACTTGAACATTACTTGGAGGGAAGAACAAGCCACACCGTTGGAACATCAATATTAGTGACAAGCAAAATGTCTGAGAAGCAAATACTCCATGGACCTGCTCTGCTACTCATCCAAGAGAAGCCACTTTCGCCTTGCAAACAACCCCTTAAGCCCTGTCTCTAAGAGAAAAGTTGAAGAGTTTTTAAGTTTCAATAAACAGGGAAAGCTATCTCAAGTGGAACCCCCCCCCCCCAAAAAAAAAAACAAACAACTGACTACCATCTAATATCCTTGAACCTCTGAATGGCAAAGGCAGACACAATTCAGTCATTCACAGTGACTGCTTCCCTTGCCTCACCTTGGTTTCTTTCTCATCATCCAACACACCACCATAAAACACAACTGGAGTTTTGACCAAATGACACTTAGTGACTATTTTCACATTACCTTCACAGAAAACATAAGGAAATACACCCTGACAAGGGAATAATTTGGCTGACCATTAAAGTGATTAGGACGGCAGAGAGTGAAACGAGATGACGGTACTTCCTGAGCTACAGGGACATTGTTCTATTAAATGATCCCTGACAGCACTTTCTTCTATTAATTTCTTGCAGGTTTTTACAATCTGTATCTGACATTCATGACTTATGATAAGGTAAAAAAAAAAACCAAAAAACAAAACAACAAACAAAAACCAAACCACACATCACCAAAACAAACCCCACACAAGATACATCTCTATCTTGTCAGCTAAAAATGCACCATACTCCACTAATGGGCATTTCTTGGTTTAGGAATTGTGAAGTCCACCCCCACCAGAACTTTATAACTCTTAGTAAAACACCATGGGAGTGTGTTCTCTCAGTAGTGTGCACTGTGACCACTAAAGCAACTAAGGATTAGAATAAAACTTGTAAAATAATTGATGGGGCAAGACAGTAAGGAGATAAAATCATGCAGAAATCATTTTAAGAAAGAAAAACTTAAAAAAACCCGGCATCCAACTCATATCTTTGTGAAAGCATTTTTCTTGCAGAATAGACAGTATAGTTTTGTCATGCCTATGGATTATGAGCACAGTGATTTATTTTTGCACTTCAGAGTATCCAATTGACTCTTCCATACAGAGCTAAAAATGTGGACTTCTATATTCGGAAACAGGTCACTGAAGTTAGACTACATGTTCCACATGAACTATCATTATATTAGTTTTTGCTATCCTTACTGAAATTGTTATCTTTATTATCCAAGCAAATGTTTAGTAGTTGTGCCTTTAAAAATAAATACATATATATATGTCTTTAAATATCCATTAAAATACTTTGAATAATAGTCACAGTATTCCAAAAGTAGAACCTATTTCTAAGCATGGACTGTTAAAAAGCAGGGTATTTTCATAAATGCTTCAAAACTAATTTTACTTCTTCCATGACTACAGTAATATACTACATTCGATTTATTACTTGTGTTACAATAGTGTCTGACAGTTTACTTGGTAAAAATCTAACTGTGCTTAGCGTTGACCAAAGAGAAAACAAAACCAACTTCTATCCATAATAAAGCTCACAATCTACTATGCCACAGGCATTAAATAACTAATATAACTGCAAGAAACAAGCAGTAGAAAAATACAGAAGCATTAGTAAGAGCCTGAATTTATATACACAGAAGTACTTATACACAGATGTTTTAAGTACATTAATTTAAATATTCAAATAAACAAACTTAATTTCTAAGCATACTTTAACAACATACTTTAACAATCCCTTAAGTTTCTATGCCACTCAGCATCAGCTAGTTGTTTTCTCAGCACTGCAGCAGAAGGAAGGCCTTACCTGAAGTGCAGGACAGTGTTCTTTCAGGAGGAGAACCAGAGAATCCCGGGGAAGGGGGAGGAATACACAACTGTTCAACTTCATTTGAAATGTGCTAATGTTCCAAATAAGCTTCTAATTAATTACTTGAAAGCTCATATCAATGCTACTGAAACCATGCTACCAGTATTTCTAGGTTCATAACAAGACACAGTAACTGGAATCAACCTGATATCCCTTACTAAAGAAGGATATTAAGAAGACTAAAATTATGTATTTGAGAGAATAAAGAAAGGATCCAATAACAACAACAATAAATAATAAAAACTAACAAAAACAGGTGGGGTTGTGGGGTATCAGGATCACAGTGGCTGACCAGTGACAGATGCCAAAGATATGAAGTTTTTTGGAAGACTCATGACACATGTAGCTCCAATGTTTCAGAAATGTGATGTGACCCATTTCATCATTTTACAAGTGTCTTAGATGCCATAAATAACACATTCCAGAAAATGCTGGAGAAATGCAAGGCACTAACAGAAGCCATATGGAAACAGAGCACAATTTAAGGAATGCAAAACATCTTTGGATACAGAGGGAAACAGATGAGACACCAAGATGCTGATTTTGTGTTTTTTTTTCTATCCCTTCTTGCAGTCAGTGGAACTGTTAGCTCTTTGGGGACAAAGTCGACATGCTCTTTGCTTGCTCTGCATAAATATATCTATAAAATTCACACATAATTGATCAGGGAGATGTGCAAAAAAGGGTAAGGAAGGTAAAGTAGGAGAAAAACAGAATTATTCCTACCATTGTAATTCAGAGCTAACATAGCCTCTTCAGGAGATGTATGTCTTTTCTCTTAACTATTTCTGCTCACTGCAAGCCCCTCTTTATTAAGCTGTATATTTATTTTCAGCTTCTACATACTGTCCTCACAGAAGTGCACTGTCTTTTTCAATAACTGTAGTTTATAAAGATTAGTGTAGGCTGGAGTTCCAGTCTCTTGTACATCTGTACCTCCATTCATTATTCCTGCTACCTGGGAAGGGATCATTATTAACTTTAAACCATTTACTAAACATTTTCCTGTTCCATCCACCTTCTTTAACATTTATCACGTCAAATACTTCTCACACATCCAAACTCCTCAGCGAAGTACAGCCCTCTGAAACATTACTTTGACTTTTTCAGTGACTCAGCCACTTGATAATTAGCAAAGTCCCTACCAAGATTGATCACCTAGAGTCTAATTAAATACTCAGTGTGAACATTTCCTGATTACATTCAGTTGCATTATGCAAAACCAACACCAAGCTCAGAAACCTATTCTTCACTTAAGCAATTTATACCAGCAGTCCTGTTATATAAGATTGAAAAGTAAAGCCGGGATGAAACAAAGTTCTCAAGTATAAAAACATTATTATTTTTCATAACTGATACTTAAAATATTCAAAAGCAATCTTTGTGCGTAATAAAATAACAAGGGAAAACAATTGCTGCACATGAGAACACCCCCTCCCCCAAAATCTGCAAGCCTTAGGAGGATCACTAGCAAATTTTCCTCTTATTCTGAGGGTCACTACTCTGCCACTCCTCAGATACTTTCAAAGCACAGACTAGTGCATAAATCAATATGCCACACAATTCATATAAGGAAAACCAAAACCAAACAAAAAGTCATACCCCACAGATTTCTATATCCATTCACAACATTGCTACCCATAGTGGTCAGGAAGCCATAAAGGTATCAGAATTCAATCCAGAATTCAAGAACTTTCCTTTCTTCTTCAGAAAGAAAGATCATTCTTATAGAATGAATTTTTCACAGCATTGTCCATGTCAAATCTGCAGGTAGGATGTTCTGAAAAGTTAAAGGGTAGAGGCAAAAAGACCCACAATCAAGAAAAAAAAGGCTAGAAAGCTCTTGGTTGCATTATATTTTCATCCCAATGGTCAACTTCAACTGAATTTATGCAAGGTAAGCACTACTAAAATAAAGGGTAAAAAAAAATAAATTAAAACCCAATAAAAATATACCATTATTATTGATACTAAAAGTTTTGTTTAAACTTGAAACTTCATTGAAATTGCCAGTTTGAACTTTTTGTTCTGGAAATATTAAATGGTATCTTCGCTTCTAAAGAAAATTGCTCTTCTGTCATTCAGCTGCACATGAAAAAAAAAAAAACAAAACAGCACTACTTCAATAAGGGAAGTCTACTTACAAATTAATTTCAAAAGAAAAAAAATCCATTAATTAGGAAATTCTCACTAGGAAAATACTCCTCTCCCAGAAACAAAGAAAAGGCATCCAGACACTGCTATTCTCTGTATTTCTTCTTTCAGATATGGCTAGTACGAGAGTTAAACTCTAGTTGCTCAGATAACCTATCAACATAAAATTAACTTATCTTATACTGTGTGAGAGAACAAAAAGCTTGTAAATCTTCCTTTCTCGTTGAAAAGCAGCACGAGTAATCTGGCCTGTAGTTATTTGTCAGAGCTTGTACAGAAAAGCCACAGAAGTATTGGGAAAAGGACCCAGGTAGCTTTTTTGTTACAGTTAATGCTAAACAAATGAGATTATGGCAATATGTACTTTTTAATGAAAGAAAATTAATTTTTTCAGATATTTATCCTCTGATGTTTTTTCTTAGACATCTTTTTTAGGTTCTGGCTTTATAGTCAGATATATTTATTTTAAAACCTAGCAAGTAAGGCATTGCTTTCTCTAGAAAAGTGAGCTAGTCTTTCTCAGGCTAGCAGCATTTTTCACCTTCACAACCATTCCACCAAATCCAGCTAATACTATGCCTCCTAGACCCACAGGATGCTTCCACATGGAAAACACGCATGACAGCCAACATAGTTTTGTTGTCACAAATTAAAAATGAATGCCTGAACACTGCATGTTATCTAGGTATCTGTATATTATAAAGGTGATCTTTTCTACCTTGTGAACACTTGATCCAGTTCTGAATGAAAATGTCTTGGAAGCTACAAGAACAGGTAACCAAAAAAACCCTCAAAGAAAACAAAAAATCTAAAGAAAAAAAACAAACCAAACAAACCACCAAACCAAAACCAAACCTCTTGTTGCTTTTTAGTCATCTATGCTTTAACAACTCTTCTACTAAGGTAATGCAAACAGGGTTTTATAGTATAATGGAGAACATACTAGAATGATGCAGAAGAGTACATGTCACATCTTGATTGCAAGAAACATACTAGTGTAAATACTCTTATCAGCCAGAAAAAAAGTAAGTTTAGAGAATAACCGATACAGCTAAATGAGTTACTACTGTAAATGCCCATTAAAGCATCAGACAACATATTTTATTATTATTATTAAAAATGGGCCTTCACTGTACATCTTAAAGTACAATAGAAGGTGAATTTGAAAGTATTAGGGAATTTGGGATACAAACAAGTTTCATCATTTAATACCTGGATAAACTAGAACAAATAGATTTTCTGTCTATAATTGCAACTATGCTAAAAACTCCCTTAATGCTAACCTTGCAACACAATTATCATATTGCAATAAAACATTAAAAAGACTTAGAAGTTATATGTAATGGTAACTTCACACTCAAAAGCTCAACCATGGAAAACGGAGAAGTAAAAAGCAAAAAGAAACATCGGAGTCATCACAAGATTTGTAACACAGCAAAATATGGACACTAAATCATCTACATCTACAATGTTAATAGTTTCAGATTTTATACTACCTGAAGTAGTTTCATTCATTTTAACTTTGACAGTTCTTGCTTTTGTCTTTTGCTATGTATCAGGTAAAATAGCCTTTGCTCATTTACTAGTTAGCAGGCATAGTAAATAATTCTGAATTAAGGGATATTGTGTATCTGCCTATGATTACAAAAACAGTATTTTAAACAAGTATCATGAAAACCCCCAAATTTTTCTATCAAGATGAGTATCAAATTAGGTGAATTTACCTAATTTGATTAACAGCACATTCATAGCAACTCAGTGGAAGTGTTTCCAAGAATGCCTATCAGTAGTTTCTGCACAAAATTTGGTATCTGTCAAGGAGAAACAAAACCTTTCAGCTACATTTATGCTTGTTTAAATTCCCATAGGCACTTTTAGGCCTCCCTAATTAAGGCAATGCTTTACTAGTGCTCCTGCAGTTGCAGGTAATTGGCAATCACTAACAGCAGGGTTCTGATGAGGATTTACTTTGTTAAAGTAGGAAAAGCAAAAAAGAAAAAAAATCAAACAAACCCATCCAAAAAAAAAAAACAAACCAACCCATCCAGAAAACCTGCTTTCATATTTTATTTCTCTAAACCTAACCCTGCAAAAAATGGTAATGAATTACAGTTTGGCTTAGATTCTACTAGACAAGTTATTCTACCAGTCAGTTACGTGAACTATTCAAAGAACACAGCCATCAAAATATCAAAACAGGGATTTCTCCTAGCTGAAAAATGCTGAATTTTAACAGTAAATGTTAAATTCTAAACAGCAGATTTATGTGATCTTACAAATACTGATAATACAGAGACAGGAAAAAAAAAGAAAAATCACAGGACGGGTGCTTAACTACGTAAGTAAAAGTGGTCTGGGTGACACAGACTCAGGGGGTAGTCGTTAATGGTGCTCTACCTGAAAGACTGGTGAGAAATGAAGTACCACAGGAAATTCCCATTTTGTATCTTTAACACTGACTTGGAGGAAGCAGTAACAATAGAATATCAAGACATTTTACTGAGATAAAGTTAATCAGATCCCGTCTTAAAGCTGGGCAACTTCTCAAAGTCTACCTACAATTTGTATGTGAATATATACATGTGCTCCTTTATGTATGCATATTCACCTAAACCCATGATGATTCAAATGCAATGGCTTTCATGTGTTCTTTTACAGTAGCTACCCCAAGAAGAAACTACCTAATGAAAAGTTTAATCATGTCGAATTCAGCTATGATGAAACACCACTAAGCCTTCTGCTGAGGGGCTGAAAAATGTGGGTTTTTTTTTCTTCCTGGAAAATGGGTTATTTTTTCCGCCATATAACTCTTAAACAAACTTTATAAAACTGTGGAATATTACATTTTGTTGTTACAAAAACTATTCAAATCATTGAAAGGTATTTACTGAAGTTTTTTCTGTATAAGACCTTGTACACTTCCACAGGTGCTGTACGAACACTGCTGTAGAATACTCTTCCTTTTCATTGTTACAAATCATACCCTCATCTATTCCTTCAAGCTTTATCTATGTTAACTGCAGGAACCATTCCGCAAAGGTTTTGCAAACAACTTAACTAAACTATTTTTAAAGTTTTATGTTCCTGTGACTCAAAATGCAACCACAAGAAGAGCAGGTACGAATTTAGAGGATTTAGTTTATGAATTTGTAAATTTTGGTAACACAGCTGATGACAAATCTAACATTTCTCGTTCCATTAGAAGTGAAATGATTTCTCGAAATTAATCATTGCATGTTAGGTTTTCACTATTTTGATTACACAAAGTCCTTTCCAAGCTCAAATATTTGACCACAGGTTTCAGATTGAGACTATTTCACTATTGAGGCATTGTTAGGGAAACAAATGAAATTACAGAATGATCCATAATTGGTATTACTTCCAACAAAATGTATCTTTATAGTGAAATTCTGATAGGCTGGCCTTGCCTGGGCACTAGGTGCCTAACAAAGGTGCCCTATCACTCACCTCCTCAGCTAGTTTTCTCTGGGAGTAAAGCTGAGCCTCCCCACCAGCGGCATATGGGGAAACATGGAATGAGTTCTGTAGTCAGCTCACCACACTTGCCTCTGCCACACCCTTCTCCTCAGGGAAAGATTCCTCACACTCCTCCTCTGCTCCAGCATGCGATCCCTCCCACAAGTCAGTCCTCCATGAACTCTTAACATGAGTCCTTCCCACAGGCTGCAGTTCTTCATGAACTGCTCCAGCGTGGGCCCCTTCCATGGGTGCAGTCCTTCACAAACAGGCTGCTCCAGCGTGGGTCCTCTGTGAGGTCACAGTACCTGCCAGCAAACCGGCTCCAGTGTGGGCTCCTCTCTCAACAGGGCCTGCCAGGAGCCTACTCCAGCATGCGCTTCCCACAGGGTCACAGTCTCCTTCAGGCATTCCCCTGCTCCAGCATGGAGCCCTCCAAGGTCTGCAGGTGGATTTCTGCTTCATCACAGATCTCCATGGGCTGCAGGGAGACAGCCTGCCTCACCATGACTTGCACTACTGGCTGCAGGAGAATCTCTGCTCCAGCACCTTCCCTCTTCTTTCACTGTCCTTGGTGTCTGCGGAGCTGTTTCTCTCACGTGTTCTCACTTCCCACTTCCCTGACTGAACTTGCCATATTTTATTTCACCCATTCCTTAACTATGTTATCCCAGAGATGCTACCACTGTCGCTGATGAGCTCGGCCTTGGCCAGCAATGGATTTGTTTTGGAACTAGCTAGCATTTGCTCTATTGAACATGGGGGAAGCTCTAGCAGCTTGTCACAGAAGCCATCCCTCTAGTGTGTCCCCCCTCCCCCACTACCAAAACCTTGCCATGCAAACTCAATACAGAAGTAAAAATACTTTAAGATGGCAAAACAGTTTCTACAAAACATTCATCCCAAAAGAGAAACTTTCTTCTGAATCTTCATGGTGAACAGACAGACATAGGCACCTGCTTAAGTTTTGATAGCTAAAATATTGGCTTCCTCTTCTTTATATAAAACGCAAAGTATAGAGATCAACAGAAACTCAAGAAGAAATACACTGATAAATTGAAGAGAAAGTTTAGAGAAGTGACAAATTATGAAAGGACTAGGAAAAGTACTGCAATTTTGAAAGATTCAAGGAGCTCCATCTTTAACATCAGAGGCAGTCAAAGTTAAGGGTATATAATCTGAAAGAAAACACCCATTATGCAGAAGAAAAAAATCCATAACAAATTCTGTAACAATGTTGTTCCAGTACCTACGAGATAAAAATAAAAGCAAGGTACCATACAAACAGGATTAATGTACTTCCTTGCTATGTATTACATAGGAAGTTGGACTAAGTGACCAAGTAAATCTTTTACCAGCTGTGTGATGAATTAATTCCCCTTTCCACCTTCTTTTTTTTTAATTACAATGTTGCTTAAAGAAGCTAATCATGTTAGAGTGATTATAATAGCTGTTACATAGACATTAAAAACAACACCGTTTTTGATGTTCGCAAATTAACACAACAAGCAATAAAGATTACAATGAGGTATCAGTGAAATATCTCTTTTCTGACTGGTTAAACAGAGAGATCTGGGCTGACAGACACTATAGGGAGCTGAGAACAACCATACCCTTCTATGCAATAGCCTCATTTTTTGTACACTCATATACGGAAAGAGTGCTATAAAAGAGCAAAATTCACAGAATATTGTGTATAATTAAACCTGTCTAAAGGATATATTGAAGAGTATCTGAACGAAAGAGGCACTGTTGACTGGATCTGGCTGACCAAAATGGAATATCTATGTGGTTAGAATTTAGCAATACAGATATTTTAAAAACAGCACACAGATTAAACATCATAAAAGAAACACAGTGAGAACAAATGTGTGGTTTCCTAGAAACAAACTGCAAAAAATACTATTGATTGGGTGCAATTTTACAAACATGACCTACATAAATAATATATCCATATTAAATAAATTGTTTGTCATTACTTTCTGATTTATGTGATGCTAAACCAGAGAAGAGCCTACAAACTGTTCAACTAAAATCAATCCAGAATGCTCACTGAATATCTTAATTTACAGAATTACTGCATAACTCCCTAATCAGTTGTTGGTTTTAGAGTCTGATCATAGTACATAAAGGAACAAATAGAAGGAAAATATTATATTTGTACTACAGAATACAGACTTTTAATAAAAACAACAAATCTTTGTAACTCACAAGCAAAGCTTAGATTCCAAAATAAATCCCCACCCACATACATTTTTTTATATGAAAAAGTATGATTTAAGAACTTCTAACTATATCTTGAACCAAAAGGTCTTTAAGGAGCACCTCAGGTGCTCCTGGTAAAAACTGGAATATAGACAGACATACTATTAGTGTATACATACACTGCTAAACAGGCCTAGGAAGTTAGCTCAAAAGGTGGACCACCAATTCACCACATTGACTATTTGCACATCTCCTGGCACAGGTTTTGCCCTAATTTTTCACTCAAGCACACAAGCAGGATGACAGAAGGCAGCACACACACATACCCCACAGACCATTGTTGCAGACAACATGTGGAAGCTTGAATCAGATTTGCATCCTCCTGTTATGTTAGAGTATGCAACTGCCTCACTTTTATACTATGCAAAAAGTATGTACATTATTTCAGACAACTTAAACTAAAACCTGAAATAGTAATTGAGTTTTTGAGCAACAGGGGACCATATACAATCCAGAAACAAGCCAAACGCTAGGTAGCATGGATGCAGTTAATCTACACTACTTGGCCTCTAGGACAACGATCGTTCTTTGATCCTTAACAATGAACACATAACTAACAATGACAGAATAGTAGTAACACTTACCAGTGTAAGATGTTGAATAAAAAGATGTTCAGGAAAAAATGTTTTATCATTTGTATAATTTTAAGACAGCAATCCATCACTGATACCTTGAAACAATGGCAAAATGTAGCTTCATTGTGTCACTTACAAAGGACAATATATGTTTCTCTTTCCCTATGTTACTAGCTTAAACTGAACCTCCTTGATCTAGACACTTGTTCAATTAACAACTTTTCTTTAAGCCACGAAGCCTTGGCCAAAGTGTATCAAAACAACCACCAAATTCTTTATGATTACTTCTGCCAAGTCATAGTCACAAGAGCTTGACTCCCTTTCAATACACAAAATCAGCTTCATCAGGCATCTTGAAAAGGCATCATAGAAAATTTAACAAGCAGCACCCAAACTCATAAAATACAAGTCAAAAATATACATACAATATACATATGCTAATAATTTTTTGTTATTTACAAGTGACACTTTTGCAAATAACTGGTATTGTATAAAACATGAGATACTCTTAGCCCATAATTGCAAATACAGTATCCCCAGACCAGAAAGGACAGCTGATGTTCCTAACAGAAAAGTCTATGTTGTCAGAAACCAGTATGATTGCTTATTGTACTTGAATTTTTATGAAGCTGGATTTAATTTAAGCAGTACTAGATGAATCCTATTGTAGTTAACAAAGACAAGTCCTTTGGAAAGGATTTTTAAGTACCAGTAGTTGTGGCTACTCTTAAATTGATGCAGTGAACATCCAAGAATTTTAAACAGTGGAGCTCTGTTTAGATATGCATGATTTAACTATCAAAAAAAAAGACTACAAACATTAATTAAAAATCAAATCAATAGTAACATAGTACATATGATAATCTACTCATTATCCAGAAAAATGAAGCACTAAGACCAGCCTCATTACTAATTGAGCTGTTGCATTGCTCAGTGCTTTTTGCCAAATCTCCCCTTACCACAGTTAAACTGGACAATTGGAATGCAAATTGAATGATCAGATTACAAAAGCTGTACAAGGAAGCATTAAGCAAAGCAAATCAATATGGGTGAAATGAGAGAAAACAACTTAATTTGTGAAGAAGAGCCTTCCTTAAGAAGGGCAAGTAGTACAGAGTGCTATTTCTTGTGTTCTACAGACTATAGAATTGATCTGCTTCCTATTGGTTGCCAAATGCTCTTAGTTAGCATATTTGGATGCAGTTCTGATCTCAGTTTAACCGCAATTCCTTTAAGGCCAGAACAATGACAAGTACCTGTTGCACTAAACAAATGGGATATGAATGGGATTAGAACTAAAGTGGAGGTCTATCTCTTTTGTCCTGCAAGTGATACAAGAGGCCCATTTCCTTTGGATGGACAGTTAAACCAAACATTTTCTTTCCATTCTTGATACTTTACTTGCTGTCTATTTTTCCTTTTGTGAAACTGAGTTGAAATAAAAACAGCTGAAGCCTATTTAAGTGTAGGCTGAAGCTGGTTTTGAGCATCTGTTCACCCTTCCTGTTGCCCAAGTATATTTGGCCTCTTGTGTCAACGTTAGCATTTCTGCAGGTTATGGTGCTCTTAGCTACTAATCTGGTTGATGGTAAAACATTCTTTCTGTGTGACCGCTGAGCTAAGAGCTTCAAGAAATCTGTATATATTACATAGTTTGCTAGGTTTCAGCCATGCAATAAAAAAGTATGCTCTAGCATTAATTGGTGCAATCAAGTACACATGAAGAGCTTGTATAGCTATTGGGGAAAATTATCCAGTAGAAAATGATTTTAACATAGTTAATGCTGCCAATTGACTAGCATGTATCTCAGAATTATTAACAGGGGTTTTGTGGTAGTAGTGATAATTGCTGGTTCCCTTTGGGGAATCCTGAGGATTTAGCTGATGAGGCAAATGAGTAACACAGGACAAAGTCTCTAACATCTCTTCCCAGATGTGTCTCAGGCTGCCACTGTAAGATTGTGTAGATCAAGATCTTCTTGTGCCTCATTTCATATGTAAAATGTGGAGGATAATATTTTTTGTATGCCCACTATCACCTGTCTTTTTTTTAGGAACCAGAAGCCCCACTCTCTGGAGAAACATGGGGACCTTCTCTACACTCTGCAGTGCAACAGTAACAGCAACTAAAACTACACAAGACTGTATTTCATTATACGTGCTACACCAAAAATCATCCAGTCCTTGTTTGTAATCACTCTCTTTTTTTTTCTGTTGAAGGGGTAAAAAGTCAGGCATTTCCACAGTGTTTTTGTATGAAACACATAAATGTTTATTTAAAGTATGTTCATCTGTGTTACACTGAAAAATCCTGTAATGGCAAAAGAGATACAGACATATAGACACAGAGTCCCTTATTAGCACCCCAGTCTTCTCTGCAGCCCAATTATGGAAACCCACACAAAAACTTGAAATGCATGTACATCACATCTCTGTTTCTTTATTAGACTCCCATTTTCCAGTCCTAAATTGGGCTACTTTATTGTTGCCAATTTGGTTTTTATGATTAGCAGGACTTATCCTCTTTATACCAGTATATATGGGAGGGAAGTAAATTTCTTGAAGGTCATGTTCTATAATAAACATAAAAGTAAAACATTCTTAATTTTTTATTTCACCTTTTTTGTATAAATACCTAGCAGTATTATGCAACAGAACAAGCATGCACATAATGCATTATTCCCTTTTACACTAAAGAATTCTTGAAGAAGAAACACAGAAACACAGAACGTTTAAATTGGAAAGGACCTTTAAATATCATCTCATCCAACCTTCACTGATGGGCAGGGACATCTTTCACTAGAACAGGTTGCTCAAAGCCCTGTCCAGCCTGGCCTTTAACACTCCCAGGGATGGGCCAGCCACAGCTTTTCTAGCCAACTTGTGCTAGAGTCTCAACACCCTTGCAGTAAAAAATTTCTTTCTAATGTCTAATCAAAATCTACCCTATTTTAGTTTAAAACAGTTACCCCTTGTCCTATCACTACAGGCACTAACAAAAAGCCACTCTCAGCCTTTCTTATATGTCCCCACTCAGTACTGAAAGACATTAAGAAAACTTTTAAGAATTCATTTAAGAAAAATGAATTTAAGAAAATAATTGAAAAACATTAAGAGAAACATCGACAGCAGAGAGGGCCATCAATCTTACGTGGTGCCAACATGTGGTCATTTGGAAGAGAAAAATATCTTAAATACTCTTGCCTTCATTATTCAAAACTTGAAGTTGTTAACATATAAAGAATTCTTTAATGCAAGTGAGTATTGTAAATTGTTAGTGTCCATAAAGCACGACCTTGCATACTCTTAAATAACTGTAATCATATTCCGGGTTTCACAGCCTATGAAGCATTTAGCATTATTTCAGTATCAATTTATGTAAGCTCTATGATAAATTTTCAATACATTTAGGAAACTCCTAGTGCTCTACATTAAAGTATAAGCTATAACCCCGCAGAAAAATAAAGCCAGTGCAACACACAGCATAAGTGAAAGACAGATAAATGTACTGTAAAATCAAATACTTATATGAATTATTACTGTATCACTTCTTGGATGTAAAATTACATAAACGTAAAATAAGCAAACATTTCGATAAGACCAAGGCAATCTAGCATGTTTATTAACATAAAAGGTTTATAGTTTTCCAGAGAGCCATTATCAAAGACAGGATTTTCAAACCAATCACATATAAGAAGTGTGAGATTTAAGCTGACAAACGAAGTTGTAAAAGTTGTTATCATTTAGTAGGAATTACAAATAACAACATTTATGCTCAGACTTTTTCCATGAGTTATTACAGAGTAGAACCTTAAATGCATGCGGCAACCCAACATTTCTTTCTCTGAAAAAGAGGCATAAGAAATTTGTACTTTAAAGTTGATTTTGTCCTTTGTCATGGTTTAAGCCCAGCCGTAACTCAGAACCATGCAGCCACTCTCTCACTCTCACCTCCTTCCTCCCTCCCCCCCCCCCCCCCCCCCCCCCCCCCCCACTCCCAGGAGGAGAATCAGAAGAATGTCACTCTGTCACTCTCCCACTCTCCCAGGTTGAGATAAGAACAGACTAAGGTATAACATAAAACCACTACTGCTACCACCAATAATAATAATGATAAGGGAAATAACAAGGGAAGAAAATATAACTGCTCACCACCCGCCAACCAATACCCAGCCCAACCGAGCAGTGATCTAGGCCTTCCTCGTAACTGCCCCCAGTTTCTATACCAGGTATGATGTGGTATGGAATGCCTGTTTGGCTAGTTTGGGTCAGGTGTCCTGTCTCGGCTTCCTCCCAGCTTCCCCTCTTCCCTGGCAGAGCATGAGACTCGGAAAGTTTTTGGTCAAGAGTAAACATTACTGAGCAGCAACTAAAAACACCAGTGTTATCAGTGCTGTTCCCAGGCTGAAAGTTAAAACCATAGCACGGCACCAGCTACTAGAAGGAGAAAAATGACTGCTACTGCTGAACCCAGGACAGTATCCACCCTTTATTCCATACCATTTATGTCATGTGCAGATCCCACATTTTCAATACACCATCACTCTTATCTCATGTATATACATATATATATATGTATATATATACATCCATCCACAGAGAGAGAGAGAGAGATCATAGAATCATAGAATAGTTAGGGTTGGAAAGGACCTCAAGATCATCTAGTTCCAACCCCCTTGCCATGGGCAGGGACACCCCACACTAAACCATATCACCCAAGGCTTCATCCAACCTGGTCTTGAACACTGCCAGGGATGGAGCATTCACTACCTCCCTGGGCAACCCATTCCAGTACCTCACCACCCTAACAGTAAAGAATTTCTTCCTTATATCCAGTCTAAACCTCTGCTGTTATCATTCCTTAGTGCATGGACCACTCCCTATAAAGCTGCTGAGTCCATATGGTCCGTGAAGTCGGGCTCCATCTCTTGTAACAGTCTTTCAGAGCAGGAGAAGCTGTCTGCAGTGTTGGATCGTTGGCTGCTGATGCTGATTGCTCCTTTACCGCAGAACTTGTCTGGTTTCATCAAAATTCATTCTTTGTTGGGATGATGGTCGGAGGTAAATCAGGGCCAGTCACTGGTGACCTGAAGACATGTAGTTGGTGGGCTATAAAAGCGCTATATAGCAGGCAACAGCATACAATTGAGTTCATTGGCTGTTTTCCCCTAAAATCAAATCTTCTTGAGGTACGCATCTGACTTCCCCTTCTTCCCACACTACCCATCAAGTATATCCAGGTTCCTGAGCAAAAGCAACCCCGTGAGTGGGTTTCCCTTTACCTGAAGTAGGCATAACCCAGGCTGTCTTCCCCAGCAAATTCTTTACGTGCACCACAGAAACTTTGTCCCCTTCTACTGTATGTAAAAGTTCTGACTGTGCTGGACCAGCCCTGTTGGCAGACCCTCTGGTGTTGACCAACCAGGTGGCCTTTGGTAAGTGTGTATCCCAGTTCCCCCACCCATTGAAAATTCCCCCACCCATTGCTCTCAGTGTAGTTTTTAACAGCCCGTTGTACCTTTTGATTTTCCCAGAGGCTGGTGCATGGTAAGGGATGTGATATACCCACTCAACGCCATGCTCTTTGGCCCAAGTGTCTATAAGGCTGTTCTGGAAATGAGTCCCATTGCCTTACTCAATTCTCTCTGGGGTGCCGTGTCGCCACAAAATCTGTTTCTCAAGGCCCAGGATAGTGTTCCAGGCAGTGGTTTTGGAGCACAGCGTATGTTTCCAGCCATCTGGTGGTTGCTTCCACCATGGTAAGCACATGGCGTTTGCCTTGGCAGGTTGGCGGCAGTGTGATATAGTCAATTTGCCAGGCCTCCCCGTATTTATACTTCAGCCATTGTCCTCCACACCAAAGAGGCTTTAACCGCTTAGCTTGTTTAATTGTAGCGCGTGTCTCACACTCATGAATAACCTGGGAAATAGTGTCCATTGTTAAGTCCACCCCTTGATCACAAGCCCATATGTATGTTGCATCTCTGCCCTAAATGGCCTGAAGTGTCATGAGCCCACCAGGCCAAAAATAATTCACTTTTATGTTGCCAATCTAAGTCCATCTGAACCATTTCAGTCTTAGCAGCTTTGTCAATTCCTCCTTCCCTAGCAAGTGATCCCAGCTGCTTGGCTTCCCTGCCTTCTAGTTTGTGACTGTTGACCCCATTGTCCCAGCATTGGAGCAACCAGGTGATGATGTGCTCCCCTGGTTGATGGGTAAAATCTTTTTGCATATTCTGTAGCCTGGTTGAGGTCCGAGGCCGAGAAGTCACCTCTTCTTCTTCCCCTGATTCATGTGATGATGACTCCTGATCAGATGCTGTCCCAGGTAGCAAGTGCATTGTCATTTCTTCTTCATCCTATTTCTTCATCTTTCTTGTCTTTTTGTTTGCTTTTCCCCTTGCATACAGGGGCAACCGATATTGTCATGAACTGGTCCTCTGGTTTAGCTGCAGTGTTTATCACTGCGGTTGGAATGGCTGCAGTATCTGTTGTTGGAGTTTGGGCAGCTGCTGTATTTGTCACTGGGGTTGGCATAGCTGCTGTGCTTGAAGCTGGAGTACCTGCACTGTCTGTTATGGTTGAAGTTTGAGTAACTACTGTACTTGTCGCTGGGGCTGGTGTACCTGCTGTACTTGGAGCTGGAGTAGCTGTCCTGTCTGTTGCTTTGCCATCAGATCCAGGGATATTTTTTTCCTTTTGAAGTTGCTGGATAGGGTTGAAAAAGGCCCTGTAAGCACAGGCCAAGCCCCAGCACATTGCCATGATTTGTCCTTCTCTGGTATGACCAGAATGACAACACACCTCATTTAAGTGTTTTAATAATTTTCCTGGATTTTTCACTTGTTCAGTGGTGAAGTTCCAAAGCACTGGAGGGTCCCACTGGCTTAGATACTTGCCCATACTGTCCCACACACCTTGCCACTCATGACACAGCATCCTGCCCCAGCAGTACCCAGGGACGCCAAGGCTTTCTGCCCCACAGCACCCAAGGCAGGATGTATCATACACCCATGGCACAGTCCTCTGTCCCCACAGCAGCCTCTGGCACGTACTCACAACGTTTTCTTCAAGCATTGACAAATATAACCTATCAATGAAAGTGATCAGAAGCAGAACACTTCTTCATTGCCTTTTTACAGAGGCTTACTTACACATCCAAATGCTGTGTAACACACATCAGGCTGTATTCTACCTTATCACCCTCCAGTTACATCTAAACAGCATCAATTACACAATTTGTCTTATTTCTGATGTGGTGTGTACAGACAACTGTAGGCAGCCTTTGCTTGGATTGCTAGCATGGATGTCCTTAGCATCTTCAGTGCATCTTTACTAAAGTTCAGGGACTGACCAATATTGGGCTTCTATAATTTCTGACACCGTCAAACACTAACAAACAGAGTCTATGTTTTTTTCCCTAAAAAAAATAAAAAAAAATAAAAACAGATCTAGTTTTCACTGACGTGAAAAGGTGATTAGCTGCAGAGCATCACCTTATCATCAGAGAAAAGATGCTTTGTTTTCATCTAGACCAGGCCTTTGACAGAGAAGGATATATTTTACAAGTGTTCCTCATCTTAAATTCCTGCACCTCACATTTCATTGCAAAACAGCTGGGCTTTATATTCCTTATTGAGGTTAATGCTAATTTTCTAAACTTCTTGCTGGCCTGCATAAGCCTTGGGAACAGCTCTGGGGGTGAATTTAAATTTATGGTTTTAGTTCAGGTGTGAATCTGCCAAAGATTATCTCCAAATAATACCCACTTATGCTGCTCCATTCTCAAAGCACACAGAAAACAGTCTTTTCTACTGAAAATGCTTATGTGCTCTAACCTCTAATGGGTATTTAGTCCATGGGGAAATATGACTCATGCCAATAAAAGCATGCTTCCCATTTTACCACTTCAACCCCAAAACTTCTAAGTATCTGAAGCATACCAAAAAAGTTAATCACTTTTCATTAATAAGAAAATGCATCCTAAAAGCAGCCTTTTACATGGGTAGTTTGATATCTATGATGCTATAAAACCAGAAAATGAGCCCAGTAGGCTGAGCAGAAATCAACAAGAAAGGCAGCCACATACCCAGATGCTACTGCTGCTGCAGGAAAGCAAATTTTTTAGTTCACCATCTGGAGTCTACTGCTGCCAAGCACATCTTGTGAGTAGTCAATGATACTGAATCTATTGCTGAGGCACATTCCCTAAGATGGAAAAGGATTACACACAGACACTTCTGTAGTACCAGCAAGAAAGACTTAACTGAAATTATCATGTGTCAATCCAATCTGAAGAAGACAGTTATAAAAGAGCTTTCCATATACAAAAGTTCAGCCTCTAAAGTTTGGGCTAAGCTTTTCAAAAAGGCAATAATAATACTTAGGTGAACTATGGAATATTTTTGTCACTGTTGTTCTACTTTTTTTTCCTGTTTTTTGGGTTTTTTTCAAGTATTGCCTATTTATATTATCAATACATGGCTTTGGTATGTGATCACATACAAGATGCTAATGTTCTAGACTATACAGGGGTGCAAATAAAACCAGTTGTAAATTATACTGTAGTACCTATATTCTGTTCTCTTTCACTGTTTCATTTCTAGTTTACATGAACACTATTTTGTATGAATTAAGTCAATCATCAAAAGCAACTAAAATGTAATTCCTGCAGTTATCAGACTATTAGATTAGTCATAATTCCACTAAGATCAAATTCATGTTTAAAAAATCTTAGATTTCTCAAGTATAATCATCACAAAAACAATTTAGATGCCACAATTGGAAAGGACTGTAAAAGCCCAACTTTTAAGCCTGAAGAGAGATGTGCAAACAATAGGATTCTGGTTTAACCCTTTTTTTTTCCTTAAAATTCATACTATTTTACTTGCTGAGACAGGAACATGAGTTGTGACAGACTTATACAACTAGAAGAAATATACCTACTCATGAAGTGCAGTCCCTTGACCTTCACTGAGCAGTAACATTATTCACTCAGTAGGTCTCTGATTTTATCATTCTTTCAATGCCAGGCACCAGCTTTATCAAAGAACAGCCAGAAAAGTGTAGCATCATGAATATTCACACACATGCTGTGGGAATATTGATGGAAAGGCATTGTGGAAAATCACATTTACACTAGAGCACAGTTAGCAAGTAAATAAATAAATAAATAAATAAAGTTCTTGGCAGCAGAAAAGAGTTATTACTTTTCCAAATTGTAAATGACCAGATTCTTGCCATAAGGGCAGTGAGTGTTTATTCCTTCCAAGGGCAGACAAACTTCGATTCAGACAGTAACTGACTGTTAGTTTCTATTGAGAATCAAGATTACTTATCCAGTGTAATCTTAGGCTGCAGTTATGGGAAGGAATAGACACAATTTCTTTGTACATTGCAACTGGTCCAGGTTCTGCTGGGCCTGGACACTTCCTGGTTGCATCACTAGTGTCATCTGACATTAGGAGTGGCTGAATTCCAAGACTCCTCTCACCCTCTTCCCTCTTTCCTGCGTGATCACATGAAATAAATGGATACAGATAATTTTGTGAGACTCCAGCCCCAGATTCCTATATTACTGCATCACGGACGGTGATTTGCAGTGAAGTCCTAACCAAATAACGTAGTCTTTTGAACACTGCAGGGTTGTGCAGTGGTGTGATATGGCTAATGTATTTAAATAATTATTTTCTGTAATGGATTTCGATGTGTGAATGCAGTTAAACATGTCCACACACACACACAAAAAAAAAGTATCTGTCCTGAATACACATTGAAACAGTGACATAAATTAACTACATCTCTATCACCAAGAGTTATTTGGATTTCAAATTACTTTTTATGTTCTAGATTACAGAACCTTTTAATTCATCACAACACCAACCACCTCCTAAAATAGCAATGTCCTCTAACTTCTAATTTTCAGAGATTTTTTGTTCATCAGTATATGAAATTATGAAAATTAATGTGGTGGTGGTGCTAGTTGGGTAATGTGCCACTAATAGTGTCAAACATATTTCCTGAGTTTAGATATACTAAGCCTGTATCAGACATCATCACATCTAGTTTTGATAGCATGTATAGCAAAGATCGCATCTTTGGAATTTATACAGCATTTTCATGCAACATGTCACAATGTACTGCCTTTACCTACAAGAGCAAAGCAAAAGGCAACTACTTGCTAGGTTTCCAGGTTTTTTTCTCCTTTTCACTCTTGCAATAGTCTTTTATTTCTACATATATGAGTTCCACTGTACTTGAATATATAAACTGGGCTGTATTCATTTCACAAGTAAATTCAAACCATTCATTTTCACTAATGAAAATAATGATCCGAGCATAAGATGCCAGAAAGTCTGTATTTAAATCTTAATGTCATATATTAGTGTTACTACTATTCAGTCATTTCAACTATTTGTTGCATGTTACTTTATGTAATACTGGAATAAGTTGCCAGAATGATCATCCTCGATTCTGACTACCAGTGTTGTTTTGCCATTCCAAAAGCAATGACGGTTTTCACTGATAAGAAAGTCATCACATTTGCTTAATTCAGATATTTGAATGTGATTTCTAGGATTCATTGAAAGTTTGACATATGTCCTTCAGCTATAGCTCTGCAGCTTTCCACTCTCAGCTCCCCTACAGCTCTCTGAAAAAAAAATTTATATAATCTAAAATAACTGATGAGGTTTATCCTTTAAATAGGTCCCAGTTATGGTCCTTCACTGAACTTCCTGTGTATATTCTTCTGCGAATCATCAGTGGTATAACACAGGAGGTTGTAGAATGTTTTTAAGAAAATGTTTCCCTCTAAGTTGAAGCATTTTTAACCTCACCCAGCAAAGAAGTCTCTGTAATTTAAAGAAATTGAAAGATATTTCTGTCGAAACAACACACAAATAGCTCTAATGATTCTCTTGTTTACTCTAGATGCTTGAAGAATAGGAAAGGTGAGGGGATAGGCTTGAAAAGTTTTAAAAATTCCTAAATACCAAGGAAATCCATGAGCTATACATTAATGAAAAAAAAAAACAAAAACACTAGCCTGTATTTCTTGAGCTCTGAATCTGAGCAACTGAGCAAAGTTTTTTATTTCAGGTTAAGATTTTCTTTCTGAATTCAGTATGGATACTTATTATCACTCTACAAATAATTCAGAATGTTAATGATGCTTTAATGTACCACGAAAGCAGGAGGGGTCTGCACCATCAGCACTGACCCTAGCACATTTCAACTGAGAGAAATTTGGTAAGATTGTTACCAGAATAACCTGTTAGAGAATTAATGTATTCATGGGTATCACTTCCCATAGTGAATTTAGAAAAGATAATAAACATTTTCTAAGGCTTTCTGTACTCCCACATTAAATGAAAATGTGTATTTCCATACTTTACTATCATAATACTGTTTTCAAAATAGACTTAGAATATTCACATCCACCACCTTTTTGTCAATGATAGCTTTACACTAGATTAACCTGCAACGAATTGAACATTCTTCTTTATCGCAGTAACAACAGAGCTTGGGATTGACATTGTTTTATTGCAAATAAAGCTATGAAGTTAAAGCTCATTAAGTTCTTTGATACAGTTTGTGCTAGGAAGGATGAAGCTTAGTTTTCTGTCTTGTATGATTGTATCAATCACCAGTGCCATTCAGGAAGGAAAGAACACAGCATTCTACAAAGGTTATTAGACTAAAAACTAAGCAAGTTTTCTGCCATTTTTCAGACCTCTTAAAATAAGCATCACTATTCATTTCAAAGAATATATAATTGAGAGGTTTACTTCATGCAAACAGATTTCTACCTAGCTGTAGCAAACTTCATTGTGTCCTTTCATGGAAAGATCATGCAATGAACACTCCTGAACTCATCACAACACATCCATATGCTGTAAATTGGCTAAAAATCTTTTTTTTTTTTGATAGTTCATTGTTTAGGCTGTTTTCTACTGATGTGACTTCTGGCAAGGTTTAGAATAAAGATGGAGGAACGTCCAACTGTATGTGAATCCATGCCCAGAGTCACCGAACAGCAGAATTTTCTGTGCTTGTGTAAGCATCCTACAAGAAGTCATAAAAAGTTTTTATAGTATTCACGGCTTCACAATTACAAACACATTGATGACGAGGATTTGGCAAAGAAAGAATTCAGGAAATGAGACACAGGCTGTACTGTATAGTACTCAGAAATTATGTCTTGCAAGATATCTACTTTTTTTCCTGATATGTCACTGTTAATTCCCATTTAGGTGACAGCTGAGAAATATTTCTGATGGAGGGCAGGTTTCAATATCTGATCTAAACACAGAGCCAAGATATATTATTTGAACTCAGACTGCAAGGCAGCAGTGTACATCAGCCTGTTACTATGGAACTGCGTTTATTGAGTCTGGAGAAGAGAAGGCTCAGGGGGGACTTTGTTGCTCTCTACAAGTACCTGAAAAGAAGATGCAGCAAGTAGATGGCTGATCTCTTCTCCCTGATAACAAGTGATAAGACAAGAAATAACAGCCCCAAGCTGTGCCAGGGGAGGTTTAGACTGGATATTAGGAAGACTGTTCACCAAAAGGGTGATCAGGTATTGGAAGAGGTTTTCCAGGGAAGGATATGGTGGAATGACGTCCCTGGAAGTGCTCAAACTGTGTAGATGAGGCCGTTAGTGACACAGTTTAGTGGTGGATTTGGCAATTCGAGGTAATTTTATGCAAACAGATACATAATTTTTCCAGGCATTCAGTAAAAACAGTTGAGCCACACAATCTGCATGTCACCACCATAACCGTGAATCTCTGCACAATGTTATTTAGCTGTACACTATGGTTATTACTGCTGTAATCTGGTGGTGGGCCACATAGATCCATGATCCGCACCTTATGCAAGAAAGCATTAGAACAATTGCCTATCATATCCCACATGAGTTTTTTAGGTGTTGTCTTTATGGGCACTTAGGACCATGCTTCTCCATCTAATTTAGGAATTTAGAAATTTATGCATTTCTTCAAAAATTTTTTTCACACACACACACAAGATCTTGAGATCTAGATTACAGAGAAAATTAATATTCTAGGAAGGTCTCATTATGGATTTTTTAACCAGCTGAATAGCACAGTGTTGCCTTGAAATATTAGAGAATTTCTTCTTAAAGCAACACTACAATGTATATTTTCCCTTAAGAATACTAAATAGTCAGCACTTAAAGAGAATTTCTAAGTAACTGATACATTTGCATGACTTTAATGTCTAAACCCATCTAATTCAAGACATATTTCTTTTGTAATGGTATAGCAAACATTCCTCCTACATCAATCTTTAGTGCAGTGCAAGTATGCATAAAGACTGAAATATTTATGTTGCTTCCATTCATTTCTATAAAATACCGCAGAACCTAGTTTCTGTCCTAACTTGCGTATGTTGTTCTCTTGCTGGATTTGTTAAGTACAATGATTAATATTACATAGGTACCAAAAATTCTGTCTTCTCTTTTATGATCCTTTATTAGCCACATGAATCTCTGTAGGGTGATACTGCAAATTGTTTGCTGTATTCAAGATTTGTTTGGTGGCAAATTAATTTTGTTAGGATCATCATTCAAGACTGAGTATTTTTTTTATTAATTGTTCTCTGAACTGAGGACAAGATACTATTATTCTACCTGAAATCTAAATCAGATCTTTTCCTGCAATTTGTGTTTAATATTCCTCTTAGGTCCTTGATGTAGTAATTGCATCAGCTGCTATTATATTCTTTCATATAAAAACACACACAAACATTAGGTTTTTCATGATTTTAACAAGTGCAGATTACCCAGCAGTAATGAGATGAATTGCATTGGCATTGCAAAGACAGCATCATGTTACTACAGTTAAACTAATGACCTAAACAGCAGAACTGATAGAAAACTGGGCTATCTGCTTCATGCTAAAGCAAATTTAACAATATTAACATTTTCTTATTGCTCATGGAAGTACTGCATAATCTCTACTCAAGTCTTTGACTGGCAATCTGGATGACACTAACCTACACTACTACAGCTAAACCACTGGTCTACAATCCTGCAGCTCCCAATTAAACTTTTTGTACTGATGTCATCTGAGTAACTACTATAAAAATTCTATAATAGATAGATTAAATGTTAAATTGGTTTCTGGTGGTGGATCACACTTTCTGTCTTCTTGTCAGGGTGACTAGAATTTAATGTATGATTGACATGACATTAAAACAGCACTGTAGTTTAAACTAACGAGTTTCACTTTTGGGATTAGTGACAGAGAAACCTGCAAGGAAAAGGTTCTTATTTAGGGCAGGATTTTTTACTTCCAGGTACAGTTGGTCTGCAACTTCCCTTTCTTCCCCTAGCATTTGCACTGAAATTGTGTACCAGTGCAGCATTCATCAAGGTAAAGAAGGAATGGGATTTTATATATTTTTATAAGAATTACTTTCATCTTTCACATTTTTTTTAATATACTTTTACAGAGTCGTGTAGTGGAAATGCTACTTCATTTTCCTATTCTAACTGGATAAGAAAGATAAGTACTAGAATTTTACTGATATAATTAATTATAATATATTTAGCATTCTCAGATCACAGTCTATCATTTTTAGGTTTTGGTTCAATTAAAAGAGACAGGTTACCCATTCCAAGAAGGACAAAGTCCACAAGAGACAAGTGGAGAGGTAGGCTGTCCTTAAGACTGACTGGACAATATAGGACAAGCTGCTTCTCCTGCCATCACGTGAAAAGAGATTATAGCAAAGTTAGGTCTCCCACAAACTCTTTGATACAGACACACAAGTATCCCTTCTACCTCTCAGTAGCAGGAGAGATACGAGAAATTAGGGGAAAGAAATTACTTACTCTGATGTCAAAGACACCATGCTGATTAATAGGACTTTTTTCTCCTCATAAGAAAAACATCACCATAATGGTCTTTTCCACAGGGTTAAGGTTTACAGTTTGGAGCGTTACTGAAGTCTATTAGACACAGATGCACTCACTTGAAATGAGAGTGGAGAAGCAGCATACGGAAGTGTGGCAGATCTCTCAGACATGTAATCCAGGGAGCATGCACTGCATCCAGTAATGCTCTTGGAGCTTTAGTATTCCTATTACCAGTGAATTTACCTCTGTGTTACTACTAGCCCATACACTGCATTCTGTAAAGATAATGACTGCTACATAATTAAACCGTAAATACACACCATAATAAGACACAAGGTTTATGCTATGAGCTTCTGAAATTTTACTCATGAAATACAAATTTATTTCTCTAGCAGTGTTATTGAATGTGTCACTATCCTACTAGCTCATTGCATCACTAGTAAGAGTCATGCATCACTGTAAGATTATAATGAAACAGAACCATTATCTGCTACAGTATTTCTGAAGTAGGTCATTGTTTTATCAGAAAATTATGAAGTTTCAATATGTGTTTGTAACTTCATATAAGACAAGTTTGCATTGTATCATCAAGCTTTTGTACTCTACAAGCAGTCTAGCATAGACAACTTGTTTTAAAACAAGAAACAACTTTTCTAATTTCTGTTTTATGATGTGCCTTATTAAAATACTAGCAATAAACCAACAACATAGTTATATTGTATGGAAACCTTTTTCTGAAATGAAAATCAACTGCAAAGAAAAAAAATAGTTACAGAAGTAAGGCACAGACAGTGAGTTACAGCGCCCACTGCAGAAGTCTTAGCTAGCTAAGGCATTAATATTTCATGTAGTATGCTTTCTTCTATGATCTAGTCATATCTAATCTCCTGTATCTCTAGCAGCTAAATTTCACATTTAAGATATCATCAAAATAAGTGACAATGGGCTTCAATTACAACTCGCAATAAATACCAACAGTATGTTAGTTGCATTTACTGTCCCATTTTGGGCTGATGCCAACCTCATGAAGTTTAATCATGACAGTATGGTTAAATTTTAGGGATTTTAGGTGTAGAGTTTTCAATGAATCGTGATAAACACTTCTATGTGGATATGGACATGGCCTGTCAAACAAAAAGCACTGAATGTCAGACATCAAAAGAACCACACAACACTGAAAAAGAAAAGATGGTATTACTTCTCTGTAAGACGATTATTTTACCATGCCTTGCATTGCTATTTATGACTGCTTAATTAGGAGATAATTCTAAATCATTATTAGATAATTGCTGCATAAATTGAAAATGCTGAAAAACTGCTACAGCAAAACCATTCAACAACTGAAACTCAAATCCTAGGGTATCCTAATATGTATCTCCTTTCCTTATATCCAAGTACTCAAAATATTTAGGATCAAATCTTAACATCCTTTCCACTGCTACTGAAGCAAAATTCGTACTGGACTTGATAAAAGAATTTCAACTAGAAAGTCAGCTTCATCACAGCCCAACTTAAATGCCTCTGGGCAAATGCACGCAGCACAGGAAATAAACTAGATGAGTTAGAGACATGCACACACATCTCCAGGGCTACTGTCTTACTAGCAAAACAGAAATGTGGTGAGATGGTTCCTATGACTGGAGTGTTGGAATGGAAGGATACAGGCTCTTCCTGAAGGACAGGCAGGGAGGATGAGGAGGGGGTTTCACCCTTTATGCCAGTTGGAGTGCACAGAGCTCCCCCTACAGTTCTGCATACAACTCTCGGGCCCCCAACATAGGGACATGGACCTATTGGAATGAGTCCTGAGGAGAGCCAGGAAAATGATCCAAGGACTGGAGCACCTCTCCTATGGAGACAGGCTGAGAGAGCTGGGCTTAATCAGCCTGGAGAAGAGAAGGCTCCAAGGAGACTTTAGTGCAGCTTTCAGTACCTAAGGGGGTCTACAAAAAATCTGAAGAGCAACTTTTTACGAGGGCATGTAGTGAGAGGACAAGGGGTAATGGCTTTAAAATGAAAGAAGGTAGATTCAGATTAGTTTAAAAATGTTGGTTTTGGACATATACCTTCTCAATGAACAGAAAAAGTATTTTAACCTTGTCTGTAGCACATTACTGTGGAAAGGGGAAAAAAATAAAAAAATTAAAGAGTGTTTTTGTTTGTTTTTTTTTTTTTTTTTTAAGATGCATTTGGAGACTGCCTTTTTGTTTGAGTGCACAGGCAGTTAGCAGGTCATGAAATGAAAGCCATTGCCACTGCCAGAATACACTATACTTAGAAAAGCAGCAACTAAAAACTGTAAGCAGTTTTACATGCAGGATATCTCATCAGAAAAAAAGAATAATAATCGGAGATAATTTCAAAGCTGAGGATTCACCATGGGGAGCTCTTCTATGGTTGAAACTAAAGAAAACAATGTCAAATTCTCACAAAGAAAACTGTGAAATTGAATTGTAAATCCCACTGATGTAATCCCAAGAAGTGCATCCCATTAACTCAGATACATTATTTATCATTATTCAGGTGAATAGAAATTTTCCAAGTAATAAACTTTTCCCATGAAAATACAAGTGAAAATACAATTGAAAATTCCAATGAAAATTATTACTAGAAAGTGTATCTGCTGTGCTGACTTCTAATTTAGATAGATTTCTTCAGAAATACTAGAATGCATGATCAAACACATTCAGGCTGTTTTACTACATCCTTTGAACTTTGTCTTTTACATCCTATAATTGCATTCTCAGTGCAAAACTATCAGATAATTCTTAAAAATAATGAAAAGTTCACTTTTGTTTCAGTGAGAAACAAGAAAAGTTTATGAAAATCTCAAAATATTTTACTATACATTCCTCATTTATTGAAACCCATTTTTATCTGTCTAGACTTTCATCAGTATTTCAAAAAGAAGTTTCACATTGTATTTCATGTCCTTCCCTGCCTGTAATCACTTTAGTGACTGATTCTACAACTACCCAGAAAATAGCTTCCATAGTATCAGAGATGAGCCCATGACTCGGTGAGGTTTCTGTTCAATATGATTTTGTAATATATCTTTATTCCTGCATTCCTTGCTGACACTTTCTAACTGATCTTCTAGTCTTCTGACAGCCTCAACTTTCCATTCATTTACTGTAATCTCATTAATCATTGGGTTTTTTCACTTTAAACTTGATGTCTGATAAATAAAGTTGGGCAGTCTTGCTCACAAGGAGACAGAAAACAACACATCAAGTTACAGTACAATGTGAAAAAATAAAAGTAGAAAAATATAAAATCAAACTTACACATTTAACTAAATTATTGTTAATATAAGAAGGCTTGGAATTAAACACTGTTTGCTTATGTGGTGGAACATAAGGTTGATTTTTTTCATCTTGTGAGACAAAGCAGTACTGACATAGAGGAATTCTGTGGCTAACTTGATGTGAAATTCAAAGAAAGAACATAAATCTGTTCTCATAAAAGTAACGCTTCTTTTTACAAATCTGTTTTTTGTAGATCCTAGTGTAAATAACCTTCAGAGGACAACTGGATGGTTGCAGTTCAGCAAGACCAGGTTCAAAGCAATACAGGCAGTCTGAAGTGGTAACTTTCCTGGTTGTTCATCTGCACTCCCTGACCACAGTTCACCTTCATCAGCCATTGTCCCCTATAAATTCTGTATCTGTAATGTCTAGAAGGGTGATGACTACAAAGTCGGGGCAGGAGTTTCGCAAGCCAGTATTGCTACCAACTCTCATCTCATGACACTTTCCTGTTTTATATTCTGATAATTTGGCAGGATCAATGAAAATTGACTTAGATAACGTGCAAGTATAGATCATCATCTCACTACCTTTTCCACATGACATAAGAAAAATATTAGAAGTAACTAGATGGAAAGCAGAAGGCAAAGATACACAAAAAAGTACTAGTTCAACTGGTATAGTTTAAAGGATAAACTCACACACTGAACTGAACTCACACTGAAACAGAAGCAAACTCAAATTGAGTACAATTGCTTTGACTCTAACTTAATTATGTTAATCAGCTAGATAATGTGAAAGACAAGTATAGTTTGCACCCTTGGAGCAGAAGAGATATTAGCAAGGGAATAAGTCATTAACTTTGGAGGAACAGCAAGGGAGAAAAAGGTAATTATTATATATGGAAAATTAAGGGTGATCTGAGAGGTATGAAGAAAATTATAATGTGTCATAAACCCAGCAATTCCACTAAGCTAATTTTTGCTGTATCTTTTAGTGATGCTAAATTTTGTGTCAAGATTTATATACTGAAGATATTTTGCAAGTTTTCCTTTAGAATTAGGGATCAGAAATAAGGTCAGAAATGAAACAACTACTTTTGGACGAATGTTTTCTCAGTGTTGACTGAGATGAATTGTTTTCACTGAGTTTATTTCTTATCGTCTATATAAATTTACTTTGAAACACAGAGATTATCTGACCTGATTTGCTAAGCAGACCTTCCCTGTGATAAATATACAATGTATTTTACATTCACTAGTGCATGTGTAAGAATGGCATTAATTATACAACATTCTCCTTGTACAATGAGAAAATATATTTTCCTTACTAGAAAAATTTCCTTTATTCCATTAGAAAATTAGCAAATATTTTGCAACGTATCTTTAGCCAACTTGATGTTTATGTATTGTGACATGCCTTGTCCTTAATCTGAAAAATGAATTCGAGATTGAGCTACCAAAAGTACCTATCATTGTCTCAATTCAACATAAAGAAATAGGCGCATATAAACTCAGCAAATGCTTAGTGATTTAATAACAGCTTTGCTTGATTAATAATACTCTTTTCTTTTAAACACATTTGTATTGCTAAGAACAATTATTCCACAAGAGGACGCTCTAATAAATTTTAAAACCACCTGAAGAAATCTAATCTTTTTTACTAAGTAGATTACTTGCACTCCTCTATTGAGTGTAGTCAGTGGAAACCTATTTGATCACAGTGTTAAAGGGCACTAGGAGAACAGAGCACCTCAAATCACCTGATTTTCAATGTCCTCAAATCCCAGAGATAACTATTTGAGCAAAACCAAGAAAAATAGCCTGTGCAACATGCTTTCAATATGCATCAATTTTCCCATTACTGGAAAAGACTTTTTTATCACCATGCTTACGCATCCCCATAATGTGATACTAAAGAAGATGGTCAAAAGTGACAAACTACTTTTGTTAAAAAAAGCTTCCCTAACCTATTAGAAACTTCACAAGGAGAAAGGCTATAGACCTTCCTTGGGGATGCACACTGTTCCTATTAAGATCATTGCAAAGTCTGATGAAATTAATACTACAGGCTTGCTTCTTGCAGGTAGGTGTCTGTCTATATATTTATATTCAGTTTTGCTCAGCTGCTTCCCAGGGGCAAGTACACCAGAACAGGGTTAGGAAGAGACCAGGCTGTAATTACCTAGTAATTTCAATGTTTCTTTGAAGGCAGCAATTACCTTCTCACATGCAAAAAGAGTCTATAAAAGGCAGAAGGGATCAATCAGGTCATGTTCTCTGGGTGTATCAATGGCTAAAGGGATTAGTTATATTCAAAGAGGAGAGATCTGCTGCCTCCGGCAGGGCTGCAGCAACGCATCTCCATTGTGAACAGAACACTCCCCAGCCAGACTGCAAAAGTCTCTCAAAACTTGGCCCAGCTGTGGCTGGAGTCAGATTAAATAACACTCTGAGGTCCCTTGAACCTAAATTATTCCAAAGCTATGTGACTACATGAATCTATGACTTAGCATGCAGCTCTTCTGCTCAGTTTTATAAAAGACTAAATTAATTTGCTTTTATCATGTTGATAGTAGTAATAAAAGAAGCTTGTATCAGATACATCGTCTGCCAGCAACCAAGGCCTGCCAGCTCATGTGACTTTTAAATACTACTATTGAGGACTTTTTCTTCCATTTCCAAGTGACTCATCACTTGATTCCATTGGTTTTCAGTAGAACATTAAAATGTCACAGAAGAGATTCTGAAACCACTTAAATATTTATAACCCAGAAAATGAATGAAAAAACCCCAAGGCACTGAGAATAGACATTCATCGCAGGTAAAATGGTATACAGTGATAATGGAGCTATGTTAATGAAGAAGACATAAAACTAGCAGCCTGTGTCACAGTGATGATTGATTGTGATGTTAAGGCAGGCATGAACTATGGCTGAAGCTCTTCCACGTTGTTCAAACAGTCAAAAGGATTCTCTCCAAAGTAAATTCTTTTCAATTTCTTAAAGTAAGATTTGTCATGTCAAGCCTTCCATTTACTTGAGATATTTAGTGACTTGTCTGTCTTTATAGCTCCTTTTTTTTTTCACACAACCTTTAGGAACTTTCTGGGTTTTGCAAATACTACTTGGAATTGGTCAACCCATTACACAGTTATAAATGAAAGAATATATTCCCTGTAAAATATGATCAGTATCTTTGTTTCATAGGAATCAGTTCTTCAAATATAGAATTAATAAGCACATCCTTTATCATAGAATGGTTGAGGTTGGAAAGGACCTTAAGACCATCAAGTTCCAACCCACCTACTATGGGCAGGGACACCTCAAACTAGACTATGTCACCCAAGACTCTGTTCAACCTAGCCTTGAACACTATCTCAGATGTAGCATTTACCACTTCTTTGGGCAACCTGTTTTAGTGCCTCAAAAAGAATTTCTTCCTTATACCTAACCTGAACTTCCCCTGTTTAAGTTTGAATCCATTACTCCTTGTCCTATCCATCAAATGTTTCATTCTTCTTATAGGTTAATGACTTTCTACAGGCTTTCCTTATTTGCTTAATATACGATTAGCTCAGAAAGTCCGAACAAAACACTGCCCACAGCAATAATGTTTTAGTCTATCTACAAACAAACAAAAAAGTTCTAAAAATTGGAAAAGAAAAAAGTTGAAAGGTAACACCAGTGATCTGATTCTTCACCTACTGCTCCCTTTGCTTCTCAACAGTTTCCATTCCCCTGTTGGCCTTGGTTTTGGCTCGTCTTCCCCTAGCTTGCTGCTCTGGATAACTGGATTGACAACCCGAGAGGTCTTTTCACCTAGATCATGAGGTTAACTGGAATATCATAATATTAACAACAAACCGTTTCATAGGCAACTCATGCTGTTTCCCTCTCTGTGCTACTTTATACTGTAATAAATTTTGCATGTCCTTGAAGGCCATAGAGCAGTGCATGAATAAATCACCTTTGTAAGGAAAGCCTAGGATCAAAGCAGCCATTCTACAACACTGCACATGCCTTCTCAATTTACGATCATCTACCATGACACATAGTTTTTCCTACAACAGTACTAAAACTATCCCAAAAGATTTTTTTAAAATAATAATGAGATTTTCTAGAAAATTTTCCAGTGCTAGGTGCTCATTACATAGTTTTATTTTTTACAGTATCTGTTGAGGAATATTGTATTTGCTTGTGGCTTGTATTATATCCTGTGCTATTTAATATGTTGTTCTAGATCATATCTTTATTAGTTCTTTTTCAATGTTGTGAGAAAATTAATAATATTTTCTAGCTAGCTAGCTTTCTCAGACAATGAATATTTCTATGGCATTTTAATGGCATCTCTATATAAATGCTTATCACTTCAGAAAATAAACCAAAGCTTTTTTAGTCAATTAAAAGTGAATACATTTTAGAGTTCATGGCAAAAGAACCAAACAATAACAAGCTTCATGATATGCCCTTGAGTTTTAGAAACCTGTTTCATTCCATTGCTATTAAAAAATCAAAAATGCTATTGAAAATACTGCCATCAAATATGACCATACTGCTCATATTAAGAAAGAAGCTGGTCCAAAACAACAGACCTTTCCCATACCTACTTCTCTCCTTTTATGAATATGGTAGTCTGGGATGACCAACACTACCCTGAAGATCTCAGTCACAGTTTTAAGAAAACCTTACGTGAAACACAGTATCTTAGACAATTGTTTCCTCTTTCCTTTATATTTTCAATATCAAAAGTGGTTTTCTGATCCAGATTCTAACTTCAGTTCCGATTCTTAGAGAACTGAATAAGAATCCATAACCTGCAACACTGAAGGATGCTTTACCTTCTATTTGTCTGCCACTACACAAATTACATCAGTTTCCAAGGCATATTATTTTCCCCTTTTCCTACTGAATTTCTCCAGATATTTCAGGATCCAAGCAAGCTAAATTTTGTGAAGCAAGGAGTTAGAGACACTTTTCTCTGCCTTCTATTCCATTATGAGTGGTGGAGTTAAACTTGGCCCTTCCTCCCCAACTCCACCTACTGTCTCTTTACACAATGCTATCCACCTAGCACTCAAAATCTCTGAATCTTGAATATGTAACATGGGAAAGCACTGGGGAAGCACTACTACACATTTGCTCCAGTGTACATATTTTTCTACACATGTACTGTTTGCTGTTGTCAGAGATAAGACACTGATATCTGGTTTGATATGTGATAAACATGTCATCTAGTAATTTATCCCAACAATGTTACTTTTACTGAAGGCCACGGAAAAACACAGATGTTAAATAGTTCTCTGTTATATTAAATTCTTTTCTTCATATCTGTAACAAAAGTGCATATAAGAAAGCAGCTAGAGACAAATGTCTCTGTTAACTGCCAGATTAAAAAACACACAGGGTTCGTTTAAGTAACAGTATTTAAATGTTAAAATGTAAATTATTGGGAAAGAGAGATCAGCAATTTAAGCTTTAATTTAAAATTGGATCTTTATTTAAATGAATCATTGTTTTTCCTATGCAATTAAAAAAAAATTATAGTGCTACAGGTAATAAATGCACTTCTAACTAGCAAGCAATTTATTTCTGTATATGCTTTCCTAAACTGTGCATTACAAGTTGTTTTGTTGAAATTAATTCTCAATGGTAAGAGTAGTTTACAATAATAGTTTCTACCCTGAATAATCAGATGAAAAGAGGAATAAATTACAACAGATTATACAACACATCTTAAAAAGCAGCAAAAATTATACAACAACAAACATTTCAGGTGTTCTCTGAGCTTCTGATTTTACTTTGAATGCAAGATTATCAGATGCTTGCTCAAAAGCAAGACATACCTGATTTGAGCTACCAGTCTGCATGTACACTGTTCCTGCTGACTGAAATTCCAGAAAACTTTTGACCTCACACAGAATGCCACGGGTCAGCTTGCATGAGCAGCATGAAATCAGATGTGCCATATTGTTCAGCATCTGCTCCAAATTCACACAAACATTGCCCTGGAAAACATGGGGCTCTCAACATTTGATAACTTCTGCACTCATTCATTAATCTTTACCTATGTTTTTTCCTCAACAATTATGCTCCTTAGAGCTTCTTTATATATATACCAGTCTAATGGGCCTCAGATCAGTATCTAGAAATTGCCTTATTGTATTTGTGTTGAAGAAATTATTTTCTCTTTATTTTTTCCTCTTTTTTTCCTTTTCCTTCCCTTTATTCCTTTTACATCTTCTTTCACTTTTAAGACTCAGACAGTATTCTCCTCCTTTTTCTTCTGCCTTCTTAATAAAGACCCTTCTCTTATTACTATAATTTTTATATAGAGACAGTTTTATAATAAGTAATAAATATTTCTAAAATTGCTCAGGCATCCAGCAATTGTGTTTATGTCACCGCCACATCATGAAAGATCATAATGGTTAGAGGCCAAATGCATTTCTAAATTAATATAAAATTTATAGCCCTTCATTAATTGGACAAAATAATAAAGGAACAACTACTGAATAGCTTCTAGATATTTCAAGAACTTTTAGCATACATAAATATTTCAAGAAACATTTAAACCTATAAATCATATAAAATCGAAGTGCCATGCACTTTGTGGTACTTTGCTAACACATACATGTGTGCATATACAGTGGCACTGTGAAAACTCACACCCACATAAATAACACATTACTGGTATTGATAAATATGCTGGAATTTATCTTATAATGACATGAATGGTAATCATAGAGGAAATATTAGTGTATTCTTATCAGCTATCAGAGACTTTCAGGGAATGCTGAACTGAGTGCCTGTTTCCACAAAAGGTAATAAAATATGTTCAGTATAATCCTCTGTAAATATAAAGCTAGAACCTAGTTTTAGCTATATTTCAGAGTACCTCTCTGTGTTAGTAAATCTTGGCATAGTCCGACATTAGACACTTTGAAAGAATAAGGAGTACAGTTATCAGTTTTGTCTTGCTTTTAATGTATTATTTTTCACTTTTTCCCCCTGTTCTTTTACTTGTTCTCACACGTTTTTTCTCGACTCGTTTCCTTTTGCTTTCCTTTTCAAAACTACATATTTAAAAAGCCTGTTTCCATAAGTAAGTTGATTACTATCAGAAAAGCTTTTTCAATTACAATGATTATTTATTTGAAGATAATGTATGACTAAAAGGATGGCAAAATCTATGTAACAAAATCAATAATCAAGTACTGTTTGAAAGCTGTGAAGGCTGCTTGTTATAACCATACAAGTTAAGCACTTAATTATTAAAGAATAAACCTTCTAATAAACAAAAATGCATACTATACCTCACCAAAGCATATTATCTTTTTACTCAAACAGTGGGAAAGATCAAGAAAAGACATAACACGCATAAGAATTAAATGAATCCCAGCTTAATCAAAACACTTTGGCATTACAACATAATCAAGCCATTTTGGGTTTATTCCCTCCACTACTAAGAGGAATACACTAGCTACCAAGAAACATGGGTACTTTAATGGATCCATTTATGTATGACCATTGGGTTATACATTTCTTCACTTGTAAAATTTCAGTATCTTATATATTCATGTTGATTTCATTGTTTAGTTTTTAAATATTCAAATGGGTTTCTGATAACTTCCATTTTTAAGCAATAAATCCTTAATATTTACAGATAGGCATCTGCAAAGAGTTATAAAAATCAAACTCTAATTTTCATGATCCTTGTCCCATGATTTACTCAGAAGACTAGAACGCATCTTTGCCGTGTATCATATCTGGTAGGGCTGTCACCATTTTAATTTCAGCAGTCTAAATTATGTTGTTTTTCATTTTGAAACATATTTCTGCCTGAGATTATTACATCTCTTAGCTAAGAAACATTTTTTATATAAAACATTAATGGTTCTTTTTTATTTCAACTTCTTGATCTTTTATTTCTTTTTTGATCTCATAGCTTTTGCCACATTAGGTTAGTCCTTTCTTCTCCCTTCCATTTCTTCTTCCCTCCCCAATACATACTTTTCCTGCACACCCTTTTACTTCCATTTTGAAGCATGTAGAAACTTAAATGCTTACAAGAGACTCTAAATTTTAGCTATATGAATGGCTCCACTCACAGAAAATTAGAATAGTTAAACTATTTTATTTCTTGATGTTTCTGTCCTCACGCTTTTCACTATCATATGACTACATTCAAGTAATATGCAAAGCAGTATCAGTATGTGCTTCATGCTGATAACACATGGCAATGGGTCTTAATGACTAAGACCACGGATTGGGGAAAAATAGAAAAACAGTTAATACTTACAAAAGTGGGGAAAAAAAAGATTCAAGAAGTTTTGCTGACTCTTGTACTTCTAGGAATTTGTTAAACTTTAGGAGGTTGCTGCCATACTGGTATATAGGTATATTCTGCTTTCCAAGGAAATAAATCTAATGAATAACAAGAGAAAGTTGAAGTGCTTAATACAAAGACCATTTTTTGCAAATGAAAAAAAAAACTTGTTGAAAATATGAAGTCTATTCTGCTTTCATTTTACATTAAATTTAGATTGGAAAGATTGTTTTGCCTCTTATACTGAGTATTTTTTAGTTTCTACACAGTTTTAGAAAATGACCACTTCTTATCTCAGTAATATTGAAACCATACATTTAACCTGCTGTATATAGATCAGAGATGATGGTATTTTTCACTTCCTTTGGTTGACAGCTGAATAGAAACTGCTATTCTATAAAAAACACCAACTAATAGCGGATTTTATTTCTTTTTAAAGTATTATTAGTTTCAAAATCAACTATGAAAATAGTCTAATATTCTGTGATGATACTCTATTTCAAAGAGATTAATCAACTGCAGCTACATAAGAAGGCAAATTAAAATTCTAATGGCACCATGTTTCTACAGCTAACTCTTTAAGTGCATTTAAATCCAAATATATGGACATGCTTCTGGAAATTTTGGCATGTATGTTGACTTGATCAAGAGCAGAAGACAAACAAGACTGATACTAAAATGCAGCCAGCATAAGAAAGATAGTCTATGATTTACATGAATATCTGTATAAGTACACATATAGAATCAAAGAATCATAAAAGATATAGGGTTGGAAAGGACCTTAAAATCATCTAGTTTGAACCCCCCTGCCATGGGCAGGGACACCTCACACTAAACCATATCACCCAAGGCTTTGTCCAACCTGACCTTGAACACAGCCAGGGATGGAGCATTCACTACCTCCCTGGGCAACCCATTCCAGTGCCTCACCACCCTAACAGTAAAGAATTTCTTCCTTATATCCAACCTAAACTTCCCCTGTTTAAGTTTTAATCCGTTCCCCCTTGTCCTATCACTACAGTCTCTAATGAAGAGTCTCTCCCGAGCATCCCTGTAGGCCCTTTCAGATACTGGAAAGCTGCAATGAGGTCTCCAAGCAACCTTCTCTTCTCCAGGCTGAACAGCCCCAACTTTCTCAGCCTGTCTTCATACGGGAGGTGCTCCAGTCCCCTGATCACCTTCGTGGCCCTCCTCTGGACTTGTTCCAACAGTTCTATGTCCTTTCTATGTTGAGGACACCAGAACTGCACACAGTACTCCAAGTGAGGTCTCACGAGAGCAGAGTAGAGGGGCAGGATCACCTCCTTTGACCTGCTGATCACGCTCCTTTTGATGCAGCCCAGAATACGGTTGGCTTCCTGGGCTGTGAGTGCACACTGCTGGCTCATGTTCATTTTCTCATCGACTAACACCCCCAAGTCCTTCTCTGCAGGGCTGCTCTGAATCTCTTCTCTGCCCAGCCTGTAGCTGTGCCTGGGATTGCCCCGACAGAGGTGTAGGACCTTGCACTTGGCATAGTTTCATATGCATTTCATAGGCAAAATACATGTATGTATTTCATAAGTACACATATATATTTCATCTACATGAAAAAACAAAGATCACATATGCACACACAAAGTTATACACCAGAATGTATACACCTATGATGAATTCTGCAAAAACAGAGATAGCTGCACTGTGCTTTTGCTTCTTTAACTTGTAATAAACAGCAATTAAGAAAGAAAAAATGTAAATTAAAGTGATCTGAACTGCTCATATAGTGGCCTCTTCCTTATAGATTTTACAGAGGGAAACTAGTTAAATATTAAACAATACTCTAATTTCAGTTAACTGAGACAGAATACTGTGAAGTAGTTATATGACTGGATTACTCAGGTGGACTCCTTAGATCTTCCTTCAACAAAACAGAACCAAAGCAAACTAAAAAAGAGCCTGACCAGAGCTTACTTGGTTACTCGGACACAGATAGCCCCATCTTTCCTACTTCAGATCTTGTTCCCCAGAAGGACAGATTTAAAACAAACAAACAAAAAACAAAAAAAAAAACCCTTTCAAGATGGAAAACAGACCTAGACCTACACCTGCAGAAAGATCCAACTGCATTCTTTGTAAGAGACTCCACAGAACCATTCTATCTCCTCTTATTAGGATTTTTCAGTATAGCCAGAAAAAAAGGAAAAGATATGGTTGACTTTTATTCTTTCCATGTTTCCACAGTATTACGCTTATATCCAATGCAGTAAGAAAGGCTAAGGTGTGCCAGCTTGATCTCAGCCCGTTTTGTCTTTCAGATTTAATCTTTCCCATTTCCTGCCTCCCCCCCATTCACTTTCAAAGAACTGTTTTATGAAATGGCAGAAATTGAAACATTTAATTTTAAATGTTACAGAGTAGCAATATAGTCCTCATAACTGAAATAATAACAGTACCCACTGAAATGCATTTTTATGTAAGTAAGCTTTCCAAAACACATAACAGTAATATGATCTCTGAGCCCAGTGACTGAAATGAAAAATGGGAAAGCAAAGTTTATCTGTCTTTCACATTCTTTCCATTAAAACTTCAGAAGTGCCATAAAGATGTGGCTGCTAACTCACACTAGATTCTATCTTGATTAATTTTAGAACACCTTTTAATTTTAGAATTGTATGTCTCTTGTTAATAAATTTGCTTATCTTTAAGCATTCTAATATATATTAAAAATTATAATCAATAATTATAATAATCAATAAAATAATTCCAAATCCAGTTTAAATCATAGAGCGATTTAAATTACTTTGCAAATTTTAATTTATGCAATTTTAAAGTGAAGATAATGTAAAACTAAGCATAAAATCAACCCTCTCCCTTTATAATTACCATTTTAATTACGTAAGAGCCAAAACCAACATGAAACCAAAAGAAAAGTAGAACATAAACAGTTCACATTGCTCTTGAGAAAAAAAATACATTTTGGATGTGCATATACATATAAACTATATCAATCAGCCCTGAGAAAAAACCCACAGGCAAATTTCTTTTTATTGTTAACTGTTCACATCACACATTTTTCTTTCAAGTCAACTACTTTAAAAACTGGACACATGTTTTGGTAAATAAATTAAAATGGTAAGAGTATGTGCATTAACATAAAACATGACCAAAATTATTTCAAAGTGCCTTTTGGATTGCAGGTTCATACAATAGAGCTATCATAATTTTTTCTTTCCTCTACTGCTTCTATATAGCACATCCAGAGCTGGAAAGATGGTTAAAGTGAGCTGTATAATCCCAAAGACAATGAAGGAAATTAGAAAGTTCTTCATATCTACAAAAATGTCAGAAAAGCATGATATGAATCATAGAATAATAGAATAGTTAGGGTTGTAAAGGACCATCCAGTTCCAACCCCCCTGCCATGGGCAGAGACACCTCACACTAAAATGGAAATGACTAAATTTCTCTGGGCTTTTGTGGGTGGTTTCGGTGTGGTTTGATCGTTTGTTTTTTTAATTTCCTTTTATCTAGAAACCTTCAGCATTAAAATACCATCTCTGCTAAGCAGAGAGCATGATAGTAATTTTGATTTTTATTCTATGCAAAAACTTTTCTTTTTTAACTTGTGTCATCAGAGTACACAAAACTAAAATGATCAATTAAAAGTTGAATTAGTCAATCAAATTTAATAGATATTAATTCATACTGTATTTTTATTCTGCTTAATTCAATTAGGCTTTGTTGAAGAAGACATAAATCTGTTACCTCCTTGCACATCTGGTTTTTATAAACCTGAGCTTATAAACTTGAAACTAAATTTTGAACTCAAAGCTTTGAAGATATTGCAGGAGTCCCTGCTCAATTTGTTTTCCTAAACTGAATGGCCTAATAAAACAATTTGAGCCTCTGAGGGTTAATGCCCAACTGATTATGTTATTGGCATGATGGACACTGATGTGACAGAAAGTCTATACACCATGTTGCCTGCAATAACTAATCATTAGAGAAGCTCTTAGACCATACTTTTCCAGAAATAAAACAGTAAAATTTATGTTATAATCAAGAACTTTAGGGTTGTATAATATCGTTGACTTCCATTTTGTGGTGGTTCCACTATTTCTACATTGCCTCTGGCAATATCATTTATATTCTGCTCTTATTGGATTTCTTGATTTTTATTCCTTGAAAATATCTAGCAGCACAGTAAAAAAGTGACCATCAGACATAAAAAAGGTATCCCATCAGTGTTGCATCTTTTGGGTAAAGGTGCTATATATATATTTTTTTTCTCCTCATACCCTGCAGGCCACACAAATATCTTATTCACATTTTTGACTAAAAGTTCTTGCTTCTGTATCATTCCTGGTAAAACATTTGATTCATCATTTAATCCTGCCTGAGATTCCAATCACATCTAATATCCTGACTTAAAGAAGAGGAAATGCTCTGCAATGTAAGATTCATAGCACTTCACATTCTGTTTTACCTTCTAATTTCTTTTTCATCATAATTTCTAGATGTACAAGGTCTAATTTAGGCTAGATTGACATGAGCACATTCTGCTCCTGTACACAGACTTGTACTGATTTCAAGATATAAGATTTATACAAATGTCGTGGTTTAAAACCAAGTCCACACACAACTCGTTCACTCACTCCCCTCCCTCGCTCCCCCAACTCCCGGAGAGTTAGGAAGGAGAATCCAAAGAATGCAGCCCCACGGGTTGAGATAAGCACAGTTTAATAGCTAAGGCACAACACAAATCACTACTGCCACTACTACTACAAATAATCATAAAGCCAATAACAAGTGAAGACAATACAACATCTCACCAGCCACCAACCCATAACTCACCCCACCCTGACCGACCAAGCACTGACCGATACCTCCTCCATCCCCCCAGAGCTCCAGCCCTTCCGGGTTTCTCCCAGTTACATCCTGGGTATGACGTGCTATGGTATGGAATACCTCCTTGGCTAGCCTGGGTCAGGTGTGCTGTCTCTCCTTCCTCCCGGCCTCCCCTCCTCCCTGCAGAGAGCTCAGAAAAGGCCTTGGACAAAACCAAACACCCGAGCAGTAACTCAAAACATATGTGCTATCAGCAACCGTTCTCAGCCTGAAAGTCAAAACACAGCACTGCAACAGCTACCAAGAAGGAGAAAAATGACTGCTACTGCTCAAACCATGACAACAAATAAAAGCAGGATTACAAACACAGACTGTAATTTTTATTGTACTCTATATCCATATAAATTATGCCAGTATTAGAAGGGAAAGAAGAAACCATGACACGTTTCATCATTCATACAGATTTTTGGTGCCTTTAAGTAACTGAAGTTTATTGAAGTGGTCTGCTATCTTTCTAATTGCTGCTAAGCAACATTAAAAAACATTACTGCTTGGCCTGAACTATTAAATTGACTGACTTGGTCTGCTTTAGTTGCCCTATTTGAGACAAATATGCTGATGCATTAGCTTTCTTTTCATTTCATGTAATGACTTTGTGTTATTTTCTTGAACCCTCATATATGAAATTAATTTTTTTTTCTTTTCCCTCTACACCCATAAAAAATGACTGCATGTCAACATCTCTCTTCAAACAACTGTGATTCAAGCTATGCAGTAGGACAAATTTAAGTGTCAGAGCTGGTTTACTGAATAAACCTTTAAGAATGACAAATTATATTTGTACAATATTCTCTTGAAAATCTCACTTTCCAGAGACATTAATGTTATGCTAGAATACACATGGAAAGGGAACACAGCTATCAGCCAATAAGGGAAATTCAGTTAATTTAATTTTCATGAAAGCAAATGTTTGGGGAGGTGTGGGCGGGGGAATCCAAGATACTTG
The DNA here is from genome assembly GCF_012275295.1 of Melopsittacus undulatus. Taxonomy (NCBI): domain Eukaryota; kingdom Metazoa; phylum Chordata; class Aves; order Psittaciformes; family Psittaculidae; genus Melopsittacus; species Melopsittacus undulatus. The sequence continues at coordinate 30,087,233 of NC_047533.1, forward strand.
TTCCAACTATTTGCACAGTGAATGATCAAGAATAAGCTGTCTAGTAAACAGTATTAACTCAGCTAAACCACATTATTAATATTTAATAGAAAACATCCACAAACTGAAAATAAATAGATATATTCATTGTCATCTATCATTGTCATCTAACCTATCACATGAATTAAAGTGCTTGTTGCCCTCTTCTATGCTTTCTATAGCCACAACCAGCATTCTTTTTGAATGTTAAAACTCTTACAAGGGGTTACAAGAATCATAGTTCAATACACATCAGAAATTACTGCAGTGAGTGGTGGAAAAACATGGACCTATCAAAAAATTTTTTAAATATGAAGCAAGCTACCTGTGGCATACTGGAAGTGCTAACATGGGATAAAGTTACAAGTATGAATCTGTGACCCCTAACCTGATTCTAAATAAATCATGACACTTCATGAAGCAAACCAGAAACAATGAGACAGGTGGGCAAGCAGTGTCCTTGTAGAGGCAAATACCTCTTTATGTTCTCAATGCATCTCTGTAAGGTAAACATTGTTTATAGACAATTTTCCCTAAGTGTTCAAGTACTGGATGCTACAGTACAATTTTCCACTGGCAAGGTCAGGCTGAAATTGCTTCAACTACCATATAAATAGATTTTTTAATTTTTTTTCACCAATGAATTAAATCACACTTCTACTATTAAATCATAATATTTATTCAAAACCTAATAACAAACTTCTGCTTTTGTAAAATGAAAGAAGTTGTCCATTTGCCAAACAACAAAACAAGTTTTGAGTAAAGTACAGCTATTACACAACTTCACACATTTCAAATGCCAATCTGCTATCAGTTAGACATATCTCAACAAAAATTATCTAAGAAATGGAAAAGAGCTTTTTCTTAGTTCTGCTTGAAGTGGTAGTATTTGCCTATGGCAACTAGCATCTTAATCGCATATATCAGTAGAACCAACTGAACTGATAACAGAACTCTGTTTTGAACATCAAGTAAAGAGATCTGGGTGATCAAATAATCTTTGAAACCTGACAGTTCCTATCACTGTCATGCTTGTTTAGAAATGAATAATGAGTATTACAGTATAGTTCTGTAAATAAATTATTTTCATATTCTATAATATGCCAAGACAGTTTGCTATAAGCCTAGACAAAAGCACTGAACACAGCTGTTAGTTCTGTACCAATAAAATCTTAGGTATCAAATTATAGCTTTAATGGAAAAATTTTATTTATAAAGAGATTATAAAGTATTCATAGTGGATATGAAGATCAGAAGAGTGAGTGTGTGTGTGTGTCCTAACAACACAGAAAGTTAAAATTTTGAAATTATTTCCTCATTCTTCCACAGCAACTAAAACCCAAGAAAATGTACTTGTGTTTACTGGTCTCTATAAGTGATGTTAATGAAATACTACCATTCAGATTTAGCATTTTGCAGATAAAAAAAATTCTAAGTCTAAAAACTAAACTAAAGGAACACATGGACAATCTATAAAGATACAGAAGAGCGAATGGTTGCACATATCTGCGTTATTATATATGCTATCACATAAAAAGAAATCATCCTTTAGTTGGCATGTGTATCTTGAAGAAGACATTCAACTATCTCGTAACTACCTGCTGTCCAAAGAGTGTGAAGTTGGAGCTAGGCAGCCAGCAACCAGACTATGTTCAATTGTGAGCATGAAGTGTGTGAATTCTAGCCAGGAAATGCAAATTGCTGTTTGTGTTCTGCTTATGTTTGAAGCTAAACTGAAGTTCAAGGTCCCTTAAGAAATAACTGTTTTAACCCAGCTGATAAGTTGTCTCATTCCTGATTTTAAAAATAATTCCCATGCTACTACTGTCAAGAAGAGTTTAACATGAATCAATAGAGAAAACATTATGCCATGACAGCAGTCAAAACTGACTAGAACACTGCAAGTAACTACAACAACAGAAAATATCTGAATTGGCCAACAGCATTCCCAGAAGGGTAACCAAAAGTCTTTTTATACATTGAACCCTAAGGGGAAAGCAGAATATGGAGACACACCAAACCAGATATACAAGCAGAATTAGTAAACCCATTGGTGTCCCTGCTCAGGGCAAGGTGATTAGAACTAGATGATCTTTAAGGTCCCTTCCAACCCAAACCATTCTGACTTTATGATTCTATGAATCTGGTGCTGTTGCTTCCTAGGATATGTGGCTGAGTCACAGGACAACCCAAAAGAGATCTTAAGAACTAAAAAAGTTCATATTTGCATTTTTCCTACCATTATATATTTTTCAGCATTAGTAAACTCCAAACTTCAATTACGATGCAATGAACAATAGAATAAGGTTATATCAAGTAAATGCAGTATCAATGTCAATTATGTACATATTAGAAAACACATAAATGCCCTTAGAAACACGTTTCTATGCTGATTGTCCCACCTTGCTTCACAATGTCACTTCACAGCAGCAAGAGGCAAACTTTTCTTTTTCTAAAACTGTAATTTGAAACACCTGCAGAAACCTTTCAGTTGTGGATTTCCACACTGGTGTTCCCTTATTGACAAAAAATGTAAGGTTAATCTCTTTATAGAGTAAGCAAGCAGATTGACAGCCTATCACACTTTAGCTGTTGCTAGCTATATGAAAAATAAATTGTATAAAATTATAGTTCTAATGGGATTAGAATAAGTTAAAGACAATATAGAATTAAAATTATATCAGAGAATACTGTTCAAGTGATTAAGTCTTTAAAGAAAATGTAAGCTAATTACCTATGCACTGGACTGGACAAATAAATGACAAGAAGAATGCATGCACAGTAAAACATTTTTTTCCCTGATTTCCTTTGAAATTCATATATATTACATAAGTGAAACAATGAGGTTGTTTTAAACACAAAACATATCCATAACCAACTTGTGGTTATGTCACCAAGTTATTACTTGAGTGTCCCATCCTTGAAACACCTAGTATACTAATTGCACAGACACAAAAAAAGCAACTACCAGTTTTGATCTTCATAAGCCACATATAACCTAGACTAAGTGAGAGGCAGTTACATCCTGAGGGAAAGTGAAAGACAGGTATCTCCATGGGGGAGCCTGTGCATCATGGCAAACTTAGCAGAAGGAAAGGAAATTATAAATGTTCCATAAAATACAAGTCTTCAAAGTCCGTATTTTTAACATTGACAAAATACACAGATTTTAGTTCTTGGCTTGATTTTTCCCTAGGTGTTCTACATGTCTCAAAGATCAGGCTTAAGAGATAAGGAAAGCTGAGTTCATTCTTGAAGACAGCAGTTGCTTACTTTTCAGGAAAGAATTTAGTACAGTAAATGAAGTCTGAAGCTCAAGCATGTGATTCAGAGATTTTGATGGCTCCATTAGGTGATAATATGTTATAGAGGCTGTCAAATTATTTTATCCTTACCACTCAGGACAGAGTGGATCCACTCGATTCACATAAAAAACCAGAAAATTTCATTTCAATTACAAGTTTAGTGCAGGGATTATTTCAGGGCTAAGTTATTGGCAAAATTTTGTTCAAGGTAAGACCTCCCTCAAATATAGCCTGCTCCTGAATGATTACTTTCCATGTAAACCCAGAATAGTACAGTATATTACATGTTTCTGTCCACATTAATGTTTAGGAACTTCTTTGTCCTGAGATTCTTACATGCTTTCACATATAACTTTAAAGAGATGATCAAACAGTGAGGTAACAGACCTCAAATAGATGTTAAAGGACAGAAGCACAAGCTACCAGTGGAGGAGTATCTTTTTAAAAATTGTTATTACATCTCCGATTCCTCCATCTAATATTCCTTCTGCTACACAGATACTAATTACTTTTGGGCTTGCTCATCTGACACACATAATATCGGGACAATTATTTGTAACTTGTATTTACTTTTCAGTTTTTTTTTTCTTACATTATGCATTGGAGAAGAGATTGTACATACCTGAAAGTTTCTCTACATTTATCAGCTATACTACTTAATCTGTTAAAAGGAGATTTGCACAACTTGACTGTACTGGTTTTATACAATTTCAAATAAACCTCATTTCCTTTTTAATTACTTCTTTGATAAGCTATTCCACATCAATCCTTAAGGACAATTCACTTCAATTGCCTGATGAATGGCCTTACAGAAGACCCTATGTCTCCTCTCTATGCATAAAAAGAACGTGGGATAATTGCTTAAATTCAGAACGGGATTTTTACATGCAAGGTCAGTATATTCAGAAAACCTTTCCAACTGGAAAATCTATAAATTTAACTCAGAAAGGCTTTTATCGTGGCAAATGGCCAGTGGCTGCAGCTGTACAGTTAAAAATAGAAAGGCAACAACTAATATAAATTAACACTATTACAATTGTCAGCCAGCAATGACAAACCCATGGTCTGGTACTTCACAACCCCTTGAAGTGGTGCAATTAGTATCATATTTATGAAAGTCAACACAGGTTTATGCTAAAACAGCAAATAATTTAAAATGATGTCAAAACGTCAAAGCAGTTCAATTTCAACAATTATTTTATCACAGATGCATTTTTTCTTTTGAGCAAATATTCTTTAAACCTGCTTGACAAAAGTATTTTCCTTTCCAAAAGCTTTCCACTTCTGAGTTCCTATCACTGCCCAGATATACAAATACTCTTTCTTAGTTTACATCTATCTATACATACATACATACATCCATGGAAGAAATCTATGTGTATTTCAAAGCTACTACATTCTTTAAATACGTGAAGCTTAGGTTCTTAAACTAAATTATTTTACTCTCAGATGTCTGTTGCTAAGAACATGACTCCTTCAGACCTGATACAAATTTCCCACTGGTGCTCAAATGGTTATGTGTGGACATAAGCATGAAAATTACTGAACTTTTTATATGACAATCTTCAAGCAATCAATTTTTGAACCCATACAGAGGCTCTAATGTGAATACTAACTAGTCCAGGTAGAAGACTAACATTTCATTAATCTACAGAAGAATACATGTGTTCTCCAGTTTATGATCAACAAAGTGGATTTGAACAAGATCCAAAGTTCCTAAGCATGTGCAATTTTGGCTGGATGGGGATATTCATATGAAAGAGGAGTGATATGTTTCACTTTTATGGCCATGGCAAATGTGAAAATACAAAATTAAAATTAATTCCCTAACAGGAGGTTTAATGATTAACTTACACTAACCAGTGGCATTCCATTTTATTTTTTTTTTGTATTTATAACAAATTCAGGTTTATAAAAGGTATACATAAGCTTTGTGATTTCTGAATTGCAACAATTAAGTGCATAACATTTCAAACACTATTTTTGTGAAATTATTGACCCACTGTTCGCAAAATTATTTCAGATATGCACCTGTAATTACAGAAGCATGGTTTGCAATCTACTAACTCAGTAGTACACAGAACCGCTGAAACAATCTGGTTGTCCCCTGAATTAGATACCTGCACTAGTTTAGTGATTCACCATAACACTTTCTAACAAAGCTTTGACACGCAAGAAAAAAAAACACTTTTTAAAGCATCTTTTTGGGTTTTGTTTCAAAAAGATTGTACGTTCAAATTGTAAGAGTTTTAAACTGGACAGTGCTGCAGTAACTTTTAGTGTGGAAGGTCAAACACTGCCTAGACAGAGAAGTAGTATTTTCAATATTTTACGGGAATGCAATCTTCTGCACAGATTAAAATCCTGTGCTTTTTCAAACATTTTCTTAACCTATTTAAATTTCCATGCTTAATTCTCCTTTGGAAAAATAGTAGACCGTTTTATTGATGTAAACAGGTTGCCTAAATATGCTTCCAATACAAGCAGCAAAAGCACATGTGCATGTCCTGTTTCACAAACAAACAAGCAAACCCATCCCCCCCAATCCCCCCGCAACTTCTAACAAACTCTTCAGTACGGTAATATTAATGTCATACAGTTGTCAAAATATGAATCCAAAATATTTAACCACTACTGACAAAACAGAAATAGCAATGTATTTGCACAATATATCTCATCAGGCAATGAACTCAGATAAATTTATGCATTACAGAGTATTAGCAAATACAGAACAATTTTAGACGTATGTTTAATGTTGGTCTTGTTTGGTATTTTTTATTTCCAGTAAGATAATGGAGAATAGAAATGTGCTATGACCCTTGAAATTCAAATATATTACTAGCTACATCAAAATGAGGTTTATGAACGTAAAAGCCATAGACAAATATCCTAGAAGAAGCACTGCTATTTTAAACTGGAGTGTTCTGTCTTTTCATATACAAAAAGATGCTACTCCACTGCCAGCTAGTAAGCACTGAAACCACCCTTATCCAAACAAAGCTTTGGGCAGGTAACACAGATCCCAATGAACACAGGTGTTCTTTCATGTGTACATCTGAAATAAGTCTTGGTATCTGCTGCTATTAAAAGATTCCAGATGGAGGCTATCTTATAAAAGCTCATGGTTTTCATTCCTACCTCTTACCAACATCAAAACAGCCATTCTAATTTCTAGCTGAAACACAGTACAAATGTAAAGTCTAAAAAATACTAAGAACAACATAAACTGAAAAAAATCACCGTAAGTTGACCTAAATAACGAAGTATACTCCTAAGAACGATACCATCCATACAGACCACACACAGTAACATTCTACTGATTGCTGTCAGTGGAGACAAGCAACCAAGAGGTGCTTGGTTGGGGCAGTCACCACAAAACTTCTGGTTGAGCAAACTAAAAAAATTAAAGATCCAGATATAAGATCCATAAGCACATATGATTAACCAAAAACCTCTGAATCGATAGGGCACAGGTCTACCCACTGCAGAATATACAGAAAACCTGTAAATGACTGAAGTAACCCTCCAAGAAGCATACATGATTTTTAATCCAAAATTACAAGATTTGTATATAAAATGGTAAAGAGAACTAAACAACAACTTATTACTTCAAGAAACATAGTTACTATGATACTTACCACTGTGAAATTCATAACCTTCAAAATCCATATTGTCATTGCTAAGTTAACAATCATGGTAACCAACAGCAGAAGGACAAAGAAGTATAAGCACCTCTTTCGCCATCCATAAATCCCAACTGGGTAAAACTGAGGATGTTCAGTCCTTGGAAGGCTGTTCTGTTGTGTTGCTAATATATACTGCTCTCGTGTCATCTGTAAAAGAAAGAGGGATGTATATGTAAGCAAATGAGAGGTCTGTTTTTCATGGATCTTATTACATGACGATTATCTGACAAAGTACAAAAAATCAGTTCCTATGGGCACAGAATGGGCAAATTCATTCAGCATAAAACCCATCAATGTTATTTTCCCTACATATTTAGTAAGAATTCAGTGGGTTTTATTAATTTAAACTTTTAGTTTGATATTTCAAATTGGATTTGTATTTCAAACTTACCAGCAATAAGCTATAAAAAAAAGTCTGTACCTCATTTTAGTTTTGAAGACCGCTTTATTGTCATTTACAAGGTTATGTAGGAAAAGTCATGTAATTTTTTTGTGCTGGTTTTGACTGAGATAAAAGTAATTTTCTTTCATAGTAGCTTATAGGCAAGACCAGTACATTCTTGTTTAAAACTAAAACTATTTTTTTTCTAAAATACGTCTGTAACAGATGAAATTACCACTCTTTTATTACATTTAGTGAATTAATAATTTATGCCATTGTACATACAGCCCTGTTTTACACAGAAGTAGGACACTGTATATACCATATTGACACAATAAGATATATAAAAACCTTTCAAATCTTTAATTTTGGCCCTTATGAGATATGGATACTAACATCTGTTGTTTTCCTGAACCAGTTTAAGTTCTAGCAAACAAGCAAGCAGTAACTGCAAACTGCTTAAAGAAGTTATCATTAATTTTTCTATAGAACAAAACCTGTCTATTGTGTTAATAAAAAAACATTTGACATTTTTTACATACTTGACTTTCATTTAGAGCTGTTTATATTCATATTTGTCTGTGACATTGCCTTTAGATTTGAAACCATTAAGTTTTCTCCATGACTTAAAAGGAAATTAAAGAAACCTCTTTATTTTTATGCAAAAGTTCTTCCTGAAACATGCCCATCAAAAAGATTGGCCTTGTGTTCAAGAGAAGGAAAAAAAACAAACACAGATATAACAAAAATCCCCGAACAAACAATAAACTTATAAAATCAGAATGATCAGGTTTATGCTTAAAAACTGCTTTTGTTTTCACTAAAATAATGTTAAAAATGCATAATAGATCAGTTGATGCAATTAGAAATAAAAATCTCCTTAAATCTATTTGAAGGATCAAAGAAATGTTGATTTTATCAGATTTTTAAAATTTACAGCTCAAAAATGCTTATGTATATCATGCATATTGTTGGATATTTATCCAAACCAAAACTGTTGAGGTTTTACCACACACTTGTTAATGAATGAGATGGTAATAGCACAAATGAACCCAGTATAATGATAGCCACAGGTCATAGAATATACATTCGTATTACAACAACAATACATATATCACTGAAATAAGTCAAACAGAAATAGTTATTTTACAAAGTAGGTTTTAAATAAGGTAGCGAACAGGCATTTTGTCATTTTTATTCTTTTCAAGCAGAACTGCTTCTCTTTTCCTGTAATTTCAATTAACTGTAATGTTTAGCTATTTATTTACATAGTAATCCTTTACAAACTTCCCTCAGTGATGTTTCTCAGTCCTCCCAGAGCAAAGCACCACCAGGCTTTAAGATCTTAAATCAAATCCTCATCACATCATTGCAGTATTCATCCTAGCTGTGTCTGAATGTCTTAATAATTAAGAAACTGAATGCATGAAAGGGTTAATTATCTTCCTCCTTAAAATTACTTTCTACACATTTATTTAACCAGTCATAACAAAAATGCAATGCATGATTACATTTTGAGATTTAAAGTAATTAGTATTTTTTACACCACTTCCATTAACTTGTGACCTTAGTTTATCTACTATTTATGAAAGAATTATCACTATTAGGAATAGTTGAAAAGTCAACTTTCAGATAGTGAGAATGCTAAAAGTAGCACTGGCCCTGAAATAATGAATGTGGCCCCATGAAACATATCCTTTGCAATACAGTCATTAAATACAATGAAATTTCATTCCATCACCACAGTCAGGCATCAGTCAGTTCCCTCAGTGTACACTGTTCAATTGACTGAGGCTTGGTGATATTTCTCTATAGCCCATGGATGTCTACAGGAGCAGATCATCATCCTCCATCCTGTGGAGGAGCAAACTAGAGGAAAACTGAAGAACTGAACCACTTCAGTCTCATTCTACTGCCTTCCATTTGACATTACTTACAGGTTTCTTTTTTTTTTACCTGTTTGAGAGGCAATACAAATTTGGAGGCATTACAATGAGAGCTGGTCAAAAGTTACTTTTTCTAGTTCATGTTCTCTCTCAATTTCTTTTCAGCTTTCTGAGAAGCTAAAGATGAAGGTCTCAAGAGTTCCACCATCCCTGCAGCAAATCCTGTGACTCAGATTGCTTAGAGACCCACAGTGCTCTCTAATCTTGCCCAGATTTTCTGCTAGCTTCAGTTAATACATTTCATTTGACAGTCCTTGCTATTAACCAAGTTTTCATACTCCTACCTTTTAGAAAATTATTATTCAGTTACAGATTCTAAAGTGTTTAATAGAGCTTGCATTCCCGAGAGTATAGAACAGAAAAAAAACAAACTTAGTAAGTTTAAAATGTCAATAAAATGATTAAAAGTGGTTTGAAATTTTCAGTAAAGAGTGTTCTTATTGCAAGCATATTGATTCATTGGAATCTATCTATTTGAATAAACTCCCAATAAAATAGAGACGGATGCCATGAGACATTCACTCATACTTTGGGGTGACAGAACAATTTATTTTTATTTATTATTTTTTTTAACAACGTCCAACATTTTTTAGGACATTTGACGTGTTGAAGATTAACACAATTATTTGATACTTTCACATATGAAAATAAATAAAAGCATTCTTTCTATGACGATTATTTTAAGACTTCAATCTTTTTGTGATAATTCTTATTAAAAAATAAATACTGGAATAGGTATAGCAAGACTTAAGTAAGGAAATAACCTTAATGGTGGTAGAAATATACCTCTGGGAATGATTTCTTAATTGGTTAATTAAAAATGGAAAGTGATTATTTAAAGCTCAAAGCAACTTTCAAGTCTGACTGGATATTATCACAAGAAATACTTAGCTTTACTAAAAAAAAAAAAACGAAGAAATCAACATCTAATTCAACAAATACAAATCCAAAACTGTTTATTACTCACCCCACTAAACAGATAAGCCAAAAAACAATGATTTTTGTTACCTCGGGTATTATGCTTGTAGCCCAGCACATGACACTGATTCTATATGTTTTCATCACTGACTGATTCACCATGTATTATTTTCTTAATCCATAAGCAGAATTTAAAACACAAGGGAACTTTAAAATACAAAACTGTAGTATGACAGCATGTAGACCCAACAACGATTTGGCTTTGCAAGGAACATATTAGCAATCAGATGAGCTGTAGAGGTGAGGAGATGGAAAAAAAAAAACATAACCAGCAGGGAAAATTCCTCACATTAGCATTTAAAGAAAAAAAAAATCAAAATGCAATCAGCTTATAAGTAGCTATAGCTCCAGACATCATACAGATGATTTACCAGAACCAGCTGGCAATCTCCACTCACCCTGACAGTAACACAGCCTCTGGCCAGCAGCTCATGCTGTCAAGAGTTCTTTTTTCATATGACATTACAAGGGTTCATACATTTTGCTTCACTCTACACAGTATGTGGCATTAATTAAACTCAGAGTTGAAATACTACTTTACTGTTTTCTTTATAGACTTTGGCTGAAAGTTTAACATATGTAGTGAACGATATATCACACAGAGCAGGAAGCAGTATAAGAACCATAACATTTCTTAGGCAGCAAACACACAAATAGTACTTTACACGCCAATCTTCACTCTAAAATCCAGAGCTGGGATGAAATCAACACAAAGCTCATATTCATATTACTAAAGTAAATATGAAGACGGCAAGCAAGTGGCTTATATGTCTTAAAAAGACCTTATGAATAAAATTATGTATTTTCTTGGAAAGCTTTTAAAATGCCAAACAGCTATATACAAAGCCCTTGCTGTTACATCCAGGATGCTTTGAAGCAGCTCAATTGTTTCTTCTCTTCTGCAAGGGTTTGGTTCTCTACAGTTGATTTCCAAAAATATTAGAGAAAGATGATATCATCTTGAGTTAATGGGGATCATATTAACTACTGTGAATAGACTGACAAGATATTCGAGTAGCATTCATAGAGAATTAAATATAGGAGAAGACCAGCTTCCTCTGAAAACATCTTTATCTGGGCTACACCTGACACCTGCAAAGTCTTTTCCTCACAGTATTAGCCATTTGAGCCTTTCTAAAGGCAGCCAAAAGCATGTCAACAACTGACCATGCTATAAATGATCAGTGAGCCACAAAGTGTTGATCAGATATGATAAATGCTATTTCACTATTCTATGTTATCGGTAATGGAAACAAGCATAAATCCTCATTGTCCTGATGGGCAATTGTACACCTGCCAGATTTTTTTCTATGATTAGTACAATCAGGATCAATTGCTATTAAATCTGCTACAGTAACTCAGAAGCATTTGGAGAGTATGTTCTCTTCTCCAGGCTAAACTGTTGCAGCTCTCTCAGACTTTCCTCACAGGAGAGATGCTCCAGTCCCTTAATAATTTTCATGGCCCTTCACTGGACTCTCTTAAGTATGTGCACGTCTCTCTTGTTCTGGAGAGCCCAGAACTGAACACAGTACACCAGGTGTGGCCTCACTGGTGCTGAATAGAGGGAAAGAATCATATTCCTCAGCCTCATGGAAACACTTCTGATGCAACCCAGGATACTCTTAGCCTTCTTTATGGCAAGTGCACATTGCTGGTTCATATCCTGTCTCCTACTGAAAAATACAGCTGAGATACAGACACAGACCACTTAATTTAAAAAAACCCAACACCCTACACTTAATCCTAAAATTACTCTCTTCAGGCACTGATTTCTGACTAGAAAGTAGTTACATTATGTATGCCCTCAGTCAAGCTTTAAAAAACACGGCAATTTTGGAAAGATTTTATGCTCCATATTTTATGAGTAGGCCACATCCTAGAGTCAGTACCACACTACAGAGAAAGTTGATTCAGGAGAGGCTTCACTCATTCAGACTTCTATCTCTAACTTGAAAATCTTACTTCCAGATTGAAGGGAGACCCATTTCTGCCAGGAAGAGGTGCCAAATCCAAGTGACATCAAGATTCTAAACTTCTAGATTCTAATCCAGCCATGGATTTTTGCCCTGACCACTTCCAGATATGGAGGTGCAATTGTACTCCAAACCCCAAGATTATTTTTCTTAACCCCTTTGCACCCCTGAAAATCTCAAGTAAAGAACATGTAAATAACTTCACTGTCAAGCAGTGTTTATAAAGTCAGTTTGATTACATAATTTGTGAAATTTGAATAATTTGGAAGAACCTGGGTTTTTTTCTTGGCCAAAAAGAACAGCTTTGACACCAACAAGCCTCTGTCAACAAGGCTTAAGTCAGTATGTCTTTACTGACAATTTCTTGGCTTTATGCTGTCAATTAGAATTCCGTTTTTTTGCTTAGTCATTACAATTAGATTACTACAGAGACTTCATTACAGCTACAGGCAGGACAGCATCTGAGGTACATAATTTTCTCCCTATGATACCAGTACTCACTAAATAGTTATTGGAACAATTGTCTATAAAAGGACAATAAATGTTTGCGTCTCAGTATTGTTCTCCAATAAAATTATCACTTGACAAAAATGGATACCAGTAAGCTGATAGTATTACCATTATTACTTAGTGAGAACATTTATGGCTGCTCTGTGTTTAATATACTTAATTGTAATGTTCACTGCACAATGAAGTTCACAGCATGTTATCAAGAATAAATAATCATGTAATGAACAGAATCATATTTTTCTCACTATTCTGTGACTTGGAATGTTTCTAAATAATAATGTGCTATACAGAATTATTTGAGAAGCTGTATTAAAATATACTTTCAATAATCAGATAATTTCAGTATACTTTCAGTGTATTTTTTAAAGAAGCTTTGTTTTCAAAAGCTTACTCATTACTTCGCTTTACTTAGCTTTATAATAATCTAAATTGCTTGTGGTGTTTTAGAATAACTTCTGAAGTGTTCTATCTAGCTACACTGACAACATATTATTAGCATAACTGTAAATTAAACTAGGTGAGACTGCAGAAGCAGGCTAGTAGTAGCAACACAAGATTCAGTATGGCTGAGTTGTCTTACAGAAAAGCAGATACCTGAGGAGGCAAGTAGATGATAAATAGACTGCTGAAACATACAACACCATACAGCCCTAGCACCTGTTACAGCTCTCTGGATGTCATCTCAAATATTCCTACAACTAGATAAACAGATTAAATTTGTCTTACTGAAGAAATTCTAAAAGTCTGTTAGAATAGCAACAAAATCAGGAAAAACACAGTAACTTATTAGATTTCAGTTATTAACCCACGACTTTTAATTCTGGTATGCCTTCATCCCTGTTGCTCCTCATATCTCAATAAAGCAGGGCATGACCACAAGCACTGTGACCAGCACTTTACATATTCTGCTCAGCTCCCTCTCTTAAGGCCACCAAGAAGATAAGATGGAGAAAGCCTTTGTTAATGATATTCCATCAGAGAAAACCTGATAGCCACATCAGTGGATACACAAACAGGCACTAGCTTTACTCTGGGAGTGATAAATTGGTTAAATTAGTTTTAGTATCTGGTGGCACAGAAAAATGTTATCTTCAAGAGTCAGGAAAGAAGTTTCAAGAGAAGCAGATTCGCCAAGGGAAACTAGCTAAGCTAAACTGGCAGAAACAGGGGGAATGAATGTCTGAACTATGGAAGGAAACACCCTCTAACTCATTTGTTCCTATAGGCTGAAGTTGAAATTTCATGTGGTGGAGTTATCCTATAGTCCACAATCAAAGAACAGGAAAGAGACAGGAAATGTGAACCAAATAATGGATTACTAGAAAGATGACAGAGCCTTGGGTAACATGGCTTAGTGTGAGGTGTCCCTGCCCATGGGAGTGGGGTTGGAACTAGGTGATCTTAAGGTCCTTTCCAACCCTAACTATTCTATGATTCTATGAAGAACAAGCTTTTAAGTAGCGTTCCTTTTCATCTTATTTGCATACATGTGTAGTGCAACCCTGCTATATGGCTCGGGAAAGGAAAATATTTGCAGATCTAAAGCCACAAGCATGTCTCTACTTTTCTATTAAATCAAATTAAAAATACGTGGATCAGGTATTAAAAAGTACAGAATTAACAGCACTTAGCAAGTGCTATGATCAAAGAACAGGAGCACACCTTAAAATGACAATTATTACATTTTGGGTTTGACCTGTATTTGTTGAGTTTCTACTGTGATGTAAGCAGGCAACAATACCATGCTGCAAGTGACACTAAGCTTTTCATTCACCAGTTTAATCTTAATATGAATTTGATTACCTCATATTCAATATGAATCAGTCTTCATCCTTGCAAATGGTAAAAATGGATAGTAATTATAATGATATCAATATGCAAACAACAATCTTGGTCTTCCAAGAATGTAAGAATGGATCAAATCTGACTGCTATCCACAGTTTTAAAAATATAAGCTGTATTTCACCTGTCTGTCTGAAAGAGTACAGGAGAATTTACTTTCACAGAAGATAGATCACACTGCCAATAATTAGATTAAATATGCATATACATATATATATATATACACACACATATACATACACAAACATATATTAGTCTCTCATTTTATAGCACCTACCAACACGGTGTCCTGTTTCAGTCTAAAAGAACAAAATTTTAATGTTTAATTGTTTAATGTTTTTAATGTTTTAATGTTTAATGGTGTGTTTTACCATGTGATAACCATTAGCATTCTGGTTACCATCACTGTGTTGAGGTGGTTGGAGAAACAAAGAGAAAATAAATAACAGATTTCCATTATTAATCTATAATCTGACGTCATCTTTCAGATGGTATCATAAAACTACAGAGAACGCTCAGGTTTTTTGTGCAGACACGAGGAATCTAAGATAAAATGAAAACTACAGCTCTGTTGCTAAAGTTTACATGACCTTAATTTAATGTGATATATAGGCGCAAGTCCCTAATTTGCTTCCCATTTTGTCTTCAGCATTTCCTCCATTTCCTTATCTTCCTTGTTAGTAATGGATGTAACTGTTTCCTGTGATTACCAGTCACAATTTATAAATGTGGTTTCATAGCGACAGCCTATACATGTGCCTCCCTCTCTATAAAAAAAAACCACCATGACATTTTAATACTGTAATGAAAGTCTTATCTTTCCAGCACCCACACGAACAATGACATCTCACGCAAAAAAAATCCCATACCAACAGATGCTGAACATGAAGTGCAATTTATAAAACTTTCAAGTTAGCAACCTTCAGATTCATCTTCCTCAATTATCTACAGAAAGCGTCATGATTACAACAGAGGAGTAACTTCTGCATTTTTATCACATGAAATTTGGAATTAGCTTGATGCACTTTTAAAACTAGCTATAATAACTAAGCAATTCAGTTCTATGTTTTAAAAAGTGAATAAACTTTGACTTTCTTTTCAAATTTTGTTGATATTTTGGGAAGAAACATAACAGGTATGATTGAAAACTCCTAAATGACTTAAGATTCCTATGTGAAAACCAGTATTTTCAAAACCTAAATGATCCTGGCATAATTTTCACATGCTTTATATTAGTCTTATAATTACCCCTATGTTTTCATTTTCTCCATTCTATTTATGTTTGTATTTTTCCTTCCAGAAACTGCATGCAGAAGTGCATTCATTCCCTAATAGTCACTCTGATCAGATTTAGCAGCATAGAAAGCACAGAGGACAAAATCTTAACCACACAAGAGTTATCTTCTTATCAAACAGAGGTTCCAAGAACTTTCTAATAATGAAGATGATTAATACATAGTGGTTAATTGTCACATTTCTGCCAGGCACATTAAACATTAGCTAAGTTAGCAGCACAGAGCTAATCTCCCCCCCTCCCCTTTTTTTAGGCACTCACATCACGGGTTGCTGACATCATGGGTTAAACAACAGAACTGAACTCAAGTAACTTCCCAAGTAAAAGTTTCCAATCCTTTCAAGCTTTGTGAGAAATCTACAGAGAAACAGATGGTCATCTATATTTCATCTTTACTGCATTCAACCTACTTCAGTTCTTGACTGGACAGAAACGGGCTAAATACTTGAATAGTGTAAGGCAGGCGAAGGTTCTCCCCAGCTTTCCTCAAATGAGTAATGATAATTAACAGGGACTCACCCTGTTCTCCCAGTTGTGAAGGAAAAAATAATCAATATAACTTGATGAAGAGAAGACTGATTGGAACTGAACAATTGAAGCCTTCTTTTTATACTAAGAGACTGAAGGAGGATACAGTGCCCATGCCATTTGATATTCCAAAATACTTGTAAGTACTGTTGGAAGAATGGGAGCAAAAATAACTACTCTTCTCTGGAACTATACTAAGCCAGCTTTATGAATAGACAGTGTGCAGCTGCCTATCCCTAGAAGCTAGGGTCAGCAAAATGGAAAACTGAGAAACATGAAACACTTGATTTGTTGGGGATTATGCTCAGATGTCATTACTTGATAAAATTCTTGTGAAGAGGATATTCAAGGGAGATCAGGTACAGCAAAGAGACACAGACATACTCCTTACTGATCTGGAAGAAGAAAAAGACTGGAAAATAAAGATTTTTGAAGGTTTGGAGACAGTTATAAAAAGACATAACAATGAAAAAATGTCCTCCAGAAGTCTGTGTTAGCCCTACCAGGGATTCATACTGGAACTTACAACAAGATATTCATTGGCAATTGGGAAAAAACTGAAAGAGTTGTGAGGAAGTTTGTCATGATCCACTCAGTACAGTTATGCAAAGGAAAAATTAATGGAAAGCAGAAAAATACATACACACAAAAAGGGGAAGGGACAGAACTGTGTCTCAAGAAGAAACAAATTCTGCAGTAAAAAAAGAACTGGGAATAAAGCCAAACATTCACCGTTAGAATTGGCAAAAGTAAGACATTTCTCTGTGTATTTTCAGAAGGTAGCCAGCACATCAGCAGAAAATACTGCATGCCCTACAAACTGCCTGTGACTGCCAAAATGCAAGAAGCAACTCTTACTGAGCATAATTTAGGAAATCCATGAAACTTCCAGGGTCAGAAACACAACAACAAAAAAAAAAGCCCAAACACACACACAAAAAAAGGTCCAAACAAAACAAACAAAAAGGAGAAGGTATTATTTCTTCAGTAGTGTGCCTTTACCACCCTATCACACTTGTTGCAGTGAGTCAGTTACTTTTTATAGAAAATGACCTCATCATTGCCCTAACACTAGCCATTCCTTCCTCTCCCAGCGTGTTCCTGTCAAGTTCTGCCCCACTTCCTAAAGCAAGAGGGAAGCTAGCATCTTTAGGGATACAAGGCTTTGCTTTCCCTCCAACACCATAATAAACACCCTGAAAATAATAAATGTTTATAATTATCTTATTGACTCAGCTTCCTTAGTTATCTGAAATATTTTAAGGATACTGATCACAGAGCCTCTTAGAAAATAAATATCCCACTCCTTGTCTGTACTCTCCAAACTGTGACTTCTCCTTCAGAGTAAGGCATCTTTTTTTTTTGGCATGGATTAATTTGTCGTGGTTTAAACCAAGTCCACACACAACTCGTTCACTCACTCCCCCCCTCGCTCCCCCAACTCCCAGAGACTTAGGAAGGAGAATCCAAAGAATGTAGCCCCCACAGGTTGAGATAAGCACAGTTTAATAGCTAAGGTATAACATAAATCACTACTGCCATTACTACTACAAATAATAATGATAATGCCAATAACAAGTGAAGAGAATACAACACCTCACCAGCCACTGACCCATAACTCACTCCACCCTGCCGGACCGAGCACCAACCGATACCTCCTTCGTCCCCCCAGAGCTCCAGCCCTTCCGGGTTTCTCCCGGTTACATCCTGGGTATGACGTGCTATGGTATGGAATACCTCTTTGGCTAGCCTGGGTCAGGTGTGCTGTCTCTCCCTCCTCCCGGCCTCCCCTCCTCCCTGGTGGAGCATGAGCTCAGAAAAGGCCTTGGACAAACCAAACATCTGAGCAGTAACTCAAAACATGGCTGCTATCAGCAACCGTTCTCAGCCCGAAAGTCAAAACACAGCACTGCACCAGGTACCAAGAAGGAGAAAAATGACTGCTACTGCTCAAACCAGGACAAATTTCAAGGTTTTTATAGGCTATACCAGTTGCAGACACCTGATTCTTCAGGTGAGTCACATATGGACAGCATTTTTCTACTGGAACAAGCAGTGGGTACGTATTTTACAATGTGAGTAACTGAACCTCTGTGTATTCGTAAGGTATATATATGCACCCTGTGAGAGACTATGTGTCACACTATGTGACATCTGCAACACAGAGACTTAATAAAACAGACCAATTCTTCACCATACACTTGTTCAGATTAACAAAATAGGATGTCTAACAAATGCCATGCATCCAGTCCACATATATCTGTGTTAAGAGAACTGCTTTCTTGGACACCTGAATTGGTACTTGGGAGCTGCAGAAATCCAAAAATCTGTCTTCTTTATGAGTTCTTTAAAAATATTAGGGATTTAACAGCTAAATCAAAACCACTCTTCCCTTTCTTTATCAGAGCAGCTCCACCAGCACGCAGTAGACCTGGCCTACAAATTTGGGTCCCGTATTCAAGACAACCAAACCCTTGACTATGACACCACCCTTTTAACCATTTATTAACCTGTCCATTCCTCCTAGCTTTTTTAGTACTATATAAATACAGAAAATAAGTTGGCAAGCAAAATCTCACTGACTAGTCCAGAGAATATTCTCTTGAAACCTTGAGTTTATTTGGTTGGGACTTGTTTGACACTTCACACAAATATATTGTGCAATCTTACACAATGGTAAGTATCTAAGCATGTAATCAGCACAGTATCACTACGATTCTGAATTCCCAGAGTTTTTTTTATGTTTTGAGTTTATAACTCATGAAAGAACATGAAAAATATTTCCTACAAAGTCAGAATAGTTAAGAGAGGCTTAAGAAATACAAATTAGCAAAGGCAATGCACACCTCAGAGAATTATACGAATTAGTTAACATATACACTGAGCTTTTGATGAAGAACGGTGGAGTAGTCTTATGAAAGTAAGCAGCAACATTGCTTCATTAATCTAGGGTGGGCTGTTTAGAAGATATGCTGGTTAACAAATCAAGATTCTTTCGGAAAGTATTTATTAACTGAGTAAAAAGAGGTAAAATCTAAACTCTTCACATACCTGATTCAACTTTGTTTCCAAGACAACTTTCTAATGAATGGAAAATAACAATGTAAAAATTAACAGTAGAACTAAAATTAATATGCAAACATGGCTTCATAAAACACACTGATATTCATAAATGCTTTGCAGAACTGAATTCCAGGCGATCAGCTATGACATCATATAAGGATATTTGCTGAACTGATTAATTGATTACCTGATTGGAAGTGGCAATCACGAGTATCTTTTTACCCAAAATTTTTGTTAATAACTTCAGAGAATGGGTATACAGCATCATTTATTCACGCAAATGCCAGTGAATATAAAGAAATTGTGTTCACAGAGCTTTAAAATACCTAGTATTATGAATGCTAAACTAATCATACAGCAGGTTTTAATTTTAAAATGCAAGCTGGTTCTCAGAAATAAACTGAAAATAAAAAGTCAGTTGTTAAGTGGGAAAAACAATTCTAGACATCACCAAAGGAACCAGGAAAAGGCAGACTGGTAGTGAACAGGAAAAAAAGGTAAGCAGAGCCAAGAGGGTTTGGCACAGGCAAGAATAGCAATCGCTTTCAGAATTCACAATCAAAAGCACTATATTTTAGAGGAAGGTAATAAAACTATTTCTAGACCTCAGAGAAGACAGAGCTTCAATTACTGCATTTCTGACATCTCTCAAAATGAAAAAAGAAGAAAAACAACTGGACTAACAAAAAAAATAAATTTAATTTTCTTTTGCTTCTAAAAGAAAATCAATCTATTTCTGCACATGACAATGTGAAGTACAGTGATTACCATATTCTATTTCTAAATTCTCTAGTAGATCTTCACCTTACATGCTTATCACTGGAAACTGTTCTGGCGTACTGAGGCAGTGCACAGCTACTTGTTATGCTGATGAACCACAATTCCTCCTCAAATCTCATATGTTAAAATAGCATAGATTTTTTCCCATCAGAAGCCTCTACCTCTGTTACCAGGCACAAAGCCTTCAGTCTACTCTGACCTCTTCTACATGTGCACCCCAAGCACATGCTCAACCATCAGTGGCTTCATTTTACTTTTCTTTTTTTCACCAAGCCACCTTGGTAAACATAATAAAATATTGACAATAAGTACTGCAAATGCCTATGTGACAAAGAGAAATGTCAGATCCAAAATACAGTTTTCCCCTGAGGCCACAATGCCGTTCATTGTCAGAAAGGCAATACAGTGCTGTTCACATGTAAACTTGCAATATGTACACTAGGCTGGAAGAGCAATAGCCACCTCTTCATGACTCTATGACTGGGTAAGAGCTTTATTTACATAGTGAAAAAGCTGGAACAAAGCAGGTAATCAACCTATTTTGGAATTATAAGGCCTAAAAGGAAATTAATTTGTTTACAAAATTTAAAGATCGGGGGGGGGGGGGGGTGGGGGGGGGGGGTGGGGAGAGAGGAGGAAGAAGGGACTGAGAAAGGAAGGAGGGATTGGTTGGGTTTTTAACACTAGGGACAGGTTTACTCATTTGCTTTAGAACACCATGTTTGGCTTTTGCAGTTAGTAAAGCAGTAAATATTTCAACCTAAAATTTTAGTGATGTTATAGAATCATAGAATAGTTAGGGTTGAAAAGGAGCTTAAGATCATCCAGTTCCAAACCCTCCCCTTGGGCAGGGACATCTCACACTAAACCACGTTACCCAAGGCTCTGTCCAACCTGGCCTTGAACACCGGCAGGAACGGAGCATTCATAACTTCCTTGGGCAACCCATTCCAGTGCCTCACCACCCTTTACAGTAAAGAATTTCTTCCTTTATATCTAATCTAAACTTCCCCTGTTTAAGTTTTAACCTGTCACCTGTTGTTCTATCATTACTGTCCCTAATGAAGCATCCCTCCCCAGCATACTTATAGGCCCCCTTCAGATACTGGAAGCCTGCTAAATTAAAGAAAATCTCTGTGTACCATGTTACTAGTCTCATTTTCATGAGACCCAGACCAAAAGTAAACATTTATAGCGCATAAATCAACATAGAAGACAAAAAAAAAATGCAGAGTGACCCCATCATTCATAAAACATTTATCTCAGAGAGCTTAGATTGATCTCCTTGTTTATGTAAGAAGCACATCATTTTATCATACAGGCTCTTAAATATCAGACAGATCAAAAGAATTAAACTGTTTTTTTCCTGAGCCCTCTGTACAGGAAGATATTCTACCTAGTGAATACAGAAATATATTTTCTGGGCTTTTCATTGTCTGTGCTGTACTTAGTATAGGAGAATGTGAAGCAGTGCAATTTAAAGCTTATACCCATTTAATGATGAGCATCAATGCTAACTGGTCTGATTCAATACAGATAAAAGTTCAAAAGAAAAAATAAAGTTTAAAAAGAATTATGCTTAAAAAGAGACATTTATTGCATCCTGTAATTAGCTTTAGTTACGAAGTACCTATTACCAAAACATAATGAAATTAAGTTCTACTTTATCATACTAGAACATACCACTGTTTCTCTACACTCTAAAATACTGACAGAATTGGCTAGCAAGTAGTTTTTACCCTTACTTTGTGTTAAAATGCAGAGTGAGTCATTCTTGCCTTAAAAATCAAATTTCTGGGACATCTTGTGAGATACTTAGGAAAAACTTTCAAGGCAATGTGGCATGTGCGCAACTAAAAATGGGGCTTCTCTACTAGAGAAGGAATTAGTTTTGTAGTGCAGTTTAAATTTCTAGGTCAGATATATCAGTGTACTATGATCACCTGACTCCTAGGAAAGCCAGTTCTGTGTAAAGACAACATAGTCATATGTTAAGATAACATAGTCTTGTTTTAAGGTAACATGTTCTTATCTAAGAAAATCCTTTTTTTGAGCTGGAATTTTTCTTTCTGCTCTTTTCATGATGAGGCAGATTCTTCAAGGTGCAAGAATCACTATCAACAAAAAATGGATCTATGTTTGCTTTATATTTTTTAGTAAGGATTTCCTCCCACAACTTTATTCACTGTACTGTTTTGCTCATTTGAATCACATTATTCACTCAAAACAGGTAAAAGAACCTTGCAATGGAAAATAACTAAAAGACACTGAAGATATCTACAGCTTATGAATATCTGGAATAAACAGAAGAATAAAGTCCCACACTGCAATATTACTTCATCTAAAAGGAAATCTTTATGTCCTGACTCCACCCATTACTAAAAAACTGTTATTTCAAAACCAGTAGGGAGAAAAAAAAGATTAAGATACCAGTGGGTATTGAGGATACAGGCCTAAATATACACACAAACTTGGTTAATACTGAAAGCAACAAGCCACTGCAGGGTCCTACAAAACTAGCGTATTTCACTTCAAGGAGTGAGTTCCAGCGACATGCAGCAGAAAAAATAATTAAGAGACTGAAATTACATAGTCAGACATTGCTATGGATGCTACTTAAGCGCTCCTGGCCAGTCAAAATCACAGAGGGGGAAATGGGCAAGGGGGAACTACATGCTTCTGTGCAGAAAAGGCCACAACTTGCTTAGACTGCATAATTCTGCCTATAGCACCACACACAGAGAAACCCTCCACAGTGCATCTTCTATACTCCACAATGCAACAGAAGCAAAATACACTTTAGTTGTATTTCAATTACTGTGTCATAAAATGAGTTATATATGCTATAAAAGTAATATTGAACAACCAGAAAGAAAAAGCAGAAAAAAACCCCACAAATATATGAGCAATGTACCAAAGAGCTTATTTAGTACAATTAGGAAACATTACAGGTAAGGAAAGCAGCAAGCTGTATCTACTCCAAAAGTGACAACAGCATGTCTTTACTGATGTTGAAGAGATGCCTGAGCTTAAAATCAATATTCAGTAGCGTTCTGGTTTCATTCTCTGCAGTTAATAATGCACGTATGACACACTGGCCATTGATTCTTGAACTGTTTGTGTGCTGTTGAAGTTTCCATGTTAGTACATTTAAGTAAAATATAATTATATATATATATATCATGTCTATATAAAACACTTAGGAAATACAGTTATGACATAAATTGAGAAGCCTTAATAGCAGCATTTCAGTATAAAATATAGATCTTGTAGATATTCATAGCATGTTCATGCTTCAGGGGAATATTAATAGATGTAGTCACAAGAGACCTGTTAAGACCTACAGAGTTTCAATCAGTATAAAACTCAGTTTTCATATTTGTTAGTAGTTTTAAACAAAAAGCACACCGAAGTAAAAATTTCTGATATTATTTAGCTTACAACCTTCTGTCTTATTCATATAAATTCCAAACTGACACAAGTACCTCTCAAAATCATGACCATGATGGTATTACTGTGCATAAGTCACCATCCTACACTGTTTTCAAATTACTGCATGCAGGCATCTCTTCAGAGCTTATAATTAATGACTTGCTGCTGTTTGAAAAGGAGATATATTACCAATATTTTTATACAATAAAATATCAATGTTGCAAAACCACTTTTTAAATGAATATGGTTTTAAAATAAAATTCTTCAGTTTTAAATTACATCATTTCAAAGTACAGCTTACATTTATGAAAAACTGCAACTCTCCACACTGTCCAAGTCTGATGCAACAACTGCCTAGTAAGTCTAAAAATGTCCTTCTGATCAAAGGATTTTTCGAAAGACTTAAGTTGGGCAAGCACAAGTTCAGTCCCAACTGGCAGGAGCACAGTGGGATCCTTAAGCTCTTAAACATAGCATGCCCACTCCATCCCTTCTCAGTTTTGATCACTGACAACTGTTTTGATCACTGTTGTCATTTTTGTCCTTTGGACGAAAATTTCCTTTTTTTTTTTTTTTTTCTTTTAGAAAAAGGAGGAAGCAGTGAAAACAAGGAGACAAAGAGAATAGGAGAGAACAATGTGCCCAAAATTAATTAGTTGGTTTTCTCATCTGATTTAGGATACATCTAACCTAATAAAAATCTGTCAACCACAAATATAGTTTAAAATAGTCTCGAACTGAAAATCTAATCTCCATATGTAGCCCAATTTCAGAGACATCAGAATGTCTATTTTTAAAAAATATATAATTTTGCATGAAGACTTCCAAATCCAGTGATCATGCTCACTAAAGTACATATACTTTTTTTTTAATAAATACTATTTTTAAAACCAAACAAAACCAACAAAAACAATCCACAAACCTAAGCTAACCTGAATTAAGGAAAGAGTAGAATTTTATTAATAGCTACTTTTGAAGCTACCAGCTGTAGTATATATATAATAAAATAGGTTCCACTATTAACTGATCTTTCTCCAAAATTGTCCACAAAGTATGTAAGAATAATAATGAATATAAATGTCATTTAAAAAATAGCACAATAACATTATGTTAATCTTCATTTTAAATTATAAGCTTTTCCATATTAAAAGATACAACACCAATCCCTTAAGAGAAAAAAGGAAAATAGATAGAAACCCGAACAGCAGTGAATTAAGTTTTTAAAAAGCAATTCACTAAACTCATCTTTGTTCATGTAGTACTCTGGTCTACAGAGATTCTGGTATCACTTTCCTTACACAGGAACAAGAAGACTTTATACTCCTGAAATAAATGAAGAGGGGGAGGGGAGGAATCTGACTCCAATTCTGTATGTGCTTTTGTAATAGAAGCCTCTGTTCCTTATTCTAAAAGAGGAATCTGCAGACAGTTTTTCATTCTAGAGTAAATCCTTCAGTGGCCATACAAATTTTCCTATAAAGTTCAGTGCAACAGTGTCCCATATTTTAAAAGTTTTCTTCCACCTAAAACATCTGGAAACAGTATACCAAAAATATACATGGTAAATTAAGTATATAGAATTTGTCCAGAAAAGACAGTAACAAGATACGGTGCAGCATTACTGCACTCATTTTCTTGAATCTTGATACATGTAGTGTCCCTCAGGGATCAGTGTTGGGACTGGCCTTGTTTAATATCTTTGTTGCTGACATGGACAATGGAATTGAGTGTGCCCTCAGCAAGTTTGCCGATGACACCAAGCTGTGTGGTTCTGTTGATACGCTAGAGGGAAGGAATGCCATTCAGAGGGACCTTGACATGCTTGTGAGGTGGGCTGATGCCAACCTCATGAAGTTTAACCATGCCAAGTGCAAGGTCCTACACCTGGGTTGGAGCAATCCCAGGCACAGCTACAGGTTGGGCAAAAAGGAAATTCATGTTAGTCCTGCGGAGAAGGACTTGGGGGTGTTGGTCAATGAGAAAAGGAACATGAGCCAGCAGTGTGCACTCACAGCCCAGAAAGCCAACCGTATCCTGGGCTGCATCAAGAGGAGCGTGACCAGCAGGTCAAAGGAGGTAATCCTGCCCCTCTACTCTGCTCTCGTGAGACCTCACTTGGAGTACTGTGTGCAGTTCTGCTGTCCTCAACATAAAAAGGACATGGAGCTGTCGGAACAAGTCCAGAGGAGGGCCATGAGGATGATCAGGGGACTGGAGCACCTCCCATATGAAGGCAGGCTGAGAAAGTTGGGGCTGTTCAGCCTGGAGAAGAGAAGGCTGCGTGGAGACCTCATAGCAGCCTTCCAGTATCTGAAGGGGGCCTACAGGGATGCTGGCAAGGGACTATTCATTAGGGACTGTAGTGATAGGACAAGGGGTAACAGGTTGAAACTTAAACAGCATGGGTTTAGACTGGATCTAAGGAAGAAGTTCTTTACTGTTAGGGTGGTGAGGGACTGGAATGGGTTTCCCAGGGAGGTAGTGAATGCTCCATCCCTGGCAGTGTTCAAGACCAGGTTGGATGAAGCCTTGGGCGATATGGTTTAGTGTGAGGCATCCCTGCCCATGGCAGGGGGGTTGGAACTAGATGATCTTGAGGTCCTTTCCAATCCTAACTATTCTATGATTCTATGATAATTATATTTGAAGATAAAGAGTGAGTCTTGTATCATAGGTTGCCCACAAACACATCACTGGAAGAAATTAATAATGCCCCATTTTACCAGAATCCCAAAGCACAGATTCTTAGAAATTCTGACAAAGAAAATAAACTCTTTCTAGCACACAATCTGACAAAACCGAAAATTAACAGGACTTCAAAATTTCAGTTTGGGGATCCTTACAGGGACACACAGAATCACTGCATGATGACATTTTCTTCAAGGCTTTAAGATGAATCCTTTTGTTTTGCAAGTTAAAATTTGTCTTTTTAAAAAGGTATTCCTCTCTTTTCTAACAGTAATTTCGTTCTGGAGCTAATGTATTCTAATATTTATTTTTAGCGACATCTTAAGATCTTTATTTTCTCTGTGAGCTAATATTCTTTTGGAAGCCAGCGTTAATTCCTGTCCCTTTTTATTTCTTGCAGGAAGATTCCAAATTAGGAACTCTGTTTAGCCTTAAATTAAACTGAATTTTGAAGAAATTTTCTTAAATAAACAAATGAACAGGGACCTAGTGCCTGAAGTCACAAAAGAATTAAGAGTTATGCTTAGCTGCAGGGATTGCTGATGCCATAGTTTATTTTATTGTTGGTGGTGTTGCTTTGGATTTTTTGTTTTTAATAATTACTAGGAAACCTAATAAATTTGATTAGGAAGTACGTCCTTATTTTCAACTGAAATTTTATCCAGAATGATGATGTTTGTCATATTATGGTCTAAGTGACTTCAGAATTTCAAGCTGCATTTTTGAGAAAGGTTGTATCCATTTTCCTGTTACGTAGTACTCAATGAATTCCTCAATGTTTACTCTTCCTACTTCTTCTGAAGGAGAGACTTGAAAGGTAATGCATTTTCTTCCAGCCACATTAATGTTTGCCTGCTTGAATTATTGTGTTGAGTTGTATTTGACAGCCAAATTACCTCTTGTCATTAGTTATGACAAACTTTTAATTTATTAGCAGAATGAAAATAGAGCACATTTCAGACAGATGTTCAAGATTTTATGAAGCTGCACACCAGGTGCCACATAAAGGAAAATTAAATAACTTGTTATTTCTTCCAGCTCATTTTTTATACAACTTGTAGCTTTAAATTAAAATATGAAATGGTACTGACAAGCAATTTACCCCACTATACCCTGCACTTACCTTCTCCCCAGTATTACCACAATTAAAAAAACCAAACCCTACACATGGCTCTGTTTTTCCATTTAACAGATCTCTACTGTCTAAAAACTCTATTTGTCAACAGGAGTGTCTAGCGAGTTAGCACACTTATCAACATATTAAAGTTTTAAATAGGGACATACTACTTGAAACATCAAAAGCTTGCTGTGGGCAGAACTACAGCTCATGTACAAAGTATCCCCTCAGAACAGCTCATGTAAACCTAATCTCTAAAATACATGAGAGTGCCAAAAGAACAGCATTTATCTAAAGAGCTTCTGAAAGCTATCAAATATTAAAATCTTCTTTAATAAATACCTATTAATTTTGCCATTAATAATTTCTATTATTTAATTAGTAACCACTAATCTTAAAAAACTTTGGATGTTAAATACAAACATAGAATTACAAGGAATTAATCACCACAACGAAAAATTGTTTTCTCTGCATTTTATCCTTCACTGATCAACTACTTTAAGAAAACCATGTTTGAAACTGAACATCTGCAGTTCAGCTTTCACCTAAAATCACTGAAGTTGCTTGGCACTTTCTATTAACAAATCAGTCATTCCATTGTACTTTCCAAAATAACCAATACTCACTAAAATTCACCAGCTGAAATAGAAAGAAAACAGGAAA
This sequence comes from Melopsittacus undulatus, assembly GCF_012275295.1. Classification (NCBI taxonomy): domain Eukaryota; kingdom Metazoa; phylum Chordata; class Aves; order Psittaciformes; family Psittaculidae; genus Melopsittacus; species Melopsittacus undulatus. Next base: position 30,115,441 of record NC_047533.1, read on the forward strand.
AACAGAGTCAGATGTGTTACTATACAAAGCTTTTACCTGTGAAATAAAGGCAAGCAGGAAGCTACATATAGACTGACACATTCAGCCAGGAGGAAAGTACATTACACAGTTCTACCTCCAACTTTAAAATACGCAGTATGACAAAAAACATTCCCTGATCAGTAGTTTAATTTGAAGCTATTCAGTACAGGAGTGCCACTCAAAATAACCTATTTTACCAATATAACCTAAGCTGTCCATCTGACATGGATGAGTTTAACCCTTCAAAAAGAACTCTTAGAACTGTATATTTGAGCTTATCCACCAACAACAGAACTAGGTTTTTTTATTAAGGTTATCCTTCTAGACTCTCCTACAAATGCAGCCACCTGCAATGGAGAGAAGAAAATCTGGCAGTGTGCCATAATATGATTTGTGTCTTAACAGAAGCTCTGAATGACCAAATGTGATGGGCTGTTTGGAAGCTAGCTAAGCACATGCATACCTAGAAATGGAGCTCAAGATCACTGGAAAACAAAACAAAAGCTATTTCTATATCCATACTTCAGAGTACCACCTGTTAGGGTACATGCAAAGTAGAACCACTCTAGAGAGATCAAAAATGAACTGAAAAATGTCTAGCCAGCACTCTCAAGTCAATTCATTTTTATCATAAGCAGTCCAGGAATTATAATGGTATGGCAGGATTGTTTTCATATCTAGATTCATCTGGTTATCAAATATTCATTAAGAAAGCTAAACAATGCAAAGACATTACATCCACTGTGAAGTGAAAAAGTTGATGCTGAACCACAAATATTTGAGTCTGAAATTCAGAAACAATCTATTACGACATTTATATACACACACACCACAAAAAGAAATCTCATGCACACAGCACTTCTTTTGGGGTTGGAATTAGATGAAGTGTTTGAAATGAGATGATCTTAAGGTCTTTTCCAACACTACCCATTCTGTGATTCTTATGGTAAGATATCTGCCGCAAAGAAATGCTTAATTAAGAATCTTTGATACACTAACTATATTCACAACTACACCAGTAAACATAGTATTTTAAGTCTAGAAATTCACATCTATTATCAACTGGGACAGAGAAGAAAAATATGTTTTACCTGTCTGCAAACATATTTAAACATATATATGTAGAGCAACTTCACCCTGATAAACATGATGAGATTTGAGAAGCTAAGTATGTTTTTGATGATAAGTAAGACTAGATGCCATATCATGGTTTTCATAAATTATAGGAATTACAGATTATTGTAATATCTATATGCTGAAGAGACTAATAAGACAGAAGCATCATTAACTACAGCAGAATTCTCGGCTGATTGTTAAACAGCAGATAAAATATTCAATTCAAGCACATTCAAGGCTGATTAGTACTTACACTCAATCACACATACTTAACACACCTCAGGTGAAATTGTTCTCAGATTAATGCTTCTTAAGTAATGGTCTGGAAGATAACAAAGTACTATACACATACAGACCTAATATTGAGGCAAATTTTGGTGAAAGAAGAAGAAAAAAAAGGGAGGGTGGAGTGGTATAAAAATAAAGGGAGGAGGGGGGGTGAAAAAAGGGAAAGGATAAAAGTCTCCCCAATTCAGTTTACTCTATTTTCTAGATCTTATATTTTGTATATTTTATGTATTTAAGACTGGGTCTTGCTTCTAACTATTGCTAATATCTTTCCTTTAACTATTCCACCTATTATATTTATGAACATGCACAGATATCCCTATATTTTGGTAATACTCTCCAATTAGCCTTGGGATAAGATTATGTCTTCAATTTTATCTGATTTTTCTTAAATGTTCTCTGTAAAAAGACCTCAGGGTACAATTAACATTTTGACAAAAATGATATGCAACAGACTCTCGGCAAGAAAACAGAAAAAAGAAATAGGAAAAATGGTGAAACAGTCAGTTTTCTATGACCTCACCTCCCCAGTAAAGATGTTTAACAGTGTGACAATATCTATGGAGACTACTAGATCAACAGGTAAGTTAGATGCTAGTAAGCCACCAACTGGAAGTTGCAGAACTGCTGCCAAATTTCTACAACACCATTGCATAAAGCCAAGGCAGCGGGGCAGTGTTAGGTTGTCAGTACTGCCTTCATTTGTAAAGGAGGCAATTTTCTTTTCATATAAAAGATTCAAGGAACTGCACATTACCAGGCATGGCTTCCATTCCTGGCAATCATGTAAGGTTGAATAAAGTTTCTGGGTACATTGACAAATATGGTCTGTTGGAAAGACCCAGCACAATTTCTGCACAGGGAAATCCCAGCTCAGAGACATGCTGAAGGGCTAGGTAGGTATCAGTAAGTATATGAATAATGGGAACCAGTAGGCAAGAGTTATCTAGATTTCCAGAAAAGAACTAATAAGCTTCCACAGCAAAGTGAGTTAGAAAAGCTAAGCAGCTTTATTTTTTGTTGGAGCAAAGCTCTTGGTTAAGACTAGTACCAGTTTCATTCAACGACTTCATTAGTGCTTTGCAAGCGGAAGTATGCTGTGCAGTCTGTGTCTGCAGATGACAGTAAGACCTTAAGGGTAGTGGTACAACTCCTGAGACATTGACAAATCAAGGGGGCAACATGTCAGCAGATGATGTTCAGAGTTGATAATTGTGAGGTAACCTACCTAAGGAAATTAATCTAAGCCATGTCTACATAAATGTGAAATGAGATCTAAGAGCTAAAATGAAGGAAATGGAGCTAGGGGTCATAAGCAATGCTTATGTGAAATTCTAAGGTCAATGTACAACAGCCAGAGTAAGCCAACAAAACACTGAGAAAGCTTTAGGATATTGAGAATTTAATGTCATTTTGACACTGTACAAACCCTTTATTCATGTTTCTCTACAACCTGCTGTTTGCCTAGGATTTGAAGGTAAATATAAAATATCTGTTTTAAAGTAGATCATGAGATATTTCTATGTTAAATTCTTAGGCTGACTCTACAGATGGAACAATAAGTTCAAACAAACATATTCATTACAGCAATAAAACCAATGTAAACACTTAAACATTTAGCTAGTCTGAAGAATACATCTACTGCTTTCTCAAAGTAACTTTCTCCTTGTTATTAATACTATTCAGTTTTACTTTTTTAGCTCCCAAAAAGGGCAAATTGTCTCGTATTTGGCAATTTAACTAATACGAAATTGCAAGAATTACAGTGTCAGATGTCTTCAGAGGAAAATAACTGATGCGAATGAACATGGCCAAAGAAATAATTTCTATTAGTAAAAAAATGAAGTCAAATATCATAACTGCTATCCAATTTTCTGAAACACCTAAAAAGCTATTTAAAGGCACATAACTACTGTGGTAAGTGAGATGACTGGTAATATTACAAGGGCAGTAACCAGCAAAAGAAATGAAATCCTGTGCATATGATATAAAACCATCTAAAATAGTGGAAACTTTATTACCACATGGAACTAGTAGACTCTCACTAACAATCAGTATAATAATCACTAATGTTCATTAACTTTGTTAGAGTCATGTCTTTACTGTTTAGTTTTACACAGCACTGTAGAGAAAAATGTTACAGATATTGTACAGACCTGATGATGGGGAAAAGAATTTGAACAGGAAAAAGTATAAAACATACATATATACACTTATAAGTCACATTAATACTTTCATATTTTATGGACAAATTGTTTTAGATTGGTGTACAGCTTCAGAAATTATGATAGTGATCCTTGGATGTGCGTTGTCCTGCACTATCCTGCCAATCACACACTGAGACTTTATGCCTCCATCCATTATTACAAACATTTCAGACCATCACCACCAAAGCCTCAACATTAAAAGCTCACAATGACCTGGCAGTATGGACTTACTAGCCAGAAAGCCAACCATGTGCTGGGCTACATCAAAAGGAGTATGTCCAGCAGGTTGAGGGATGTGATTCTCCCACTTCGTGCTGCTCTTATAAGACTCCACATAGAGCACTACGTTCATCTCTGGGGCCACCTACACAAGGGATGTCAACCCACTTGAGAGAGCCCAGAGGAGGCCACAAAGATGACCAGAAGGCTAGAGCACTGACCTTATGAAGACAGGCTGAGAGGTTTGGGCTTGCTCAGCCTGGAGAACAGAAGGCTCAGAGACCTTAGAGCAGCCTTCCAGTATCTCACAGTGGACTACAAGAAACCTGGAGAAGGACCTTTTACAAGGACATGTATTCACAGGACAAGGGGAATGACTTCAAGTTGAAAGTGAGGAGATTTAGATTAATCTTCACTCTCCCAGTGGTGAGGCACTGGCAGAGATTGCTGAGAGAATCTGTGGCTGCCCCATCCCTGGAAGTATTCAAGGCCAGGTTTCTTCAAATACATAGTGAATAAAACTAACACAAGAGGCAATATAGGCCCACGGCTGAACGAGGTGGGTGCCCTGGAGACAGAGGATATAAAGAAGGCAGAGGTGCTGAATGCCTTCTTTGCCTCTGTCTTTACTCCTGAAGACTCTCCCTGGGGGCCCCAGATTCCTATAGCCCCAGAAGGAGTCAAGCCAAAGGAGGAGTTTGCTTTGGTAGATGAGGATTGGATTAGGGATTAGCTATGCAATCTGGACATCTATAAATCAATGGTTCTGGATAGAATACACCCACGGGTGCTGAGGGACCTGGAAGAGGTCATTGCTAGGCCACTCTCCATCATCTTTGGTAAGTCATGGGAAACGGGAGAGGTGCCTGAGGAGTGGAAGATGGCAAATGTCATGCTAGTCTGTAAGAAGGGCAGGAAAGAGGACCCGGGGAATTACAGACCGGTCAGCCTTACCTCCATCCCTGGAAAGGGGATGGTACAACTTATTCTTGACTCCACCTCTAGACATATCAAGGATGAGGGGGTCATTAACAACAGCCAACATGGTTTTATAAAGGGGAAGTCATGTTTGACCAACCTTACAGCCTTCCATGAGGAAGTAACTAGGTGGAGGGATGATGGTAGAGCGGTAGATGTGGTTTTTCTTGATTTCAGTAAGGCATTTGATACTGTCTCCCACAGCATCCTCATAGATAAGCTAAGGAAGTGTGGGCTTGATGATCAGGTAGTGAGGTGGATCAAGAACTGGTTGAAAGGAAGAAGGCAGAGAGTTGTGGTCAATGGCACAGAATCTAGCTGGAGGTCTGTGACTAGTGGAGTCCCTCAGGGGTTGGTGCTGGGACCAGTGCTCGTTAATATTTTCATCAATGACCTGGATGAGGGAACTGAGTGTACCCTCAGCAAGTTCGCTGATGACACTAAACTGGGAGGAGTGGCTGACACACCAGAAGGCTGTGTTGCCATTCAGCGAGACCTGGGCAGGCTGGAGAGTTGGGAGGGGAGAAACTTGATGAAATTCAACAAGGACAAGTGTAGAGTCTTGCATCTGGGGAAGAACAACCCCATGGACCAGTACAGGTTGGGGGTTGACCTGCTGGAAAGGAGTGAAGGGGAAAGGGACCTGGGGGTCCTGGTGAACAGGAGGATGACCATGAGCCAGCAATGTGCCCTTGTGGCCAAGACGGCAAATGGCATCCTAGGAAGCATTAGAAAGGGTGTGGTTAGTAGGGCAAGAGAGGTTCTCCTCCCCCTCTACTCTGCCTTGGTGAGGCCACATCTGGAATATTGTGTCCTGTTCTGGGCCCCTCAGTTCAAGAAGGAAAGGGAATTTCTTGAAAGAGTCCAGTGCAGAGCCACAGAGATGATTAAAGGAGTGGAACACCTCCCTTATGAGGAGAGGCTGAGGGAGCTGGGTCTCTATCTTGGAGGAGACTGAGGGGTGACCTCATCAGTGTTTACAAATATGTAAAGGGTGGGTGTCAGGATGATGGAGCTAGGCTTTTTTTCAGTGATATCCAGTGATAGGACAAGGGACAATGGGTGTAAACTGGAGCATAGGAGGTTCCACATTAACATCAGGAAGAACTTCTTTACTGTAAGAGTGATAGAGCACTGGAACTGGTTGCCCAGGTGGGTTGTGGAGTCCCCTGTGTTGGAGATATTCAAGGCTGCCTGGACAAGTTCCTGTGTGATGTACTCTAGGTTACCCTGCTCTTGCAGGATGTTGGACTAGATGATCTTTCGAGGTCCCTTCCAACCCTTGGGATTCTTTGATTCTGTGTGATTCTGTGACAGAGCTTGAGCAACCTTGTCTACTGGAATGTGTCCCTGCCCATGGCAGGAGGGTTGGAACTAAATGATCGTTAAGGTCCTTTCAACCCAAATCATTCTATGATTCTCTGAAGTCTTCCTTCACCTGCCTATTTCCTTTCCAAACTTTTCCTCTAGAAGGGCTCTTCATGTTTCCTCATGTCTAGGCAATAAATGACCCTGTGATGCTCAACAACATTTTGTAACTGGTTTAGTTTTACGAAATCTCATTAAGCCTGCCATGTACACAGTTGCATCTCATTCTACATGTCACAATATTTCTTTAACTGTTTAACAAAATCAAAATTATAAAGTAAATGCCCCAAGAGTATTACAGTTTAGCTTACCAATAAAATTAATATTTTAACTGAGTGCAATATGTACAATGCATTTGTACAGTCAACATTTACTAAAATATCACCATAAAATGTAATGACAAATGAAACAAACACCTTTTCAACAGGCTAGTAAATTCTCCCCAAAATGAACATAATTTTAGAGCAACTTAGATTCCATAAGTAACCTTGAAGATTGTTTCCTGTACAAAAAGAACTTGTGTACTATTCATTTGTTAGTATTAGTAAGACCTCTTGAGCATTCTTCTTGGAGGCTTATATTCCAAATCCTAAAATGCAAACCTCAAAATACAATCCTACTCTAACAAATGTCTATTTTCGAGATAACACATCATTAGAAAGATAGCCAAATAGCAATATATATCCCAGCTTCAACACAACTTTTCACAACAGCATGAGATGAAATCACCTGTTTAGCAAACTTTTATAGCGTTAAATTGATGCATAGGTTGATCCTGTCTGCACCAGCAGACATTACATTCTGTATCAAGTTTTTTTTAAATTTGTATTCCTCCCTTTCCCTCATCCCCTTCTTGGATGGAATGTAGACAAGTAACAAAGAAAGTATTTTACAGTTCATTTAATATATTTAAGACATGTTCACCTTGAAGGAGAAGAAAAGCCTGAAATATAGACTTTCTTTTCTTAATACAATCCTTGAAATCACAAAAATATAAGTAAAAAAATACGGATGCTTGCAGAGTGTCCTAAGTTCAGCAGCAGTAGTATTTTAAACCACAACACAAAGTTTCTTCAGGTTCAAGTTTTGCCTCAATGCATTTGTACCTATAGTTATTAACCCTTCAAAATTCTACCATGAAATGGAAAAAAAAACCCAAAACCCAAACTTACATGACATTTCATTACGTATGCTGCAATAGTAAGAACAAACCTCAAACAATACAGCAAAAAAAAAATAAATCCAAAACAATTATTTACGTGAAATTCAAGAAATCTACACGCATTGAATTTTCCCAGATTCTATAAGTTGTTTACCCATTTTAAAAAACAATACATAAAACATATAAATTTCTGATTTTATTCAATATAGCAAAACAACTTTAAGAAAGTCCTTAAAGTCATGGGTGACTAAATGGATAATGCAAGGATTCAGCTCTGACAGCACTTATTTCTTGAGAAGGTGACCAAGTACTTATAAAACGTAAGTGCTTATAACAAAACCAAACCTCCACATTTATTTTTCAAAAATAAAAAGTTAAGGTATTCAGTATATAAATATCTTGACTCAACTGAGTCAGTGACTAGTTTATGAAAAACTTAGAAATAGCAACATTTTCTAGGAAATTCAAGTTCTATGCAAATTACATGGTATGTTTCTAAAACACTAAAAGAAAATGGAGCACCACCTTAACAATTACAAAGTTATCAAAACATTTGAAATTTCCTCCAATACCTAGTGAAGAGTTCAATGTGAAGCTATAAAATAGGATGCTGGAATAATTCAGGAGTACATTAACTATAAAGCAATGGTAAGTATCATCCACAACTATAAAACAAAGTTCTACTCTGAAAATGAACTTGAGAGAAATCCAAAAGAAAGTCAAAAGATATTCATCAGCACTCCTAAACATATTTAATGAACCAAATACTCAGTTCTGATCCTACAGTGAGACTCAGCATTATTTGTAGCCTTGTATTATTCCAAGAAAACATTAATTAAAGAGAAGCATTGCTCAAATTCTGAAGTCTAGGTCTTACTGAAATATCAAGACACTCCAGACTCAACAAACTGAACATTCCAACAAAAAACCGAACAAAGCACACCCCAAAAAACCTCATTCAAACACAGCAAAACTTATACAAGCTACTTAGACTTTTTAAATTAAGGAATTATGTTCACGTATTTGTATCTGGAGCTGGTAACTAACATGACATTTTACCATACTGACAACTACACTTTTTATATCATTCACTAATACTAATACTTTTAATTTAAGCTTTGGTCTTTGAGCTAAGGAGCTTCTCTTCTTTTTCTTTTTACACTTCTGCTTAGATGAGAAATTCATGAATCCTAAATGAAGAGAGGCAAACAGAAACTGTTTAATCTATCTTCAACCAGCCACAGCTTTTATAGGCAGGACGCCAAGTATCCTGTAGTAATACCCTTCATCAACTGGAAAATAATATTTCTCTCATTGTACACAAAAAAAGATGAGCTATCCCTTTGAACCTAGAATGTCTTCCTTTTTCCCTATTGCTATCAGCACTAATGCACCACTAACTATTCTAGTTTCCTGTTTTAACTTCTCCCTCACAAAACACACAATTTCTAGAAGCATTTACATTTTCCCAAAGCCTTTCTAAATTGAAAGGAATGACCAAAGTCACTCATTGCCCAGAGTCTAAATTAGCACATCTCCAACCAGGAGTGAAAAAAGTAGGAGATACAGCACTATACTCAGCCATAAGCCCAAGTTTCTTTCTGAAGACCGAGTGTTATTTTCTCAATTCAGTAGAGTAAAATAACCATTATTTTTTTTTATCAATTTTCCATATGTATCTCTTTATCCTAAACATCAACAGATAAAGAGCAGACTATATCAATGTTATGGCTGACTTCCTCTAAGTAACAGCAATGCCTCTGTTGCAAAAGTGAAAGAATAAAAAAAGCATGCTACTGCTGACTAACCTTATAGCAAGAACAATGTAAAAGCCTCATAATATTTGCTGTGAATATGACCTTAGTGTTTTTTTTTAAATCCGAATCTAGCAGAACTAATATTACAATTATTTTTTTTCCAGCCTTAAAACATTCCATGCATTGGAATTGTTGAGAATAAACAAAAATGGCAATCAAGTCTGAAACTGAAAATTTATCAGTATTTATGTCAGTGAAAAATGTTTATTTCTTCATAGAGGCAAGAGCTAGCAGCATGATGACTTCCTTTTCCCAATCAGTAGACTCAATTTCCATGTCCAGAGCTACATGCAAGCATGACTACGGCCACCAGACTGTGTTGATGGCTGCATCCATAAATAATTAGGGACAAGTTTTAGAACCCTTATAGGAAAAGTAAACACAAACCTGCAATTTATGTTTCTGGACATGTCAAAAGGTAAACAAAATACAGAGCAGTTATAATATCTTGTAACACATTACAATGAACTTGTTCAGTAAATAGAACATGTTCACACACAATATCCTGAATGACTGAGTGGTCATGTTTATTTATATGCTACTAATAATCACAGTAGAACCACTCCAAACTACGTTTGCTGTCTCAATAAATCTTTCTTGTTCAGAATAATGCTTTGGTCTGTTTCCCTATCCTTTTTTACTCCCAAACATTATAATGTTTAGTAATACTTATGAGGACCAATTTTATATTATGCATGCACCAAGCAGAAACATATATCTGAATTCTGATGTGATTAGGGTGAGGAGGTTTTCCTTGATGAATGCCTGTGGTGCCAAGACCTCAGATTTATACTAGCTATTCCCATAAGGCAGACTCAAAATAGCCATAATAGGAGATAGCAAGAAATAAAAATGAGTAAGAGCAAGGTCACAATGATCATTCAAAGGAACAGTTTCTGTATGCAGCCTAGCCATAAAATGAAGCTGACCCCTGCAAAACTTCCGGAGTTCAGTGGACATATCATGATCTCTCTTCTTATTTTAACTTTTGAGTGGTGTAGAAATCAAGCTTGCAGTACTTCCAGACTACTTCGGTAATAGTGAAAAACATGCTGCAAACCCCAAATAACAGAAAATAAAGTACTTAAATGTACAAATAAATATATCAGAATGAAAGGGTGTAATAATTAAAAAGACATGGAAACATTCTTCTGAACAAGAAGGGTTTGTTAAGTTAGTAAACATAGAGAATATTACTGTTCTCCAAACTGAGTGCTTTAAAAGCCTGAGAAAAACATGCAATAAAACACAATAAAATGTTTTTATGATTTTTCCATTTGGACAAACCTTTTGGTGGTTTGCACTGTCTTGTTCATGTTCATAAAATGAATGAGCAGTACTCATGAACAACTGACATAATACAAAATCATAAGTCAGATCTCATTCTTGAGTAGAATATTCAACTAAAAAACAAACAAACTACCCGAGAAGTACATTTCCTAAACTTGCAAAATTTGGCACACCTTTACACCACACCATCCCCATTCAGAGCAAAGAACACAGATTGTGCAACACATTGAGAGTTTGTCTGCTGAATCAAAGTATACGGTTTCTTCTGTTGTGTTTCACTCACGGTGTATGTTTGGTACAGACTTTAACATAATTTTTACATAATTCTCCTTCCTATCTTGAGAAAGGGCTTGTTCAGATATCAAGCTTTATTTTTTTATAAAAATAATTTCCCCTTTTAACTAGTTGCCCTCCCACTAACATTCAAATTTGATAACTACAATTTCATGTCCCTATTAATTGAAGATAAATCATTAAGATAAATCAAGTATCAGCTAAACTTTATAGCTGAGCTGCATAGGAAATGACAGACAATTCCTTAAAATTTTAAACCATGTTAACATCGGAATTCTTGCTCAGCCATAATCTTATGTTAAAAAAATTACAAGCAACAACATCACAACATATCATAACATAACAAGAACATAAGATATGAAACTTATTTCATATCGAGATTAATTTATTTACTTAGCTAAGTAAATAGCCTTCTTGGATGCTCAAGACATAAAGAAAAACCTTCTAAGGCTGGCCTGCCATGTGGTGCCTTCTGTCATCATTGATATAGAGGAGCTGACAAAAAAATACTGGAAGAGGAAAAGACATCAAAGAGTGGTATTTTAATGACACTCTGGGGAACACTGTCTGTCAGCAGTAGCATTTTTAGATTTTCGGAGCTCTCATCCAAAATGGCCATGCTCAAGAGTCAGTTCTGGTCACATTCTGAATTTCAGTTTTCCCACCTCTGAAAATATATGTTTTTCTTTCCCGAATATCAGCACTATGCCACAGTCCAAGTCCCATACAAAGAAAGAAAGAGAAAAGGATTTTAAAAATATTGATTCTACTCAATATGATGCAAAGTCTCCCATCAGTCCATTTTGTAGAGCATCGATAAATCACTGAAATGTAGGAAATTATTTTTCTGGATATGGATATCTGGCAGATTATCTCCATTACTCATCTACATATGCACGCTCTTCAGTGTTGGGAAAGAAATGTGCTGCTGTGTAGTGTTTTGTACAGCACAGTTTAACATTTTGAAAGTCAGGAGTTGTCTCCCAGTCAGAAAAGGAAAGCTCAATCAAGATGCTCAGTGATCGACAACCTATCTTCTAGCTTTTTCCCTTATTAGGAAAGAGTATTTACCATTCAGTGTACAATCTACTAAACACACTTCTATTAATCATTGATCCTCTGTCATAATAGTATTTTGCAGTTATTTTATTTCCTTTTTTTTTTTCCCCAGTGAATTTTAAAAATACATTTCCTGATGCTTACCAGCATTACTAAAGCTCGGGTACATTTTTAGTATTTAGTTACTATAAATTAGTCTACTCTTTCAGTACTCTTTACTCATTGATGCAGTACCAAAGCACCAACTGTGCTGCCAGCAAGAGTGGTACCAGGTTGCAGAATTCACACAAGACACCCAAGGAAAATTACAGTACTGCAAGAGAGGGAGAGAGTATGAAAAATAAACCACTTGAAAAGAGACATAGTTTACATATGCAACTGAGCTCCACAGCAGAGAGAATATAAAAACATACAGCTATAAAAAGTTAATAAAACACATTCAATAAAAATATAATATCAACAAATCATGAAAAACAGGTAATTGTTGCTTCTTGAGTAATGTACTATAATATAACAGGATCTCTACAAGAATCATAGAATCATAGAATAGTTAGGATTGGAAAGGACCTCAAGATCATCCAATTCCAACCCCCCTGCCATGGGCAGGGACACCTCACACTAAACCGTATCACCCAAGGCTTCATCCAACCTGGTCTTGAACACTGCCAGGGATGAAGCATTCACAACCTCCCTGGGCAACCCATTCCAGTACCTCATACTGGCAGTAATATTTCAGTTCTACTACCCTGACCCACTGCACATCACATACAGTCTCTTAAGACTACTGATACTTCTGCTCAATCTCACTAACTGCAAAAATCTACAGAAAAGAGGTTACACAAATCCAGTTTCATTTGTTCTAAACACAATCATGGAGATTTGCAATTCTAAGCACAAAAACATGACTAAATAATTCTTCTGCAATGGTGCTCATTTGCATAATTAAAAGCTGGCAACCCTTCATTCAGCATTCATTTCCTTTACCTATTTGTAATGTTATTCAGTTTTTTCAGCGCACATAATTAAAAGGCAAACATACAACTTATAAATAAATAATACTAATCACCAACTATCTAGTTTAAAATATATCAATTACTAGTGAATTTGCTATTGCTTTGTATTACAAACTCAAGCTGCATCTTCATCAATACAGAAAAGCCCAGCTTAGTACCCAGAGGAATTTAAGACATAAAGCATAAATTTTTATCTGTGACCCAAGATACAGTTGCAAAGCTGTTCTGCTCCTGATTTCTGCTAATCAACAAGTACTGTAACTATCCTAAACAATACACACAATATACAACGAACAGGTAACCATATGATTAACCAGACCTTTTCAGTATATTTCTTGGGGAGAAATATATTTCTTTCTTTGGGGAGAAACCCAAACCAACTCCACAAACAAACAAAATCCACCCCAAGCCTGCCCACATGTACACACCAACTGTACTCACATCTAACTCAGCAGAGCAATTCAGTCACTTGAATGAGTTCTCAGATTGGCAGCCTATTTATGTAAAGCTTTTCTTATTACAGTAACAAAAGATAATCACCTTGAATGGTATATTGGCTTTAAGTTGGGATGAACTGCCCCTGGAAGTTTCACTCACTATCCAGCAACAAAATATGAATCATCCAAAGAAGCTAAACTCTTCTCAACAGAGTTATCCTGTGATAAACACCTGAAATGACACTAATGAATCTGAACCACTGGAATAAACCACAACAGCAGAAAAAGACCTTATTATCCCTAATATACCTCAAAATATGCTCAGTAAATTAGTTTCCTGAGTTCTGAAGGAACACAGAAGTATCATTTATATTAAATTTTATATTTACATATAAATATACTGTTTGCACAACATACTGTACACAGTAAATGTACAGGAACAGTATATAGAATATAGGAATAAATTAATAACAAACACTTCAGTGTGGCTATGGCTGAATTCTTAGAATCTTACCAGCTAGTTTTCATTTGAATCTTATCTGAGATCTTCACATTTCCATCCTTTACAAACCTTTTACAGATAGATAAAATAACTTAAGGTGAGGTACTGGAATGGGTTGCCCAGGGAGTTAGTGAATGCGCCATCCCTGGCAGTGTTCAAGACCAGGTTGGACGAAGCCTTGGGTGATATGGTTTAGTGTGATGTGTCCCTGCCCATGGCAGGGGGGGTGGAACTAGATGATCTTGAGGTCCTTTCTAACCCTAACTATTCTATGATTCTATGATTCTATGATTAAAACCATTAAGCCTTGCAAAGTTCTTCTAGCAAACTGTGCATTTGGTGGGAACTGACATTCCTTTAGCAGGTCAGGAATTCTACTTTCCAAAACCTGATGAAAGACAGCAGAAATGCAGAACTGCAATTCATCAACAGACATGTGTCAACAGCTGCAGCTTAAAGGGGAGGGCAGAAATGCAATTCTAGGTGTAACTTTTCACAAGTAAAACCATCCTAAAATGCACCAGCAGATGAAGCTATTAAAAAGATGCTTATCCAAAAGACTTTCCATTAAGTTCTTGAAGGTTTTCTTTAGACAACTGAGTAAAACCTAAAATGCTGAGGTTTTCTTGATAAGGTGATAAATACTTGGTTCCTAGACTTTGAGCAATGAGAACATAATTATATTACTGCAGTTGAAAAAAAACAGGGATGAGCTGCAATTTATTACTCTGCTGTTGTGGAATCTCTCCCTATCTCATCTTTGTAGAACTGAAGAATAACGTCTGAACGTAAGAAAACTAAATAGAAAACTAAATCAAAACCACATACCCTTTATTGTAAGCAACGAATATACTGCTCAACAAATAAAAGAATGAGGAGCATAAAAAGAAATATGATAAGACTTGGACTGAATATTGTTCTGTCTGCAACATTTTCCATAACTTTTTTTATAGGCATTTCAAGATTCTGCCCTGATGTACCTGATTTCATGACCCAGAACTGAACAGTATATATTTTACAGATTTTGTAACTGGTATATAATTTCCTCCATGAGATAAAGGTGAACTGATCAATGAAATATAAACTGCAACCTGCCTTCTAGGTGCAAGCAGTCATGTCTCATATCCCCTGCTTAAGCATGAAACAGGAAGGTTCTATAGTCAAGGAAATTAATATATATATGTTAATATTGACAGAACTACACACACACTCAATTTAAAACCCTCTTACATATGTGAAAATCATTACAATCACAACTTATAGTGCAACTGTCTTGTCTGGAACTAGACTGGAAGCATAAAATCCTTAATTATGATACAGAAGTATTTAAGAAAGGGCAGCATGACAGAACTTTTCAAATGATAAAAGAGATATGAATCCCAGGAGTTATTACAAAGGTGTTCAACACTTCAGTGTTAAGTGAAATTTAAAAGTTTTAATGAACATTGGATACTACTAGGTACTGTAGGAAATGCTTCAGAACATTAACAGAGATTCTGAAGACATGATGCAGATGTGAAGCTCTTGGGAACCCAAAATAAGAGGGGCAAAAAAGCCTAAAATTTGCAAAAAAATAAAAAAGCTAATGAGATGAACAGATTACATTGAAATTAACGAGAAAAAATTGTGGGAAAAACAGTTATCAGAGTAATCATTAAGTCATTAAAGTGCATATGACAATCAAAACTTAACAAATAGTAAACATTTTATTTAAACATGATCTTATAATCAAAGCTAGCTACCCTTTCTGCTGCCTCACATCTGATTTTGTAGCACAATATGAAGCCATCAGCTGTTTAAGAAACTGCATAATGTCATCGTTTCTCCCAGACTTCCACAAACATCTCTATCACAGAGTGTAAAGCTTTTTTAAATGCTCAGTTCCAGCTCCTTGCAGAGTTCATAACAGGCTGGCTTAAACTTTACATTTAATAGCACTAGTCCTTCAGCATAGAAGAATTTTCTACAAGAAATCTGCACTATATATGCAGGGTCCAGTACAGCAAAGAGCTTCAGGTAACTTCTCCAACAGGTACACTGCAACACTCCAAAGATTCTGATGCCTACTATAAGCCAATGTAGTTTCAAAAACCCCACAAACACCCTCCTCCCAACCCCTCAAAAATCCACTACAAAATGAATAACTTGCATACAAATTATATTAGAGGGAAAAAGCCAGGTATAATATAAAATTCTCTGCACATGAAAGTACTGTATGCTAAACTTTTAATAACTTCTTCAAAACCATTCAAATTTGCTTCAGTTTTCAGTCAGTAATAAATTCCTTTTAAGACAACACTAATGCAATCGTCAAAAGTAAAGAAAACAAGTCCAATGACTTTCCACAATTTGTTAGAACATATTAGGACTTTTGTTGGAAGTAGCTTCTAATATGCAATCAACTGGAAAAGTAGAGCACTTGGTACACTCATTATTTATTCCTTGACTTATGTTGGTAGTCATCCTTAGAGGATTCATTATCCCTGTCTTTAATCATGGACTTCTATATGTTGTTTAATGTTGCTAGCACTTTCTAAAGAAACAAACTGTGTTTGTAAGCCAACCTGTTACATGTGTAATGTGACTCCTGCAGATGTTATTAAGAGGGAAGTATCTTTCACTGGCTTGAAACCATAACATATGTTGTTTATCAATAACAAATCAAATATTTCTTTTATTAAACTGTGCTATTGTCAATAGCAGTACACAGCAAACAATCCCTCAGAAAAGATTTCTAAAGCAATATATTTTTCTTGTGATACATTTTTTCAAGCCTGCTGCTTGGCTCTGAATTGCCTTGGAGTGGCCAAATGAATCAGAATTCATATCCTGACTGCATAAAACCTCAGCTTTTCTCTCATCTCTCCTGTGAGATGTTTTGTTGGTTTGGTGGTTTTTTTTTTTCTCTGAATGCATTGATGTAACCATCATCAGACAGGGCATGTTTTTAATTCATACTAAAACCTCATAAAAAGGAACAATAAGTCACATGCCAGACCAGATGCCAACTACAGGTTTTGCTTGAAAGAGTCAGACAAACATATCATATTGCCAGCAAGAAACAATTGCAGAAGCAATCAACAACACAACTGACAGCCAAGAGATTAGCGGAAGTCCTGCGCACAGATTACATAGATCTAAGGTGTAATCTCTGTTTACACATACTTCTTCCTTCACCACTGGGATCATGGTTTACACTGGAACTAGGGCTTTTACCAGCTTTTAGTTGCCACCTACCTTCCACGTGCCACAGTATTTGCTAGAACTTCAGCAATACAGTGTGTATGTGCGCTTAAAAACATAACAGTAGCCCATCTGCCTGAACTGCGGAAGTGGATATAGTTTATATTACTCAAAACTATACCCACTCATTTACCTGCTGTACAGAGATCAAAGATAAGCCAGATCCATACTGACATACTAAATTAGAAAATAGATTTTAAACTGAGAAGATTTTGCCTCTTCTTCTTGACATCTCCCAATCCAGACTAGAAAAATACACTGAAAAAAAAAAAACAAGTTACAGGTGAAACCACCATTCTGAAACACTAGATCCCCTCAGTAGGCTTTGTCAAGGATAATACTCTTGCTACCAATCACACATCAAAAGCACAGACCGAAAATGTTACAAAAAGAAAAACCTATGGCAAAAGCAAACTTAGGTACATAGCAACTTTCCTAAGCCTCTCTCCCTGACTCAGAGCTGGTTGATAGAGGTCCACACATTGACAGCAGTTGCACAAGCCTCATATTAGGCATGTCCTTTAGTCCTCCCAGCTATTTTTTAATGACCACAATATGTATTTCCTAACTGTTAACCAGAACTTACACCCAGGCAAAAAATTACTTTAAAACACAATACATAATGAATGCAACTCCAATGTTGAGTTTTTGTAGCTAGAGATAACATTTCTTCAGGAAATAGCATGGATTTTGTGACGATATAAAACAAGAGTTACTTGTGACTGTTTATGTAGGAGTCCATAAAACAAATAATTGCCTGTCAATCATTTCTGTATACATACTTCTTTGTTGGGAAGGAATTACAGGCTGCAGAGGAACCAATTATCTTGCCTCAAATCCTTTAAGTCATCAGAAACAACACAGCACAACTGTTTTGCCTGTTTGTTGAATTTGTTACATGTATCAAAAGACACCATGTATCTTGGAATATTGTGTACAGTTCTGGTGTCCTCAACATAGAAAGGACATGGAACTGTTGGAACAAGTCCAGAGGAGGGCCACGAGGATGATCAGGGGACTGGAGCACCTCCCATATGATGACAGGCTGAGAAAGTTGGGGCTGTTCAGCCTGGAGAAGAGAAGGCTGCGTGGAGACCTCATAGCAGCCTTCCAATACTGTATACCAGAGAGGGACTCTTCATCAGGGACTGTAGTGATAGGACTAGAGGTAATGGGTTTAAACTTAAACAGAGGAAGTTCAGGGTTTAAACTTAAACAGAGGAAGTTCAGGTTTGATATAAGGAAAAAATTCTCTATTGTTAGGGTGGCGAGGCACTAGAACAGGTTGCCGAAGAACTGGTAAATACTCCATCCCTGTCAGTGTTCAAGGTCAGGCTGGACGAAGCCTCGGGAGGCATGGTTTAGTGTGAGATGATCTTCCCCATGGCAGAGGGTTGGAACTAGATAATCTTAAGGTCTTCTCCAACCCTAACTATTCTATATGTATTCTAGAGGGAAAAAAAAAAAAAAAAAAAAAAAAAAAAAAAAAAAATAGAAAAAAAGAAATAATCATTCCTCTCTAAGGGTCATAAATGCTATGTCCAAAGCTCTCTGCAGACACATCTGAATGGCATCAACCCCTACTTTAAAGCTAAAAAAGGACAATATTTAAGTTTTCATTACACACCAATCGGCTGAAATTAAGCACAATCTCAGCAATATTACATAGTTTCCAGTGACATTAGTTCTCTGATCTGTTCAGGTAACGTAACCTTTGCAGCTTTCCTGAAGTATACTTCAAAATTCTTAATAACAGTTATAATGTGAGAGTGCTTACCTCTTGAAGATGTTAATTCCAATGTGAAAATGAAATACTCTCTAAAATCTCTCCTAAATTTGCAACTGAAGTAGTAAACTCTGTCAAGCTCTACTACTCTGAAATGCAATATATGGAAACAAGAATAATAAAAAACCCTAGATAAATTATAGAGAATTTACTAAGAGAGCACAGAAATCATTTATAAATTAGTTGAAGCCATGTACCCAAACTACCATTTAAATAATTTGGCAAAATTAGTATGTGTTTTCTTTCATTGATAGTTTACAAAGCCCTTTCTTACTTGCCTGCAATTATTACCTTTTCCAGAAGCCCTGCACAAATCTAAAATCAGCAACAAAAAGAAAATGATAACCTGTACCAAAAGAAGTAACAAGCCCTACTACAATGACAGTTAAAGAAAGTGTCATCCAAAAAAATAGAATCAGTCTTATTGCAATACAGAGTACATTTTTTAAAATTCAGCAGTTAAAGAGAGATGCAATAGCTGGTGAGAAAGGACAGTTTATGAAAAGAATATTAAAGTTATTTTAGATTCCATTTTGCCCAGAATTATGAGACATAGACTAAATGAAGGTCAGTTTTTTAATTCAACAGAGATCAGAAAGATATTTACTTCAACTTCTTGGATTCAGTAAATAAAACATTTAAACAACTTTAAGCACAAGACAAATTATATTTCTCTAATCACTGATGTCTGTGTGCCATATGTTACAAAGAGAAAGTACTTAGAAAGGTACACCACTTATAATAAGTTCGGAATTTTAGAACTATTAATAATGACATCCAGGCCTTTAGAAATATTACTATTTTGAGATTCATATTTTGTAATTGTTTCTCATTTAAAATATATTAGCATAAAATAGATTGGTTCTGAGAACAATTTATGTGGGTATTGTTTTCAGCTGTTACCACTCATGTCAGAAAACAGCTATTCACACCGCAGCTGCCGCAAATAAAGATTAGAATAATTTTCTACTGTGAATAGTCTAGAAGTGGGAAAAAAAATTGGAGCCAATCTCAAATATAGAAAATAACTAGTAAAAATTACAAGAAAAGTAGACTTCTAAAAAGAAACTGATATTAACAGTCTGGATCTTTTAAAAAAATAACAAATCAAGAAGACATTATGGAAACTAGTTTCAGTGTCAGGCTTATGTTCAGGCTCAGGTCACACAGCAACAAAAAGGGTATGCCACAGCATTGCAACTGAATGAGCTTCATTCAGCACACAAATCAAAGGTTAGGCCTGTATTTTCTTGACTGAATTTCAGCAGTAAGAAGAACATGCAGGTTCATAGGAAACCACATTAAGTAGAAAAAATGAAAATTTCCCAAATTCCATATAGAATTCCATGGTAAAATACTGTCCTGAAGAACATTTTCCAAGACAGCCAGTTCTCCTATTTATTTTAAACTTTTCAGATTTTCAAGATTTGCACAGATTTGTACAGCCAACGTAAAGTTCAAAGGTTGTTTAGTTTCAAATGAAACACTGTATACTAAATTGTTTTATATAAGGAAACAAACAACTTTAGGACAGACAGTTTCTAAGAATAAAAAACAATTTAGTGTTTCCACTAAGAGTATTTCCTTAGCAACTATCTGCCTACAAAGTCTACAGTGCTGCCAGACAAACTGGAATTGTCTTTTGAGGGCAATATTAATTACATGCAAGAACAGACCTACAATCAAAAGTGCATATGCTACCATTCATGCTAAAATTCTAGAGCTACACTTTGTTATAAAGACTTAGATGCTCTGGGACTACACTAAATTCTCTTGGAACAATAAGCAAATCAAAGACAACTCACTCTGTACCAACAAGTATTTTCTGCAAAACCAGAAAACTATGAATTCTGTGGCAAACCACCCAGAGATACTCAGCCTAGCATACTCACTTGGGAAACTCTCAAGTGAAAAATCCAACAAAAAGAATCTCAGAAGAGCACAAGTGCTGAAGGCATCCACTTCTCATACACTCACTATCGCATTTCTGTCTTTCCTTATTTTACAGTAAAAATTAACTCTTTTACTGTCTTTTTCAACATAATACAGAACCACATACTGACCAAATATAATTGTCTTGCACGCTAATTTTGTGCTAAGAACCTCAGTGCTTCTAAATTTAGTTATTTGAAATTAATCACTTAAAATAACTGCTTCCATTTAAAGATAAAGCTTCCATTTGTATAATTACTCCTCCCTTGAGCTAAGTGCCATCTTGCCCCAACTTCAACCTTAGAGAACCTGCAAAAGATTTTTGTTTTGGGGGTTAGGGGTTGGAGTTTTTTTGCCTTTTTGAGGCTCTGAAGATTTCATTTTTATTTTGAAAGTCAAAGAAAGGTAGAGGTTCACAAGTGCCCAAAAAACCTTTTGTTTTAACGCTATTCTCAGATCTGTAACTATCTCTTCAATTCTGTCCTCCATCAAACTATTACAAAATTAGTTTCTCTATAAATACAACCTTTCTTCACAAGATCTTTTTCAACTCAATTTTTCTTCTACCTCTTATTTTTGGCACCAGCATGAAGGGAAAGAAGTTGCACTAAGTCTTGTAAGGCTGTGAATGGCCATTCATAAGTTAAGTACAACAGAATTGTTCAGGCTTTTGGTTTTTAAGGATGTATCAGTCGTTCTGTCCTATGATGAAGGTCACTCTCCAAGTAGTAAACAAGTCCAAAATTTTCATTTCTCCAGGTTGCTGTCTGTCTATGGAATCTATACAAGTATTTCTGCAAATATTACAAAACATATATTAAGCATTTTTGTATGCCAACTGATCAGTAGCTGAATGGCAAAGAGCATCTGGAAACTACCTTGACTACATATTCCTGTTAATAGGTAAACGAAACGGATGATGACATTTACTGCTTTCATGTAAAGGGATTTTTACAGTTATTGTGACATTAAGGTCAGAAAACATCATAAGGTCTTTTGCTGACAAGTATGATGTTCTGTATTCTTTTTCCAGTTTGCACTGCATAACACAACTCAAACACAATCGCAATATTCCTGTTATTAATTTATAAAATAATTGATTTTTACTAATCTACTATAAAGCACATTTTTATAAGGATTTTTTGTTTAAAAAATTAAAAAAAGAAAAAAAAGAAAAAAGAGCACACTCCTACCCAGTACAATTTCTGTAAGGATGTTAAAATTTTTATGTGACTTAGAACAAACAGCAGTAGTACCATACACTTGAAATTGCATAAGTACATTAAATGAATTAACTATGCGTAAGCTACAGCTAATTTGGCAGTAATAAATTTGAGAACTTAGCCTCATTACTACCCCTATTTTTTTAATCAATTATTCCACATATTTCAAAAGAGCATTAACACATAAGGCTTCTAATGTTAATTTATACATTGTACTGTAATGTATTTACTGGCCTAAATGCTTGGGAAAATTTAGTCTCTTCCTCCAAGTATTTTTAAATAACACATTTTTGCCCCATTATAAAACAAGGATTTAACAGATGATAATGTCATGTTGTAGCTTAAGGACAGCCAAACAGAAATAATTCACAGGTATTAACTTTATATACATTGTATGCATGTATCATTATGTTTAGTTATATCCAAAATCCTTTGAGAAGCTGTGGAGATTAGGGGATGTCCCAGAAGACTGGAAAAAGGCATATATCACCCCCATCTATAAGGGCTCAAAGGAAGATACAGGAAATTATACATAAATCAGTCTTACTTCAGTCCCTGGGAAGATTTTGGAGCAAGTCCTCATGGGGGCTATCATAAGTCAAAGGAAGCACATAATTGGGAAAAGACAGCAGAGATTCACCAGAGGCAAATCGTGTTTGACAAACCTGATCACATTCTCTGATAAAATAACCTACATGGTTGATACAGGGCAAATGGTTAATGGTCTGGGTAGATGCCTCCAAGGCTTTTGACATGGCTCCCCACAGCCGCCTCCTGAAGAAACCAGTATGTTATAGTCTAGGCAAGTGGTCTGTGCAGTGCTTGGGAATCTGTCTGACAGTCTACACCAAGAGAGTGGTGGTGAATAGCTCCTTTTCCAGCCAGTAACCTGTCACTAGCGAGATACCAAGGATCGATATTGTGCCCCATGCTAAACTGATCACAATGCAATTTTGCTCACAATTTTCAAGACCCTTTTTGCAATAATCTATTTACAAAGTGATAGCTAAAAAAAAGTCACCTTTTTAAGCAAAGGTTTTATTTTTTGCCCCAGGATTTTGCAAACAAGTTTGACAATGTCTCCTTGGAGACTCCATATTGCTAAAATGAAGGGAAAAAAATAAAAATACAACAAGACATATTTCAGAGATATCAGATTAAAAAAATATCTGCCAATGTAGTTAAATGAACACTTTAAATTTAGCAGCAGTAACAGTTAGGTATCATCACCTCATGCTGGCTTTATCTGAGCTATAAAATCTGTAATTGTTTAAATGAAAAGCCTATCAGAAGCTGCCAGATTGGTACTAATGAGGAAAAAAGGGTAATAAGGTAAGCTTATGTAAATGAGTTTTAGGAAACAAAATATGTTTTCAACTTTTTTCTTTTTTCCTTTGAGAATGTGGTTTTACTGGATATCCTTCCTGTTCATAGCTTCAGCACAGCTCATGGAAAGATCAGAACAGCCAGAGAGCAAGGTCTTTATTCTAACTGGACTAACAGTGTGAAAAAATATTCCTTTTCCTGTGTTTCATTATAATACTTAACTATTTCAACAGAGCAGCACTTGAAAAACACAAGCTTCCTTCAAATTTACTGGCATTTGAAAACCTCACCCTTTCTGCTGCTGAGCTGAATATTAATGCAAATTAATTGCTTAAGTACTTTCTAGAAATTTTAGATCACAGCACTGGTTATTATGTTTAATATTAAGAAGTCTTCCAGCAAAGTCTGTAACAATAAATGGCACCTAACCGCAAGGTATTTTTTAAAAGTCAGGCATATACTTATGCCATTAAAAATGCATGCAAATAAGCTGAATAATCTTAAACATACCTTCAATTCAATCTTTCAATTTTTCCATTTAGAAAATATTTACCTCCTTAATAAAACGCTAGAAAACCTATTGAGAAACTGCTAGCTAGGATCTACAGTGCTATTAAAAAAACCCAAGTATGTTTTCATCTAGATAAAAGACAGCACAACACTCCCAAACCCCTAACAAAACTTCCCCATACACCCCCAGCCCAAGATTATCAGGCCCTCTCAATTACTTGGTTGGCATTTGTCATCTGTGTGAACAGTGTTAGTCTTACGTATAAAATTGAAAGTCTGTTCCATTCTCACAATGAGTGACTAAAACCTTAAAGTACATATTTAATACTGCTTCCATTTAGTACAGACCAGGAATAACAAATGGTCAAGGTACATCTCCCACACATGCATACTTCTCCATTAATTATACTGAGCAATAATCATTGCTTATGAGACAAATTCTTTTTCAAATTTATGAATCTGGTTTCAGTTTTTACCTTTAGTATCTTATAGCATTTACAAATTCCAATACTATATTTCACTCTGTGCATTGTTTAAAAGTTAAGACATTTTTAGTCATATTTTCTACACCTTAGCACCTACTTTAATTTCAATGTTGGGAACTTTTGTTCTTAGACAATGACAAAAATATTATCTTTTCCTCTTTCTCTGTAAGCAGGAACACACTTCTATCAAATGTAGCTATTTTCAGCCACCTGAAGGTGAATCATAGTGTTACAAGAGTTTAGTTCTTTGTTAGACAAAACCTTGTTCTACAAAGTAGGAATGGCAATAACAGGGTGATGAAGCATTGTATTTTACCACTCCCAAACTCACAACTAGTTCTGACAAGGCATTTGCACTGCATGGCAAAGTATGTGGCCAAGAGCACTGTAAAAAAGTTTTATATGTGAAAGGGCTGTATTTTGGAGTAAAGAAGAAAAAAAGGGGCGTATAGACACATATCCATATGATTTCTTCAATTGTTTCACTAAAAAGCAATTGCATACCTGTTCTACTTCATTATTTGTATTTTCTTACCAATTAGGATTGTAGAAATCAGGTATTTTTCCCTCCCTTTTGAGGCTCTGAAGATTTATTTTTTGTTTTGAGAGTCAAAGGAACATAAAGCTTCAACAGTGCCACAAAAAGCCTTTTATTTTACTCTGCTCTATTCCCAGTTCTCCAGCTATGCCTCAAATTCTGTCCTCCATTGAACTATTATAAAATTAGTTTCTCTATAAATGCAAACCTTCTTCATAAGATCTTTTTCAACTGTTTTTCTTGTACCTCTTATATTTACTTGCATCAGTTCTCTAATAAGTCCTTCCACTCTTGTTCATTTCTTACAATTTTCATTAATCACCTTTTGAATAAGAAAAAAAATAACACTTTGCTTTGCAAACAACTATATTATTCATCTGCATTAAGCTTTATTTTCAGTAGTAAGATTCTAAGGACTTACCTAAGGACTTGCAGCAACAGGACATTCCAGTACCTGCATAGTTTTTGAATAACTGAAAAATTAAGATATATAAAATGAACTTTACTAAAAAAATAAGGAAATTTTTCCCTTTACTGCTTGGAATTAGGATGTGCAATAAATTACAACACTTTCTAACAAGCTGAAGAAAACCCACAACCACTTTCATTTTCAAATACTGAAACTCAGAGTCCTTTAGAACACTTTTCCAAACTAACTGCAATGTTTCTGTTTGGTTTTCCTAGTAAGGACTGATCTTTCACATTTAGAGACTTGCATGCTTTTTCAGTCTGTTATTATTTAAAAATTATCTTTGGTTCATCTTTATAACTCTCACTACTTAATTTCTTCATGACATAATGAACACCACTGAAATGTTATTTTAAGTTCATGCTTCATCAAAAATATTTCTAAGTTTTCATTTGTCTCATTATAATTATTCTTATAGAAAAAGACAATAAATTCTGGTTTTATTCTGGCATAGTAAAAGTTTTCAACACAGCTGCTAAAATGAAATTCCAGGCTTATTAACTCCCCCACCACCAAGTATCTTCTCCTTTCCAGAGGGAGTAGTTTGCCCTATAGAAATTTGTTATAATATTTAAACAGATTTTTTAATGAGGGACTATTTACAGCAGCACTTGCTATTATCTGTAGTATTAAACTCTGTAATCATTGTCACTTTTTCTTGACAGTTTTTAGGGACTAAGAAGTATTAGTGACTTAGTTAAAATCTTGAATGTATTCAAATGTGCAAGTCCAAGTGTATTTCATTAAACAAAAATCTAGTAAAGCCCTCACAAACTAGAAGATAGATCAGTGAAGGAGGTATTACAATACTGGAGGAATCAAAATAACTGTCTTTTGTCATAAAGCATTACTTCCTGTCTACAGCCACTTACCGCAGGTTGTCAAAATTCTGGTTTGGGATAAGGAACAGTTGTATCCTTCAAAGTAAAATAGCGGTGATTTTATCTTACACCTTCTGAGCATATATATGAATTTTAAAAAATAAAGGACTGAGAATTAAGAAAAGAAACCCAACTTAGAAAAAAAAAAAAAAGAAAATCTGTAGAGATCTCTCAAATTAGACTTGATGATCTTCAATCTTCAGTCTTTTCCAACCCAAATGATTCTATAATCTACAAATGCTAACTGCAATAATATCATGAAGCTGGTGGCACACTCTTTAGTGAGGGGCCTGTGTTGATTAACCAGGTGCTCCTGAACAAACACAAAAAAAAAAAAGCCTACAGAAGGCAGAAGCACGGAAAGGTGGCCTGGGAGAAATACAGAGAAATTGTCCAAGCAGATAAAGCTCAGGATGCCTTCAGATTTCTCCCTAATTAGTTATTTATTTAAAATGTACACAGTCATATATAAGAAAAGGTGTCTTTATGAAGACAACTGTGACCCTAAAGATAGGGCATCTCATCTTTATTATTAACTATCACAGCTTATCACATAATTAAACATTAAATTTACTAAAATTTTGTTATAGAAAATAATCTTATTGGTTACATCTTTCCTGGCTGCTATTCTTTGTAATATAACAAAAAAATAAATTGTATGATTTTCTAAGAAGACATTTCTAAAATAGATCAAATATTTGGTTTACTGCCATTTAGAAATCAGAAATCTGATAATTCATTCCCAAGCATTTTGAAAAGCTAAGCAAAACCAACATTATGTACAACATTTTAGTCTTTAAAATTTATGGATATTGATCTTAAAGGTCAATGTGCTACCTAAACCCCTCATTTTATTTTACCTTAAACAATCTATTAAGCCTCAGTAATTCTTTTCAAATCCATCAGTATCATGAATTAGTATCTTGCTTAACAGGTGAACGTGAACATGAACTTGTGACCAAAACATCTGGACAGGAAACTGAGAGTTCAGTTGGGAGTTTGGACTGCAGCACAGGTTTAGACCAAAACTCAAAATATAACCTAGTGTTTCCCTAATGCAATAAATAGCATTTAGTATATGTGATTTGAAAATATCTTTTCAGTCTTATTCTAACCCAGGAAGGTTTGATTAAACTTGATGTTTACATTACTTAGGTCTCCACTCTACAGCTCAGCATGGAAGTATAAAGGTGTAGTGATCCTTAGGATACATGCTGTTTCATAAGCTATATTTAATTAATTCTTTACCTGTAAAGAGAATGTTAATGTGGTGATCCTTGAACTACAATAACACTGCTTAAATGTACTTGTAAATAGTATAGTTTTCAGTTCATAAAAGATCTACTTTATCCTGGCTGCAGCAATTCCAAAAGAATATTGTCTCACGCTATTACAGAATCAACGTAACAGATGACCTCACATATGGATCTTAAGAAAATATAAGATTTTTTTTATTTTTAATTTTATGTTGTTTTCAAGCATATCTGACTATTTCAATTTCTTTTCTCTTGTTATTATTTAACTTATCATAAGCAGGAACAATACCAATTTATACTGACAAGTCCATTTTTCTCCTTTCCCTGTTAGCACCCATGGTCAAAGATGAAGTTTGTATTTCAAAACGGACTTAAGAGTTTCCATTTCAGAGGAGCACTCAGACAGTATTGCCTAGGCATGGAAAAATACTCCCTTCAACAAGAGAAATATTTTAAGCAAAACAAAAGAAAGATTTAGCAAAATACAAATCTACAAGTCATCACAAATTTAAGACACCAATGTGAGCATAAAGTATGCATGAACATATACAAAGAATACACACAGAACATACATGCATACAAGATCTTAAGCAGTATTCCACTATTGCAGAACTCTGTAAACTTTGTGGTTACTTTTAAATTTCCTTTTTTCCTTAATCTTTCAGCTTATGATCCCAATTATCTTCACAAAAGCTACAAAATCACTTGTCATTTTCTCTGAAGGACTAGTTAAAAAACTGTCACAAATTTAATGCAGAAAGTTCTCTGAACATTATTTGCAAAGCTCAATTATATGATTGTAAAGTAATGCCTTTACTTAAAAGTTCAAATATAAAGCACAAAAATAAATTATAATCAGATTTTCTGGACCTTAGGAAAAAATTTTTACCAGTTTTGATTAAAAAGCTCTAAGTACTGAAACCACAACACAATATTCAAAGGTTTGACTGAAATCATACGTAGCAAATCTCTTATATTTGAAACCAACCACTAGAATCAAGATATCATCTGAAGACGCATGAGCAAAATTGTCATAATAAGGAAGGCCACAGCTTTTTCACAGTAAAAATGATTAATTTCACCAGGAAGCTAATGGAAGCATGGCATTCAGGAATTCCTAGTTGTTCTGGAAAATAGGAATTGACAATTGGCACATTTTGCACTACTTAGGAAATCCTATCATGCTTATTAGTCATGTTTCCACTCCTTTACTAAGATTTAATGCAAACAAAAACTAGTATTTCTAGTATTTTGCGTACTGCAAACTGTTTATATTTTACAATCATTTCACCAAATGCTCTAAAGGGTAATCAACATGAGAGTGAAGCTGACTATGTTGTTGCAGAACTGCCTGCTATTGTAAAACCATGAAAACCACAAATGTAGATAAATAAAAAGCCTTAGTAATTTACTAAAAGGTTATCACTGTTATCACTACCTGTTGCACTGGTTGGATCAATGCTAGTCACAGCTGGGGACAAAATGTTAAAAGATAATTTATAATTTGATAGATGGACCAGTCAGTGGAAAAAGAACTGTCTGGATGGCCGCATGCAAAGAGCTGTGGTCAATGGCTCAGTGTCCAGTTGGAAAACAGTAATGAGTGGTGTCTCTCAGGGATCAGTGTTGGGACTGGTATTATTCAACATCTTTGTCAGCGACATGGACAGTGGGACTGAGTGCACCCTCAGTAAGTTTGCTGATGACGCCAAGCTGTGTGGTTCAGCTGGTAATGATGGATGGAAGGAATGCCATTCAGGGGGACCTCGACACACTTATGAGGTGAGCTGATGCCAACCTCATGAAGTTTAACCACGACAAATGCAAGGTCCTACACCTGGGTCAGAGCAATCCCAGGCACAGCTACAGGTTGAGCAAAAAGAACTTGGGGGTGTTAGTCAATGAGAAAATTAACATGAGCCGGCTTCAGTGTGCAGTCACTGCCCAGACTGTCCAGTGACTGCAGTCACTTGGAGTATTGTGTGCAGTTCTGGTGTCCTCAACATAAAAAGGACATGGAACTGTTGGAACAAGTCCAGAGGAGGGCCACGAGGATGATCAGGGGACTGGAGCACCTCCCATATGAAGGCAGGCTGAGAAAGTTGGGGCTGTTCAGCCTGGAGAAGAGAAGGCTGCATGGAGACCTCATAGAAGCCTTCCAGGATCTGAAGGGGGCCTACAGGGATGCTGGCAAGGGACTATTCATCAGGGACTGTAGTGATAGACAAGGGGTAATGGGTTAAAAGTTAAACAGGGGAGTTTAGATTGGATAGAAGGAAGAAGTTCTTTACTGTAAAGGGTGGTGAAGCACTGGAATGGGTTACCCAAGGAAGTTGTAAATGCTCCATCCCTGGTGGTGTTCAAGGCCAGGTTGGACGAAACCTTGGGTGATATGGTTTAGTGTGAGGTGTCCCTGCCCATGGCAGGGGGGTTGGAACTAGATGATCTTAAGGTCCTTTCCAACCCTAACTATTTTACGATTCTATGATTGTATAAGCGAATTAAAGCAGACAAAAAAAATATAAGTTACTGGAAACAATGAAACAAATAGTTTTGTGTAGCAAGAGATCAGAAAACTGTATCAGATTGAAAATGTCTATATGAAAAATTAACTCTTTTTTTTTTTAATTTCTACTCCAACAGTATCGCCAATACTAAATATATTAGTTTTCCAGAAATCAGTCCCACTTGAACCTCTATCTCAATTTCTGTGCAGCCAGAATTTCCTTTAGGAAGTCTTCCCCCAAGGAACTAGGCTAAGTCTTCTGCGCTATCATTTTGTAAAATATGATATTTCATAGTCTACTGGTAACTATTCTAATCTCTAAGTAATTCTTAGTAGTGCCAAATAATGAAAATGTATTTGGTTTTCTCACTTATTTGGAGGCAAGGCAAGTACCTTAGCTTTGCTTCTCTCACTCTTTTCAGTAGTCCTGAGCAGATATACTATACCTCTGTTGCAATGATCACAGTCAGCTCTCCTCTTGTGATCCATGCAAACATAATTCCCTTCACGTTCCACTGCCTGCTCCAAGATTACAGCTCAATTTTCTTTGCCATCTCCAACTACCAATTGCCACATAAATCCTGTTTAAAATTGGCTTACAATAATTTTAGTGGCAGTTTACAATTTCAGACTGAAAGGTAAACACATACATAGATGACTAAACACCCACAACAGAATTTTCATTGGAATACAAGTAATGCCAGTTCAAAAAAGCATTGAGATACACTCTCAGAAGAGGGAAAAAATAAAAAGAAGAGCAAGCATGTAAAAAAGGGTTTCATTTACTTATGTTTCATTTTTCTTCAGTCTAACCACAGTACAGAGATCCAATATCACAGCAGAAGAGATTTCGGGTTTTGAGAAGTTAAAGAAGCAGCAAGCTGTTACGGATATCCAATTCTTCATTTGTACCCTGTTAATAGGTAGGAATCTCAGAGAGCATGCATCCATCATCACATTGTGACTAGACTATAGATAATCTAAAATAGCTGCCAGCATGCTCTCTGCCACCAAATAGCTCAGACCAAGACAAAAAATTTTAGTCTTGTTTCTTGGGTAAGGTTATATTTTGGGATACTATACTAGGCTCCTTTTTATGCATGAACTGACTAAAAAAAGCCTTATGGACAAACTGTAGCAATGTGCTGTAATACAGTCAGCTATTCTCCTTACACCCATCTCTAAATATACATCTTAAAATGAGTTCATCTCATTTATCTTTTTCAGTTCCATTTTTCCACACAGAAGAGATATGTTATGCATCTTCAAGATGTGTTATTCTGCAGAGAAAACAGTATCTTATTTTTGTGGTGTATCACCATCACACAGAAAAAGATCTTCCACTTCCATTTTATCTAAATGAAATGTGTCTTTTACCCAATATAAAGTATTATTACATCCATTGACAGTCATATCAGACGATGAAAAAAACGCCAAAAACTTTCAGATAAAAGGTTTCATACCACCTGCCAGCTTATCAGTTCGGAAAAAGATGTCTTAATAAAACACCAGATCTACTGTATTTTATATACCACCTCTTCAGAGATCAGCCTTCATTTAGTATCACTGAAGTCACAGATGAAAATTTATTTCACTGTCTTTAGTGCTGGTAAAGAGCACTAACCATACTATAAAGCCTGCTTTGCATTTGCAGCGTGAAATACTGCATGTGGTATCACCAATGTGCCTCTCTGAAAGTGATTTGGGTTTCTTTCACTACTGCTTTTATCTGGTTGTGCTCAAATCAATTTCTCTGTATTCCCAATTACTCATATATTCAGTGCTAATATGCTAAGTACTAGAGACAAGCTTCTCAAATAACCCAGACCTGTTGTCTAAAATGAGGAAGCAAATACCCATATTCCACAAAGTGAAGTTCATGCAGCACCTTCAAATATGGCATTTCAAAGGACAAATGCGTAAGGTTTAATTCACTTCTGTTCATATACATATATATATATATACACATAAAACCATGCCTATATCTTTTGGTTCACTGCATGTGTTTTTCCCAGTAGCATACACTAAACAGGACCTACATAAAATGTCTATGCAAATGACACACAAAAAAGTCCCTATGATACAGTAATGTCTTCTGAGGCCAAAAGCATACAGGAGAACATACTTAAAATGCAGACATACTCGCAAATAAAGTAATATACTTTAAGTATTTTAGATCTTAGTGAATAAGAAATAGTCCCTTTACCACGTTTAAGGTTACAAAAGTAAACTGAGAAAAATTAGAATCATCAGACAGGGAAAGGAAAGAGTGCTAGGAACATACTCATTTTGACCTCATTCACTAATTGATGAATGTTGGCTTACATCTGTAGCTTGATACCCCAGGACTGAAGCAGCAGCGATAGTACCACCTGTGTTAGTCTTTGTCTCCCAACCATTTGCCAAATTGTAACTGAGTTCTGATCTATATTCACAGAAATACATACTGCCAAGACTAAGTATTTTTTTACTTCCTTTTCAGATCCCTATTCAGTTTAGTTTTTACCTGTGGCTTCTCTGCTTTTAACTTAGCATAAGGGAAAATATATGTGATTCATAGAAAATATTTACATACAGCTTTGGTTTTGGATAATTAAAATTTATTTTAAGAATTCTATCTGAACACTGTTACCTATCCATCCCTGGCAGTGTTCAAGACCAGGTTGGATGAAGCCTTGGGTGATATGGTTTAGTGTGAGGTGTCGCTGCCCATGGCAGGGGGGTTGGAACTAGATGATCTTGAGGTCCTTTCCAATCCTAACTATTCTATGATTCTATGATTCTATGTTTCTACTGTCATAGCACTTGGAAATCCTAGTCAGAGTACAAGGGTTAGCTGCAGTAGGTGCAGAAGGAGGAGCAAAGCAAACACAGCCACAAATCAAGTTTCTCTGTGCAAGCGTAAACCATGGAAGACTTAAGACAGAATCTTGGGGAAATGAGCTCTCAATAAGTATTTATGTGCCTTTATACAGACACCATATATGAAAGTCAATAACCATGAAAGTCAATAAACTTCCACCATTTTGAACAACAAACAGATTCTGAATTCTTCATTAGTCACTCTTCTTGACAGGTATTCCATGACTGTTTTCATTTGGCATTCTGAAATAATATTACAGTAGGGTTTGGTAAAAAAAAACCAAATCTATGGGTTTTTTTATTTCAATCAGAAAAGACTGAGTGCCAGATGTTGGGTAAATTATATTCAAAATTATCTTCCATCATGTTCTGGGCCAAATTTCATCTCAAATGTAAGCAGGCAACACTCCAACACTTCCACTGCACTTGTAACTCATCAGAATGTAAGATGAAATATGACCTCCAGAGTTCACTTCCAAGCACATGAACAGTCCCTATTCCCGATGCAAATACTAAAAAAAAACCCAAACGAAAAAACAAAACCCAAACTCAAATAATAATTTACCATGGAGCCCTAAGGGAAATATTTTAGAAATATCTAAGACAGAAATATCTTTCTTAGCACATTCTGCTATCTTTTTGCAGGCACTGGAAATCCAGTCTCTGGATAGAAATCAGTCTCTCCAAAGAATAAACAAAAATCCCCAACTAAAACTTACAAAGTCTTCCAATGTCTCTTGTAACCATTATATATTTGATAAAAGTTCTGAATGCTTACATACATAGAGTTGGCAGGACAAGCTCCTATTTCAGAGAGGGAGACTGGCACTTCATACAGATCAAGGTAACAAGGCTATTCCCTTCATTTTTGCGACAGAGTATTTTGGAATAATAAGCATTAATACCTTACCTGCCACCCCAGTACTTACAGCATACTATCTTGCTACCATGCATACCTACCATACATATCCTGCTGCCAGAATTTGTTCTCATGAACAAGAATGTGAATTTCAAAACCCTCTGATTTTCCTGCAAATAAACTGCAGGGCAGTGGTGGGGACACCTCAGCTGCTAGCTTATTAGCATCCCCTGAGAACAAGCAGCTGGAAGAAAACTAAAATTGCTTGCAGCAATTGTCCATTTTTTCCTTCCTATCATTGTGAGATAGCAACCTCTTATGTGCCAAAACACATTTATCCTCTCATAAATACCTGTTTGTACAAGGTTTTCTTCAAAATTATGTCTGTGCTACCCCATAAACAAAGAACATCCAACAGACCAAGTCCCTGGGTTTTCTTGAAAAAGGAATACAAAACCTCCTTTTCTTTGATGCATTTACTGGATCATGAGCAATAAATGAACAGTTTTGGCTTTGTTTCATTGCACGTTTTGCTGGTTTGTTTGGGTTTTTTTCTTTCCACTTACTATAAATTCTTAGCTTACATCATACTTTACAGAGCCAGGTTTTCTTTCCTAGCGCTTTGTTCAGAATAAACAGATCAAATAGGAATGAATAATGCCATACGAATGCATCAGAACAAAACTTCCAAGGATGGAATCAAAAGCATCAGAACCAGACCAAATGAGAAGTAAAGCACAGAGGATGATCTCTAAGGTGGTAAGACCCTTTAAAGTCTTTTATGAATAAAACAAAACAAAACAAACAAACAAACAACCGTATTCTGGGCTGCATCAAAAGGAACGTGACCAGCAGGTCAAAGGAGGTGATCCTGCCCCTCTACTCTGCTCTCGTGAGACCTCACCTGGAGTATTGTGTGCAGTTCCGGTGTCCTCAACATAAAAAAGACACTCAACTGTTGGAATAAGTCCAGAGGAGGGCCACGAGGATTATCAGGGGATTGGAGCACCTTCCACATGAAGACAGGCTGAGAAAGTTGGGGCTGTTCAGCCTGGAGAAGAGAAGGCTGCGTGGAGACCTCATAGCAGCCTTACAGGATCTGAAGGGGGCCTATAGGGATGCTGGGGAGGGATACAATAGATACAATTCCAAACCATGCTAAAAAGAACTGTTTCGTAAATGGACAAGTCAAATGAAGATTTAATCCAGTGATTTCAGGAAGCCTCAGTGATTGATGCATTTGTTTGCTGTTCTTCCCTGCAGTTTCTTGGTTGCTCTTTTTTACTAAAAAGTAATTAACTAAGTACAATAGAACAGTTTCCAGCTTATTAAGTTATTTGCATGGGAATTTAAATAAATTAGTTATAATTAGACCTAAGAAAATCTCTAAGAGAACTGGGTTCAATCGCAGAAATTATACTATTGCCTGTGACTCCGATTTACTGCAGTATCATCATACATTCAAAACATCCTTCATATCTGAGCACTGAAATTAGAAATTAACATCTAAAAGAAAGTTCAATTTTTTTTCCTCTTCCCTTCAATCATTCTCATATTGTGTTAGAATATTAGTAATAAAAGGTCAAAATAAAGTACAAAATAAAGAGAGAAGGACCTTGATATTAATTACTAGAAAAAGAGGAAAGATGAAAGTAGATTAAAGAAAGTATGATTTTACTTAGATTCCTGCAGGGACTGGAAAATTAAGTCAATAGACATTTTTGTAACACTTTTAATGGGTTCAGTACTAATATTATACACAGGAAATTTAGAAATAAATTAAAAGTTTTGTCTGATTTAAGGGAAAAAAAAAAAGGAGAAAAAAGGCAGAAGAAACCCAGCATTTCAGACCAAGTGAGGATCACCAAAAATGCAAGAGCAAGTCAACAAAATAAAGTTCAAATTTAGAATAAAAGTAAATTCTCCAATCCCTGTCTCAAAAGGCAGCACAAATGACCAAGATTCACTCTTAAGAGATTCTAGAGCTCCTACTAAAATAACAATCCTCTTTATGACTACAATTACGATTTATTGTAGTAATAATAAAATATAGGCACATGAGCACATTAAAGTCTTTTATTTCATTCAGTAGTTCTTAATTCCTCACCTTCCTTCCGTTTTGTTGTCTTTTGTACCTGAGCTTTCTTCTTAGTTTTTATGATCTGCCCTTTATTTTTATTATTTTTTTTTCCCCTCTTCTTCTTCTTTTTCTCATTTCACAGTTCTTTTCTTACCCTTATTTCTTACACCATATCCACATTTTCTCCTGCTTAGATGCTCAAACAACGGAAGCACAGGAAATGCTGTCTCAAATAGTTTGTAGCCTCTTCCTAGAATTCACTTCGCTCTAGGTGAATCTAACAGTCCATAAAGATTGCATTATTCATCACTTATTTTTGCCCCCAGATTTGCCAGAGGAAAATTAAAGGCAAGTTTTAGTTTGTGAGAAGACTTGTTATATATCCTATCTGAATAGTTATAGCTCATCTTATCTGTAAATCCTTTTACCATTTATGCTCCCTTCATTACCATTTAAGCCATTTAGGGCCGTGTGTGCTATTATATCAGCTGAGTATATCCACTGAATGATTAGCACAGTCAACTCTTGGAAAATGGTAGTAAGCCTAAATCCACTATTCTTCTGCATCCTAGAAAGACTTCTTACTTTCTGGTACCGTTTAAAACATTACTAAAACAGTCTTCCTATTAGCATTCTCATCTACTGCCTCTCCCAAATGAGTAAGCCTCCCTCACTAGAAAGCCTATTTAAATATATTCAAAGAGTCACTTCTTTTTTATATTACAAACTGGCAAGCTCCTCAATTACCTGTTGCAAAAGGTTTCAGACCACTGAACACATTGAGAAGGATCAGCATACCTTTGAGAAAAGACACTTCACTATTTTACACATGGTCAGGTACTGTCAGCAGATTTTATCTAGACCATCATATTCCTTATATACATTTTTTAGCATTAAAAAGGACCATTTTAATTTGCCAGAAATACCACAGGCATGTTTTCAGGTGTAAAATACAAAAGAAAACGATAAAGAAGGTTCTGCTGCAGTGAGGCAAGGTGGATGCTTACCCCTATCAGCATTTCACATCCACAAGGTGAGTTCCTTCATGGATCACTTCAGCAGCCTAGCCAGAGCCTAGACAGACTCATTTAAAAAAAGATTAACAGGGACTATAATGTTAGTAAAGGAGGATTATCTTTCTGTAGCTTCAAGGCTAAGAAAGACTAAAGTTAGAGAAAAGGGGTTAGAAGTAAATACCCAAGAAATTTTATCATGTGCTGGGTTTTCTGGGTTTGAATTTGGATTTATTGGGGTTTTTTAAAGTATACTTATACCATGAAAATAATTTTTGCTGCACAATTTTTGTAAGTGCTCTGTAAAATAATCAGAGTCTTCTGGTCAAAGCCTCTCTTGTATTTATTTGTTCAACAAATAAGGAGCAGGAGGAAGAAAAAAGATGTATCAAAAAATGTTAAGAAAAAAAAAAAAGGAGACTTGAAAATAAGCACCAAGGGCTCAGGAACATTAATTAAAATGGCTTTTTAAATTCCTATAAATTGTTCTACTTTCTTACTCAACTGTTTCATCTGCTTACTAAGTGATAGCTGTTTCAAAATCCCCACAAGTGTTTTTGTATGCAGCATTTCTTAAAAGTACATGAAGTTTAAAGCATAATTATCAATCCTCTCCAGGATACCAGTCAGTACTAAAAAAAATCTTAATTATATTATCCCAACACAATATTCTAAGCAAAGCAAAAAACATGAGAAACACATACAATGAAAAAGGAGAGTTAAACAGCATCTTCACAAATTCCCAGATGCAATTGTTTCCTCAATTGAAGTCTGTATTTTGTTTCCTCAATTATTTAATCACAAAATTATATTTCCAAATTGTAATACTATTCTTTCAAAGCAATACAAGAAACTTTTAAGTTTGCCTGTGAAAGTAATTCTAAAAGAGAAGGAGAAAATACATAGCTTGAGCAAAATGAGAAAAAATATAACTATGGCATGCAAAGCCCGCAATCTGGCCATCAGTACTTAGGTTCAGAGATTCCTAACTTAAGCTGATATTTTAAGCAAACCAATAGCATCTAATTTCACAATGCTCCTTAAACAACCAAATAAAAACAAAACAAACCCCAATTAAACAGAACCCAAGTAACTCTATGTACAACCAACGTGCACTGAGTACCTGAAAATCAATTTCTAATATATCACCTAATTAATATAAATTCTAAGTCTCTCTTAGGAGAAGTATATCCAGTCTAATGCCATCTTATCCTTAAAATACTTCCTAGCACACATCACTTAGCAAAAGATAATTAACAGAAAGAAAAAAAATCTTCACATTTTTGCAACGATTTCTTTGTTACAACTTGATATTCACTCCCTTTTTCCCTGAAATTTTTATCTATATAAATACAGAGACAGACATTATGTTTTACAACTACTATGAAAAGGAGATCCTACATAAACTGTCATTCATCAATGACAGAAAATAGAATTCTATGCCAATAGAAAGGTAACTACTCCAGAGAACATTGACTACATACACGGTTTATATTCCATGAAATGATGCAGAAGTTCTTCAGAGTGACATTATAATTGAATATTCTGTAGAAAGCTCTAAGGATTTCATGGCCCCAAAAGCAAAAATTTCAAAGCAGCAGAGTTAAGTCACTGCTTTCATATGCAGATATGCAACATTAATGCAGGTAGTTAAAGGAATTCTTAAGTTCTGAAATTTTAAGAATGAAACAATTTCTTTTGGTAATATTCTAGTAGTGTGTTTGGTTTCAACTACAATGAATTAATAAAGGACCAGCAACTCTCTTTATGAATGTTATGGCAGTTCATGCAGAAGGTGTTGTTAAAGAGCTGCTGTAACCAACAAATCAGTCTAACTGAACAGCTAGAAGACTATTTTGGTTTCTTGCCCTCAAATACAAGGAGAGTCACAGTACCTGTTTTATTTTCAGAACACCAACATGAAAACATACACATAGCTGACAGAGGGAAGATTTAGATTAGCCATTAGGAAAAAAATACTCACTATTCTTCACTATAGTGGTGAGACACTAGAACAGGTTGTCCAGGTATGCCCTATACCTGGAAGTGTTCAAAGCCAGATTGGATCGGGCTTTGAGCAATGTGGTCTAGTGAAAGGCATCCCTGCCAATGGCAGGGGGGTTGGAACTAGGTGATCTTTAAGATCCCTTCCAATCCTAACCAATCTGTGATTCCATGAAATAAAGGCTCTATAAAGGGATAACCAAGGATTCCTAGCTATCAATAAGTTACATTGCTATTAAACAAACACACACCCTTTAAAACGTCCCAGGTAGCTAAAATGAATAATTGCAATATCTAATGTCACAGAACATACAGTTAAGAACAGTGCTTGAACATGATCCCTGCCTAATGGAAACCATCACTGTCCAGTAAAAGACAAGTAAGATACCAAAAACATAAAACAGTAAGATATCAAGTCTTCCATCTCAGATTATAGTAATGTAGTAAACTATCCAGCAAAAGAAATATTGTCTAGATAATTATCACTGTTTGCCTGACAATTATATCATAATTCAGACAAAGACACAATCATAAAGTCGATTTACATGGTTGGCTTTCAATAATGTATAGGTTAAGCTGAAATATCTCTAATTCACTCAGTCACCAATAGATTAAAATAATTTGTCTTTATAGTGTACCTACAAAATTAAGTAGGAGAGTCTTGCACGAGAGGTCTTGCACTCAACAAATGCGGTCTTATGCCTCATTTTTTCTGAGGTCTTAAATGTTCTATGCTTACCAAACTAAAGGTGTAAAAAACTACAAAAATGTTCTCTTGTGTTAGGAAACAAATGGTTAAATGTTTCCAAGAACACCAAATTGCTTAAAAATCACTTCAAAATGATCTCCATGTACACAATTCAATGTAATTTTATTTAAACTATAATTTCAAAAATCAATCAACATCCTCACTCTGTTACTGCTACTTACTAAATAGTGAGTCAGTGGTCTTAGACACACAGAATAGTACTTGTAAAGTTAACAGTCTTGCCTTATCACCATGTTCCAGTATTTAAAGGGTGGCTACACAGAAGATGAAGACTCCCTTTTTACAAGGAGTCACATGCTAAAAACTAGGGGCAATGGATACAAGTTACTCCTGAGAGATTCCAGTTGGACACAGGAGCAAAACTTTTCACAATGAGAACAATCAGCCACTGGAATAAACTCCCAAAGGAAATGATGGATTCCCCAGTGTTGGATACTTTCAAAATTCAGCTGGACAGGGTGCTGGGCCATCTTGTCTAGATCTGCCTTGCCAAGATAGGTGAACCAGATTATTCTTGAGATTCCTTCCAAAACTCTACCCTTCTATGAGAGAGGTAGTGCTTTAAGCTTAGTGTCTTATCTGATTCTGTCTCCAATAATGTAGGACACCTTTGCTCCGAAGGCATTTTTGCAGTTCATTAATCATCACAACTGGAAAATTCCAAAGTCAAAAGTTTATGTTCATGCAAAGCTTATGTAGGTTTAGGTCCACATACAGCTTTCAACTACTCAGAAACACATTTGGAGAAAATCCATTATTTCCAAGAGCAAGGCAGCCTGGCCCAAAGACAG
The DNA here is from genome assembly GCF_012275295.1 of Melopsittacus undulatus. Taxonomy (NCBI): domain Eukaryota; kingdom Metazoa; phylum Chordata; class Aves; order Psittaciformes; family Psittaculidae; genus Melopsittacus; species Melopsittacus undulatus. The sequence goes on from NC_047533.1 coordinate 30,155,745, forward strand.
AAATCATTGCAATTTCTCATTGATCTCATGTCATTCAGTTCACAGGTCTCATTCTGAAAGAGTCTGAATATTTTTTATTCTGAAAATACAATCTGAATTAAAATGTCAGTCTATAAGCCCAAACTGTATTTTACAAACATCAAAGCAACTAGGCTTAATTAAATGCTTGCTTACTCTAAATACTGATATAGAACTCTGTTTTTTTTTCTTTAGCTCCCAGAGAGTCTTCAAGTAATTAATATAATACTAAAAAATTCCCACACTTAAATTAGGCTTTGGCAAACATAATTCTCTAAATGAAAGAAAAATGCTTATGACAGAACTCCTGTTTCACCAGAAGAAAAATACCTGGAACACATAGAAGTGGTTCTTATGAAAGCATGATACAAGTGCTCATATTTCAATTATGTAAACCCAAACTTACTATTTAAAATACTTCTTGTCATTTTAAGTTTTCAAATCAAACCAGGTTTTTTTTTTCTAGCTTCACATTAAAATGGAACTAAAAATTTGCCTAACAAGAAAAACTGAATTAATTCAGCTATCTTCTTCCAAGTGATACTTTATAAATTTGTGTCACAATTTTAAAGACTTCTTTTATCAGTGTATTTTCATTAGATCAGACGCAAATAGCTGAGATACCAATTATTTCTAACACCAAGAAGCTATAGATTCTTGGTGCTTTCTCAAAATTAGCTCTATAGAGAAAACAAGTTTTAGGTAGGCAGAACTTGCACAGCCAAAATTCAAGCTAACATTTTACCTGTTTCTCAGTGTTCATATAAATTATAGATTTAAGGTAGAAGTTATGCCAAAGAAACCTTAAGGGGCTTACAATTTTTACAGCCTCAAAACATGCAATACTTCATGGTTTTCACCTACCCAGTGCTCACTGGAAGACTGTAAATTCAAACAACCCAGAACACAATTTGAAACAGGAATCTATAAACAATACTCAAGGAAAAAAAATACTAAGAGTATGCTGTTATGATTTCTACTACTAGGGACAGAAATAAGGATTTTGCTTTTCTTAGACACCTGATTTAAAAAAAAAAAAGAAATGATAAACTCACTAGAGAGTGAAAGAAGCACTGACTACGTATTACTAACCATAAAACTAAAGAAACAGATTCTGGATCTGAGATTTCTGCATATTGATATTAAACTTTCAGTTACATAAGACTGCCTAGATATGGTATTAAAGATTTTTCTTTTTTCCTGAATTGCATTCATTCCTGCTCCAAATGTGTGTTACCTGAAAATACAAAATAATGAGAAAATATTTGTTAACTATAATATTTTCACCAGTTATGATCTCTACAGATTTCCTTTAAAAACCTAAATAAAAACAATAAAGTTGGTAGAACAAAGAGAAGAACAAATGCGACTTTGAATTAATTTCTTTCACAGTAAAAATTTGCATCTCAATTAATTCATACCTGTGTTGTAATCTACTCAAAGCTTTTAAAATCATTGAGGCTTTTTCCTTTTACATTTTGTGTTGAAATGTCTTGATTAACTCAGCACTCCACAATTACTTTACAGAAAAGTATTCACATTAGTACTGCATAAATAAAAGGCTACCAAAATTGATATAACACCAGTGACATAATACATGCTTTTCACTTATATTTCAAAGCAGAGACTTTAATACATTAAATACGCTCCAGATTTTGTAAAAAAACTGCATCAGCATGCTTGTATTTCCCCTTCTCTTCCTTTCAGCCTTCAAATGTATGCCTCTATCTACTTTTTGATTGACAACTTTTTTTCTTTCTAATGTTAATGTATTACACCTGAGTTGATAGCATAGACATGAAAGAGAAAGATAAGTGATATATCTTAGTACCTTTTCCTGTGAAATTACATTAGCCTTCTGGGGAACCGGATAGGATAGAGCTGCAGATTCAAAGCTCATTACACTGCTTATTACTCTTTATATTTATCTTCAGTACTGCTAAAGCTTTACAGAAAATCTAATTTCTCTGAATCTGCATTAATGTCAAAACCACCACTTTCTGGATGCCAGACTTCATTCCAGCTGGCAGATAATGGACAAAAGGATCTAGTATCAATCACAGGGAATTATATTAAAGCTAAAGGTTTGGCATATTTGGCACAGAATTCAACCAATGTTCTACTTCTAAATTACTACAAATCTTTGCTTTTTTATTCAGTTCATGTTTTATTAAGCAGAAAGATGAAGTGTTGAGCAATGGAGTCACGGTTGTGCTTAATCTTTACTCATTCGGTTATCTCTTGGGACCTCTTTTAAGAGTGATATGGTAAGTTTTTCAATCTCAGCAACAGTCACTTTGGAGGAAATGGTACAGGACACACCCAAAGGAAGGGAAAAAAAAAAAATCTAACATACATTTGTCTTTGTGGGGACCAGCTTCAATTCCAGTCCAAACAAGAACAGAAACTCTCCCTTCCCACTCCACTTTTTTTTAAAGTGGAAGCAAACAACCCCCAGAAAAAAAACCCACAACTGCATCAACAGCAAACCAGTGTCAGCTTCTCACTGATCTATACCAATAACTGGCTGCTATTAAAATAACAAACTTGAGATTTCAAGTACAAGCAGAAATAAAAAGCATTATATAAAACTGACAACGCTTATCCATTTTCCTTTGGTTTGCATTTATTCACATGGTTAAATTAAAAATAATCCAGCACACGATCTTTCGGAAAAATTATACTTGCATCTTTATTCTGTTGATAACAGATAAACACTGATCTTAAGAATATCTTCTAGCTGAAGTAATACTGAAGTGATGAGTTACATCCTGTGCCAAAAAGGGAAATGCCAGCTTTCAATCCAAATAAGAGATACATAAGCATCATCAGATGCCTTCAACACAGAGAGTACTACACACTGCAAGAGAGAATGATAAAATAGTTTGGGTTAGAAGAAATCTTCAAGATCATCTAACTCCAGCCCTCCTTCCAAGGACAAGGACACCTTTCACTAGACCAGGTTGCTCAAAACCCTGTCCAACCAGGCCTTGAACACTTCCAGGGATGGGGTATTGACAACTTCTCTGGGCAATCTGTTCCAGTGCTTCACCACACTCACAGTAAAGAATTTCTTCCTTATATCCAAAGTCTACTCTCTTTTAGTTCAAAACCATTACCCCTTGTCTTATCACTGCAGGGGCTGATAAAAATCTTCTCTCTCCACCTTACTTAAAAGCCCCCTTTAGTACTGAAAAGCTGCAATTAGATCTCCCTAAAGCGTTCTCTTCTCCAGACTGAACAATTCCAACTCCAACTCTCTCAGCTTCTCTTCATACAAGAAAGAGGTGTTTCAGCCCTCTGAACTGTCAATTATATTTGACCTAAATTTTAACCTGACTATCTTTTAGCTATCACTAGCATGGAGATAATATGAACCAAACTTGTTGAATCAACCTGTTTTTCTCTATAATGACATTTTAATCATAGAGCTTTATCTTCTGTTATTACTGCTTGAAGTCATCTTCCTTGGAGTAAGAAGTATCTTTAAATTTAGTCTGATGAAATTTGACCTGTAGTATGAACAAGTACATTTGAGCTACTCTAGGCTAACCTTACAGTAAGTGAAAAAATGTCAAATTATTAAAGAGGATGTATATTTTAACTTGTCTGTAGTAGGTAGGTGAAACAGTTCAGATGAACAATATGCTTAGGGACATGGTGTGGTGGTGGACTTGGCATTTAGGTTTATGGTTGCAATCAATGATTTGAAGGGTCATTTCCAACCTAAATGATTCTATGGTTCTAGAATTTCCTGCTTCCCTTTACTGAATTCAAGTAAGTTTGGGGCTCTCTAGGTCAGTTCTACATGTCTGCATTTTAGACATTTATAGTTAACCAAATAAATTCTAGCCATCATGTCTGTATTTCAAAGAATACTGCAGATGCCTTCTTCATGTGCATACATATATCTACTACCATTTATATTACATTTGACTTTAGTATACACTTTTACTTCATTTTTAATTTGGAAATACAGATGAAAAACATCAGCTATTTAAGAGGAATTTTAAAGGTAATCTGAAACACATCAAAGTCAGACATAATGCACAATTACTATATGAAATGCAGAGCAGCAATTAGACAATAGTGGCTTAGAGGTCCTCTAACCCCAGTAATTTGCTACTCATGTGCTCCAAATCACTCAATTCCTCTGGTCCTTCTTAAATAGTGATGTGGCACATGTGTTAAGTCAGTGACAAACCCAATCATTACTGATTAATCATTACCAATTACTGTAAACTATCTTCACATTTTAGGTAAATCATAGAATCATAGAATAGTTAGGATTGGAAAGGACCTCAAGATCATCTAGTTCCAACCCCCCTACCATGGGCAGGGACACCTCACACTAAACCATATCACCCAAGGCTTCATCCAGCCTGGTCTTGAACACTGCCAGGGATGGAGCATTCACTACCTCCCTCGGCAACCCATTCCAGTATATTTTCAGGTACTTAGAAAGGCACAGAAACCTTCCAGTTCAAGCATGACTCCTTATTTCACTCCCTTACTTTAATACAGCATTTTTCATTAGTTCCACATTTGAGATCTTAGATCTGTCTCATGAATCAGAAACAAAGTTCCTTCATTGATATTACCCCTAACACTTTTACATAACTGTAAACTATTTACATAACTGTAAACTATTAAATACATATATGTACAAATTTCTGTGAAGATTAGTGTAAAATGAAACATAACTTAAAACTTAGGACTAATTTGACAGAAATTGTAACAGTAGATAAATTTGAATGTCTATTCTGATTTTCTATATTTAATTTTTTTTTTCCTCTTACTAATGGGAAGCCCTATATCTTGACCAAAAAATGAAACAAAACAAAAAACAAAACCAAAACAACCCAAAACACACACTCCCAAAGTATTCTAACCACAGCATTCTTATATGGACAACTAAAAACCCAAAAGGGACTGTAAAAGACATAAACAAGAAATGCTTTCGTAATTAATTAACATAAGGCATATATTTTCCCTCAGAGACTGATATTATAACCAAAGATCACAGTAATTAAAAATAATCCACAATGCACACACACGGAAAAAATCCCCACATATCCCCAACTTGTACTGACTGCAAGATGGACAGTGGATACAATGCTCAGCAGTTACAAACCATGAGACAGAATCAGTACATAATGAATAGGGCTGCAATCATATAAACAAAACATCAAGAAGTCAGACCAAAGCACTCTAGGTTGTGGAGAAATCCACATCAGGAAAGCCAACAAAATGCATTATGAATTTCAAAATCAGGCAAAAATATACTGCGACAAAACTAACTTACTTCCTTAAGCTTAAATCTGAAAAAAGAACTAAAAATAACATGAAAAAAAAACCCCACAACAAAATAGTTCTTTACACAAGAGAAGGAAAAAATATCAGCAGTGATGTGCGTTACCTTAGAAAATGAAAGCATAATGTTCATTACAAAACAGAATTCTGAATAAATGACACCTGTTCCATTAATTGTCTAAGATGAAGTATTCAAGAATTATTGAGACGCTACACTCAGGAAATAACTTTTTTTTTACCCAACCTAAAAGAGCACAAACAAGATGGGTATTTTGAGACCTGAGTCAAATTAGGCCAAGCCAGAGTGGTATAAAATTGGATTTAAATAATTATATTACTACTTGGATTACTATTTGTGTTTGATATCCAAACGATTTATTATACATCTTTAAAAATACACAAATAACAATTAAGTAGAAATACTGCCCATGCACCAAAAAACCATTGACTTAAAATTTGTAATTTCTTTTGCAATTGCAAGTAAAGCCAGACTGTTTTTACCTTTCAAGTTTCAGCTTTCAGCTAAAGACGTGCTGTTTTCTCTAACAAGGTCTACAGGATTTTGATCTACAGTTATTAAACTGGTATCCCCATAATCCACTTGAATCGTTGCAAGTTGAACTATCCTGGGCTATGGATTTAGCAATGAACAATATTACTCTCACCTTTCCAATGACCTTTCCTACCACTAAATGATCGTTTTATACCTAAGTACAACAGATTCCCCCAGAAAGAAAAAAAAGAAGAAAGAGCAGATAATAAAAAAGCACAATGAAGCAGTAAAAAATCTACAGTACCTGGCTGTTGTGCATGAAAGGACAGCAATACTTTTCATCATGTAAAAAAGAATGTCAGATAACTTTCATAGGCTTCTCTGCCAAAGGTACACTGAAGGAGAAGACAGATATGGAAAAGATAATGAGCTATCATAACTGGGGGAATTTTAGCCTGAGAAATGTCACAATAACAAGCCACAAATAGATTAAAGTTAGTAGGGGCTCCTGGAAGTCATCTATGTTGCTTAAAGGAGGATTACTTTCCACCCTGGACCAGGCTCCTCAGAGCTATGTCTGGCACAGTCCTGTTAGTGTCTGGGTAGTTTGCTCCAATCACTAACACTCTCATCTTGTAGAATCTTATCCATCTTGTCCAATTAAGGCTTTCCTTGTGGCTTTTTTCACCTGTCATTTCATTGTGTATCTTTAAGGAAAGCATCGCTGTCTTCTCTCTAAATGCCTTTAAATAGAAAGACATATTAACTAGATGCCTAGCTTTCCTTTCCCTGACACCTTGACCTCTCTTCTTTCAGCATGCACCCCTACCCTTAATCATCTTGGCAGCCCTTCAAAGGTTTCTCTAACATGTTCAGAATCTCTTCTGCACTAGCAAGTCCAGAAAACAGGTCTTGGTACATAACAACTGAAATAGCAGGGTACCCTTGTGGTAAAGATGTTCAGCGACACAACGGACTGTAGTAGCAATACTACAGCAAGGGAGGGTAGAAGGATTTGATTTTTCCCCTCTCCTTAGCATTTGTGAGACTACACCTTGAGTACTGCGTGCAGCAGTGGACTCCCCAGTGCAAGGACAACATTGATGTACTTAGGCAAGTATGGTATGGTGAGATGCATGATGGCTGAGGAAAGAATGAGAACTGTTTTCCATGCCCTTACAAACAGAAGACTAAGAAAGACCATACTGCCCTCTTTAATGGGAGGAAATAGAGAAGATGCAGCCAGAGTTTTCTCAGGGGTTCACAGAGCTAGGTCAAGGGACTACAGATATAAAATGCAACACAGGAAAGTCTAAGTAGTTATAAAGAAAAAAAGATATATATATACATATACCATGAGAGTGGTCAAATACTGGAAGACCGCAGAATTTCAACCCTTACAAATACTTGAATCTTGGTGCAGCAAAACCTGCAGAGTCTAATCTCACTGAACCTGCTGTGAGCAAAATGTTGGACAAAAGGAACACCCCCCCACCCTAAATAAGTCAGTATGATACTGTCTCCCACAGCATCCTCATAGATAAGCTAAGGAAGTGTGGGCTTGATGATCAGGTAGTGAGGTGGATCAAGAACTGGTTGAAAGGAAGAAGGCAGAGAGTTGTGGTCAATGGCACAGAATCTAGCTGGAGGCCTGTGACTAGTGGAGTCTCTCAGGGGTCGATTCTGGGATCAGTGCTCTTTAATATTTTCATCAATGACCTGGATGAAGGAACTGAGTGTACCCTCAGCAAGTTCGCTGATGACACTAAACTGGGAGGAGCGGCTGACACACCAGAAGGCTGTGTTGCCATTCAGCGAGACCTGGGCAGGCTGGAGAGTTGGGAGGGGAGAAACTTGATGAAATTCAACAAGGACAAGTGTAGAGTCTTGCATCTGGGGAAGAACAACCCCATGGACCAGTACAGGTTGGGGGTTGACCTGCTGGAAAGGAGTGAAGGGGAAAGGGACCTGGGGGTCCTGGTGAACAGGAGGATGACCATGAGCCAGCAATGTGCCCTTGTGGCCAAGACGGCAAATGGCATCCTAGGAAGCATTAGAAAGGGTGTGGTTAGTAGGGCAAGAGAGGTTCTCCTCCCCCTCTACTCTGCCTTGGTGAGGCCACATCTGGAATATTGCGTCCAGTTCTGGGCCCCTCAGTTCAAGAAGGAAAGGGAATTGCTTGAAAGAGTCCAGCACAGAGCCACAAAGATGATTAAGGGAGTGGAACACCTCCCTTATGAGGAGAGGCTGAGGGAGCTGGGTCTCTTAAGCTTGGAGAAGAGGAGACTGAGGGGTGACCTCATCAGTGTTTACAAATATGTAAAGGGTGGGTGTCAGGATGATGGAGCTAGGCTTTTTTCAGTGATATCCGGTGATAGGACAAGGGACAATGGGTGTAAACTGGAGCATAGGCGGTTCCACGTTAACATCAGGAAGAACTTCTTTACTGTGAGAGTGACAGAGCACTGGAACAGGTTGCCCAGGTGGGTTGTGGAGTCTCCTACATTGGAGATATTCAAGGCTGCCTGGACAAGTTCCTGTGTGATGTACTCTAGGTTACCCTGCTCTTGCAGGGGGGTTGGACTAGATGATCTTTTGAGGTCCCTTCCAACCCTTGGGATTCTTTGATTCTGTGATTTCAATGTGCGATGCAAATTATAGGAAAAGCTTGTACAAACATAAGCTAACAACATTTCTCACAGGCCTGAATATGTATCAAAGCAAAATTTCAAAACAAAGATCAAAAAATACTAGGTAGTCCACTGACTGTTTCTTTGTCAATGCCAGGTTACTATCTTCCAAGGCAAATGACTCATCTGTGACAGAAACATGTACGTCATGTCACCTACATCAGGCACTGAAAATGCTCTTTTCAGTAGCCTACTTTCAGATACTAATTCAAAACATTCCATTAAAAAAAAAAAAGACATACAAAGCCACATACTAAAAACTGATAAATGTAAACTCAATTTCTTGGAAGAACTGATTACCTTAGTTACCAGACAATTTAAAACAGTTTCTGCACTGGAGCAAGTTTTGAATTTTGTGTTAGTATACTTTCTTTCACTTCTGCAATGCAGCGGAAGAAACAAAACTTAAGTAATGAATCTACAAGCAAAAACTTTTGTGATGTCTGACACTAACACTGGTATCTCTCCACAAAGAAAGCAAGGGAGATTTGAGTTAGGCAATGGGATCTAATCTGCATAAATATTCAGAATCTGCAGCTGACGCCAAGGGAGCTTTGCTTGAATGTACCAAACTTACATACTGACATCCATTTGCAAATATTGTTACAGATGGAATATTTGGCATTAGTGGATACTTCAGCTTAAAAATCCCACCACTCATACTTTGTCACTTATTATGACAGTAAGAATGGAAACGGGAATATCACCTTCCATTTTTCTCTGAAAATAAATTAAAGATTGTGAAGTTTAGAAGTACCAGGAAGATAACTGTTACAGAAAAAGGTAGGGCAAAATAAAAACTCTGTCTCTAGAGCATGACTTAATACTTACTAATGAATGAGAAGTGGGGTCATATATAGAGCAATGAAAAGAAAATAAAACAATTAGTGCATACTCTTTAAACTCTGTTGATCCTATAAAATAAAGTAGAAAGTTTCCATGAAAACATTACATACTTACAGAATTACAAATTATACATAAAGACAAGCAGAAGAGATGGGATATACGGTAATACAGCTAGTCTTATTTCTGATATTTGTCTAATTCTAAATCCTCAATTATACTATTTTTGTTACCAGAGTGGTTAAAACGTTTCTATTACACTCTTCCATTTTACTAATACCATTTATCTAGCAAAATACCTTCCACAACATGGCAGTTCAGCAACACCTACTTTGTTTAACTTTTAGCACTGATTCTCTAGTACCTGGGACCTGTTTTTATTGCAAGAACCCCAAAATAATTAAGATACAGAGTGTAGGCAGAACATGCATTAATACTGCCTCTCATTTTCTCAGAATTGCAGACTAATATTATCCTACTGCCTTTCAATCTTTTTCACAGTTTGAAGTAATACTAATTAAAAGCTGGCACATGCTTTATTCACAAATACTTAAGGATTCAGATCAAATGCTTTGAAATCTTACCACATGAAAAATTTAGTATTTCTCTGCAGTATCTTCTACAACCCTGCAAGCAATAGACTATCTTTTTTACTATTTTCTATGTAGCTTTCTTATAAATTATTTGAGGAATCATCTAGAGGTGGCTCAAGTAAGCATTTAAAATTTTATTTAAATGCTGATGTCTTTAAAACATGACTTTAGTTTCCAACTGAACCTGTTAAATTTTTTAGATTAATCAAGATATTTATATTTTCTGTAAAATTAGTTTAGAATCAAAGGAAATTATTTCTATAAACCAGTTCTATAATCTATTTCTAATTCTAAACTAGTATCTAGAAAATTTTCTATAAATTTAGTTCTTTAACTGTTTCTATAACCTGCATTAGAATACATATTGTTTATATGACAAAATATATCCTTCAATAATGCTTTAAGAAATTATGCTCCTAAAATATGTATTTATTACAGACTCTTATAACTTAAAATAAATTCTCTGTTATGGACAATTTCATTACTGAAAAAAAATAAAATTCTTAAAACATACTGTAGCCCTTGCATATTATTTCCTTTTTTTTTTCCCTAAACCTTTGAAAACAACAGAAGCATGTCTGAGCAAAACAAGGCTGTATCTCTACAGTAGATACAAAGAAGTAATAAAATCTCTTACAGGAAATAACTGCCAAAATAGGTAAGAGGTACAAAATGAAATTAAGACTTTTTAAAAAATAATTTTAATCTAATCTGCGGAAATACCAGAACTGTAATTATGGCATTAGCAAATAGTATTAAAAAAGACCAGAATTAAAGTTACTTGAATGTCTTAATGATGCTTCGTGCAAATATATTCAAATGTCACATTTAATCATAATATTTAAATTTCCTTAATACTCACCCTGACATTTCTCTAAAACCTCTTTATCCTATGTTCCTAATACCATATCAACCCATCTTTCATTTTCATACAGTTAACATTATGAAGATACACAAGCCCATAAATAATCACTCACAGATGTAAGCTCCAGATCAACAGTACAATTACCAAAACATAACAAGTTATTTTATGCAATCCAAATTATTTCCAGAGTTTTTCCTTTTCAAATTTTAATTATTATTTCCAAGTTCTACCAAATAGGATCTGGATATTTTTAATGTGAAAGTGTACTTATACTGCTCAGATCTTGCTTCTGAAACCCTGCGGTCAGGGATGCAGGGAGAAAAGGTAAGTAAAGTGGAGATAAAATGGGAATATAAACCTTTACAGAAAAATAAATGGCCTAAGCCTGTACCTGTAGTTGCAAACCTGAAACAAGTGGTAGTTAACCCAGTAATGTTTGGGGATCACCATCTCAGATCCTGAAGCCAGAAATCTCTTGTGGTTCATTCAATGCCATATACAAAAAAAAAAAAAAAAGTATCCATTCAGCAACATAATAAATAAGCTCCAAAGTGCCACAAGGGGCTGTCTAGAAAATATTGCTTCTTCACTGATATTTCAGAGGTTGTGAAGCAAGAAACAAAAGTTTACGCATGATAACTAGTAATGTGTCCACTGATGTAATAAGTTATCTGAATTCTAATACATGGTGCCACTGGGGGAATATTAGACAGACACTGCAGATAAACATTTGGCTGAAGAGTACATTTAGAAGTTAATAACTCATAGCAGTTTCTAGAGAACTACACTGAGTTCACTCACAACTGTATAAAATAATTATACAATTTGCACAATCACTTTTCTTTCCAGTATTAACGTTCCAAAATTATACCCTTTTTTGCCATGAGCTGAATGCCCAGAATTACATTACACTGGCAAGGTATGGATCATGGAATTTAGCCTGACTCAAATTTCTAGAAACCCTCTCTTCTAGATGTGCTTTCTTTTAAAAGATCTAAATCACAGAATCCTAGAACTATTGAATGGTTTGGGTTGGATGTGATATTAAAGCTTATCTAGTTCCAGCCCCCCCTGCCACAGTCAGGGACACCTTCCACTTGACCAGGTTGCTCCAACTCCCATCCAACCTGGCCTTGAACAATGTGCCAGAAATGGGGCAGCCATAAATTCTCCAGGCAACCTGTGCCAGTGTCTCACCACCCTCATAGTGACAAAGTTTTTCCTCATGTCTAAACTAAATCTCCCTTCTGTCAGTTTTGAAACCATTCTCCCTCCCAGTCACTACATGTAAATAGTCCCTCTCCAGCTTTCTTGTAGGCCCCCTTAGGTACTGGAAGGCTTTTGTAACTTGACTAAATACTTCCTAAAAGATCATTTGTTTTACTGAAACTCCACAGAACCCTAAAAGCTCAAAGGACAATTAATTTATTGGTTAATTTATTAACCACTGAACGAAAACTCTGATTTCAGGTGCCTTCACAGCACATTTTGTTATTTACAGAAATCTTGCAGAATAATATTAGCATGTATTCTCTGAAGGAAGAGGGTATCATAGAGCTTCAAAATTAAAAGAAAATCTCATAAAAAATTAATGAACTAGACAGATTTCAATTCCCATGCATGATAAAGCAGGTGCAATTTTCTATTTATTACAATTTACTTTTAGATCAAATACAAAATCCTTTTGATTCTACTTGCAAACAAATAATAAATGAGCAGCGTATTCTCACAATTCCTAATTTAAAAAAAATAATTGATTTTTAAGATTTCCTGGGCAAGGAAACATTTGCTAAACAAAATTTTTAAGTCAGCCAAACAGAACTGTAATGAGGTAGGTGAGGAAGATAAACCTCTGCAGTCTATTACTGTATTTCTGTAATGTTTCAGAATCAGTCTGCAAACTCAGAAAGTTGAAAAAAAAAAAAAAAAAGATGTGGATGTATTTATTTTTCAGCACTGCTCAAACTTCTGACTCCAAGAACATACATGTGACTTTGAGAGAAATGCTGAAATAATTGGGTGATGTCTACTTCTGAAGAATTTGACTTACAATTGCAATATGCTCAAAAAGATATGAGTAAACAACAATTTCTGTGTCATTTATTGTCAGAAAGGAATACTTACACAGTGAAACTTACGGTTGCCATCTGAACATCTTAACATGCAGCACGTTCAAGTAATTTTGAGCTGTTCTCCTACTTCAAACTGGCTTGCTTTTTCATTTGCTTGATTTTTAAACCCCTTCAAAGGGTGTGTCCAATAATGAAAAGTTTTTGACTTTGAAGAAAGACTGAAAGGCTGCTTCAAATTTTTAGGCCAACAGTAGTGACCATCCACTAAAACAACATGTAATGGCTAGTATTTTTTGGTAATGAAAATAAGTGCTTTGGCCATCAACACATTGGCAGTAAGACATAATACTGTTCTTCAGCAACAGAAACAAACCAAAACAAAAAAGTGTCTTTCTAAGAATGCCAGTCATCCACGGGAAGTAACAGAAAGGCTTAAAACTAGAGATGAATTCTTTAATTCCTACTCCTGCAACCAGACTGCCATGTTAGGGGTATCTCTTAAATAAAAAAAAAAAAATTGTTCAAAGAATCACAGAATGGTTAGGGTTGGAAGGGATGCTAAAGATCATCTAGTTCCAACCCCCATGCCATGGGGAAGGACACTTTCCACTAGATCAGCTTGCTCAAAGCCCCATCAAACCTGGCCCTGAACACTTCCACCATAAGAAAAGTCCCTCTCCAAATTTCTTGTAGGCCCCTTTCTGTATGAGAAGACTGTTTTTGGGTTTCCCTTCAGCCTTCTCTTCTCCAGACTGAACAAGCCCAACCCTCTCAGCCTGTCTTCAAAGGAGAGTTACTCCATCTTTCTGATCATCTTTGTGGCTGGACTTGCTCAAGCAGATTCACATCCCTTTTGTGCTGGGGGCTCCTGAGTTGACTGCATTACTCCAGGTGGGGTCTCATGAGAGCATAGGGGGAGAATCACCTCCCTCGACCTTCTGGTCACACTCCTTTTGATGCAGCCCAGGATATTGTTTGCTTTCTATGCTCCAAGCATACACTGCCTGCTCATGTTGAGTCAACAAATACCCCTAAGTCCTTCTCCTCAGGGCTGCTCTCAATCCATTCCCCACCCAGACTGTAGTTGTGCCTGGAATTGTCCCAACCCAGGAGCAGGACACTGCATTTGGTTGTGTTGATTTTCAGGAGGTTTGCACTGGCCCATGTCTCAAGCCTGTCAAGGTCCCTCTGTATGGCATCCATTCCCTCCAAGGTTTTATCCCATGACACTTCACCAAGGGGCCAAAGTCCTCTTTCCTGAAGTCCAGTGTAGCGAGTTTGCACAATCCTCCTCAAGGACATAAAGATCTCCCACTCCACCATTTCGTGGTCACTGCAGCCCATGTTCCCCCTCAAGCCTCAAATTCCTCACTAGCCCTTCCCTGTTGGTGGAGACAAGGTCCAGCATAGCCGCCTTCCTCATTGGTTCCTCTATAACTTGGAGAAAGAAGTTATCATCAAGACATTCCTGGATTGCTTGTGCACTGCAGTGTTGTCCCTCCAACAGATACAATGGTGGTTGAAGACCCCTATGAGGACCGGGACTTGTGAACATGAGGCCATACCTATCTGTCTATAGAAGGCCACATCCACTTTGTCTTCCTGGTCAGGTGGCCTGTGACAGATCCCCCACTATAATGTCCCCTGTCCCTGCCCTCTCTTTCATCCTGATCCATAAGGGCTCAGTCAGCTTCTCATCCATCCCCAGGTGGAGCTCTGTGCTCTCCACCTGGTCATTGCCTGGTCACTTTCCTTCTACATTCATTAAACCCACACAGAATACATATGCACTTCTTCATACAGAGACATAGACACACTTGGGGATTCTGAACAGAGGTCTTCTGTTCCCCTACTTCACCACATTACAGTATCTTTACCTGTCTACCAAAGCACAGGAGAGACTTGTGAAAGGAACAGATACTGTGATAGAGATACTATGACAGATTCAATGCAACTTAACTTTTTAGTACTAGAATTTTTATTTTATAATCCATTAAGTAAACCAAAACATTCTAAAGTAGGAAGTCATCCTTCAGAAAAATAAGACTCAATGTGTGTAGAGTTTCTTCTACATAAAATGTACAAGCCTAAGTGAAGTCAACCACTCTGTATTTTTTTACTTGCTTGTTATCACAAACCACTCTGAAAGTATCTAACAAAAACAGAACTCTAAATCCTTCTGTGATAGACAGCACTTCAGGAAGTGCGTTTTTAATCAAGGTAGCTACACGTACTTCAGTCTAGAAAATAACTTGCATACAGCTACAATATACTGTTTTCCTGCAAGTGCTTACTCAAAACCATGATTTGGTAGCAAAAAATCTTCCCCTACCTCTCCTCCTTTGACACATGAATAGAATACATTATGCCCAATTTAAAACTGCAGTGAAAAAGCAATCAGACTGGCACAGTTAATAATATGAGCTTCTTCCAATGCATCATTATAGACTAAATAGGAAATTGCATTTTCATAAATATGAAATCTGCCATTGTTATTCCATGTAAGCTATTCTTCAACTGGGTTTAAAGAAGAGATAAACCTCAGCTTGTATGTGGTTTTTGCATGCATCTGGATATGTAGCTATCTAAAGCATATGGCTCAGATCTATTATTGTAATAACTCTTATTTCCCTTATGAAACCACAAATGCAAGCCTGAGACAAAACAGTACCAAATGGGGTTCCTCTGCTGTCTGGAAGTGTATTTTCACCAAGAGGCAGCTGATAGTAACTATTTTAAAGAGTGGGTATATTTGTTTTTAAGGTAAAATCATTTAGCCTAAGCTTCTTTCAGCAACCATCATGAAGAAACAAACCTCACTTTCCCACAAAGATAAAAATTATATTCAGTGTTCATTTTACATTAATTGAAGATGAAAACAAGTTGAAACAGAGACAGTTTGCCACATATAGGACAAGCAAATATTTCAGGATGTCATACACATCTGAAATACTATGCAACAATATTCTGTCACATGTATGCTAGTTTTGAGTATTTCCTACCATGCCAGCACTTAAATCCAAACCAGAAGATTTCAGAATTGTATTTCATTACACTAAATTCTCATCTAAATTCTACATGAAGCCAGAAAGTATCCTGAAATAGTATACACAAAAATTTGGCTCTAAAGGCATATTTATTTTCTTCCCATATAAAATTGGCTAAGCTACAAATTTAGCTATATAACTGTTTTAACAATTAAGTCTGAATATTTTGAGGTTGCATTCAAGTTTGTATACCCTTTAGAAAGCTCTACAGTTTCAACCTTATCATCAGTGCTGCTGTATTTCCAGTGCCTGACACTCCAAGCATTAAGATGTGTCCTCTCACTCTCAAAGGCCACTCTGGAGAGGTTCAAGATCCCTATGCTGAAATACATACAAACCAAACACACACCTTCAAACTCTACGAGGGAGAAAAAAAAAAAAAGTCATAAAAAGTGATTGTGGATGACCAGTGCTTCAAACATGGTTTTATATGGCCACCTTATTATCACTGGTACTTTCCGAACCTCACTGGAGATAAAACAGGACATTGGACTAAAGTTGCATTAATTTATCATCCATTTCATCATTTTCAAGGGTTACAGTAAAGCAAACCAGACAATTTTAGCAATAAATGTCAAAAAAATCATTGCAGTTCCAGGATTAGTTAGTTAACTGTTTTTCCTCTTCTGTTACAACCTGTCACAAGACTGCTATCAGATACTGTTGCCCTCTTCAGACTCGAATCTGGGCCAGGACTCCAGGACTGCCTCATCCATTCGCTCTTCCCTTCTTCCATTCCCCCTTATCCCCACCTAACAGAAAAAACAGTGAATACTTAAAGAAACTATCATCTTAATGAGGAAAAAATATCAGGCTGCAAGAAAGTGGCTAAATTACAGAGGCTGTATGCAAAAACTCCTGCATAGCAACACCTTTATCTAAATTGGCGAATTTTTCTACAGAAAGAATGGTATTTTAACAAAAACAGCATTTTTTGTCTATGTCCTCAAACAAATGGCAATCAACGCTATGATAGAAGCTTTCTGTCAAGGTGATCATGCACAGTAATGGAATGACTAATTCTTCAATTTAGAATAGACTTTCATTACATAACTACTGTAAAAGAAGTTATAATTAAAATCTGCTCACATAACCACATTGAACCTTATCATATTAAGGTACTGACATCTACTCTAATCTTTAAAATGAAGATATAACAATTCACAGTTCTCACTACACTGATACTCGCTGTCCTCATAGCTCTCTTCTTTCCACTAGTCTTTTGTAGGTATTTCTGAAGCTATTTCACCACATGTTTTAAGAGTGAAAAACAGAATTTTACCATAATAAAGATTAATTTTTTAAGTTATGAATACCTATTTACAGCCCTGTAAGCTACAAGTTAAATTCACAGTTTCACATAGTTCTATATGCAGAAACAGCATGACCTTAAAATTGCTGCAAAATGTTAAGAAAATCCCTGAGATTTGAGATTAGTGAATCACCTTTTTGTTTCCAAGCAGTCTGTCTAGGACAATCTTTTTCAAACCATTAGTTATCTCTTCAGTGTCTTTTTTATCCTGCTACTTGTTTTCAGCTGTGTTCAGTATTGACTTCTCCATAAAACCACACTTACTATTTTTGGCTAATGAAACCATCAGCAAACAAAATGAG